>NC_090236.1:7130000-7860000 GCF_024489055.1 Chanodichthys erythropterus
CACATTCTCACGAAGCTATTAAACAAGTCCAATAACCCTCTTGTCTGACTCTTTCATCATACTGTGTGTGTGTGTGTGTGCTTCATTTCTGAAAGTGGCAGATCAATTCACTAGCTAAGTCCACACAGCAGGGAAGATGGCTGTTTGGAATGATTTTTTTTTTTTTTTTTTTCACTTGGATTTTCTTTTCTCTCTCTCTTTTGCAGCCCCATCCATTGTTCCCATAATGCATCAGGTCAGTTCTACGATGAAAAGCATCACGTTGTCATGGCCACAGCCTGAACAGCCCAATGGAATTATTCTCGATTATGAGCTACGCTACTATGAGAAGGTAAGGTGTGTGTGTGCTTGTGTGTGTGTGTGTGTTGATGCACCTCTTGATAGAAATAACATCAAAGCACTGATTTCCATCAAGAGGTACATCAATTTTTGGTCAAGATCTTGCATTGACAATGCAAGAGGTGAGCACTCTGTAAAGTCTCCTCCAGCACATCCCAAAGACTTTCAATGACTCAGAGGTGCCAATTCATGTGTGAAAATGATTCTTCATGCTCCCTCCCAAACATTCTTTAACAATTTGAGCCTGATGAATCTTTTTAAGAAATGAGAAGCTAAACACTCCATCTAAAAGGGTTAGAAGAACTGTTCTCAAACATATAACATGCTAGAAACATAAAAATCACTGTAATAATGATCCAGTCATAGACTCTTAAAGGGTTAGTTCACCCGAAAATTCTGTCATTAATTACTCACCCTCATGTTGTTCCACAAGACCTTTGTTCATCTTCGGAACACAAATTAAGATATTTTTGGTAAAATCGGATGGCTCAGTGAGGCCTCCATTGACAGCAAGATAATTAACACTTTCAATGCCCAGAAAGCTACTAAAGATATTTTAAAACAGTATTTATAATTAAAACAGTTCATGTGACTACAGTGGTTCAACTGTAATGTTATGAAGCGACGAGAATACTTTTTGTGTACCAAAAAAACAAAATAATGACTTTATTCAACAATATCTAGTGATGGGCGATTTCAAAACACTACTTCGTGAAGCTTTGAAGCTTTACAAATCTTTTGTATCGAATCAGTGGTTTGAAGCGTGTAACAAACTGCCAAAGTCACATGAACCATTGAAATTTCTAAACGTTTTGAAACACTTATGATGTAACAAAGCCTCGTTTACTGAAATCACATGACGGAGCGTGTATCAAACTGCCAAAGTCACGTGTTTCGAAACACTTATGGCGTAATGAAGCCTTGTTTATGGAAATCACGTGACTTTGGCAGTTTGATACGCTCTCCGAACCACTGATTCAAAACAAAAGATTCATAAAGCTTTGAAGCTTCATGAAGCAGTCTTTTGAAATCGCCCGCAAGTAGATACTGTTGAATAAAGTCGTTATTTTGTTTTTTTGGCGCACAAAAAGTATTAATAGTAAAAATATAAAAAGTCGCTTCATAACATTACAGTTGAACCACTGTAGTCACATGAACTGTTTTAATTATAAATACTGTTTTAAAATATCTTTAGTAGCTTTCTGGGCATTGAAAGTGTTAATTATCTTGCTGTCAATGGAGGCCTCACTGAGCCATCCGATTTTACCAAAAATATCTTAATTTGTGTTCCGAAGATGAACAAAGGTCTTTAAAATCCTCTTCATTCGTTAAATATTTGTAAAAAAAACCCCACATAAAATAACTAGTGCTTTAAGCTTGACTGAACTGTACAATTGTGTTTATTTGTTGTTCAATAAATATTATTTTATATAATTATGTCCATTAGTGCGTAACATGGATTGAGTGAAAGTTACATTAATACGCCATTAAATGGCGGCAACACTTTACAGGAGAATGAGTCTGTCAGTCACTAGAGACTTTTAAATTGAAAGTAACTTTTGCAAAGGAAGTTATTTCTGCGCTGTGGTGTTATGGATGTTTTGGAAAATTCCGATAGCTGTAAAAAAAAAAGGGACAAATACAAGATCGCGTTCTTTAGCGGACATTCAAACAGAATGTAATGCTGCACGAACGAGGGTTTTAAAGACACTCCGTTGTTGTTTTTATTTGTGTACACACTCGTGCCGTCGAACTGTTGTATAAACACAATATCACATTCGTAGCCGTGCGATATGGCTGTATATCAGCATGCTTTGATTACCTACGGCACAATCACAGCCGTGCTGATATTTGCATATCATAGGGATCACTTTTCATTATTGTTTCAATTCATGGTGGATAAACTCTGGCCAAAAAGTCTCGGCATACTTTTTTTTTCTCATTGAATATTGTTTGTCTGTATTAATGTCACATTATAAAAGTAAAATGACATCTGAACAATTTTTTCAGACAGTGCTTTGCAGGGATGTCTCATAGACCCCTTTGTGTAACATCATGAGGAAGTGATGTACAGTGGGTTGCTAGGAGACAGCATTGGCAGGCGGGTGGTCGGGTTCAGCAGTTTCGCTGGCCGGTCCCTGCAGAGTGATGCTGAAACACAGACCCTCTCACACCAATTACACCTAATGATTCTAGAGCCTCCTGTACTGACACACACACACGCTTCAGAGCCGTCACCCCTTTTAGAGACTTTACAGCAGAGCAAGATGGACACGCAAAAACACGCTCTCGCCAGCTGTTATGCCTATATTCCCCGTCTGATGTTTCTTTGAAATGTTATATAAATATATCCACTTGGATGGCTGTATCATGTACTTGGCTAAGGTCTGATAAAAACACTTTCACACACTATATTTTCCATAAATTTACAGGGAAAATTTATATATTCAAGGCTGTCTATAATATTCTACACATCGATGTTATAGAAAAACATTTTAATGACAGTCTTTCTGCATTTTTTCTTATTGAAATACACAAGCTATTCCTATAATATCAGTTTTCTGTGGTGAATTAGAGGTGTCTGTAAGAAATCAGAGATGGGTGTTTTTTTTTTGTAATGGAATAGTTTGACAAATTAATCAAATATAACAGTACCATAACAGTACTCATTACTTATGTTCATGACATAAAACATAAGTTACCTTCTGTTGTTGTAAATGAATCTCTCGGCATTAGTTTAATCTTGCTGTCAAATGCATAGACAGATTGTTTAATTGATGCAGCGAGTTTGAGGTGTTTTTCATATGGGCACAACTTTTTGACTTTAAAATCTAATAGTTTAACTTTTTTTTTTTAGTTAATTAGTTGTATCAACACGTAGGTGTGTGTATCATGAATTATGAATGAAAATCATGAATACACAATATATTTCACATGCAGCCTCAACCTCAAGTATCAACCAAATCAAAGAAAACACAATCATTTTTAACAAACCAGTATCTGACATTAATTTCTTGTTTAAATTGACCATTTTAATTGAAAGCATATAAGTTGTTACACCAAGCACTGATTAGTAGAAACCACAATTTGTGAACACATGCACAGACTTTCTCTGTTTCATGTAGTGACTAAAGTCTACGAACACAGCATATTTCTCTGGAGAACAAATCTTTAGCTGTTATCATTTCTGCAGTGATGTTTGGCAAGATAAATGAGCTACGTTATGAAAATTGGTTTAATCAAAAGCTTGGGGATAATAATGTCTATATCCAGGATAATTCTTTCCTCTCGACAATAGTTTACTCAAATGCAAATAGCACAAGTGCAGCACTTATTTCCTTATAAATATGCATGTCGTGTAATCATATGCTGATTTATAAAACAGGCGAGAAGGAGAAAGGTACTTCAGAATCAGACACCGTACAGAAAATATCATTAATGTGTCTTTCTTTTAGGCATGAAAACATGAGCGATGTGGAAAGAGTGTTGCGGTGCTTGTTTACGGTGCTTCAACCTCATCTGCTTTTTGACAGCTTATAATTACAGTCTTTTTCATGTTTTAGAAATATATTGGCAATATTGTTTTTATAACAGGTTTTTAAAAGGTTGTTTACATGGTTCTGATTAGGAGAGGGTGTGAAGAAGCAGACTGATGGCGCAAAAGTGTTCAGACAGCTGTCAAGAGGTTTGCCTTGTTTATGAGCTTGTATTAGATTGCTGGATAACAGGCCACGCCCATTCTGAAACTCAGTGAACCTATCCGAGAAAGAGGAAAGGGCAAGTGTAATGTTTAGAGAAAGACTAATGGTGATGTGTGTACTTTTTCATATATCCATCTTCTGTTGGTAACTGTCAGTGTTGGGGGTAATCATAGACTGCACCTTCATTCTCTACCATTGTAGAAAAGTGAAGCTGCGAATGTCCAAATATGGTGCTGACATCTTAAAACCAGAGTCTGCGCAGAGGTAAACCCAGAGCCCGAGTCTGCGCAGTATAATGAGCGTGAAGTGGAGCCGTGGTATCAAGGCCCCGCAGAATCAGTTAGTACAGTTTACTGCAGAACAACTCATTGTGTCGGTGTGAAATAAACAGTTATGGAAATTAACGTTGAAGCTCCGATCTCCTCCTGAAAATCACGAAAAAACTCCATCGGTGCCTCAGTGACTACTTCACTCAGAGAAGCTGTCAATCTCAGCTGTCAATCGTGACGTCACACCCCCGTTTTTATAGCATCAAATAACAAAATAAACCTAAACTTATTTAAAAATGCTTGAATTTACACCAGCGTGATAAAAACTACATAAAATGACAGAAATCATTGTTGGAAATAAAATATTTATAGTGCAATTCCATTGTTTAGTTTGTCTCACGTCCCATTAGATTACATGGAGAGCGGGGTTTATGAGCTATACTGCATCCAACCACCTGGGGGTGATCGAACCGTTTTGGCTTCACTTTTCAGGACTTGTGCGGCACACTTGGGGGCAATGCATTACAAGTATTGTGATTACTTTAAGTAACAAGTAAAGTAACACATTACTTTTAAATTTACAACAAAATATCTGAGTTACTTTTTCAAATGAAAGCCTTCAGCCTGAAGCTTATTCATTTCACTTTTTATGTGAAAGGGCCTTTACATTTGTCAAAATTAGAACTGTTTTTGTTATTAAAAACAAACAAGCAAGTCCAGCTCAGGCGAGAAAAAGTAATGCAAAAATAACGTATTTTGAAGAACGCCATATCGGATTACTTTCCCCAAAGTAACTTTCCCCAAAAAAAGGTACATACACTACCTACGAATACATTACCGTCCGTAAGATTTTTTAATATTTTTGAAAAGTCTCTTATGCCAAGGCTGCATGTATTTAATAAAAATACAGTGACAACACTAATATTGTGAAATATTATTACAGTTTCAAAAAACTGTTATCTATTTTTTTTAATGTCTTTTATTCCTGTGAAGACAAAGCTGAATTTTCAGCATCATTACTCCAGTGTCACATGATCCTTCAGAAATCATTCTAATATGCTGATTTGGTGTTCAAGAAACATTATTATCAATGTTAAAAACAGTTGTTATGCTTAATATTTGTGGGGAAACGATTATACAATTTATTTTTCAAGATTCTTTGATGAATAGAAAGTTCAAAAGAACAGCATTTATTTGAAATAGAAATATTTATAACATTATAAATGTCTTTACTGTCACTTTTAGTCAGTTTAATGCTTCCTAAAAGTTACCAATAGAAGATGGTGTAAGCAGTTTGAAGAATCACTATATTTGCAAATTAACGGTTCAGAAATGACACACTTCTTAAATCAGCAAAGCCAGTTAAAAAGAAAAGAAAAGAAAAGGACAAGGAATGCGGTCATCTGTCAGATTATAAATAATGAAATAGAGCACCTGGTGAAGGAGTCATATGTGTGAATACATTATTCTAGCTCAAGTCGATCTCCGTGCACTGTATCCGTCAAGATGAGATCAGCGCAATTCCGCTCGAGGGTCTTTTTACGGTTCGGTTGACAGCAGGACTGGCAGATGCTTATTCTCCAAGCCACCGTGACAACCTGAGTCCATTTTTCAGGCATGAGATCAAATTCAGTGGCTAAATCAGCATAAATATAAAAATGTGACGGCACATGCACACGCTGCAGGAGAGAACTGTGGGTAAAATTTAAAGTTTCAGCCCTGATTGAACCATCCTGCCACTCACTCTGCTCGGTCTAGTTCCACAGCTGTATCTGATTGTCTTTTACGGCGTCAGAAAGGCGCTCTGACTCACATTTTTTGTAGCCGCAAAGCCAACATGAATGTGCTTGACTTGGTTTAGACTTCGCGAATGAGATCCGTGTAACGTTATACTGTACATGCACAAGGGAGTTTTATCTTTAAGATGTCTTATAGATTCTGCAAACAGATGTTCTGTACTTAAATGTTTTGAGTAAAGCAGACATTTGATTGCTTCTCTTGCCTAAAGGTCCAACAAGCTACTGGTTGCTACAACCCTGTTCATCAGTAACTCAGCCCTGTTATCAGTTTTCATAAATATGTCTAATCTAAACCAGTGTTTCTCAACTGGTGGGTCACAACCCGAAAATTGAACACAGGTCTTTTTTCATGGGGTCATAGGAGAAACAAATAATGATTTAGCTTTAATTAATTAATGAATTTTGAATTACATTTTATTTTACATAAAAGATTTTTATATATAGTAAACAAGAAAAAAAAAAAATGGTGAATTTATTAAAATGGCCCTGTTCAAAAGTTTGGGAACCATTGGTTCTTAATTTTGTGTGTGGTTACCTGGATGATTTTTTTTTTTTTTTTTTTTTTATGGTTGTTCATGAGTGATCGTTGGTCCTTTTCACACTGAGGACAACTGAGGGACTCAAACACAACTATTAAAAAAGGTTCAAACATTCACTGATGCTCCAGAAGGAAACACAATGCATCAAGAGCCAGGGAGTGAAAACTTTTGAACAGGATGAAGATATCCAAATTTCTTATTTTTTTTAATATCTTTTTTTCTTTTTACTTATTACTGCCCTTCTGAAGCAACAGAAGATAACTGCATGTTTCCCGGAAGACAAAATAAGCTCAATTTACTTCAATCTTCAAATTCAAAAAGTTTCACCCCCTGACTATTAAGAACCAATGGTTCCCAAACTTTTCAATGGGGCCATTTTAATAAATTCAGCCTTTTTTTTTTTTTTTCTTGTCAACTATATATAAACATATTTTATGTAAAATATCTTACTCTGGACAGTGCTAAATAAAAAATAACATGCATTTTGTATGATCTCTCTTATTTGGTTAAAATTATTCTCATTTTCACCGATTCTGCAAGTGGTTCACAAACTTTTCCTTTCTACTGTATATAAGTGTTTCAGTTATTGCTAACAAAATAAATATGTTTACCAATTATATACAATATACACTGATATCACGTGGCGACCCAACACAAAATCATGTTTTAATGTTTAATGCAGTCTAGCTGTTTTTTACCCCACCTTACATTGTTTTGGTTTCTGATGCTATTTTTCTATTATTATTATTATTATTATTATTATTATTATTATTATTATTATTATTATTATATCCATATTTATATTTTTTAAGGAATGAGATATATAAAAAAAAAAAATAGATTCATTAATTATATTGTTTTCAAATTAATAATACAGTAAGGTAGCACTTTAATTTAGGGTCCAATTCTCACTATTAACTAGTTACTTATTAGCATGCATATTACTAGGATATTGGCTGTTTATTAATACTTATAAATCACATATTAATGCCTTATTCTGCATGACCATATTCTACATCCCTTAATCCTACAGTAACAGAAACATAATCAAAACGATGTACGGTTAAACAAAACAGAAACCAGACTACATTAAACATTAAAAAAGTATTGTGTTGTGTCACCACTTTGTCAATTCTAGATCGAAATCAAAACCTTCTGAGAAGCACCAATTTAAACAAAGCTCTCCACTATAACTTTGTCTGGCTGTACTTGCTCACTGCTGGAGGGGCTTCTGTATCTCACCTTTACCGAGACTCTCTACGAAGCTTCCCAGCTTCCTTCAAAAGAGCTGCAGGCTGCCACAACTTAGCTGTCAATTACCAGCATAAGCTGTCACTTCCAGTAACGCAGAAGGCTACGCTGCATCTCCCATACTGGGTGATATAACTACCTGGACCCTTATAGATGTAGCGGTGGTTTTCTGGGACAAGGGTTCATGAGTTTCTAACCTCAATCATCTAGGCTAATGGAGAACTGCCGAAGCTCTGGCCCAGTGCCGCCACACTTCCTAAATGCTGAAGTGTGCTCCAGTAATATGAAGTCTGAGAGATCTAAAATCAGCTAGACTGAACTCCACGACCCTGTCCGGCATTTACAAACAGATATAGGATGCTAAGTTGGAGTCTCATAAAAATGCCTGGTGCATCCGAGTAGTGCCATTAGGCGAATGTGACCAGGCTATTAAAATCATCGCTTGCATAAAACACTCTCTAAAAGCCTCTAGGAAGAGACGTTTCCACTAACGCCATCATATTATGTGGTTTATTTACTGCAGTAAAACTTTCAGCTCTGTACCCAGGAACCTGTCTAATGCTTTGAGATCAGGACCCGCATGCACTTACATCTCACCCAGGTCATCTGTACTGGTGATCTGAAAGCTGCGGGTCATAGCCAACCTCTGAACAACGATCAGCTTTAGCCCTCACGCAGTGAGCAAAAAATCTGATCCGACGGAGGGTGTCTGAAACTCACATGACCTGACGGCCACTAGTTGTCCATTGGGGTCCAGTTGAACAGTTGAAGCAGAGATATACATTGTCTGCAATTTTTTGACTCTGTATTCGACTTGGACTTTGACTTTTTTACTTCAAGGAGCACAATAGAGAGCATATCTGCATAAATTTAGTGTGCAAAATATATATATATATAATATATATATATATATATATATATATATATATATATATATATATATATATATATAATATAATGTTTATTAAATTATTTGCTCATCAGTCACAATAACGTAATATGATTAATTGGGATTGATTTGATTAGTTACATAATTGTCATAGCATTTAAGTAATTTGCTTAAAAATTTTCATTGATTGACAGCCCTAGTTTTAACTTAAATTGTTACAATTTAGTGTGACAATTTTTATAAGAATGGTTTTATAAATGAGTTTAAAAAAAAAAAAAATGGGAAAATTAATGAAAAATGAAACACAGACCTCATTGTCATGTCTCAGATGTGACAGGTAGCTTTTAATTTAAGTCTAATTACAATCCCTTCCTCTCCACACTCTGTCTGTCTCTCCCAATTTCAATTCAAGTGTGCTTTTTTGGCACGACAGAATCTGTACATTTATATTGCCAAAGCTATGGCTAGGCTGCATACAAAATGTGTGCGATGTAAAATACAATAAAATTAGTGCAAATACTTAATGTTTACAAAGTAAAAGTAATAGGAAGGGTAGTTTTTCATTGTTTGTTAGCGTTTCAAAAGTGTGGTGTATGCACTTTGTTTCTTGTTCAAATATCTTTGCATTTTCTGCATTCTGATAGAGTCTTGATTTTGTTTTGATCACAGTGTGGCCAAAACCTCTCTTCCTGTGGCAGCCATGTTTTCCTCTGTCTGCCCATCTCTATTGTGAGCTTGTGTCCACTGAGACTCTACCTGGTTAAGGTGGCTCTCTGTTTTTTGTCTGTCACTGTGTACAGATAGACAAATAACATTGCATTTTACTTTGTTGTTGTGTTTGAGGGTGTGTTCACACTTGTAGTTATTTTTGCTTGGTTTATTTGGTCTGTAACAAAAAAAAAAAAAAAAAAAACATTTAAGGCCCCGATTCACTTCAAATGAAATCGAAGAATGAACTGATGTAATGTCATTTCGAAACAAAATCAGGCCAAAACAAAGTTCGTTTTATGTTCTTTTTGGGAGTTTGAAACAGCTTGCCAAAGAGAACTCTCAGGAAAAGTTCACTCCTGGTGCAAAACACCTTTGCACTACCATTGGTCTGTGACGATAATGTAATAGGAGGTGTGCGCTGAGGCTCCGCCTTCTTTCACGTGGAACTGTACTGACTCATTTCGTCTGTTGGATCCGTTGAGGTATCTCCATGGGTGAAAACATGAACACACTGGATAGCTGCTTTATAGTAGAAAATTAACTTGTGCCTCTGATGAAATGAGGCACTAACAGTGTTTTTCATGTTTGATACTGTAAAGCTGCTTGATTTTAAGCAATCTATTGAATAAAATGCTGTATAAATAAATGTGACTTTACTGAAGTGCTAATTTGCAGAGTTCATGCTAACATACCCATGTTGTTATGATCAGATGCTTTTCTTATGCTTTCTATAAAAAAAAATGCTTGCTGTTTTCTCAATTTTGTTGTTTTTTTTTGTTAGAGGAAAGCGTGCATCACATATTTACATATTCATCTAAACGTCGCTCTCAGCAGTGTGGGTGGCGTCAGATGTTCGATAACAGTATATCGCTGCTTATGTATTTCGAACTTCGTTTTACCCCTAAACGAAGAAAGAAAAAATAACTTTTTTTTTGCATTCACACTGGCAATTTATCACCAAACCTAAAGCGATAGGGATACGCTCACATCCTGATTGGTCGTTTTATGATATATATATATATATATATATATATATATATATACACATATATATATATATATATATATATATATACATATATATACATATATATAAATATATATATATATATATATATATATATATATACACATATATATACATATATGCTTGAGAATTCTCTCCTTTTTTAGGCTCGCATCTTGTGACATCATGACATTTTTGGATAATTTACATGTCTTTTGTCCTTGTTGTGTTCATATTTTATTAGAACCGCACCAGAGTTCATTTGGAAGCCCCACCTCTTCATTGGTCTCGGTCCGATTGTTTGGTGCACACCAGGGCTCAGATGACAGCCAATGTTTTAATATCATTTAGTATATAATATTTTCAGCAAATTCTAATTGGGATCTCTCTCTCTCTCTTTCTCTCTTGCTTGCTGTCCTTTTTCTCTGATATCTGTCTCTCAGAGTTTCATGACACAGAAGATAACTTGCTTTTAAAAGGTCAGGGCCTCCATTAACTGCAATAAAAAAAAAATGTGTGTGTGTTTGACTTCAGGCTTGTGTGTGTGTGTGGGTTTTACCCTAGAGGTACAGGATTATGAGTCATCTCATATTAGCATCTTTAAAAATACATTATGCTTCATTCAGAATGTCTCTCAGTTAACATGCCAACATTAGTCTTCATAAACAATACTACAATATTACATTTCTCTAATAGAACGCTCCATAATAACAAGCCCACGCGCGGCAAAATCATAATCCATAAAAGCCCACATAGGCTGTTTGATCTCTGCCTACAGCACTTTGCGATTCTCTTGTGCTTATCTTATCTGTAGACACTCCGTCTACACTGAGAGCGAGCGACACGTACAGCTGCATCCCTCCCAATTCTACACACTTTCTAAACAGATTTGTTGATTTAGAATGGAAGTGAGCTAGTCACTACAAAACTAGACTGCTAATGTTATAGTTAACAAATGATTAATTGATACAACTAGAGAGCTTCTCAGCTGAATTGCGGTATTTTTATTAAAAAAATTTAAATCCATGACTAAAACATTTTTTTGTTGTTTTATAATGGGTTTGATCTTGTTTTGTCACATCAGCAAATAAATAATTATAATCAGTAGATTTGCCACATCATATAATAACTTTAATATTTTGAAATTGAATTTGATTGTTGTTAAATATTTCTTTGAAGCTGTCAGCATTATGCAGCATGCGTAGCAGGACGTGAAAACCAGCAGTCAGTAGGAAAGCGATGCCGTTATTAAAAAGATATGAAACCATACACAAGGCCAATACAAGGTTTTGTTTCAGCTGAATGAATTCAATCTCAGCGAACTCTGCTGCACTGAATACAGAGTTGAACCCATAGCTCAACACATACAGTGCCAGTCTGATACATAGAAAGAATCTCAAAATCGGTGATCCAGGTAACCAATGAGGTCTATAATACCTATCTGTAAGCATTCTCATTCATCATAATGGCATGTTCTGGGTTGGCACAGGACTCCCCAGAAGTATGCTTAGTAACTGCATAGTTTGGGCTCTGATGTTAATTTTTAATAAAATAATAATTAAAAAAAAATAATAATAATATAAATATATATATATATATATATATATATATATATATATATATATATATATATATATATATATATATATATATATATATATATATATATATATAATTTTACAATAAATGTTATGTTTTATTTTAAAATCTAAAACAAATATTGCAATATTGTACCATTTTAGAAGGTGCCGGATCTCCATCGCATACAGTGAGTTGAATTTCAATAAAGCCAGGCGTTTTTAGGATTTTTTATTTATTTTTTTGCTGTCGTACGAGCTCAATGTATACTGACAATTACATTTTTATCACTGGGCATTTCTAACGAAACAGTTGACTAATATTGATCTCTGGACTGGAGTGTCATTGTTGTTTTTACCATTTTTGTTTGGTTTCTTAAGACTAAATAAGAATTTAAAATGTTAGAAAAATACATTTCGTTCTTGGCGCATTTTCTTTTTGATTGTGCCTCTGTGTCTCTGGATATATAGCTTTGTTTGGAAGCCATATAGCCATGTCAAGACACATTTCATTATCTGCTGCACTAAAAAAAATTCGGACAGTTGATAAATATAAATCATTAAGTATTACAAAAAAGAAATTTCCACATGACTCAACTAAAGTTGAATTCACATTTATATTTGCAACCAGTTATTTTTAGTGAATGAGAAACATAAAATGCGACCAGTGTATCCAAATTTACAAACAACTGATTCTCATAAAGTGATTCTTTTTAAAGGTCCCGTTTTTCGTGTTTTTTTTTTTTTTGAAGCTTTGATTGTGTTTATAGTGCGCAATATAACATGTTTTCATGTTTCGCGTGTAAAAAAACACAGTATTTTTCACATAATTTACTTATCTGTATACCGCTGTTTCCACTGTCATAAAAACGGGCTGATGACTTCCTTGTTCTATGAAGTCCCTCCTTCAGAAATACGTAACGAGTTCTGATTGTGCCAGCGGTTCCTGTGTTGTGATTCGACAGCAGCTTAGCGCTCCTTGCCCAGAAAGGTCACGCCACATAGTTTTACATGTGGATTATTGTGGTGTTGTGCCGAATGAACACAAAAGACAATAATTCCCGAGAGACTGAACTCTTTAATCTCCACAAGCAGCGACAGAAAATGTACAACATTATCGCTCACTCAGAAGAGTACCTCATACGGAAAACAGTCCCCTCTTCTGGCCATTATGTGCACTGCAGTCCAACATTAACTATTGCAGTAAGGATACCACAATTATAATTTTTGGGAACAGAGTTAAACATAAATTGTAACCATTGATCTCTAAGTACAGCGTCCCTGGGAAGGCCAAACAAAGGTGATTGGACTGCGGGATGAAAATAACACTGTTTTGACGACATGGCGACAAACACACTCTACAAACGCAACTCTTGCTCTTCTCTGTGGGAGCGCAACAAGACCACTCGCCCTTTTTTGTGTATTCCTGTGGGTGGAGGTTAGTCAAAAAACTGTTTTAGTGACATCATTAAAGAAGGAAGTAGAGGGATGTATTCCAAACTGGACGTTAGATGTAGGCGACTTCTGTTAAATAAAATATCTCGCTTGGCATTGAACTTTGAGCTTTACAATTTTAAAGATTGTATTTATACTCTAACAACAACATTACACACTAACTAAAGTTTGAAACTAGGGATCACGAAGAACGGGACCTTTAATGAATCAGAAACATACATTGCAACCAGTGTAGTCTGATTCACAAACAAATTAAAGGTGCAGTGTGTAAATTTTAGCGGCATCTAGCAGTGAGGTTGCGAACTGCAACTAACGGCACACACCCCTCTCCCTTCTGGAGAAGCTACAGTGGCCGTCTGGCCAACATGTCGTCATCTGAAAAAGCAATGAGTAGCTTACTTCTAACAAAAAACAGTCTCTGCTTCTAATAAACCAGACGACTACTGCTACTACTGCCTCTAAAAACATGAACGATTTAGAAGAACAACAACATAGTGACTAAATGCATTCTGTAGAGTGTTTGTCCGTTTAGGGCTGCTGTAGAAAGATGCCGGCGCATAATGCCGACTTGAAATGGAGGGGGGAGCCGCGGCGTATGAGATAGAAATGGCTCTTTCTAAGGTAATAAAAACATAACGGTTCATTATGTAAGGTCTTTATGTAACACTGAAAACATAGTTATGCATAATATATTGCATTTTACACATTGCACCTTTAACTGATTATTACCAGATTAACCAAAACATACAACAATAGCTTGATTCCTGAAGCAAAACACTCTTATGAGCCTGTTCTTTTTGTGTTTTAATAGTTCATAAAGACAAATGACCTGTTTGAATCAGTATTAAACACTGCCTTGTGTAAATGCAAAAAAAAAAAAAAAAAAAAAAAAAAAAGGAAAAGGAAGAAAAAGATTAGTGGAGTACGTTTTGCAAGAAAATACTAGTTTAGTCTTTCTACTTAAAATGTTTAATTCAATGTGTTACTTGCCATTTCTTTGTAATTATTTGTGAAATTTACCAGAAATTTCTAAGTGACAATTGTTTCCAAGTAAATCCTACACTGTAAACCATATTTTTCTGAAGTTGTTTGAATAATAAAACAAAATTAATAAATAGAGTATGTTTTACAAAAAATACTACTTTAGTCTTTATATATCAAAATGTAATGTTTAATTCAATGTTTTATTTAATTATCTGTAAAATTTACTAGCAATTTGAGTAAAAATTGTAACAAAGTGAATCCTACACAATTTTTTATGGTGTACACACTTTTTTTTTTTTTTTTTTTAGTGATAGCACAAAGAGTATATCATGAAATATACCCCTTTGAATCATAATTGAATTTATAATTGAATTAGTTAATCTGTACACAGCTTTAACAGTTTATTTAAATTATATTCTTTTAAAAGTAATGTTCCCTAGTACTGCCTTTGTGTTTCATAAGTCTTACCAGGTGGTGTTGCCATCCTGCAAGCAGAGGTGGCATGTGCCACCCAGTTGGGGGAAGTGGCACTTTGCCACGGCCAGCCGCGCCATGTTCAGTGAAGGATGTTTGAGATGGCGTGTGTGTGTATACGGTCCACGGTCCATTAACAGAAGGACTGATTTGACACCAGCCCTGTCCCCCTGTTTGTGTGATCACGTGTGTGTGTGTGTGTGTGTAAGCCAGGCGACTCCCTTCAGCAGGACAGATTGCTTTGCTGGTCTATGGCGGTGACACCTGCCTCCTGCCAAAACAGTCCCACTGCTCACTGAGGACCTGCTGAGAGCCATGTCTGTCTGCCCTGGCAGCCACTCCTATTGGCTGCCAGCCACAAGCCCCTCCTACTTTCCACACCATCTTGAGGTGCTAGAGGTGGGGAGGGACTTCCCATAATCCCCATTTGACAGACAGCGGGAGAGGGCCGCCCCCTGAGGGGGTTTCACTGCCGGGGGAAGAGTAGCCAGATCTGCACTCAGACAAACACTGGCTATGTTCAGAATAGCATACTACCATATTATGCTTACTAATTAAGTATGCTCCGTATATACATTTTCTGTATACATTTAACACGCGTACAAAAATGAACTAAAATCTATAGAAATCGTTAATTTTTAACAATGATTTCTCATTATTTGATCAAAATAATTATTTTTTTACACAAAATAAGATGCAAATTAAAATAACTGTTTTGTGTAATTAAAAAAATAAAAAAAATATTAAAATATAAGTAATTATAAAAATGTACAAGAAATTAAGTGTAAAGTAGAATAAAATATTATTTTAATATTTTAAATATTACATTTTTATTAATAATTTTAAATCATATTATTGTTATTAATAGAAACAATTGCTTAATCACACATGTAACGTGATCAAATCCTATTACAGTTTGGCATACTATAATATAATATAAACTTTTGCATACTGTTTCCCATATTGTTTTTAAATGTCCATAGGCAGCTCACAGTATGATTTTCAGTATGCAATAAGTAGTATGCTAATATTTGATTCAGAACATATTAACATGGAACATTTTGCAGTTTCTTTCAGATTAAATTGTTTGGCCACAATCAAAGGCAGACTTGATAAGATGTGAGAGTCTTTAAGAAATCACAAACAGAATCTGAGATTGTTTGTTCTGCTCATTATAAAGAGCTGTTGTTTATTTATTTATTTATTTATTTTCAAATCTTGTTAATTTATGTCACTCGGCACTGCGGTTAGTTAATCTCCAGAACAGCAGTGTTTCTGACAGGTTTTAAGGCAGATTGTGATCTGTGCGCTATGCAGGGACAGTCGCAAAAAGAATTTAAAGTTCAACATTTCATTACTCTGGGTTAATAAACCCCCAGAGGTAATGGGGTATGCAAATTAAGGTGGAAACACTATTTTGAGTAACAATTTCTGCTTTTAAAGTGCCCCATTGTGCTATTTTAAAGGCTCCTAATTTAGTTTTGTAGTAATTTACTTCTATGACAGGTTTACATGCATAGAAGTTAAAAATAAATGAATAAATAACACTTTATTTTTCTCATTACAGCATCACCTCTTTTCTCACAGTGTCTGAAACTATTTGATCAAGGATTCAGTCTCTCTAACCCCTCCTTTTTGAGAGCCTACTCTGCTCTGATTGGTCAGATGGCCCAGTCTGTTGTGATTGGCCTATCACTTACTGTGTGTGTCTGGAACAAGATGTCCATTACCATATCTGGCTTCCTCAGCATTTGTATACACAGTGATACGAACAATACCGATGCCGCCGTTTTTACCGTATCAATATAAGCCCAAGTCGGAAGTGCATGCAAAGTGGATTTGTTTTCACTGCGCAGAAAACAGCATCTTATTGGCATGTCGACAACACAAACCAAACCCTTCAGGCCTCAGCAACAACTAGTGTTTGAGGGTCAAAGTAGACTTTGTTCGCAGGCAGCCAATAGGGCTTTTCATACTTGAAATAGCTATTCTAATCCACAGGTAAACAAAATCCTGGGTTATCTTGTTTCACGTTTCTCACTACTCGTAATTTACCCATGGGACAACAATTAATCCTGGGTATACATAAACTGACGTTTCACATTGTACATTCCTAAACCCTTATTTGCATATTTGTGTGGTGTCAGTGTCATTGATTGGATAAACACATCACGTGACCTGTTTACATAGCTTTAGCACTACGCATCCTCGTATTGCCGAATGAACTATCGAGTTTATACTGAATGGACATTTCGGACTATAAAGGTAAGAATGAAACGGTCTCTTATTCACTCAAATCGTCACATTTGAATTTTTTCCTATCAAACGCTCAATTTACTGTTTATATACAATACGCAGTGTTTCTGTGACCATCCAAAGCGGGCAAATATGAGTACGTGATTGGTTGTCTGTTGCCAAGCGTCTAGTTGTAACCAAAGACTATAGAATAACACACAAGACGTGTCACTCGTATTGTTTTGAATGGGAGAAAGTGTAACGCGCAATATGGCAGAATAAGTCCCGCCTTCTAAAGCCAAGAGCCAATCGCCGACTGGTAAAGTCATCGCGTCACTTCAGCGGCCGTTAGAATCACCGGTTTCTATAGAAACAGTCAGACGCGCGCCTCCGAAGAGACGCGCATTTAGGTCTGCGCATGCGCATTAGCTTGATCCAGCCTGAAAAAATACAGTTTTTTTGTCATGATTCGAGCGTTTAGAAACTAAATTTATGAGTCGGTTGTTGTTAGATTTCATTGGTGATTTCAAATATGAAATTTAATCGTAAGGTTGGCGAACAGTTTTGGAGAATCTGATGTTTCCCCATTCAAAGAGATAGGAGCTGCATGATGCCCAGGATGCCCGAGAGGCGTTTCAAAGATGGCCGCCGAGTGAAATGACTTGTCTTAAAGGGACTTTGGTTGTAACATTCTAACGCCGCATCGTTTAACACTGTACAAGTTTGGCACCGCCAAAAGTGGTGCTAACCCTGCTCCGGAGCAGGGTTTCATAACCCTGGGTAAAAATTGGTGCTAACCCCCGCTTTTCTAGATTACAAGTATGAAACATTCCTTTACCTGGGGTTAAGCACATTGTGGAAAGCCCTACTGAAGGCCATAGACAGGCATTATTTGTTACAAACCTCTGTTGGTTATGCTGGAAGTAAGATTACTGACAACTCGTTTCAGGCAGTTCAAAATCAATTCTTTCTTTTTGAAGACAGTAGCCTACCTCCATTTATTGTACACTTTGTTCTTTGAAACTTTGCAGACCTTTTCCACACTACATGAAAGGTAATCTTCGAAAAAGCATAGCACGGGCTACTTCTCCCACAAAGATCTTGTAATTCAGCAATTGTTGATTGAAATGTCAGTCCTCACAAAAATTTCTCATCTGACTTCAGAACACTCACAAGTCCTATATAATGTATAGTATTATAATATAATACTTATATAGCGCACAAGTAATTCTACTTTCATAGTGATAGTTTATGTGTTGACAGCATCCATCCCTTTTCATTGTATGGAAGAGTTTAGCATGAATAATCCTTCAACAAAAGAAATTAAGTCATACGGGTTTGGACATGAGCGTGAGCAAATGATGACAGCATTTCTTTAAAAAGAACGGCAAAAAAAGGATGGCAGATTCCATCATATACCCAAAATTGTTCATCTGATGCCCTAAATGACACTAGATGTTCTTATTTATTAATGACCCAGTGGTGAGGTCATGATCGTGTCTGTGAGTGTCCTTCATTATTTATATGGCAATGCTCTAGTGCACTTTATGCTTGCTTTATGGCTGGGGTGATGTCAGGTGCAGACTCTTTTCATTTCTGCTCATTCACCACTGGGAGGATGACAGATATTCAGACATACCATCTTGTTTTGTAAATTACAGACAACACACCAAACCCTCCTGCCCCTTCATATGTCACTCGTGCACGATATGAACCTCAATTATTAATATCACTGTTATTTTTTTCCCTGATTATTATTATTATGTTGCAGTTGTTAAGAAACAGATTTCGCCTTCGGCCATCACAGTAGGGGTTTCTGTGTGTAGCGTGGGCTTTTCAGTGTCGCTCTGCTGTGAATTTTGATGAGACCTTGAAAACTAAATTGAATGTTACAGCAAGTCTCTCTCTTCTCTGTCTGAGAGACTTTACTAAATGGTCTCCTTTTTCTCACTCCCGAAATACCTTTCTGTGTTTCAATTTGGTACTTTTTGTTTTCGCCCACAAAACATACACGGAACAAAAGAAGAAGAAACTGTGGAACAACACAGACACAGAATAAATGTGACATACATCATATATATATATATATATAGACCATAAAACTATTCAGGCAGGTAATGTAGGGATAAATTTGTACACTACCATTCAAAAGGTTTATTTATTTTATTTTATTTTTTTTTTATTATTATGGGTGATAACTGTGTTTAAACCAGTGTGTTTGTATACCATTGTAATATACTATATGTTTTAGTGTTTGAAGAGTTGCACACACAGAGGTGACAGACATTGCATCATCAATATTAAAATATAAATATTGTTTGTTACATTTTATAACAGTCTATAGTTGAAATGCATCAGTATAATTTAATTTTCACACTCAAAATTACAAACACAAACTAAAATCCAATGAAACTGCATCAGTTCTGCTCTAAAACATTAACTGACAGGTGAATCAACTTATGTGTTGTGTGAAAAGTAGTGCTGTAAGTTTTCTTTCTATTTCACCTTTTTCATATTTCTCAAAGTATTCTTTGCCTTTCATCTCTTCGAAATTAAAAGGAAGCTTTCTGTTTTTTTTTTCTTTTCTCTTTTGAAGTATAAAGGAGGCCGTTTTTAAGGTTAACATGAAGCACTGTTTACAACCCATTTCACTTCCATAACATGTATTGTTGGAAGAAATGAGTTATTCAACAATGAGAAATTTGATTTTATCTATCAGAAACTGATTGGATCTTAAATGAGGTCAATTTTGATGTCATGTGTACTTGAAAATTGCTGCGTAAAATTTCTACATTGCTAACCACACTATATATTTAATAGAAACCATTAAATGTTAAAAGAAATAACAATGACAATAAAATGATAGTACACCATTTCTTTACTTTAAAAACTCTAATGCAGTGTTTCCCATCCTGGGGGTCACGACCATAGATATGCATACATAGATGCCACATTCAGCCACTCCAGACACATTGGCGCGCACACCATCTTGGAACAGTCAATGTGTTGCCACTCACAACATTGCACAGCTTCTGGTTGTGAATCTGCCGAGAGTTAAAGGGATTGTTGATTATAATTTCACTTTTTTTAAATTTAGTTTGTGTGTAATGTTACTGTTTGAGCAAAAACAACATCTGCATAGTTGCGATGCTCAAAGTTCAATGCAAAGGGAGATATTTTCTATTAAAGAATTTGCTTTTTAAGGACTACAACAAACGTCTGGTAGGGACTACAACAAGCTACTTCCCAGGTTAGTGACATCACTAATCCTAACATTTACATAAACCCTGCCCCCGAGAACACGCAACAAATGGGGTGGGGCCATGTTGGGCTGCTTCAGAGAAGAGGAAGAGTTGTTGTAGAAGAGTGTTGTTACCATTTTACGTTGGACTGCTTCACAACGAGGGTCAATTCAATGCTGGATTTGCACAAAAGACTAATATGGCGGCACATGCTAGTCGATGAGTTGAATCAACTCCACAGCAACTACATAAATTTATCCATTAACCGTTCAGAAACATCCAGATGCATTCTAAGAGTTGTAACTTCTTCCTGAGTCTCTCCATCAGTGTCCGACTCCGGTTTGAACAATGTAAGGCTGAACACCGTTATTGACAATCATCATTTTAGCTGCGTGAGATTCTCCAGCTTTGTTTTTGTTGAACAACCAAAGCGCAAACTGTTAAAGCTCCGCCCTCTTTTGGAAAGCGAGCCAGGAACATCAGCTCATTTGCATTTAAAGGGACACACAAAAACGATCAGTTGGGTATTTAGAGCTGAAACTTCAAAGACACAATTGTGAAACTTCAAAGACACAATCTGGAGACACCAGAGACTTATATTACATCTTGTAAAAGGGGCATAATAGGTCCCCTTTAAATTCCTGAAGAAATGGGATAACATTTCACAGATGAGAATGTATTGGGTTGGGCTTTTATATGTATTAACTCAGTATTACAGGTTTTTATACTAGAGTATCTTTTTAATGTCATGTTAGCTAACTCATTCGTCTTGTTGTATTGTGTTAGTTTTACAAAATCATCTACTAAATCTATAGAGATATAGATAATTATATATGTGTCTAACTACTGTTGCAGACACACAGTCAATTTGCTCAAAAGTGTTCACAGGTGGACACTGGCTTTCAGTATGGCAAAAGGTTTACCTGTACGTATCACGGCCCATAGAAACAGTCACTAATGAGACATCTATGTACACTTCCCGGCCAAAAAAGTTTGGATTTTAATAGGCAAATGATTAATAATGACTTGATCATTATTGCAGTGATTATTATGTTTCCAGCTTGTTATATGTTTGGGAACAGTTCTTCTAACCCTAATTGATGGAGTGTGTAGCTTTTCATTTCTGAAACAACCATGTACAAAGACACATCATGGCCATATTCCAGGATGACAATGTCAAGATACATCAGGCTCAAATTGTTAAAGAATGGTTGGGAGGGAGCATGAAGAATCATTTTCACACATGAATTGGCACCTCTGAGTCCAGACCTTAAATTCATTGAAAGTATTTGGGATATATAAATAAATAATAAAATAGGGGTTTCCTGGAACCACTGCTCTAATGTAATGAAATAAAGTTATGATAACAGTATGACTTTATTTAGCCAATTATAGTCTATCACCCTCTCTTTCTCTCTTTATACACATATACACACACTTTCTCACTCTGAGTTGGTGAGGTGTTGATGGAGTTTAGAAAGAGAAATCTCATCACTTTTTCACTCAACACATTACTGTCTCGTCTGCTCCTAAATGTCCTTTTTGATGGCATCAGTGCTCGTCTGCTGCTGTTCAAAAAGGCTCATTTTATTAAACTAAGATTTTTTCTCCTCCCAAAAAAAGGAGTGTGTTATTGCTCTGAGGTTCCATTTTCATAGCTCACAAGACTAAATGGAGATCTCAGTTTTCTTTGCTTTTAGGTATCAGCGTCATTTCATGTGTTTCTCCTGTAATTATTTTAGAGAACTGAGTAAGTGTACAGAGCTATACAGTTGAAATAATGTAGATAAAGGTCATTTGGACTTTCATAAGAATAATTTGAGCTTATATCTCTGATTGTTATTGCAGACTTTGGTATCTTGAAAAATCTAAGAGACAAATATGCAGACATTGTATTTTCCTAAAGGGAAACACCTGACAAATGATGGACAAAAATGAAAATTCTGTCATATATTACTTGACCTCATGCCGTTCCACATCCGTAAGACCTTCGTAAATCTTCGGAACACAAATTAAGATATTTTACTTGAAATCTGATGGCTCCGTGAAGCCTTCATAGGGAGCAATGACACTTCCTCTTTCGAGATCCATAAAGGTACTAAAAACATATTTAAATCAGTTCACGTGAGTACAGTGGTTCAATATTAATATTATAAAGCGACGAGAATATTTTTTGGAGCGCCAAAAAAAACTAAGTGTGACCGATTTCAAAACACTGCTTCAGGAAGATTCGGAGCACAAATGAATCAGTGTATCAAATCTGCTGTTCGGAGTGCCAAAGTCACGTGATTTCAGCCGTTGGCAGTTTGACACGCGATCTGAATCATGATTCGATACACTGATTCATTTGTGCTCCGAATCTTCCTGAAGCAGTGTTTTGAAATCGGTCATCACTATATAAGTCGTTATTTTGTTTTTTTTGGCGCTCCAAAAATATTCTCGTCGCTTTATAATATTAATATTGAACCACTGTACTCACATGAACCGATTTAAATGTTTTTAGTATCTTTATGGATCTTGAGAGAGGAAGTGTCATTGCTCCCTATGGAGGCCTCACGGAGCCATCGGATTTCAACTAAAATATCTTAATTTGTGTTCCGAAGATTAACAAAGGTCTTACGGGTGTGGAACGGCATGAGGGTAAGTAATAAATGACAGAATTTTCATTTTTGGGTAAACTAACCCTTTAAGCAAAGTTGTCCATTTGGTTTCAGTGCTGTCTAGGAGAAACAAATGAGAGGAATATGGAATTGTTTGAAAAAATGTGTCAACTAAACATATCTCTCTGTCTCTCAGGAGCTGTCTGAGGTGAACTCCACGCAGGTGAGGAGTCAGACGAACACAGCTCGTGTGGACGGATTACGGCCGGGCACCATGTATGTGATGCAGGTTCGGGCCAGGACTGTTGCTGGTTTCGGCAAATACAGCAGCAAAATGTGCTTCCAAACCCTCACAGATGGTACGAACCCCCACGCCAATGCCTGTGTGTGTGTGTGTGTGTGTGTGTGTGTGTTTGTGAGTGTGTGGAGGCGCTCTCTGGATCTGGGTGATTTAATTCCTTGAGCAGATTTATTTAGAGTTCTGTCGAAAGAAACGCTCCACTATTCTATTTTTTATGCTCAATATATTTTTGCATGATCATCACTGTGTATGATATAGATTATGTCTGTGTGTTTTGACTGTTCTCCAGCCAAACTGCTTAGCTGAATGAATTTCCATCAGGACCTTGTGTAGCATTCAAGCTTTCCCAGAAACCTTAACTCATTAATTAGTGAATGATATGATTAATCATCATCTGTGAGCAGCCCAGTGCCTGTCTGCCTGTCTATCTATCTATCTATCTATCTATCTATCTATCTATCTATCTATCTATCTATCTATCTATCTATCTATCTATCTATCTATCTATCTATCTATCTATCTATCTATCTATCTATCTATCTATCTATCTATCTATCTATCTGTCTGTCTGTCTGTCTGTCTGTCTGTCTGTCTGTCTGTCTGTCTGTCTGTCTGTCTGTCTGTCTATCTATCTATCTATCTATCTATCTATCTATCTATCTATCTATCTATCTATCTATCTATCTATCTATCTATCTATCTATCTATCTATCTATCAGATTTCTGTTTTTATCAGGCTTGTTGTACCTCCCAGGAAACTGTCTCAGTCTTTCTAACACTGTCTTCACTCTCTTTCTCTGTTTTTTTTTTTTTTTTTTCTCTCAGCAGAAGTGAGTGGATGTTTATTGTGTCTTAGGGCTCATTTCATTTATTAGTTCTGGGACACACACACACAAAGGAAAAATTCAGTTTGTTTCATTTGAGGTGCATTTTATTGTTTCCAAGTCCAGTCTTTTTCTGTTTTGTTGATGTGAATGTGAAATTTAGCCCATTTAAAACTTTAAACTGAATAACAAGAAGCATAAAACGACTCTCTCTCTCTCTCTCTCTCTCTCTCTCTCTCTCTCTCTCTCTCTAACCTCTGTCTCTCTCATGGGTTTGATTAATGGCGTTGTATCTGTAGTCTAGCATGTCCTGCCTGATGACTGTGCCAGGGACACACACAATGGATGCCAGGGGGACTGGACTCTACAGGACAGAAAGACATCCGCCAGGCAGCTGGCTAGTTCCTAGAGCTTCACATACAAACAGTTCACCTGTCCAGCTCTCTTGCACATTCATTTTTTAGGCTTCATCTTTTACACAACCCTCCTTGTCTTTGCTGTCACACTGGTGTAAATATAACTGAACTGCACTGGCAATCTGGGACAGACACACAAAGAGACACAGGTCTAATGTCTAACCATGGCCCTGTTGTTAGACAGCATGATATATACTTTTTCTTGACTATAATTTATGCATTTGGGCTTTATTTTGCATTTATGCATTTTAAAGACACTTTTATCCGAAGTCACTTATATTGCATTCAGTTTATACATATTATCACTTGCAATACATTTAGCCATGTCAGAAGACATAAACAGACATATACTCAAAAAACAGACACATATATACATACTGTGCATCACACAGTGCAGACAAATAGTATTCATACACTTAAACAAATGAAGTGAAGATACAGACATACCACGGTGATGTCACACTGATTAAGACAAAACTTCCTATGCGTGTGTGTGCAGGCGTATCCGTGCCGTCATACTCACTAAAGTAATTAGTGCCCGCGTTCACGCCGCGCCAGATAACGGTACATCCACTGGCATTCTGCCATGGCACGACATTCGTTACGACAATTAGCACCAATCACGGGGGAGAGAAGTCCACCTCACGCACACACCTTCTCTAGAATCACAACACATGCTCTCCCCGGAGTCTCGCTCTCGCTCTCGTTTTGACAGCCAGGTGTAATGACGAAGAAATGATTCTGTTAAATGAGGTGTGTTTAAGCCCAGTGCTCACAGAGACTGCTCTACTTCCTGTTGGCCATTATGAATTTAGCCAGCATGCTAGAAACGACCATCAGTGCGATTGTTAAAATCTAGTATGCTATGACACACACGCTTACACAGTCATACATATTTAATACACCCTCATTCAAAGAAAACATGCATACATTATTTGTGGAAAGTCTTAGTGACCGCAAAATGCCCTGCTGTCTAGTTTACGATTCAAAATTTTGAAATAAGTCTCTAATGTTCACAAAAGCTGCATTTATTTGATCAGAAATACAGTAAAACAGTAAAATTGTGAAATATAGTTGCAATTTAAATTACCGTTTTCTATATGAATAGATTTGAATTCATTCCTGTGATAGCAAAGCTGAATTTTCAGCATCGTTACTCCAGTCATCAGTGTCACATGATCCTTCAGATATTATTATAATATGCTGATTCACTGCTCGAGAAGCATTTCTTATTGTTATCAATGTTGAAAGATCAAAAGAAAAAAAAAAAGAAAAAGAATGGATTTGAAATGTAATTCTTTTATAACAATGTAAAATATTTACTCACTTTTGATCAATTTAATGCTAAACAATCCTACTAACCCCAAACTTTTGATTGGTAATGTGCAAAATGTGACTCGCATGCAGCAAGTTTACGTAAAAAGCAATGCAATTCATAAGTAACCACTATTTTATTTGTATTTATTTATTTTTTGTTTTTCTAGCAGCTTTTTCAAGAGATTAGATCTGTTTTTCGCACACGTAATGACAAATAATGATATATCAGTCTCTTTTGCTCTATTCATCATGCTTTCTCTTGTTTCTCCCCCCAGCTGTCTTTTTCATTTTCTCAGCTTTTTCTCTCAGTGATATTCTCTTTCTCTCTTAGCTTCCTGTAGCTAGCCACATTTTATTAGTTTGTACTGTAGCTAACTTATATGAAGAGTAGCATGACTGAAAGCTACAATTATGCAAAATTAACCTTTACATGGTGTTTGAACATAGATGTGTGCCGGCAGTGTGTGTACACAACCACCCTATAATGATAAAAATCCACCCACTCCTATTTTTTTAATCTCCATGAATCATAAGGAGTGTCTCAGAACAAGCCATTTGCAAATTCTAGCAATGTGACATCACATTGCGTAGGCCCCGCCCACGACTGCTGACAGACTCTGCCCTGTTAGCATATACCCCGCCCTGTGTGAGCTATACAGTCTTCTATGTTTATCTCGTTGCCAGTTCATTTAATACCAGCGTTCAAGTAAGAAATGTATTCTTATTAAAGCTACTGAAGTTATTCAGTCAAGAGCAGTGAGTTATTTTCTGTTTTTCTTTTTGTTGTTTTATTCATATTAACAGCATATATAGCAGTAGGTATTGTATATTACGCTGCTTTCACTTCAGTACACCGATCTAATTTACACATATGATTTATTTCCCTGCTGTTTACTTTCACTTACATAACCTTGTGTATATTTGACAGTTTAAGTGCAATAAGACATGAAAGAGAACTTAGTTTAATACTCATGTTTTAGTTTTTGGCAGAGTATCCCAGGCATGAGCTTTTCAGGCTCTGCCCACTTCTGGAAAGCGGGGTGGGGAGCAGCAGCTTATTTGCATTTAAAGGTGCCCTAGAATCAAAATTTGAATTTACCTCAGCATAGTTAAATAACAAGAGTTCAGTACATGGAAAAGAGATACAGTGAGTCTCAAACACCATTGCTTCCTCCTTCTTATGTAAATCTCATTAGTTTAAAAGATTTCTGGAAAACACTCGGATCTCAGCGTAACACCGACTGTTACGCAACAGTCGGGATCATTAATGTGTATGACCCCAATATTTGCATATATGCCAGCCCATGTTCAAGGCATTAGACAAGGAAAGGCAGTATTAACGTCTGGATCTGTGCACAGAAAAGGTAAGCCAGCAAGAACAACAGCGAAAAATGGCAGAAGGGCAATAATAACTGACATGATCCATGATATCATGATATTTTTAGTGATATTTGTAAATTGTCTTTCTAAAGGTTTCGTTAGCATGTTGCTAATGTACTGTTAAATGTGGTTAAAGTTACCATCGTATCTTACTGTATTTATGAAGACAAGAGCCATCACTATTTTCATTTTTAAACACTTGCAGTCTGTATAATTCATAAACACAACTTCATTCTTTATAAATCTCTCCAACAGTGTAGCATTAGCCGTTAGCCACAGAGTATAGCCGCAAACTCATACAGAAACAAACATAAACATCAAAATAAATACTTTACTCACATAATTCGAAGCATGCATACAGCATGCATGACGAACATCTTGTAAAGGGGGTTATATTTGAGGGTTATATTAGCTGTGTGAACTTTGTAAATGCACTGTAATATAGTCGAGAGCTTGTGTGGCAGGGAGCAGGCGAATTAAAGGGGCGGCGTGCTGCCAAAATCAGTGTATAGTTAATGATGCCCCAAAATAGGCAGTTAAAAAAATGAATAAAAAAAACCTATGGGGTATTTTGAGCTGAAACTTCACAGACACATTCAGGAGACACCTTAGACTTATATTACATCTTGTGAAAAAGCATTATTGGGCACCTTTAAAGATACATGCACGAAAACAGCATGTTTTTCCTTCCACTCAAAAATGGGAATTTACAACATGGTACAATAAATGATCTGTGGCATATTTTGAGCTGAAATTTCACAGACACATTCTGGGGACATCAGAGACTTTTATTACATCTTGTAAAAAGGGGCATACTTGGTCCCCTTTAAAATCATGAGAAGCTTGTAGCTTAGCATACAAAGGCACAGATGTTTCATGTGTGAGCTGGTCAAGGGTTTGGCTGTATTTAAACATTGACAAAGAACATTCCATCCTTTTTGTTGTTTTTAGACTGTGACTGTGAGATTAGCTGTGCTGATGGGCCATGCACTTCACTCACTCACACTTCACTAGTCGCTGTCATTCGGCTGTGTACCTTAAGTGTTTTTCCTTCCCTCCTTTTATTCAGTCTATCCTTTTCCATCACTCTTTCTCAGTTGACATCTGTCAGCGCTAGGCATTAGTATTACCTGACCGCCGTGTTTTCAGCGCTTCCTTTTGTATCATAGTATCACTCTATTATCCCTCTCTCTCCCTTCTCCTCTATTTCTTTCAAAACTCGCACCTCCTCACAATTCTTCATTCTTCTACATTCTTCGCTTTTTCCATACAACTTTGTGCCACCTCCCCCTCTCTTTCATTCTCCTATTCATGCTTCCCTGAATAGGTTCTCTTGAAATGTTTTGTTTACGTTCTTTCATCCCCTGTTTCATCTCTATAGGCAGTGGCCATTTCAGTTATTTCTGTAGCCTAATGCATCCTGTCTCTCTCTGTCTAGACGACTATAAATCAGAGCTGAGGGAGCAGTTGCCTCTGATTGCGGGCTCAGCCGCGGCTGGAGTGGTCTTCATCGTGTCTCTGGTGGCCATATCTATAGTGTGTAGCAGGTGAGTTTGCCATTATGGAGCCAGACATATGACTGCTGCATGTGCACGCAACGACAGAAAGCCACAAGCGTGTTCAGACTAGCTAAATGTGATCCTGTTTCATCCTTTTACCTAAAACATATGTGAAACTTTAAACTTAATATATCAAATCATCTGCATTGGAGCCATATACAAATATGTATCAAAAATTTAGTCAGTGATACAATCAGAAACATTGACAAATCAGATATTTAATATTTATAATAAGTATATGAGTAATAAAATCAAAAGTTTGAGGCCGGTAAGATTTTTTTAATGTTTTTGAAAGAAGTCTCTTACGCTCACCAAAGCAGGCTGTATTTATTTGATCAAGAATACAATAAAAACAGTGATATTGTGAAATATTATTACAATTTATAATATATTTTTTTTCTGTTTTAACATGTATTAAAATGTAATTTATTTTACATATATCAAAATGTATTATTATATTGTGATGACAAACCTTTGATCCCTCAGAAAACAGTTGTGCTGCTTAATATTTTTTGGAAACCATGATACATTTACTGATGAAAAGAAAGTTCAAAAGAACAACATTTTATTTTCATAGCCCCCAGAATATTTTGTTATATCTGAACATGCAAAATATAATGCACTATATCAAAAGAAAGAACAAAGCCTTTGCTTTTAAACAAACAAACAAACAAAGCTTTTTTTTTTTTTTTTTTTTTTTTTTTCAACACTTGAATGTGGTTAAGTTTCATAACAAAGCAACATTATAAACAAAAAGCTGAGAGATTAAAAAGCTTTTTTCAAAGATACAATGTGCATAAGCAATGATTATATTGCTTGTTTCTACTCCTTTTTTTGCCTGTGTTTTGATCCGTAGATTCTGTACTCTTTCAGAAGTTGTATAATAGCGCCCCCCACCGCATAACAGTGAAAACACGAAAAGCCGTAAAATTCCGCCAATGGTGGGGAAGCGTTGTTTCATAAATGGCGAAAAAATTCCGTCAATGGCCAGGAAAATAGTTAATATTTAACACCATAGTACATATTAACATATTATTTGTTTGTTTGTGTTCAGTATTTTGGAATTTCCAGTGTGCAGAGAGCTACACATGGCAGCAGGGGGAAAAAAATGTATAACGTGGCCATGACTTACTAATATGTGAATACCAGTGATGGGAATAATGGCATTATAAATAAACGGCGTTGCTCTTTTCAGTAACAAGTATAATTTTAAACTGATAATAATGCTCTGTGTGTGTGTCTGTGAGTATGCGAGCGGAGCGCAAGCTCAAACTGGATTGAAAATATGTGAAATAAGTTTTTTTTTTCTAGTCGACTAGTAGTTGTTCATTTAAGCCATTAGTTGACTAATCACATTTATATTCATTTAATTTCTTAAATACTGGAGAGAATAAACCATAATAATGAGCGTTTAATATAGGCTATATAGCACTCTAGCGCATGCATAAAGCTTCCCATAAAGAACCGGCAAAAGTAATGAATATGAATGTGACAAAAACAGCAAGGAGACATTTTAATTGTTTATTAATAAAGAAATGTTTTCTGAATCAGTGTCGGCTGATGAAGTTGAAATTGCTGACCCTCATCATCTCCGCATTGGCTATACAGGACACGCCTAGAGAGAGAATGCACATTTCATTCGGATTACATAATCAGAGTAACCTATTTATTTTAGTTTTTAATTAATTTGTTTTAAAGTAGTTATTTCAAGCTTTCTATAGATATATTTCTCATGTCTGTGAGGCAAGCAGCCTATACACTGAGCTTCGGTTTATTTAGCCTGTAAGACGCGTTCCAGTTATCACGCCAGTGATCGCGCCGGCGCCTACATGTCATGATTACATTGTCTGCTTATATTTGCTTCTTATATATTCAATCCAGGCAATTGGTTGATGAAACATTGATTAAAATTAAGATATTTACAAAACGAAATTCACTTTAAAGAAAGGCTTTCTACAAAACAAAACTTAATGAAGTGGTCAAAATCATGTTTGACCTGCTCCATGTCTCCCAATATATTGCGCATCTTATGATGCATCTTACTCATGCTGTTCACTTTTCAAAATCCAATAGGTGAATTTAAAACATAACATAATTCAAACATAAATATGAAACTACGTTTTCTTTAATGGCTAGCAACACGTATAGTAGAGTACAGAGAAATTTCATGTCGTGAGCATGAGTCATGAGTCGGATCAAGAGTAATTTATGTTTAGACTTATATTTAATATTGGGGTCATGCAAGTTATTTGACATGTTTATTTATTTATTTATTTTAAAGTAACGCAATAGTTACTTTCCCTGGAAATTAGTTACTTTTATAATGATGTAAATCAGTTACTAACTCTGTTACTAATTGTGAGAAGTAACTAGTAACTATAACTAATTATTTTTTTAAAGTAACGTGCCCAACACTGGTGAATACATTTTACTAATTCGTTGCGTCGTGCTTTAAGTAAATCATGAGCACAATATAAAAATTGTTTTCCCCTCAATTTACTAAATTTACTTGTGTCCACGTTGCAATAATTAGTTTCCTTGTTTTAGTTAAATCAAATTGAGATAACAAATTAGTGTAACTTGGCCACGATTTACTAAAACGAGGGAACAAATTAATAAATCATGTGCACAATTTTCTAAAACGAGAGAGCGAATTCTTAATTGTTAATTTGTGGCCACGATATATACTTATTTAAAATCCCATTGGTTGGAGTCAGTTTCAGGACTGCCACTAGCTCTCCTCAGAGCAAAAGCATCACCTCATTCTCATAAATTGGTCTTTATATAAGTTGGTTCTTTTGCTGTAGGGAAATGTTAACAATGGGTGAGGTGATGCAATTCCTGTAAACAGTAAGAAATTCATGCTTTTAATCTACAAATAAAAGGAACTGGACCGGAAAGTCCTCTGCACACCACCAGACACAACTATATCCTAACAAACCTGACAAAAAGTTTTGTCTTCAGGCTTTACTTTTGGTCAAACAGAAATTTGGATCATAACACCTTTAAAAAAGTATTTTTCTCTATTATTGTGGTATCAAATATTGAATATAAAGCCCCTAAACGACACACAAAAGCAAAGCAAACTGTAATTGTTCACTTGACATGTCAGTCTTCCTGACTGAGTAGGTGGCTCATCTTTACTGCCATTTGGTCCGGACATTACTTCCTTCATGTGTCCTTGACAATACCAGACCACCAATAACAACTATTCTCAGAAGAACATTGGTTGCCAAAAAAAAAAAAAAAAACTCTGCCCTACTTAAAACAACTAATAAATGTGTAAAACACTCATAATGTGACACTACGACCCTTATGTTTCAGCCAGCCGAGCAAATCCAGATTAATTTTATAACTATGTGTTTTAATTTTATTTTCTGTCCCCCTTTTTCTCTCATAGGAAACGAGCTTACAACAAGGAGGCCGTGTACAGTGACAAACTCCAGCACTACAGCACTGGCAGAGGTGAGCAGACCCCTCCTACTATTATGAGGCCGTTAATGCTGGCGGACATCTTTGTTTTATGCTCAGCCCCTTTCTCTGGGGCAAACCATCCTGAAACAGGTTTTAAATATGAGCGAAAGCAAACAGAGAGGAAAACAGAAGGATAGAGATGTGAGGTTACAGGAAACGCCGGGGGATGCGGTGTAACGGAGGAAAGGAACGAGGGATCGCTCCAGGCCTGTGCACTTTTTAGAAGCTGACACTAAAAAGCTTTTCCTACCTGTATACATCCCATAGCCCTGCAAGAAGCTTCAGGCTCATTAGGAAGTGAGAACTCTCTCTATGTCTCTGTCTCATGTAAGCAACCTCTCAGAGGATTCGGTGGGCGATCTGCGAAACCAAATTTAATTAACATAAGTGCAGACGAAAAAGTAAACAAATGATGTGACAGGCAGACTTGCACATCAAACAGACAATTTAGAAAGAAGAAAAAACAACAGAACTGAGACTGTGAGAACATGATCTCGTTGTCAGGAGAAATATTCGGATAATTACTGTATCAGAATTTATTCAGTCTTGAATGTCAATGCATATGAGCTAAAACAAAGAGAAGGACTCTCTACTATGAATATAATTGGCGAAAATGTCACAGACATCCTTGGGTTTCCTAACATTAGCATTATTAAAAGTTATTTAAGGTGCTGGAAGTTGGTGTCTGCATACACAAGTGAACTTCATCAGGACTTTCAAACTTAATCCAGCAGGACATTAAAGAATTGCCTCCAGCACCAAGGACAGACTGTCTTTTACAAAAATGGAATCATAGTTTCTACTAAAAAAGTAAATAATTACTACATTTATTGTTAGTATTGTAAAATCATAATATATGAATATATTATATAAATATATAAGAAGGAGTGTTATTTATTTATTTTTGATTATGGTAGTCGTTTTATTGAAGTATTAATCTCTATGGTGTTTGGATGAAAACTAGTGTACCTTAGTGCAGATTTTCAATTTTAGCTTTTTTTTATATTTGATGGTATGCAATTATTAATGGCCATTAAATGAAGAACAGTGACCTCACATCCATTAAATACTTCAGTTTCAGTATTTTTGTATGACTGTGTGAGTGTATTCAACTATATGTCACAGTAAAGAAACACAGTAAACTTGAGTTGAGTTGACTTTGAGTTTATATAACACAAAATACAGAATACAAATTTAATTTTAATGCAGTGTAAATTTAATTTATATAGCAAGTGTTTTATACAACATTTCAAATAAAACATATATTAATGAATACATAATATATTAAATGTATTTATTTTATACTAGATATAAAATTATATAAAGCAATAAATATATTTTATGTCATATATTATATATTAAATATGTAAACATTAAATGATAGAGAAATAAAAAATATAAATATAAAAGTTTTGCAAATCAAAGAAATACTAAAATATTAAAATAAAATAAAATGAACTGTTTTAATAACTACTTTTACATTTATTCATTTAGAAGACACTTTATTCATATTGCAACCATATAAAATTCCCCGTATATACTGAAGTTGTCTGTTTATCTGTTGCTGTATCCATCTGTCCATCCATCCATCCATCCATCATCAAATGACATTTCGTTCTACTGTATGTCCACACATGTAGCGAAATGACAATAAAGCTTGCTCTGACTCTATCTATCTATCTATCTATCTATCTATCTATCTATCTATCTATCTATCTATCTATCTATCTATCTATCTATCTATCTATCTATCTATCTATCTATCTAGATAGTATCTGTTGCTGTATCCATCAATCCATCCATCATTCTGTTGTTCCTTCTGTCGTTCTTCCAGTATTTTTTTATTATATTTAATTTGTAAACAGCCTAATTAACAATACAGAAGTGTCACTGTAGTACAAAACTTTTTTGTTATAATCCTTTCTTCCATGTAATTACAGCATTACTGTAATAATGTGAAGTGTGAAATTGAATGCTCAATGTTGTCGTAAATTTCCATTTTTGTCTGTTGTATCACAGCTATTTCTGTACCTTTATTTTGCTGAGTCACAACCAGTGCTGTTGTGCTAGTCACTAAGCTGGAACCTGGTTAGAAATGAAACGCCCACCTCTCGCTCTCTCTCTCTCTCTCTCTCTCTTTCTCTATAATGAGCACCCTAAGGAGCTGAAAGACTTAAATTGCTGTGAATGGAGAAAAATGAATGCTGGACATAAAATGGAAATATGGTTTTGTGTAAAATATTGATTTAAAACGTAATAGAACCTTGCAGTAGTGAGGCAGCCATAATGTGGCAGGGTCATAATGGAGTACGCTTCATAACGCATGGCTTTTTAATACTAGAGAGAGAAAAAAAAATCATCTCTCACCTGAGAGATCAGTGAGATGCAACTAATCTGATCTAAATATGCTTACACTGTGTCAGATGCTCCGCATAAGAGCACAAATGGGCTGATATTCTCCAAGCTTCTTAACCTGAGACAGATCCTTTTATGTATTATGACGCATCAGAGACAGCAGTTCTTTCAAAGCTCAGAAACAATGCGATTACACAGTCCAGGGGTCAGACGTTTGCAGTGTGCATGAAGTGTATTAAGATGTTCCTATTCACAATGTAAGATTAACAACATTCAAAATAAAAGGAGATACTGGACGGGAAAGACTACAGTAAACTCATGATCAGAATTCAGTACAACATCCGCCATGTTGTTACTGTCATGTGAACTACCAACACCAGTTGCTTTGCTTCACTGCTATTCATAAATCCTCTCCTGTGGCCTCATGGGATAGTAAAGTGTCCATCAAATGAATCTTGGCAGAAGTAGTAGGTCATCTGGTTAATTTTTACCTACTGTTTTGTATTTGGACACACTATTCTTTTGGCATACTGTTTTTCACAGACTATACAGTAGGGAAGTATTCAACAGAGTTTTTAGTGTCCTCCTGCTCAGGTCCATGTAGAAGTGATGCATTCTGGTCTCTCTCTCCTGCGGGACTGGGGTTCAGTGGAGTGGCAGAGCAGTTGGTGTTCCAGGCACGCTCAGATCAAGTGGCTATGAAATATTAACATATATATTTTTATTTCCCTTTCTCAGCCATAAGAAACGAGTGGAGCCATTACGTTGCATTACTCCAGAGGATGAGGGGAGATAAACTGTTTGCCATTTGAGTTATTGATGAATACCGTGTTTCTAAAATTAAAGCACTCTGTAGGTTTGTGCATGTGTGTGTTTGAAATGAATAATTCAACAGACCTGCATGACTTTTTTCATTTTAAAGAGTTCATATCATAGATTCCTTTTATCATTTTTTCCCCTGATGTCCACTTAAAATGTTAGTAAAGCTTTGAAACGACAAGGGACCTTGTTAAAAATAAACCTTCAACGTTTCGTTTCTAACTGCAGGATCCTTCAGAATTAACTGCAGAGCTGCAGGTGCTCCACACACTGAAGAACAACTCAACATTTCAAAGACGCTTGTTAGTTTTGCGGTGTTCTGGAATAAGAGCATATATGCTTCCTCCTCTGGTTTCTGATCACTGAATAGGATAGGATATATGGTAGCACTTTACAATAAGGTTCATTAATCAGCTATATTAGTTAACATGAACTAATAATGAACTGCGCTTATATAGCATTTATTAATCTTTGTTAATGTTAATTTCAACATTTACTACTACATTATTAAAATCTTGTTAACATTAGTTAATACACTGTGAACTAAAATGAACAAACAATGAACAACTATATTTTCATTAACTAATGTTTACAAAGATTAGTGAATACAGTAACAAATGCATTTCTCATGGTTAGTTCATGTTAGTTATACATTATCTAATGTTTAACTAATGAACCTTATTGTAAATGTTACCGGATATATTAATAGGATTGGATATATTAATGTTTGGTCACACTTTAGATCAGGGTGCAATTCTCACTATTAACTACAATTATTGCTGCTTATTAAATAAATGCATGGTTGCAAGTTAAAAATTCTTATTCTTTTAATTCAACTTTTTAAGTTGCAAACATTGTTTTATAGAGTTCTGTTGACATAATAGTGTTCAATGATCATTACATCAGCTTAATATCATCTGTAATTTAAACTAAAATTTCTGCATTCATTGTTTATTATTATTATTATTATTATTATCTTAAATTGTGTTGTAGTAACTTAATGAAATTGTCTTGAACTTCAGAAATTAAGCAGTGAATTTCTAGTTCCCAGCATGCTTTGCATAAGACTGGATAAGGAGAATAAATGTTAACATTAAGTTTTGTTTTTTTTTTTGAAGGGAGAAACCTGTTATTGTTTAATGATGTTATGTTTGAAATTTAAAAGAACTTTGAAGTTTTTGTGGATACCATTGTGCTGAAGAGTAGAAACATGAACGTAATCCCTACACTGACTCTATAAGCAATGACTGCACTAATGCAAGTGACAGGTAATATGTTATTTGTTCATTAAATATACATGTTAAATAAGTTATGATAGCATGTGCTATGGTAGCTGTTGATTTTAACTAAAATAGATTAATTGGTCCCAGGGCTACAACTCTGATAGTTGGAGCGACTTAATTTTTTTGAGTAATCAACTTAAAAATTTGTGATTATGCTACAAATTATTAAGTTCTTCTAACTCAGTGTAGCTTGTTGGTTGAACGTAAATTCACTCAAAGTTGTCATAACTTATTGATGCAAACTGTTGTTTTTGTTTTTGTTGAGCCAACACATTATTTTTTTAGAGTGTGCTCACGTGGCATTGGAAAGAAAGAAAAGCTGATAAGAAAAATCATTTCAGCAGTTATTATCAAAGTTATTATATTTTCAGGATTTTCAAGATCACGAAAACCAATATTTCTTCTTTGTAATAATATGCACTGTTGAATCATGCATAATAAAATTCTTCATTATTTATTGAGATGGTAAATAGGGTGAATCTTGATACATTTCACAGTGTTATCTGGAGTCTAGGGCTGTCAGTAGAGTGTGTGCAGGATGGGTTGTTACTGTGCTGAAAGACTTGAACGTCTCTTGGCCTTCCTGTCACACTGGGTGACATTGCCTGGTCTCTCCGCCCTCCAGTGTCCGAGTCAGCGCTCACCTCTTCTGAAGCAGACGTTAGTGACTGTGTCTTTCAGTGTGATTGCATCAGCGTGCACACCTGCTTTTGGGTCTCTTTCTTATTGGACAGCGGATATGAAGACCTCCTTTTAGAGCTCGTTTAATGTTTGTTTTATTTGTGTGGGTTGCTGGTTCTCTCTGATTCTCTGAGATTACTTTTTGCATCCTCTCTTGCTCACACACACATACTGATGTTTACACATGAAGTTTCATCTTCTGCCATGAAGAGCGGTTTGATAGCATGTCTGCGTTATCTGTTTATGAGGTCCTGTGGGGGATAAAGGGATTTGATTCTGCTCTATTGGAGAAGCAGTGAGAGAGAGAGAGAGAGAGAGATTCACTGCAACTGTCTTGTGTTCCACTGCTGTTTAATGTCAGCAGCTATGAATCCATAATGTTTTGTTAATGGAAAGAAAAAGGAAGAAAGAAAGAGAATAAACACTGTAAAGGCTGGAATTAGAGGTTAGATTTATTTCTAAAGATTGGAGATTAAAGATTCTGATTCCTATTTCAGTTGCACTTATCAATTCCACTAATGATTCTTTAGCACTTTTGAGGCAGTAAACGGTGCTAACTGCATACTAAATAAAAGCAGTACTTACAAATAATACATAAATAAATAAATAATATATTATAGTGTATTGAGAGGGGACCTTCTTACTAATGGTTAACAATGAATAACCCACAATAGTGCAAATATCATGTAGATTCCTATGATTTTTGCGATGTGGAAAACAAATCCAGTCACAAATTGAACTTAAAGCAAAACATTATGGAATTTGGCCATTTTTGGATGAATAAAACAAAATTAGGGCTGTTAAACATTATTTTAAAGGAATATCACACGTTTTCATAAAGGTTTTAATTTAAACAGTAAACGGAATTATTACATTTCCATTTTATTACTTTTAAAGGGGACATATCATAGAAATCTGACTTTTTCCGTGTTTAAGTGCTATAATTGGGTCCCCGGTGCATCTACCAACCCAGACAACGTGAAAAAGGACAACCTAGTAACTTTGTTTTGGTAAGCCTTTCTCTGCAAGCATGTGAAGAAAAAAAAAAAATGGGAGTGATTTCTCTCCTCTTGTGACGTAGGAAGGGGACCATATAATGTTACCGCCCCCTAATCTATATGTTTTCACTCACGGCATTGACATTTTCGAAAGCAGTGTACCAGTTCTAAGGCCATGGCAATAGTTCAAGCAAAGCATACTAACTGTTCTGTCATTGGCTGCACAAATGAGCACAGAACACTATTTAGAGTCTTGTTAGCTTGGATAGCCTACAAGTTGACCGTGGCAAGCTTGATTGCTAAAAAAAGGAGCTTTTCTGTCCGAGCGATATATTGCAAAAAATATTGGACCATTCACTGCATTTGATAGCAATCATAAACATTAGCCTGGTGCATATGGCTCTGTTTGGCAAACAGGTATGCTATGTATAGTGGGCGTCCATTTGGTTTTGCACAAAAGATTAACATGGCAGCACATGCTAGTCGATGAAACAACCCCACAGCAACTACATAAATGTATCCACTATCCATTCAGAAATGTCCAGATGCATTTTAAAAGTTGTAACTTCTTCCTGAGTCTCTCCATCAGTGTCTGACTCCGGTTTACAATGTAAGGCTGAACACTGTTACTAACAATTGTCATTCTGGCTGTTTGAGATTCTCCAGCTTTGTTGTTGAGCAACCCGAAGCGCGAGCTGTTAAAGCTCTGGCCTTTTTTGGAAAGCAGGCAGGGAGCAGCAGCTCATTTGCATTTAAAGGGAAACACACAAAAACTGTTTTTGCTCACACCCAAATAGGGGCAAATTTGACACGTTATAATAAATGATCTGTGGGGTATTTTGAGCTGAAACTTCACAGACACATTCAGGGGACACCAGAGACTTATATTACATCATGTGAAAAGGGGCATAATAGGTCCCCTTTAACATTAACTAAAATGTTAGTTTTATAAATTGATTTGATTACCACCATTTTTAAAATTTTTTTTTTTTTTTTTTTTTTTTTTTTGTACTCTTGATATTAAAATAATCTACAATAAAGGTCCAGTGAAGAAAATAATAAAATTTACCCACTTTAATGGCATTTTGAACCCATATGAAGATTTTCTTTCTTCCTTTGAAAACAGTGGGAGACTTTTGAATGAAGTTTTCCATACACTTACAATGAAAGTGGGCTAAAACTGTCAAGAGATGCCAAAGCACCATAAATGTATTATAAAAATAGTCCAAATGATTTGTGTGAACTACTTTTAATGCTTCACTTTTGCATGTTAGGCCAGAACTCTGTATGCTCACAACTCATCGCTGAAATTCTAGAATGCAGATGTTTAAACTGGAACTGTGGAATTGAATGTCATAAAAATCATTTAGTCCCAGTATTTTTATTTAAATCAATTCACAACCCTATTTATTTTAAAGTTTTTCATGAGAAACTATTGTTGTCATCAGCATCAGGCAATGGCTGCAGTAATCATTTTCATATTTCAGATAAATCCACTCGGTTTTAGATTGCTTCTTGTTTAACCACTCACATTGGTTTTGTTTTTTTACTGCTTCGATAAATGCATTAAAACAGAATTGGTTTATAATAATGTGCCTAGACTTGACCTCCTTTCGTTTTTATCATAAAATAGATTTACCATAATGTTTTTACAATTGCACTGAAATGAAGACTTTCAATAACACCATGTGAAAGAAACTTCAGAGCATTTCATTGAACTGTGGAATTCTGTTCTGTCCTAGAACTCACTTTGAGGCCAGATCTGTCCAACTGCCACACACCCATGGGCTGCCCGACCTTGCCAGGCTCTCCGGGGATGAAGATCTACATCGACCCCTTCACCTACGAAGATCCCAATGAAGCTGTCAGGGAATTCGCAAAGGAGATAGACGTCTCCACTGTTAAGATTGAAGAAGTTATTGGGGCAGGTGTGTGGTGTGCATGTGTAAATGCATGAATGACCTTAAAAAATAATGATTTGTTTTTTGTTTTATGAGCTTGAAAATAGTATAGACATTTTGAATACTATTGAGATAGAGTGCAGAAACAGTTTTCAGATATAAAAACATGAATATTTAAGGTTTTAAATGGCTTAATTATTAAATAAAATAAAACACACACAGACACACACACACACACACACACACACATATATATATATATTAGGGCTGTCAAACAAATAAAATTAATCGAATTAATTAATATTTAATTTCACATAACATTTGGCTGAGAAATTATCCCCAAAGGATAAAGTCATTATTGTGTTCAATGAGAAAAGCATTGAATAGATATTACAAAAAGTAGCTTTAGAAATGCATTTTTTACACAAACTTTTAGGCAACAACGGCCATGCTTTTTTTATTTTTCAGAAGCTGCATTTGTTACTTATATTTACAAACCAAAACAGTTTGGTTACCAGCATTCTTCAAGATATCTTCTTTTATGTTTTGTCATTGGTCATTTTTGTCATTTTTTCCAGTCAGCATTTTTATTGTAAGCAAGCTATTTGAAAGCTAATTTCCCTGAAAAGTGTAAACACTGAATTTTTTCAGTACTCAAACTTTCATACCATTTAGCCAAACAATGTCAGATGAGGAAGATTGCAATTCATTTTGGTGCCACTAGTGGTGCCGAAATTACCTAGAGCAGTTTTTTTTTTTAAATGACTGTAAAACACTACACATTAAACACAAAACTATCTCTGCGAGACAGATTTGAAGCACATCTACTTCTCTGAACATTTATATGCCCTCAGTATGTCTGCATTTACTCACAAACACAAATAGGACACACACTACAGTATCCTGAGGGTATCTGTCCTTCTCCTCGTCTCCTTGCAGAGTCATGCTGTAGACGTGTTATGACTCACAGTCTGCTTTGCTGCAGACAGCTCAAGTTAATCCACTGATGCACCTCATATGGATTTCACACAGATCATTCTCTTGACCTTTTAGCACTAAAACTCAAATCAAAGTTGATGGGAGTTTCCCTTTAACCTATCCCTTACTAGTTATATTGATTTTATAACACTTCTGGTGCCATATAAATAATAAAGCTTGGTTTTGTTGTAAAGTTGCTTCTAGTGACATTATTGTAGGGACAGTCTGCATTATGTAACATGAGGTTAATGCTGAATGTCCGAATGAGCTCAGTGACTCATTCCTGAATCACATTCACATGGTTGAGACCTGCTGTTTTTGTGTTAACAGCTCAAAATTAACTTTTAAGCTGAACTGTTTGAATAATTTTGGAGGTTAATTTGGTAACTATATTTTTTAGTTCTCTACACAAAAATGCTGGGTTTGTCCATATTTGACTGAAAATTGGGTTGAAACCACCCAGCATTTTTAGAGTGTAGGGCTAACAGTAGTCCAGCCCCTAGGCAACAAATGGTTTATTTAGTCTAAATATTGTTGGAAAAAGTTGCACACATCACCTTTAATAATTGCTGACAACCAATATATGATTTAAAAGCATTATTTCTCACAATTTCTACTCAAACTTTGAGACTTTTAAGGCTTCTGTATTTGCTATTTGCTTTAGAATTAATGTAACATCAGAACGCACTTGGATTTTCCAATAGAGATTGTTTTTTGCTTAATCACTGAAATTAATTTTCAGTTGGGGTGGTTCGTTGTAAGGATGTTACAGTGAGGCATCATCATGCAGTCAAACAATATCACTTCTCAAATTCTGACATTCATTCATTAACATATTTCCGACAGGTTATGCTTTTGGGAATCCAATTTGCTGTGTTATTTCTTGAATCAAAGCTCTTTCTACTCCCTAAAACAGTCTCTCACTCATCCTTACTCTCTCTCTGCACCCCAGGTGAGTTTGGGGAAGTATATAAAGGTCGACTGAAACTGCCTGGAAAACGAGAGATCTACGTTGCCATCAAAACACTGAAGGCGGGTTATTCTGAGAAGCAGAGACGCGACTTCCTGTCTGAGGCATCAATCATGGGGCAGTTTGACCACCCCAACATCATTCGCCTTGAAGGTGTGGTCACCAAAAGCCGGCCAGTCATGATCGTCACAGAGTTCATGGAGAATGGGGCACTCGACTCTTTCCTTAGGGTAAATGCAACATCCAAAACAAGCACCTTCTCTCTCTCTCTCCCTCTCTGTCTATTCTCTTTCTGTTTCATTCTTTCCCTCTGGCATGGAGAAGTACATTGCTTAATCGATGTTCAGCCCATTTTTTCAATCTCATGGATTGGTTCTCCCTAGCTTTGATCTGGTGCTGCAATAAAGGGGCTCTTTGAAGTTGGCTTAGAAATCCACCACATCCGAGTACCGTCACCATCGATCCACACCCCCCACCCCTGTTTGTTATCATGCATTCAGTTCAAAGCTTTTGCTTGTGCAACATGACGGCTGTGTACAGAAGTTTTGAAAGGAACTGTAACGTCCCCCATTGTGTGCTGTTAACGTATTTTAGACAGCTACTGATGAAGAGTGTTAAACACATGGGGCACAAAAAGTAAAATCAATATGTTTCTTTAATGATTGTGCAAATGCTTGAGATATTTATTTAGTCCATGCAGCTGTTAATCCAAAATTATTGAAGGGTTTGCCTTTGTATGAAATTTACCTTTTATTTAATTAACTTGTTTCTAAAAGTGCATCCATGTCTCAGAACGACTTGCAGCTGTTTGATTTCACGCTAATTGCAAAGACAGTCTTCTTGCAACAGCTCTTATTCAAGGGTACAGTGGAGATACAGCAGCAGTTTATGGAGGAACTAAAGCCCTGTAGACCTCCAATGTCAGAGCCATTTCACACTAGATCATCTAAAATGTTGATTTGTTTGGCTGGTGTTAATGTTGCTGTGAACTCGAGTGTGGTTCCTTAATGCTCATCCAAGTTCAGAAACACCTTGAAAGTAGGTGTATGGTTCATCTGTCTGTCTGTCTGTCTGACAGACTGTCTATGAACTGAAGTGAAATTTTAAAGTTCTGAATGTTGCACAACTCTGATTCTAACCCTAGAGTCTGATTGGTTAATATAAATATCATTCCAGAAACAAGTATGTTGATCCTGGAACATGTCCTACTTTGACAACCATGTAAAGCTTTTTGAAGTGGAGTGAAACAGAAATAGATTTTTTTCAGACCAAAAATACGTGTACAGCTAAACCCCAAGAGCTCATGTCGTTGAACGTTGACATATTGGTGAATATCATGTGATATCTGTGTTGTTTGGTAGCAAAACGATGGACAGTTTACGGTGATCCAGCTGGTGGGGATGTTGAGGGGAATTGCCGCAGGGATGAAGTACCTGTCGGAGATGAATTACGTCCACCGAGACCTGGCTGCCCGTAACATCCTGGTGAACAGCAACCTCGTGTGCAAGGTGTCAGACTTCGGCCTATCCCGTTATCTGCAGGAAGACACCTCTGACCCCACCTACACCAGCTCACTGGTAAGACTTTGTCCAGGCACATCAGACTCACCACTTAATTTTAACAGAAGATAATAGGTGCCATGTTTAGCACTGTTGCTTGAGATAATTGAAGAGACAGGTATTGAGTGTTTGTAATTGCCCTTCATTTCATCATCTCATTCTTGTCTGCTTTATTGTCTTTTTCCCCTAAAATGTCTCCAGAAAGAAACAGTGCATTGTGTCCCTGACAGGACATGACCATTTTCTGGAAAAACTGCATTTAAATTCTGTATGTGATCGAACAAAGACAAGTGACTGGACTTCCAATAGCCTGCCTCCCCAAATGGAACGCTTCAGACTTCCAGAATTCTCTATTATGTATCATTAATAGGCATCCAGGGCATCATTAGCCCTCCTGTGCTGCAGATCTTTAATATTAATATGAAATACTTTTTTCTCCTGCCTCTTTAAAGACTCTCTATTCAGATCACTGTGATATTTTTGGTACCGTGGATTTTCCACGTTTGTAATTATCTAGTTTTACTGATAATTCATTGTCTTGTTCCGTCTTATCAGACCCTGTTATGATTTCTTGATTCAGGCTGGTTTCAGAGGCGCTGGTACATTGACAGTCACACTTTTAGCAGGGTCAACCATTTCGATGCATAATTCCTCTGCACTGGAGTAGAAACAGCCCTAGGTCACATCCTTTTTTGAATGTGTTTTAAATTCACTTCAGACGTCTCGTCGTAATGTCCCATGCATTGTAAGCAAACAATTTCATCTTTTACACTCGGGTGGTTCGCGGCGCTGGTGAGCAGAGATGTGAGGCGGATGATAAGGAGAAGAGACAACAGACAGGGAATATTTAGCTTACATTTTGTCTCTCTTAAAACGTGTGAAAGCTCATTAAGCCCCAAAGGTAGCTGCTATTCACAAACAGGATGTCTTGTGGTGACTGTTGATTGACAGGAATATGCGGCAAAGGTGTGAACAGGGGTGTGATACTGATGTGACATCGCTGTCTTCCTTAGTGATAGAGGGAGAATTTAATTACCCCCCAGAGTTTTTTTTTTTCTTTCTTTTTTTTTTTCATTTTTGTTTGCTTGTCAACATTTCATGTCTTTTGTTTGCTAGTCTGGTTAAGTTGATCTATCCATTCATCCATCCATCCATCATTCTGTCTGTCTGGCTGCATGTCTGCCATAGTAGTTGTAGCATTTGTCTTTACTGAGTTCATCGCATTGGGGAACGTTGGCAATAGTAATGTGAAAGGGCATTCAAGGTTTTGTTCCATTGATGGCAGTGTAGAGTTTATTCAAGGATTCGTAGAAGACATGAAGGTTTAAATCTCTGTGATGTGATTAGCACAAATACACACATCCATCCATCCATACAGGGCTGGTCTTTCAGGTTGTTTGACTGTGTGTTGCTTCATCTGTCACTTTGCCAGCTCTTTCACCAATTCATCACTCTCTGCGTCCAATATTACAGTTTTCTAAAAGGACACAGGCTTGAGTTAGAAAGATGCTTTCACAAATATTTCTCATCAAGCACTCCTTTTTGGTGGCAGACTCAGAACACTGATTAGGTATGTAACACAGTTCGTATATACGGGAAGGAGGCGGCGGGAACCGGTGAACGTTCAAACAATAATCTTTAATAAAATAAAAAAAGAACAAAATGAAAGTAATGCCGGCAGACCCTCGCGGACGTCTGCCGGCCACACAAACATAGTAAAACATAAAACAAAGCCCAGGCCTGGACCTCTCTCGTCCTTCACTGTCGTTGCTCCTCCTTTTATGCTCCCGGAGCTCCTCCGTGAGAGACTCAAGGCCGGTGCGCCTCCCAGGTGAGGCTCATTAACTCTCGCGCCGTTCCCTCACGGCTCTCGTCCGCCCTGGTTGACACATACCCCCATCTCCCCTCGCAGGCGGGGGGGGGGGGTACTCCCGCGACTGCGCTTACTGTCTCGGCGGCCGCAGCACCTGGGGGTAAGGACAGACGAGACGAGAGAAAAGAGACGGAAGCAAGGGGAGTGACAGGACGAGAGAGGGCAGAGATGAAAAAGAAAGAAAAAAAAAATCTGGGTCCGGTTCCCAGACACACTGCCGCTCAGTCCTCAGCCTGCCAAGAGGCTCTTCCTCGCGGTGCCATGCGATGGCACTGGACGCTCGCTGGATGGCCCGATCCTCGACCGCCTCCTGGTGGCCGGCGATGGCTCCTCCGGTTGAGGGCAGCCGGCAGCGAGTCCGCCGACCCCTGCTCCTCCCCTTCATGGCGGACGGTAGCAGTCTCCGGCCCACGGCGGACAACGACACTCCTCCGCTCCCTCCAGGACGGCAGCCACCCCACCAGCGCCTCGGGCAGTCTCTCGCGGGCTTCACTCCCACGCTACCCGAACTCCGCAGCACCGCAATCCCCCTCAGCAGCGAGGGCTCTCCGACAGCATGTCCCTCCTTCCTCCTGGGTTTCGGCACCAATGTAAAACAGTTCATATATCTTATTCTAAACCACACACACAAACAAGCCAGTGAGTTTCACACCTAAAACTGGAGCTTGCTTGGTCTTGGAGAATATGATATAGAAAAGGGAGTGAAATTGAAAGGGAAGAAATAAAGAATTGTCCCTCACTTTCTCTTCATGAACACAGATTTCCCTCTCGCTGTCAGCATGAGTGCAGTGGCTGTGTGCTGCAAATGGAAAATAAAACTGTTTACACTGAGGTGGGATCTGAATGTGTGACACCCCCTCACCCTGACACTCTCCTCTCTGTCACTTTCTGTTTCCCTCTTCCTCTTCCTCTCCCATCCGAGGCATGCCAGATTGTGGAATGTGACGTGCTCATTCTCTCTTTCCTGTTAATTCACTATTTCAATTCCTTCAGTGTCTTCAGTTGTTTTCCCACACTTGTCTTCTCGGTTCTAGGTATTGAAGTCTGATGTCCTTTAGCATCTTGTGCAATTGTATAGTCTCTTTTAGCCAGCCTTTTGCTTGTCAGTGTCAAGAATGGTTCACATTACTACTCATTACTACCAAGAACTGTCACTTAAACTAGTTCACACTGCCCAACTTGGTTTGCTGGCAGTGTAAATTAGGCAAAGACACACACACAAAAAAGCCATCTGACCATCATGCAGATGTCTGGTTTTGTTGCATCAGTGTTGGCAACTGTTGCTCCTGTACTGTTGCTCATGTAGCTCAAGCAGTAGAGCGTTGTGCCTATAAAAGCCAAGGTCATGGTGTGGCAAGCAGGACGAGAGCCGTGAGAACGGTGGCGTGATTGATGATGAGCGCCACCTGTGCACTGCACCGGTCTCGAGTTTCTCACGGAGGAGCTATTTGGTTATTTTATATGATTATATGATTCTCGGGTTCCCTCCTCCTCCTTCCCTGAACAATAAACTGTGTTACACATGGATTCAATTCCCATGGAATGCATGGACTGATAAAAATGTACACCTAGGAATTTTCAAAATTATTAAATTATAATGTTACATTTAATGAACATGTAATCTGTATTAAAGAATGCCGTTAAACATATTTAACTCTTTCCCTGCCTGAAATTTTCCATCATTTATGAAACAACGCTTCCCCCCATTGACAGTTTTCCTGCCTTTTGCTGTTTACTGATATACGATATTACGCATCTTCTGAAAGAGTACTGAATCTCCTGATCAACAGGAGAAGAACACAGCCGAAGAAGCAGAAACAAGCGATAGCATATGTAAGCAGATGCATATGTAAAATAACACGATCATCAACATTAAGCAAATAAATCAAAGCTGCCTAACATTACCGTATGAAATGTTGGCACTGGAATGAAAATGCAGAATGTTTTCTGTGATGGTTAGGTTTAGGAATAGGGGTAGTGTAGAATGTACAGTTTGTACAGTATAAAAACCATTACGCCTGTGGAATGTCCTCATTTTGATAGCAAAACAAACCTGTGTGTGTAGGTGTGTGATGTAGTCTGATGAATTTCAAGTTTCACAGGTAGCTAAGCCAGTATAAGCCCATCAGTTATTACATTCCCTGTCTGTATGTGTGTGTCAGTCCCCAGTGCAGTGCAGCTGAGAAGAACATATGTGCTCTTTTTACGCTTCCTAATCTTTCCTAATCTCACAATAAATCACTTTGAACAATTCTAATAGTGTAAAACAGCATTTAGATGGACAGTCTCAAGGTCACTCTCACAGGGCCAGATTCATTCTGAATAAATGTTGATTTATGGTTTAATTTATGCCAAGGAATAAGGTTTTTGTTGGAATCTTAAAACAACATATGGTTATGATGTTGCTGGGCTGTTTTTAGGGTGTTCTAGGGGGTTGCTAGGCTGTTACTGGGTGGTTTTTAGGGTGTCCTGGGTGGTTGCTAGGATGATGTTCGGTGGGATAGGTTGGGGTGGCAAGGGGAGTTCTGGTTGGTTACCAGGATGTTGCCAGGGTGGCTGCTTGGGGCCCTATGATATTCTGCTCCTGAAATATGATGTGTTTCCTTCAATACTTTTGTGATTTGTGCGATTTTTTTTCCCCCCATTTTATCACTAATAACAATAAATGAACACCTCTCCTCAACAAGACACTCAATTTCAGGTATTCCTTATGTCCACCGTGGGGTCAAGTTATATGTTAATCCTAAAAATAAGTTTATATTAATTTTAATCAGTACAAGCAATAGTAAATCTGCTGTTTGCCCTTTTAGTGTGTAATTTGGACTGCAGCATTTATCGTGATTTATTTTAGTCAGTATAAACTATCAATTCAGTCTCAATTTCCTGGGTTTATGCAGCCTTGACTCTTGCCTCTCTTGTAAAATGTTGACTGTGAGCAGATTGGTTAGCGAGTTACGGAGGATATCAACATCACTTTACCACACAACTGTCCTCGACTGTCATTATTTAAACATGAAATCTGTCCTTTGACCTGCAGCATGGGCAGAGTACCATGTGACAGACTTGATCCCAAAGAAAACTGTTCACAATGGCGTACAAGCACTGTTTCCTTTAAGCATAAAGAACTCTCAAAAGAAAGCGAGAGAGGAAAAAGGAATGCTTAACCTGGTTATGAAAGACAAGGTCATAATCTAATATTAAAAATCCTGGATGGGAAATTGGAATGAAAGGATGATAAAGGATTAGGTGAGCGTGGTTTAATTTGTGCTGTCCCCGTTGGGTGTCTGGGCGGTGGCGGGCTGTACGAGACAGGGAAGAGGGGGCGAAAGGTTAGATACGCGCGGTTAGCCTACTGCTATCTGAACCACCTCCCCTGACGTCTGATTTGCCTGCTGATGTTATTGCAGCACAATTTGGACTGGAATTTAAAATTAATGTAAGTGGAGAAGATATAAGCAAATTAGATCGGTGAGGCCCACAGAGAAAACGAATGGCCACGGGTTATAATTTAAAAGCAGTTAGACAAGGTGATCTATTATATTTATCAATTTTGTAGCATTGGTTTGTTGACATCAGTAAGAGATGGGGGTGGAGGGTGGACTTTCATATCAAAGTATGAGTAATTTTATATCATGTGAACTGTATATATGTCACATCATAGTTTGTGTTACACCCCGCTATATTTTTGCATGACTTCATGCTCATGTAAAAAAATGTTCGTCGCAGGCTCAAGTGTCTTATATTGTTTGAATCTTTGGCTCAAGACTAAGAAAATGCATGTCACCTTGGAGAAATTTTCAGGTATTTTGGATTTTTCGAAAAACCTACTTTTGCGAACTAGTCCTAGGTTTTTTTTCGCCCGATTGGAACCAAACCAGTGCAGAAAGATTCTCTGGAGTCTGATTTTTTATAATTATCATTAAAAAGTTGAAATTTCAGTTCACGCCCATGACAGGACACCAAAATGTTCAAAGTGGGCATGGCCACTTTTGCTAAAAATGCTATCCCTCTTGAACGGAAAGAGATTTCATCAAACTCAGTACAACTTTGTATGTATCTGGCGCGTGAAAACAGTGCAGCAACTGACAACTTGGTGGCACTATAAAATGAAAAAAAAAAAAAAAAAAACGACTATATACAGTCGTGCTCAAAATTATTCATACCCTTGGTAAATATGACCAAAGAAGGCTGTGAAAATTGTTTATACTTTTGATCTTTTATTTAAAAAATCTACAAAAATCCAATCTTTCATTGGAGAATAATAATTTTAAACAGGGGAAAATCTCATTATGAGAGAAATATTTTCTCTAATACACACTGCTCACAATTAATCATACCATTTTATTCAAAACTTTTTGCAACCTCCTTTTGCCAAGATAAAGGCTCTGACTCTTCTTCTATAATGCCTGATGAGTTTGGAGAACCCCTGATAAGAGATCAGAGACCATTCCTTCATACAGAATCTCTCCAGATCCTTCAGATTCCCAGCTCAATGTTAGTGCTTCTTCTCTTCTTCTTCTTCTTCTCCACTCTTTTTCTTTAGGGTTCAGGTCAAGGGACTGGGATGGCCATGGCAGAAGCTTAATTTTGTGCTCAGTGACACATTTTTGTGCTGATTTTGATGTTTGTTTTGGATCATTGTCCTGATGGAAGATCCATCCACAGCCCATTATAAGACTTCTAAAAGGGACAGTCAGGATTTGATATTTTATCTGTTGGTATTTAATAGAATCCATTATTCCATGTATCTGATCAAGATGTCCAGGATCTCTGGCAGAAAAATAAGCCCACAACATTAAAGATCCAGCAGTATATTTCTTTGTACACATGGGGTACTTTTTACCACTGTGTGCACCAAACCCATCTTAAGTGTTTGCTGCTAAAACAGCTAATTTTTTTGCTTCATCTGACCATTGGTCAGATGACATTAGCCAATGAAGTTCGAGCTGCTTTCAGACAAGGTTAACGGAGGCCGATCAGAACAGAACTCACTGAGCCCGTTTGATTCATGGCCCTAGAGGCCTGTGAAAAAATCTAAAGAAATCACCTTTGCATTTTTCACGTGCATAAAGGATTGTATACCACGTGATTTTTCGCACACGCCCACAAAATTCATATTAAATGAACTCAGTCTGAGCAACTTTGCCTCTACGACCACCTCTCAATCAAATCGTTCACTTACTATTAGAGATTATTTCAAAACTGAAATAAGAACTGTTAAAAAGCTTTACAACATATATCTCCTTAGTATTTTGCCTGTTTTGACTGTAAATGGTCTTTTCCATCTTTGATCTAGGTGATTACAAGCTTGTTAAATAAAACATACCTTTTTACACGTGCTTAAAGGCCTTAAAGCGATTGAACCCCATTAATTGCTGCTCGCAGCTATATTTTCTTTCTGTGTACTTTTTCATTGACAGATCTAAATATATGCCGCTGTCATCTTGCCTCATGCAGGCACATTTCCGATGCAGATTGTTTGTGTCTGGGACATTAAACACAAGTGGTGCGTCTTTCTTCATCACTTTTTCAAGTGTTGTTTGCTGTGTGCATGTGCCGCTCTGAAGGACAGATCTTCATTGTTCTATCAGACTGCAGCTCGTATCCAAAACAGTGACAAACAGTGTCACGTATCAGAGAGACTCATGAATCTATAACTATAAATGCTGTATGAATGATAAACCACATTATTGTATTTGCCCAGACTTTTCACATTTCAGTTATTCAGCTATTTATTTTCAAACACTGTCATTGGTATATAAAAAAAAAAAAGTGCAGCTTTTGCATTAACAATTACTAGGTCAGTACTGTTATGTTCACACTACATGGATTCGATGTTAAAGTAACTGTCACTAAGCTGAATTCAGTATTTATGTGCTCCGTCTGTATGGTGACAGACCTCTCGTGACAGAAAGCAGTCAGTGAAGGTGACCTTAAGACACTGTTTTCTGTTGTATGTAGGTTCATTCCATCTTTTATTGGAATCAATGAAGATGAAATTGAGTCTTTCAGGTCACTGAACACAGAGGTCAGGAGAAAGTCCAAGCACAAAGGGTCATCCAATCCCTTCAGTCACTCATATATTTTTCATTTGATCAAAAAAATTGTTTATATTCTGAAGCATTCTATTTTGTTTTCCCTGAAGTCCATTTATAGTTAGTCAAGGCACCAAAAAAACTGTTGCTGTTTGTGTTACCCTTTACAGTTGCTATTTTTTACTACTGTATCTTTAAGACTATGCAAATTATCTCTTTAATGATTGGCTAACCTCCTCATATTGGAGTACCTCACAGTGTCTTTTCATCAGGGTGGGTAAAATTGTTAAATACTACTATGATATAGGGCTAGGACAATACATCTATGCATCACAATTCGAGAAAACAGACATACTCTGCTTCTTTCCAATTCCTTACACACCACTCGAACCTTCTATAAAAAAAATCATTCATAAAGTTGAAGCAAATTACAAGGGTGCTTACAGTGGGCTGTTAATTAATGTTGCTCCATAAAAGCATACTGAGGTGCAAATACATTGTCAGACTCAAGCGAATGCACAAGCGGTCTTCTTCGTGAGCATTTGAGCATGCGGTTAAAAAATAGCCTAGAGCACAATCTGCTGTTATAAGCTTAGCTCAAAATCAGAAACGATCCACGAATCGCGATGCATCGATAGTATTGTCCCAGTCCTACTGTGATATGTAAACATGGCCGGTTGCCAAGGTCTCAAACGCAAAGCAGCATATCTTGTGTGTATTGCGTGTCATATCTGTGATGATTTCTGAATGACCCATTTTTGCAGCTAAGTTTCAGTACATGATCTGGGTGGGCTGGAAGCTTTGCTTTGTAATTATAATAGTGTATTTACATACAGTAGTACGTCACATTCTTTTATGTAAAAAGAGCAAAGAAAATCAGATTTCGATCCTTTAGGATTATTGAGATTTGTGAATCTCTGCTGACCGCAACACACTGAAATTAACTTTGTGAGTTGGATTCATAAATAAGGATGGTGCCTTTGTTTTCAATCCCTTTCATCTTTAGATTCTGTTTAAACTGAATGAGAAAATGATCGACACTTCTTTTTCGTAGTTGTCAATGTGCTGCAGAAATATAGAGATAGATGGATAGATAAAGAAAAAAGTAGTAAGGATGGAGGGGACTAAAGAGAGAAGTGTCATTGAGCAATTGTAAGAGTGACGCAAACTCCCAGCAGGCATCTGTCCTTCTCTGACCACTGTTTCGTCACTGTTTCCAACAAACTGAATAAAAAAGACAAATAAAATGGACAGAGAAGGAGGGTAATCTTGTGTTGGGTTGTTGTGCTTTCATATACTAAAATGTTTTTTCCCCGCCCACAAGCAGTGACATCATGCATACTCATTTGAATTTACTCTATTTTGCCTCTTTTGCAGCTCGCTGAAATATTTTGTGTTTATTTTTTAGCTTCATTTTAAAACTTCTCAAGTGTCATTTAGAAAGTATAAATCTGGTGGGTAAGGTGCTGGTAAATTCCCTAATATTAACTTATATTAAAGAAGAGAGACAAGTCATTTCTAAAGACTGGAATGTATGAAGACCATAAGCAACCATGTAGCAACCACACTGCAACTTAATAAAAAACATTTAGGACACTATTTAACTGCATAGCAACGCCCTAGCAACAACCCACATTATGTCCTGGCAGCAAGTTTTGCACTGATAAACACCCAGTGTTGGGGAAACTTACTTCTAAAAGTAATGCATTACAATATTGTGTTACTCCCTATGAAAGTAACAAATTTGGTTACTTAGTTACTATTTATAAAATACGTTACATTACTTTTTTTCTCACCTGGACTGGGCTTGCTTGTTTGTTTGTTTTTTTTAATAACAACAAAAAAGTTACATTTTTGGCAAATGTTAAGGCCCTTTTCACACCAAAAGTTTAATGAATAAGCCTCAGGCTGAAGGAAATGCATATTTACGCCTGTACAGTAGAGGGCGCAGCTCAAACAAACCTTTTCAGTTGTGCTGCCATTCTAGATTAAAGAAGAATAGGAAACAAGAGAAGGAAGTTCAACACTCTTATTTCTGAATCTAATCTAAAGCGATTGCTTATTAGTATGGTTGTATTAGATCATTAATTGTCAAGCAGCAAAGACATTGGTTAATAAAGTGAGATTAAATACATATAGTATATTTGTTTGAAAAATTTAATTATTACAGGTTTGCGTAAAATTCTAAGATTACATTTTACTTTTTTTATTTTTTTAATCTTATTTTGAGGAATACTGAATGTTTTCATGCAAGTGAGATGAGGAAATGCATGTTCACATTTAGTCCAATAACCATCAGGTTCACACACAGCTCACACAACACCTATGCATTTTATTTCTCTCAGCATGGGGACAGGATGTCAGTCAATAAATGTGAAAAAATAACTTCAATATTTTGTTGAAAAAGTAATGCATTACTAGTTACTCGAAGAAGTAATCTGATTACGTAACTCAAGTTACTTGCAATGCATTATCCCCAACACTGTAAACACCACTCATATTTTCTTCAGAAAATGTGAAAATAGTTGTCTTATTATTGTCACTTTTTAGGCCATGCACTGTCATTTGAATTTTTGTCTGGTTTACATCAGATACAGGACTGAACTAATTGACATCATTAGACTGGAACATAAAGCATGTGGTTTCTCAAACCAGATCTCTGTGTGTTTTGTCATTGTTTGTGTGGGTGGGTGGGTGTGTGTGTGAGGTGAATCTTAAAACAAACCGCTGTCAATTTTAATCAGTGAGACGCACAAATCCAGCCTCAGGTAGACCAATTACAGACAGACACGCTCCACGGACGAGACTAGGCCCTCCTCACAAACACACACATACACTATTGTGTGTGTGTACTGAAGGAGGAAAAGAGAGGTTTTTATGGTGTTTTGTAAAGCAAAAATAATGGAATTCATGTCATGCTGAATTTTAAAAAATGAAAATTCTGCCCAATGTTTGCAAATATTTATAGTTGCGATGGACATAGAACTCAGTGAGTCGATATGTTCCCGTTGCTTTATTTGTTTTGTTCAAACAACATACTTCCCAGTTGTCCATGTGAAAGTGGTACATTTTTCTATTGGATGGTTATGTGTACATAGATATTATAGTCTCACATGGATTAATGTGTCCAAAATCAATCAAAATGACAGCTCCCCATTTAAATCTTGTGTTTTTGTCTATCCTTCAGGGTGGAAAGATCCCTGTGAGATGGACCTCGCCAGAAGCGATCGCATACAGGAAGTTTACTTCTGCTAGTGACGTCTGGAGTTACGGTATCGTCATGTGGGAGGTGATGTCTTTTGGCGAGAGGCCCTACTGGGACATGAGCAACCAAGATGTAAGTTTCCATTTTATACAGAACAGAATACTGATGTCTATAACAGGCTTTGAGACACACTAGCCTTGAATTGTAAATGGGCAACCCAAACCCAAAAATAATATTATATTATATTATATTATATTATATTATATTATATTATATTATATTATATTATATTATATTATATTATATTATATTATATTATATTATATTATATTATATTATATTATATTATATTATATTATATTATATTATATTATATTATATTAACTGTCTGGGTATTACCCTCCTATTGGTACCTGGGAAGGTACTCCCCATTGTCCTCCTTAACCACCTCCGACAAGCCTATGCCTGCCATGGAAAGCAACAACCGGGCTTCCGAAGTGTCCAGTCCTGTATCGAGCAGATCTTCATTCTGCAACAAGTGATTGAACAATCACTTGAATATCAACAACGGATCTAGCCCGGATAGCCCGTGCTTACGGAATCTCGATTCATTGACATTTTTCGCAGCCTGTTACAAGGTTCTTGCTGCTGCGTATGGATGGAAGAAGGGGTAACGGATTTATTTGTGATCGAAACTGCTGTACAAACAAGGTTACTTGCTCTTGCCGATACTATCGACTTTGTTGTCCGCCACTCCATCAACCGCCTACAACATCGGCCTACCCTGGACAGGCAGAAACCTCCTCCTTGCTGATCTCGACTTTGTCAATGATATCGTCTTTTTCGGCCCGACCCAATTTGCCCTTCGAGATCTCATAACAGCCCTAGAAAATCAAGCAGCCAGGGCTGGACTCTGAATTAGTGGACAGAAGTCCATAGTTGTTTGCATCAGTTATGCAAACTCGAGAGTCCTGATTACCATCGGTGGACAACAGGTGGAAGAAATGTTGAACTTCACTTATCTTGGCAGCCTCATCACCTCAGATGGGGACGCAGTGCGAGATGTTGCATGCCGCATCGGCAAGCGGTCTGCAGCGTTCCAAGGACTTTGTCCAATTTGTAATTCGCCCTCCCACTCCCTGCAGAGTAAAATTCGGCTCCTGGCACCAGTTGTTGTGCTGACCTACACTTGCAAAACCTGGATGATGATGATGGAAACCATCATTTGAAAGTAACTATGTTACGAACTTGGAAGTATATCATGGCACCGGTGCACAGCTCTTCTCCGCGTCCGTCACTGAACTCTGTTTCCGTTTTTCCGGATCGATCTTACGCCTGCCCGACCACTGGCTACCAAGACAGCGATACTCTGTCGGCCTGCACAAGGCAAACAAAAATGAGGATGACCGAAAATCACCTGGCGAATGACTTTTATGGACAACCTGCGAGCAGTCGGCATTCCATGTGATGAGGCTGAAGACGCCGATGTGGATCGAAGCCAACGGAAAACGCTTGACGCCCTATGTGCCGAACGGTGCTGGCAGAATTATAATAATAATAATAATCCTTACATTTATATAGCGCTTTTCTGGGCACTCAAAGCGCTTTACATATTGAAGGGGGAATCTCCTCAACCACCACCAATGTGCAGCATCCACCTGGATGATGCGACGGCAGCCATATTGCGCCAGTACGCCCACCACACACCAGCTTATTGGTGGAGAGGAGACAGAGTGAGGAAGCCAATCAGTGTATAGGGATGATTAGGAGGCCATGATGGGCAGAGGCCAATGGGCAAGTTTGGCCAGGATGTCAGGGTTACACCCCTACTCTTTTCGAAAGACATCCTGGGATTTTTAATGACCACAGAGAGTCAGGACCTCGGTTTAACGTCTCATCCGAAGGACGGTGCTTTTTGTCAGTATAGTGTCCCCATCACTATACTGGGGTGTTAGGACCCACACAGACCACAGGGTGAGCACCCCCTGCTGGCCTCACTAACACCTCTTCCAGCAGCAACATAGTTTTCCCAGGAGGTCTCCCATCCAGGTACTAACCAGGCTCAGCCCTGCTTAGCTTCAGTGGGCAACCAGTCTTGGGCTACAGGGTGATATGGCTGCTGAATTAAGAGAATTAACTTGAGAATTAAGAGTTAAGATTAAAGAATATAATATATTTAGTGCTGTCAAAAGAATAATCGTGATTAATCACATCCAAAATAAAAGTTAATGTTTATATAATATATGTGTGTGTGTGTGTATGTGTGTGTAGAATTATTATGTATATATAAATACACACACATTCATGTATATATTTAAGAAATATTTGTTATATTTATATATAATATAAAAATCATATATATAATATAAAAATTATATATATATATACGGTATATACACCCAATTATTTCTTAAATATATACATTTATGTGTGTGTATTTTTATATATATATATATATATATATATATATATATATATATATATATATATAATATAATAATTATACACAGTACACACATATATTATGCAAACACAAACTTTTATTTTGGATGCGATTAATCGCGATTAATCTTTTCACAGCACTAAATATAATATAATATAATATAATATAATATAATATAATATAATATAATATAATATAATATAATATAATATAATATAATATAATATAATATAATATAATATAATATAATATAATATAAAAGGGACTCATGCCGTTGTGTGTCATCATAACCTTTTTATGGTAACCTGTGATGGCCAATAATTTTTGCAATTAATATGTATGTGAAAAGTGAACCTGTAGGTCTTCAAAATGCATTCTTGATATATATAATGTGTGTTGCAAATCACTTTCAGCCCCCTTAAACGAACACTGAGACTACCCTAAGACTCCTAAGGCCTTTCAATACCATTGCCTCTGATGCTCACTGACTGCCGAACTCACAACTGTAAAAAATTGAGCATTCAGAGATTCAGAACATTCAAAACAAAGAAAATAAATTGAAAAATTAATGACTCTCTGTGTACTTTCTGTACATACTTTGGATGTACTTTTTTTCCCCAAAGATTGTATCCATTGCTCAAAAGGGACATTGTTTGTCATGCTTGACAGACTTAATTTGTTGCATTTGAAAATTGTACAAAGAGTTTAACGTCTTATGACATGCACCAAAAACATAAACCAACAGAGCTCCCATGTTATACTCTCAGACACAGAAGAACCGCCAAAGGTAAAGTTGCGGATGAGTTGGATAATGTTTTTTCGGCCTATCACACACCTCATTATCTGATCTTCTAGAGTTTTTAACAATCATCCAATCCCAAATTAACATAAAATAATCATATCAGCATAATGAAACAGCAGGACATCTGCAGCGCTCAGAGCCCACATTTCACTGCCATCCCGTGGAATCCGTTTAGGAGAAATGCGGCCGCTGTGGAGGGAGAAGAGAGTTTATTGATCCTCAAATATTTAGATTCATGTTTATGCGAAACAGAGCTCCAGATTGGTATGCAGAGGATAGACCATGTTTGTTTGTTCATTTGATGTTTGCTTGTTTCTGAGAGAATCAGAGAGAGAGGAATGTGGGAAGAGAGTCCAGTGTTTGAGGAGGATAGAACAACAGATCACAGTTAGAGATTAATGATGTTCACAGGATGTTTGTATGTCATGTTGTGGTGTCTATGCAATAAAACTGATATATTAGGGTATTTATGTGAGATAAAACAATATTGTGTGCCTTTGGAGCTTTTTTATGTTATGGTGATGGTATTATTTAGTTCTTATTATTTAAAGGGATAGTCCACCCAAAAATGAAAATCATGTCATCATTTACTCACCCTCAATTGTTTCAAACCTGTATGAACTTCTTTCTTTTGAACACAAAAGAAGATATTTTGAAACAGTTGATGGGCCCCACGGACTTCCATGGTAATATTTTTTTCATACTATGGAAGTCAATCAACTGTTTGATTACTGAAATCAAAATATCCTCTTTTGTGTTCAGCAGAAGAAAGAAATTAATACAGGTTTGGAACAATTGAGAGTGAGTAAATGATGACAGAAATTAGATTTTTGTGTGATCTATCCCTTTAAGCTGTTCAATTAAAACCAATTTTTCACAATGCATCTCTTCTAGTGACTTTAATTTAGTTTCAAATCTTTTAAAATCTTTGACAACATTGACTGTACACAAAACCTTTGAAATATCGCAAAGGAAAAACTGTTCAGTTTTTAGTACATTGTTGTTGTGTAAATGTACCCTTAGATGAACAAAACGTATTTGTTCACCAAAACATTTATTTCAAAAGATTTGTTCACTGATTCATTCAGTGGCCCTTTCTGAGTGAGTCATGGAATCGTTTACTTAGTAATCTTTTATTACTTAGAAATCATTTATTTACTGTTTTTAACCTTTCAAAATTTTTACAAATCCACTAAGAGACTCCAGAAATTAAGAATAATATGTGCTTCCCCACGAATGACAATAAAGCAATTAATTAATGATAACAATATCTCTGTGTCTAGGTGATCAACGCCATAGAGCAGGATTACAGGCTGCCACCCCCCATGGACTGTCCCACTGCTCTCCACCAGCTGATGCTCGACTGCTGGCAGAAAGATCGGAACGCTCGGCCGCGCTTCACGGATATCGTCAATACGCTCGACAAACTCATCCGTAACCCCACCAGCCTTAAAGCAGTTGCCAGTATACCCACTATGTGAGTCAAACAAACATTTTGTTTTTATACCATTGTGAGAACCTTAAATTATTCTGAATGTAATACTGCCGTTCAAGTGTTTGTGGTTCTTTGAAAGAAAATAACATTTTTATTTAGTAAACGTGCAGTAATTTGAACAAAGGTGACAGTAAAACTTTTACGTTGTCACAAAAGATTTCTATTTCTAAAAATACTGTTCTTTTGAACTTGCTCTTCATCAAAGAATCCTGGAAAAAATATGAAGCAGCACAACTGTTTTCAAAATCACCATATTAGAAGGATTTCTGAAGGATCATGTGACACTGAAGACTGAAGTAATGGCTGCTGAAAATTCAGCTTTGCTAACACAGGAATCAATTATACTATACAAATATACTAAAAACAGTTATTTTAAATTGAATTTTTTTTCTTCTCAATATTGCTGTTTTTACTGTTTAAAAAAAATGAAGCCTTGATGAGCATACAAGAGACATTTTTTAAAAACATCAAAAAGTCTTACCAACCTCAAACTTAATGATAGTGAAACACTGTCTACACGAGACGCGACAGCTAAAAGCTGTCTACAGTGAGCACAACAAACTGACTGTTGCAAAGCAGTTGGACTACATCAGAAATAGAACGGGGAATCCATTTACTGTCGGGAATTTGTTGTTGCATCGTGCCGCTCTGCATCCAATGTAGAAAATATCATCCATTATAATGGGTTCTAGTGTCTTTTGACGCTTCGTGACGCACCGCTAGCGTCCGGTGTAGACATGGTGTAAGTCCTGTAGACTAGCCAGCAAACAAACCCTAAACATTTGGCATTTTTACATATTAAAGGGATTAAGACATAATTATTCCCCATATGAAGCTGTTTTCATTCTGGGAAAAACAGGATATGTCGCCACAGTATTGGTCCCTACAAAGACGGCAACTCTGACACCCAAGGTTGGGTCATTTGATTTCTCTTCTCTCCTGCATCTCACTCTCTCTTTCTCTCCTCCACCAGTCCGTCCCAGCCATTGTTGGACAGGTCTATCCCAGACTTCACCACCTTTAGTTCTGTAGAGGAGTGGCTGGCTGCCGTCAAGATGTCTCAGTACAGAGATAACTTCCTCAACTCTGGCTTCACATCCCTACAGCTGGTCACCCAGATGACTTCAGAGTGAGTTTAAAGTTTGATGTGTCAGTCCTGTTAACAATCTCATCTAGATTGACCAAAATGGTCTACCAGATCAAACTTGTCCACATCAGATGGTCATGCAACTAATAAACCATTCAAACCAGTTTGGACCCGTCTAAGGCCCAGTTTGGTTTTGAAGACAAAAAACATACCAAGCACAATGTTCTCTCACCATTCCTGATTTCTAACACACACTCGCAGCGTTCGTCATGGTCTTGCAGCTGTAAGAGCAGAAATGAAAGCTGCTGCTCTCTGTATGTTCTTCTGTCATCTCTGGAAGCATTTATATGTAAATTGCGTGAGCTTATATTGTCCATTAGATTTGTCCCCTCCCCCTCTTTTGAAAGTGGACAAAAGATGCGGATTAAAATACCAGGTGTAAACGGGTATGTGTCTCCCTCGTCTACTTGTGATCACCCAAAACTCAAGCACAGACCTAAAGTACAGTTTCTAAATAAGCTGGTAGGCTTGGTTTTTCCAGTGTAAGTTTACTGGTCAACCATTGTCCACCAGCTCTACACCACGTTCCAAATTATTATGCAAGTGACATATCAGTTAGATTTCAGTAGAATAAGCATTCAGATTTTAGTTTTTCTAAGAAAATGTTTGTTTGTTTGTTTATCCATGTCTTTTTAGATAACTGGTTCCTGTTTGCTGCTCAACACTGGCTTTTTTATAGCTGCCCTTCTAATACAATACATTTTTTTGACAGGAACTTTCATTAACAAGCCTTTGTCTGACCGAGCTTTGCTGTGCACTAAATCACTCACAAATCTTATGATATTTAGATAATCTCCATTCAGTTTTCACACAATAGTTGTTTTAATGCCTTTTGCACAACATTGGGCCATTTCATGCTTTTCATCTTCAGAAAGATCTTTCTTCCTCCACATATTGCATGAGAACTGTGACTTGCTTAATAATGTGGAACAACCTCTAAGCAGTGCCGTTTCTAGGCATAGGCAAACTAGGCGGTCGCATAGGGCGCAAACAGCTGGGGGGCGCCAGTGAGAGTAAATGATTATTACTATTATTATTATTATTATTTCATACTTTTGCCATTTCGAGGCATTATGATTACTTGTGTATTATCTGAGTGACAAGTCTCCTGGTGATAGTGGCCGCTGCTGTTAGGAAGAGAATAGAGAAACGAGATGTAGAAGGCTGCAGGGAACGTCGTCGTTCGTGTTTACCTGGATTAAGTGTTTTAGTTTCATCATCATGAAAAGGTCAAAGCCATAGGGGCTCAGTATCATAAAAATAAAAATGAGGATGAGAAAAAGAAAGCGAAATATACGGGTATGTTACTAATTGGTTACTTGTCGCTCCATCATCATGAGCAAAACATGACACTGCATATCAGCACAGAATGTTCCCCTAACGTTTCAATATGGTTCCCGTTTGGTTATTTTTGGGGGGAACCAAATAGGAACGTTCTGGGAACGTTCTCTATTGGTTTCATTTTTTGTAACCTAAAGGGAACGTTCTATTTAAAGAAAACTTTCCTGGCTAACGAACAGGGAACGTTAGAATCTTTGTTCTGGGAACGTTCCTAACTGTAAGTGTTTACTTCTTGTTTACAGCTCTAGCTATATATAATAGTTTCAAAAGGGTTTAAAATGGTATATGGCAATGCCATGTCTGATTGTATGAGCATAAACAGGGATGTTTCCAGGCAGATGTCCTATGATGACATTATTGACACTTTTGCAGCAATTAAGTCTAGGCGTGTCCACTTTTTGAAGCTATTGAAAATAGTAAACATATGCTCAAATATGCCAAGGTCAATTTGTTTTAAGTCCTTGTAATTGTTTACCAGTTACTTCCTTTGAAAATGGATGTGCATAGTTGTTTTATTGAAAAGTAGTAACTGTGTATTACTGAATAATAATACTTATAGCTGATAACATAACATATTGCGGGGTGTGTGGGGCGGTCAATAGGCGTTTTTCACAAGAATCGAAAATCACGTGACGCAGGGTAAAGTTAGTTCCGCTATGCGTCTACAGCTATTAGATTGATATGCTCTTTTCTCAAATATCGCTTCTTACCTTATAATCTACAAAGAAATTATTTTCTACTGGTTTGTAGCTTGTACGGCCGCTAAGACCGTTGCTCGAATTTACCGGCAGGTGGATTTATATTACGAGCTGTCATACAGTAAAGGCTACGCAACTACTCATTCAGCAATTTCCCCGATCATATTACGTACTACGAACATTATTTATATAATTTATTCATTAAAAAAAAAAATAAAAAAAATAACTCCCAATATACACTTTAATGGGGGATATAAAATCGAGATACATAATATTGTCGTGAGTTTAATATGTTTTAAAAAATATATAGCATGTAATCTCATATGGCATCACATCCCACATTCAAGCATATGTTATAACTAATCCTGATCGATTAAAATGATTAAACTAAGACATAATTAATTTCCAACACCACACTGTACAACTATCATACATATATACAACTGTCTTTGCATTAATGTTGCAACAGCACAATAATACTGCGCATAATACACACTTTAAGATGATGACGACAGGAAAATGAGTGAGAGACTGAAGTGTTTATTTCCAGAAATATCAGGGTGCGAGCGGTCCAAGATCAGAGGATCTTGCATAAGGGAGCTTCCAGCTGATCATTTCCCCAGGACGTTGCTAAAAGCACTCTATACATCCCAATGTGCATACTATCCACCCTAAATAGCACTGAATATTACACATAGACTACTATTTAGGATGGATAGTATGCACTTTGAGACGCAGGCACTGTCTTTACAGCACATGGAGCGCGATAATGCACAGCCGCGCCAAACCGACACGGAGAATATAACCAGTTTAACCGCCATCATTTCAAATTATTTATTAAATTTAGCTCTTAATGAGAGCTCTGTAGTCTCACCAATAATTCACCAAGAACGTTCAAACATTTTCATGACATTTAATTCGTAAAACGACTTTGATTCCCGAGCTGGTTCTGATCGGACTATCTATCACTGTAACCGGAAAAACTTTTACACTGCGTGGATCGTTCCGGAAGCCAAAAACCCGGAAGTGTGAAATTGGCCTATAGGGATCTCGCCTAGGGTGCAAAAAATGCTAGAAACGGCCCTGCCTCTAAGTATGGTTTTCATAGACCTGGCAAATTATTTTGTCTGAGATTGATACCAGTTATTAGGGATGTCCCGATCACGTTTTTTTGCCCTCGAGTCCGAGTCATTTGATTTTGAGTATCTACTGATACCGAGTCCCGATCCGATACTTCTGTAATACATAAAAAAGAATAAAGAAGAGCGAAAAAACAGATCCAGGATCCAGGAACAGTGCTTTTCAGGTTTTTCCGGTATCTAACAATAGTTTTCACGTACAGAAAATGGATGAATCGCCAAGAAGGGCATGTTGACATAATTTTTGAATGAATTTGTCCGCTGAAGCGCTAGACTTGAAAGAGAACTCAGTATTTGCGCACTGACTGAAATAAGCGTGTGCGCGCATCGGATGAGCGCACACAAATCTTCTCACAGCGTGCGAGTTCTCTTTCGCGTCTTGTTCTTGAAGGCTTAAATTAGTTAGTTTAAACACAGATAGCAACGTGTGCTGTTCAGGTCTCACCTGTGCTCACGCTATCAGCGGCGATGACGGCGTAAATGACTGGACATTAGAGCAGACCACACTCGCAGTTAACAGTTTACAAAGAGTGACTGTTTTGTCCACGTTTTTCTGATTAGCATTGTTGTAACATTTTGCACATCCATCGACTGAAACATACATTATTTGAACTCTGTCTGTCTGTTTTCCACGTTGCTATTTTAAACAAACCATATCAACCAATAGATGCGTCGTCATTCGAGATTGACCGCGGTGCAAGTGCGTACCGAACCGTAAGTGAAGAACAGTACGGTTCAATTTTTTACCGAGAACCGTTGCACCCCTACTACATATATATATATCCGAGTCCTGATCGGGAGGTAACGTCCGATTCCCATCGAGTCTGAAACCACGTGATCGGATCTGGACATCGCTACCAGTTATCTAAAAAGACATGGAGAAATAAACAAACAAACATTTTCTTAGAAAAACTCAAATCTGAATGTTTATTCTACTGAATTCTAACTGATATGTCACTTGCATAATAATTTTGAACGCAGTGTAAGCAGGTTGACTGACATGCTCAAATTGACCCCATCAGCTAGTCATGCAACTAGTCAACCAGCTAAAGCAGCTTGGATCAGCTAATAACCGATTTTAAGATGGTCTACCATCTCCAAGTTGGTCAAATTGACCCCATCAACAGGTTATTTTTCATAATTGCAACTTTTAGTCTTACATTTGCTACTATTTCTTATTTGAAGCTCCATCACATATTGTCCTGATTTAGGTGGAAACAGGCTTTCATAGACCACACCGTTACCTACATCTCTTACAAAAATCATTATGTTTACAACAATTATGCATCTTATTCAGCCGTTCTGTCTTTTATTATTGGTTTGTTTTAGATGATGTCTAATACTCTGTGAGTTCTGTCTTTGTGAAGGGTGATTAAAGCTGGTTTCAGATTTCCAGACAGTGCATTGATCACAGAATGCCAGGCGGTCAGATATCTCCGCAAACATGTTTAATATTGATTTCTAAACCATAGAATAGTGCGTATCGCTGAGGTATGTGCGCATGTGTTTTGACTTGTTTGATTCGCTATCGAGCGAACAGGTGGATATGCTGTTGATGATGTTTAAAACACATCTCCTGGTGTTTTGTTCGTGGCGGGAAGCAGACTGTGAGGTGTAGCGTCTCTGACGCTCTGATTAATGCAGCCGGCGCTCACAGAGAGGGTCTGCGCTTAATTAGCAACATAAGTATGAGCCCACGCATAAACAGAAAGTTAAATGCAAGGGGCTTTCATGTGCTAATGCTGTTTGCTCTTACATCTATAAACCTGTGGGGGCTCTGTGCTGTTCCGCTCTCTTTCTGTGCCATTTGAATGGTTCATATATTGATAGTACAGGGTGTTCTCATTCAGAATAAAAGCTTCTCTCTGAGAATAGCGGAGTAAATTGAGCGTTTATTCAGAGTTGCTCTTTTGTCTTTGGCAATGAAATGGGCAATGAAACGGTCACCTAAAATCACATGCTGTAGCAGACCCGTCTTGATCTCACTTGGCCTTTTGGTGTGCTGACCGTTTCTCTACTAACATGAAGAGGTGCTTGTCGAGAGAAGCTTAGGGACTGAAGCTTTTCCTGTACCATCTGGCAAACTGCTTTTAGAGTATTTCAATACTACTGCTAGAGTGATAATGATTAACCATGTTCATTAGCGTGGAGAAGTTAGCATGGATGATAATGAAGTACAGTGACAACAGGCAGATGTGTGATCGCAAGGTGATCAACGTTATTGTTATTAATATATGGATCGACATCTACATTCAAACAAAGTTAGAGGGCACCTGTTGCTCTGTATTTTAAAGGGGAAAATATATATTTAAAATGAAATAATATACAATATAATTATTTAAAACTTCATTGCAATTAATTCAAATAAGTTATATAATATAAATTACACAACATCTAAGACAGTCAGACGGCATTTAAAAATAAACAGTAAATACATGACTTTCATGTGATTCTTTACAAAAGTCCACATCAAATATGCAATACACAGGTTTGTGTGTGATGTGCAAGAACAAACCTCATTCACACATAAACATTTGAGCTTCTTCTTTTAATCGCGCCCCCTACTGCACTACACCTGCATGACAGCTGTCGTAAAATAAAGGTTTGGGATTAGGATAGTCGATACGATCAGTTAAATGCTCAATCGGCTCCGATACCGATCCGTGAGATCAGCTCGGGGCATCCCTAATCTTCATCAGTGTCATTAGATTACTGTATTAATTACTCTGTCTGAAAAGTATTGCATTACTTATTACTAATTACTTTCTAAATCCTGTATTAACCTTGGTTGAATAATACACGGATAGACATGAGACTGGTCTTTTAATTCTTTCAAATAAATAATATAAAATAGAACTGACCTATAAGCTTACATTAAAAACATACATTTCATCATTAAAGGGTTAGTTCACCCAAAAATTAAATTTCTGTCATTAATTACTCACCCTCATGTAGTTCCACACCTGTAATAACTTCATTTTTAGAACACAAATTTAGATATTTTTTTGATGCATTCCGAGAGGTTTTTTTTATCCTCCATTGAAAGCAACGAAATTACCATATTCAATGTCCAGAAAAGTAGTAAAAATATTGTTAAAATAGTCAACGTGACTACAGTGGTTCAACCTTAATGTTATGAAGCGATGTGCCCAAAAACAAAACAAAAATATCGACTTTATTCAACAAATTCGTCTCTCCCAGCATTCTGCTACGCTATTTACGCACTTCCAGGTTCTACACGTTCAAACACTGAAACGCAGCACTGCGCCAACTGCCTAACACACTGGCAGGGAAGAGGAAAAATTGTTGAATAAAGTCATTATTTTTTTTGTGTTTCGGAAATAAACAAAGGTCTAGACTTACGGTTGTGAAACGACATGAGGGTGTTAAATTAATGACAGAAATTGAATAACTAACCCTTTTAAATGTTACATTTTGATGTTAAATCCACTAAAGAGTGGTCCAGGTATGACCACTGGTTCCTTTGAGATTTCCCTACACTGAAAAACATTTTTTCTTTTGTCAAATTAACTTCAAAAATGAATGAGGTTCAGATAACATAATATTTGGAGTTTCTGTTGATTAAACTAATCGCCTTCATTGTATTAATTCATTGTACTCAAAATCATAAGGCAACCAGGTAACTTTTTTAAGTTAAACCAACCAACTTTTTTTTTTTTTTTTTTTTACAGTGCATGGGGTTTTATAATGGAGTTTTTCAAATTATGTGTAAAATAAAGCCTTTGGTAAACATAACCTGACTATCATTTGATGTTTTGTTCTACAACGTATATCACATACATTTTTTAATACGTAACTAGACAAGTCACTTTGTGGTGTGAGTGTGTGCAGTGTACGTTGAAGAACAAAATGTGAAATTATAGTCAAGTTATGTTTACCACAGGCTTTATGTTACTCAAAAATTGAAAAACTCTATTATACCCCAACATTATACCCCATAAAACCCCATAGGAACATTTCGAAGGAACAGCGGCGAATTAGTTTTCCGGGTTCTGACGTCTTATCTGCACCACTATTGTTTTAAACATAATTGTTCTATAGTATATACAGTATTTAATGCAACTACATCAGAAGTAACTAATTAAATTACAGAAAAATCAAAAGTAATCCCTTACTTAAAGGTGCCCTCGAATGAAAAATTGAATTTATCTTGGCATAGTCAAATAACAAGAGTTCAGTACATGGAAAAGACATACAGTGAGTCTCAAAGTCTCTTTCTTATATAAATCTCATTTGTTTAAAAGACCTCCGAAGAACAGGCGAATCTCAACATAACACCGACTGTTACCTAACAGTCGGGGTGTACTTCCCCAATATTTGCATATGCCAGCCCATGACATTAGACAAGGGCAGAACGTCTGGATGTGCACAGGTGAATCATCAGACTAGGTAAGCAAGCAAGAACAACAGTGAAAAATGGCAGATGGAGCAATAATAACTGACATGATCCATGATATCATGATATTTTTAGTGATATTTGTAAATTGTCTTTCTAAATGTTTCGTTAGCATGTTGCTAATGTACTGTTAAATGTGGTTAAAGTTACCATCGTTTCTTACTGTATTCACGGAGACAAGAGCCGTCACTATTTTCATTATTAAACACTTGCAGTCTGTATAATTCATAAACACAACTTCATTCTTTATAAATCTCTCCAACAGTGTAGCATTAGCCGTTAGCCACTGAGCACAGCCTCAAATTCATTCAGAATCAAATGTAAACAATATAACAGTATACAATACTCACATAATCCGCCGCATGCATGCCGCATGCATGACGAACACTTTGTAAAGATCCATTTGAGGGTTATATTAGCTGTGTGAACTTTGTTTATGCACTGTTCAAGGCAAGCACGAGCTCCGTGGGCGTGGAGCACGAGAATTAAAGGGCCAGTAGCCCTGAATCGGCTCATTTCTAATGATGCCCCAAAATAGGCAGTTAAAAAAATGAATAAAAAAAAATATATGGGGTATTTTGAGCTGCATCTTCACAGATACATTCAGGGAACACCTTAGACTTATATTACATCCTTTTTTAAAAAAAAAAGTTCTAGGGCACCTTTAAAAGGTCAAACCTCAAAACTGTTCGATTTGGGCCACATGTAGTTGCGGTGTGAATGTATTCTGAGCATCAACCACTGTGCAACGATAACAGCTGCTCCTTTAGCTTGGGAAGATGATGTTAAAGTTCGTTCCAAATGACCATTGATTTGGGAAGGAGTGATGCAAATGTGTATTATAGAGCTAGTTAGTGTCTTCTTTGGCGGTATTTTTTGTAGTTGTGTACTACACTGGTATGTGTGTCCGATATTAAATGTAGTTATGCATTCTTCTTGTGTTCACAGGGACCTGTTGAGGATAGGTGTGACTCTAGCCGGCCATCAGAAGAAAATCCTCAACAGCATTCAGTCCATGCACCTGCAGATGTCTCAGTGCCAGACGGGCACTGCGCTGGCATGACTACAGGGGGCGCCGGACGACGGGATGGGCAGCTTGCGGAAGAATTACCAGCGGGTGAGCCCAATCCCATCGGAGCGCGCCAGAATAGAGACTATCATCCTGATCTGAGAACATGTTTCAGGAGAGGAACCATTATCTCATATCCAACAGAACAGATCAGAACAGGACCGGACCCACTGGGACTGACAGGACATCTGTTAATTCGTCGACTGTTTGTCTCTTTGGGTTACATTTACAGGGAAAACAGAAGATGCGGACTCTTTTTGTCCACTTATCATCATTGTAATTCCACTTTAGTTATCTTCACGATGCTTATCAAGAAACACACAGTGGCTATTCCAAGTTTTCGTTTTCTACAAGGTTGTTTCGTTCTTCTTTTTTCCACTATAAACCTTCTTTCGACACTGCTTCCCACTTACATTACCTGACGATTACGGTATGGCTGACGTTGCCAAAGGACATCCTGTATGCCTGCGTCCCATCCCCTGGCCATACGAGCGTAAATGATGTATATCTTTAAATAAACACGAGTATATCTTCAGAGTAAACCTTCATATTGAAGGTGAAGTGTAACGGACCTCTATGTAAATACACTCTTCTTCCGCTTGCATTTTTGGCAATGTTGCGCATTGGAACGGAACCGCCGATTCTGCAGGACACGAACTCGTTCACGTCAGCGTGACGCCACGAGAACAATCTGGGATGAACTCTGACTCTGTCGATGTTGTGTAAATATCAGTTAGTTGTGTATAAACTAGTGTTAAAAAGAGATACTTTAGGTGAAAAAAGCTACGCATTCAGGCCACTAAACGGTGTTTATTGTAGGTGTTTCCACGCTGATGAGCACTTACGTGTACAGCTTTTCTTTCTTCCACCTCTTCTTCTTCTACTTCTTCTAGTCGTTCTTGTTAGTTTTGTGTCAGAGTGTTTGAATGCGTCGACTAGCGTTTGGAGGGTGTGTCGTCACCGCCTAAACTAGCTAGTACACTTAAATGTAGTTTCACTGTTAATAAGCTGTACTAATGTTGGTCTTACAGGGTCTTTAAAACCGCTAATCTGTTTCCAAGCACGTGTTTACATGATGATAAGGCAAATGATAAGGTTGCAGGCAGGAAACGAAAACACTCGAGAAAAAAAAACAGCTGCCCTTCACCACTTTTATCAGGCCAAGTCACTCTCTCGGCTCCAGATGTTTCCCGATGACATTGCTAAATGCGGTACATGTTCTTTCGTGTCACCAGCTCTCCATTTATTTGTGTGTGTGTCTGGATTGAACATCTGTGTGACCCTTTATGAACAGATGCCTAACGCCACCCCATTGAGCACATTCTACTTAAGCAGTCAATGAAGCACTGGGTAACACGCACAGACACACACACACACACACACACACACACACACACACACACACACACACACACACACACAGGCTGTTGTCGGCTTTGGGCTGTTCTTTTTTTTTTTGGGTTGCCATTGAGAAATAGCATCAGCTGACTGATTAATAATAATAATAATAATAATTAATTATTAAAAAAATATTATTGCTATAATTATAGGTAACACTATACAATAAGGTCCAAGTTAATGCATTAGGTATGTATGAACAATCAACAGTACTATTTAAAGCATGTTTTAATGTAGTGTTCATTTCTAGTGCTGTCAGTGCTGCATCCAAAATATATATATTTATATATTAATTTATATAAATATTTTATATATAAATATAATATATGTTTGTTAAATATCTATATGTATGTGTATTTATATAAACATAATAAAAATACACAGTACACACACATATTTTGTAACAAACACAAACTTTTATTTTGGATGCGATTAATTGTGATTAATCGTCTGACAGCACTAAAAAAAATACATTAACTAAATTAAATACTAAAACATTTTAACTTAAATTTCAATTTAACTTCATTTTAATTTCAAGTTGTATAAATGAATACAAACAATGAATAAACATGAATTAACCTAGAGTAAAAATGCTGATGGTACATACTGCATGAACTAATGTTAATAAATTGAACCTTTTTTAAAGTGTTACAAATAATATTATTAATATTTTATTTGTATAGCACCTTTCATACTTAAGATGTAGGTAAATGTGCTTCACAATTAAGAATGAAATAACATTTTAATAAGATAAAATAGAAAGACATGAAAAAAACAAGCCACCGTAATAGTAATAAAAAGCGAAAAATTGCAATTTAAATGTTAAATTTACAAGAATCATTTAATACAGTGACCTAAAATCAAAAAGCCAACATAAAAAAAAATAAAAAATCTTCACCAGGGTTTTAAGAATTTAAATGATTGGGAGCTTGTCTAATCACTTTGTGCTGAAAATATTGTTGGCTTTTATCCTCATTGGATGAAAGCGTCTTATAAATGAATAAATATAAATGCAATTGGTAAAAGGTTCCAGATTTTGCGGTCATAATAGCACCTCCACATGCTCTCATTAGGTTTAGCATTAAAGGACCTCAAAGTGCGATTTGAAACAGTAAGGTTTGTAAAGGTTAGCAGCTCTACCATTCATTCTCCTGTTGCGAAGCATCTGTGTGTAATGAATAAGCCACTACATTGCCTGTAAGTTAATCGGACTCATGGTTTATGGTTATTCTCTATGAGCAACACACACACACACACACACAATCCATCACGCAGATATACCCAAGGTGTTGCACCTAATTGGCTACAATGAATTTCGCCATGGCAACCAAAGAGTGTATTTTCTCTTTGTTAAGGATGACACACTTTTACAGCTTCTGCCAAGAGGCTTATTCTTTTGTGCGAAAACATACACACACACACACACACACAGACTTTCTTTCATTGTATTACATTGAAGAAAGCAAATCTGTTCCTTAATACGACGGTAGTAGTGATAATGTTAGGCTCTTATAAAACCGTTAGCACAAGATGAAGACGTCTTCCCCTCTGCCTCTGCGTAAAGGGCCGGAGGCAGCTCAATTAATGATCACAAAGTATCCTCGGCATGGCCCGCGTCCAGCTCGTTCGTGGCGGGGCGTAACCAAGCTGTCCGGCGTCCCGCTGTATGGCCCAGCTGAAAAATGGCTGACTTGCGCTCATCAGGGAGGGTGGAGCCTGCTGGGATACCTGCGGGTACAGCTCACAGGCTGAGGGGAGTGATGAATGAGCTGGAGTGAGTCAGAGAATAAAAGAGAAAACGAGAGCGAAAGACGGTAGAGAGTCCAGGATGGGGAACGAAATTAGATGAAATGGAGAATGAACGACAATGAAAGACGACAAAGGAAGTGAGAGACCATAGAGATTAGAGCATTAAATCAGCATGAAATTAAAATTGACCCTATTTTCTTTCTAACTACATGTTCCTTTTAACTTCTCTCCTCCAACCACCTGATTTATTCTCAATTATTTTCAGAACCCAATTGTGCTGGTTTAAATGAACTCCTATCATCATTTTTGAAAATCCTGTTTCACTTATAAATGCTGCATATTGAAGCTCATTGGGTTGCAAATGGTATTTCATGTTGTCTTCAAGGTGTGTCTTTTCGAGGGAAGGCTTATAGAATAACAAAGGTTGACAAATATTATTATAGGTTTTTAAATGGGAGGTGCCAATACCGTAACTTAAAGCCTATTAAGCTTTGAAAACCCCTAAATATTGGCGTTTCCCCCTTATACACTACCGTTCAAACTTTTGGGGTTTTTACATTTTAACAAAAACAAATTTTTCAAATAAAATGCTGTTCTTTTGAACTTTCTATTAATCAAAGATCCTGAAAAAATGTTTGCGCAGTTTCTACCAAAATATTAATCAGCACAACTGTTTCCAACAGTGATAATAATATGACATGTAAGTGATGTAAAATGCTGAATAACAAATCAGCATATTAAAAGGTGGCACTGAAGACTCAAAAAACTGACCTCAGACTTTTGTCCAGTGAAAACTTTAGATTTTGGAACTGCTGCAGAGGTGTTCTGCCATTTTTGATAGTTTGTCAAGTGTCCATGATGCCAACGTTACAGATATCACAAAAATTGGCGTGGTTAATATATCACTATATAATAATATGCTGTAAAACACATGGCAGCCCTTCATCATAACATATCGCATATGGTCTGTGTGAATTTCCTAAGTAAGACATGATCCTGGGTCAACATAATTTGTTGATCCTGGAACAATATTCCTGTCCAAAAATTTAGTCCTAACCCAATCCATACCCTTAAACCTAAAGCCTGATTTATACTTGTTGGATCCGCAAGTTCGCAAAACAAATGTGTGCGCATTGAGTGCGCAGGAACCCATTTCACGTGGCGGTGTGCATGGCATTTTTTGTGTGCGGCACTGCATCCAAAAATGCACGAATTCGAGACGATTCTGGCCAAGCAGGTACGTCTGTACCAGCATCTTACGATGACCCAGTTTGCGCTTATCCAAATTAATTGCATTCATTTACAAAATTAGCTTACAATTCCAGAAATAAGCCTTTTCAATGACAATAATGGTCCATGTTTAATAAAAATGTTTAATGAAATTAGAAAATATTTTAGAGATTGTTGTTTAATTTAGCTTTATGCATATGTTCTCATATCCATATAGATATTGTTGTAATGTCACAAGTAATAATCTCAATGTTTACTGGATTTCACATGATTCTTTGGTCCTTTTGTAGCATTAGTTTGGTGAAATGTATGCGTCACGTCTGTACCTTACTACTTCTCACCACTGCTACCTGATTGTTTAGAGAACAATTACTCTGTCGCCCCCTGTAGTTTCAAAGAATAGTACAACAGCGAACGCGTCAAGTATAAACACCTCATCCATTTGTGGAGGAGCGTGCGCTGTCAGCGGAGGCGAGTCGCATCCGCCTGCATTTTCAGGACCGCATTTCTAGGACCCTAGCAATGATTTAGTTGTTTAATTGATTAAGTCGAATTTATATATTGTCCTAACCAACCCCTAGCCCTAAACCTACCCATTAGTAACACATTAAATATTTAAAAATAGATGGCGCTGTCACAAAAACTAGGGTCCTAGAAATGCGGTCCTGAAACTGTTGCGGTCCTGAAATTAAAGCTGAGTTCAGGCTGCATGATTTTCAAAGTAGTCGGGTCACTGTTCTTTTCACACTGCATGACTATCTTGGCCAGCATTCAGTCGCTGTTGTGTTCAAACTGCACGATGGATCGGCGACGGCGAAGGTTTCGCACTGCATGACTTTACAATAATACGAATCACCAACAACTCTGCCTGGTACGCAAACAAACGTTTCACAACCAAACACACGCGAGATGTGACAAGGAAACAACGCGATATCACACATGCAAGACCGGAGTTCTCACGTGAGACTGGGATTATTATTAAAAATGGTAGCCCGCAAGAAGCTTGCGATACGAATTGCCTGCGCGCTGATTTGCAACGAAAACAAGAAAAAGAAAGAATATTGAGGAGGAAATGGTTGGGGAGACGCGAGGAACAAGGATTGTGTGTTCTGCAACGAGAGTGGTCCATAACTCCTCCCCGAACTCCCCGCTGCTCTGTATCTTGCTCTCTCATTGGCTGTCGGTCATTGCCGATGTAGTTTTCAGTCAGAACACTTTTCACACAGCAGGATTTTGAATCGCCGACAGGTCAAGATATTTAGCATGCCAAATATCTCACGGGCGTCGGCGACTCATCTGCGATTCTCTCAGATCGCGTCTTTGCTCATTCACACTGCGTGATTGTCACTTGCGTGAACGAGCTAAAATCGTGCAGTCTGAACTCGGCTTAAGGCGAAAGTATAAATCAGGCTTGACCCTACCCATAACTTATCCCTAAAATCATAGGGAAATGGTGAATAACACTGATGTAGAAGCACCTAACCCTGGTTGTAAGCCTAAACTTGACATAAACTGTAAACTTGCCTCTCAAATCTGATTGGTTGATTGGAATGTTGTTCCAGAATCAACAAAGAAGTTGATCTACATGTATTTGGTGAAATCACGTTCACCTATCGCACATGTAGAACCAATACAGATGTAATATATGATTTATATTTGAATATGCTATTGTTTGTAATGCGAATGTGTCCTTTTGTCATGTCCCTTTGTTTGTATTTTAAACTCTCATTTTGCACATGTCCAAAAACTCAAAATCGAGGGTGATCTTCATCTCTTGCAAGGGTATCCTCCTCTTCCTCCTCCTTTCGGAGGGTTGAGGGAACAGGCAGGGAGTGAGAGGATGAACGGAAATGATTTGAGTCTAATTTTATCGCTCTTTGCCTGGAGTGTCGACACAATGTGGAGTCTGGTGCGCGTTTGGCAGCCGATCAGCGGCGATGCTGTTACCGTGCCAACTGAAGTCTGAGCGGTGCATGTGTTCACCAGCACGGCTCAGACTTCACAAGCGCAAACAAAAAGCAAGTTTGGAACAAACAAAAGCGTCGTCTGACACTGCCGGTAGGAACGGGCTTGTTTTTTTTTTCTCTCTCTCTTTGTATGTTTTTTTTTTTTTTTTTTTTTTTTTGCGTGCTTCAAACAACGCTTTCATGTTAAAGTGATGGAGCATTACTTTTGGCAACCGAGAATAAAAGCCAGAGTGTCGAAGGGTTTGAGAGACTGTTGATATTACTAGCATGGCATGGATACTAGCTCGTACTGTTTTGTAGATACGGAACGAAGGAAAACCCTCCCACCTCACCAAGACTGTATAGTTAACACTCGTTTCTTGTGATGAGTATGTCAGAGTTTGAAACTGTAACTTTCTGAGAACTATTGTACTGAAATGCACTCAATAAAGACCTTGGAAAAGCTGAAGTCGAGCGAGTGATATCTTCATCCGGAGAGAGCTCTTGGTAATTCAGCACAGCCGCGGGTCAAACGTGCAGCCGCTCCGCTGCTGTTGTAAAGGGAGCATGTGTGTTTACGAGATCTGTTTGGAGTTTACAGACACTCTCGAGACCCTCGAGCCTTAAAGACAGCAGCGATGTGCTTACAAAGAACTACGGCAGCTGAAAGAGATGGTGAGAAACATTTTAATTTGACTAACTAGGCATTAAAAGGATAGTTCAAGCAAAAATGTAATTCTGTCAAATTACTCACCTTCATGTCATTCCAAACCCCTAAGACTTTCCTTCATTTTCGGAACACAAATCTGAGAGCTTCCTGTCCCTCCGTTGACAGCTACATACACTTTGAGGCTTCAAAAAGTTCATGAATAGATTGTAAAACTAATCTGAGTGGTTTAGTGCAAATTTTCTGAAGAGACACAATCGCTTATATGATGAACATGAATTTAGGCTTTTATTCACATATAAACATTCATCAATGCACATCAGTTGTGGTAAAAGTTGTGGTCACTTGAAATGCGAGAACCAATGAGGTTCTTTCTCATGTGTCACGCAGCACGTTTGAGCTTCCGCAATAGGTTTGTTTTCACGCATCAATCAGGTTGGGTTGAGCTTCTGTTTATGTTCGCTGATCAATATTTATATGTGAATAAAAGCCTAAATTTAGAAAATTTGGACTGAACCGCTCAATTCATATGGATTAGTTTAACAATCTTTTTGTGAACTTTTTTGAATTGTCAAAGTGGTAGTTGCATAGCTGTCTATGGAGGGACAGAAATTGCTCAGAATTAATTTAAAAATATCTTCATTTGTGTTCCGAAGATGAACAAAAGTCTTATGGGTTTGGAACAATATGAGGGTGAATAAATGATGACAGAATTTTCCTTTTTTGGGTGAACTGCCCCTTTAAATACATATAGTTGTCCAGCAGTGCTCTGCTTTAGTAATTATTACTTTGAAAACACCTGACAGGGTTTGTGGTCAGAAAGATGTTTGAATGAGTTTAGTGACTGTTGCGACAAACATACATATTGAAACATTAAATGCTTGAGTAAAACTAAATGCTGAGTTTCATCTTTTTTTCCCCTGTTAATTTCATGTTTATTTTAGGGGTGTCAATTTAATGCATACATTTACTGTGATTAATTATTATAAGTAGTCATTTGTTATTATTATTATTATTATTATTATTATGCAACAAAATAATGCACTCACACTGAGTGCAAATAGCTAGGCTATTTTTACTAACTCTGCCCATCATTACTTAGTTATTTTACATTTAATTCTAATTACATATTAAAGCAATAAGCCACAAGAAGCCGCAGTGTGCCTAAAACCCCTTTAGCTGTTATAAATTCACTGTAAACCACAGCTTTACGGGGCTTATTGCTTTTACAAAACGGTTACCACACAATACAAATATTAAAGGTGCCCTAGAATTAAAAATTGAATTTACCTTGGCATAGTTAAATAACAAGAGTTCAGTACATGGAAATGACATACAGTGAGTCTCAAACTCCATTGTTCCCTCCTTCTTATATAAATCTCATTTGTTTAAAAGACCTCTGGGGAACAGGCGAATCTCAACATAACACCGAGTGTTACGTAACAGTCGGGGTGTACGCCCCAATATTTGCATATGTCACCTCATGTTCAAGCATTAGACAAGGGCAGGACGTCTGGATGTGCACAGCTGAATCATCAGACTAGGTAAGCAAGCAAGGACAACAGCGAAAAATGGCAGATGGAGCAATAATAACTGACATGATCCATGATATCATGATATTTTTAGTGATGTTTGTAAACTGTCTTTCTAAATGTTTTGTTAGCATGTTGCTAATGTACTGTTAAATGTGGTTAAAGTTACCATCATTTATTACTGTATTCACAGAGATGAGATTATTTTCATTTTTTTAAACACTTGCAGTCTGTATAATTCATAAACACAACTTCATTCTTTATAAATCTCTCCAACAGTGTGTAATGTTAGCTTTAGCCACAGAGCACCATCAAACTCATTCAGAATCAAATTTAAACATCCAAATAAATACTGTACTTATGCAATTAGACATGCTGCATGACGAACACTTTGTAAAGAACAATTTTGAGGGTTATATTAGCTGTGTGAACTTTGTTTATGCTGTTAAAGGCAAGCGCGAGCTCTGTGGGCAGGGAGCGTATGCATTTAAAGGGGCCGCAGCATGAAACGGCTCATATTTAATGATGCCCCAAAATATGCAGTTAAAAAAATTAATAAAAAAAGAAATCTATGGGGTATTTTGAGCTGAAACTTCACAGACACATACAGGGGACACCTTAGACTTTTATTACATCTTGTAAAAAAATGTTTGATGGCACCTTTAAACCCCCCCCCCCCCCCCCCCCAAAAAGCATCAATGCAACTTTCATGAAAAATCATTAAAAGGCTTCCTTCAGCCAGAAAAAAAATAGTCCCTGACTGTGAATAGCAACAGAAGTTACATTATTACGCCATTACATGGCAGCGAAGATTGCCTTTATGAGTGAGTCACTCAGTCTCAAAGACTTTTACATTGAAAGTTGTTGTGAACACGGAACAAGACGCAAATGATAAATGCTTAGGGCACAGGAAAACCCCTTAACTGTTAAAAAGACAAGATCGCAGCAGACATTCAAATGGATTTTTTATTGTGAACATAGGACTGACCTGAAGGAAGGAAAATGCTAAATCTGAATGCAGGTACAGTAATACACTTAGTCAGTCGATCTCTTTCTCACATTACTCTTCTATATAATACAGTAAGCTTCAATGAACAAAATCAATAGAGAATGAACATATATATTTATGTTGCTAAGAGAGAGGCAGCAACATACACTTTTGGTGCAGCGATACTTATGTAATGCGGTCAGCTGTATGTTTTCGGGAATTTTACAACGGCTTCAAACGTGGCTCAACCAATCAGAATCAAGTGCCGAAACTATATCCTTTTTATAATACTGTATTTACAATTTGTGGAAACCGGATGCTATTTGCTGATATTTATACTTTGTGCAAACAGTATCTATGACTTTTAAAACTTTTTAAAAAGCATACTTTATTTTACACTTACAGTTAAAATAACTTCTGCTTTGACTGAAGGATAGCTTTTAGTAAGACATTTTTCTACAAATGTAGCACTTTTAGTATCACCATCATGTTTTTGCAGGTCACCTTCACATTCTTACAAGAATAGATCGGCCGTAAACTGCTTTTACACACGCCTTTAATTTCTGGCCTAAGTTTACAGTGAACAGACACATTTTATTGTAAATAGATTGCTGTAGGCCAGCGGTAGACTGATGTTCAATTATATGGAAATAAAACACAAGATATTGACTTCTAAAGCCACTTTTTGTAAATGCAAAATATGCCACAATAATGAAATGTCTTTACATTTTCATTTTACTTAATTGACAGTCTCTATTGACTATTTTTGCTTTTAAATTTCAAGAATGCTCTCTTGAGCTGTAAAATGATCATTTCAAACATGAATTGCACATGAAATGAGCTTGTGTCCAGGTATGCTGACCTCTTTCCCAGCAAGTTCTCAGGGCATTCATTAGAGACGTGTTTATTTCTCTCCTCCTTTTATTTCATTATCCGGTGGGATCGAGCCCCGTATGGAACATGACACTTCATTTCTCAGAGAGCTCCTCCTAATGGAAAAGACCAATGCAAGGTCACTGAGACTGCATAATTGCAACTCTACAAGAGCAATAATTGACAGTTATGCATTTTTAATGGCTATTTATATGGATAATTCTCCACATGGCTTACTCTCCGAAACATTTGTTTAAATTGATATGTTATCTTTATTGATATAATTAAAGTGGAGGGAATTGTGTTTGTAAGGGCTGGGAGAGAATACATAAGATACTCACTGACGGATAATTAATGGCATTGGAGTGTGTGTGTGTGTGTGTGAGAGAGAGAGAGAGAGAGAGAGAGAGAGAGAGAGAGAGAGAGAGAGAGAGAGAGAGAGAGAGAGAGAGAGAGAGAGAGAGAGAGAGAGAGAGAGAGAGAGAGAGAGAGAGAGAGAGAGAGAGAAAGAGTTCTGGAGATACTTGACATGTAATGTCTCCTTTATTGATTCAGTGGAGCAGATAAAACCTCTATATTTGTGAATAGAAACAAACAGCAGATTCTTAAACAGGTCCACAGAGCACACAAAGGTAAAAGAACCGATAAACACAATAAACATTTTCATGAGACTTTTGGAGATGGTAATTCAATTTATTTGATGTATTTTGGCCACTACCAAATCATAGATATGAATACAGTAGTATGATTATATGACATATTACGGTATATAGAGTGTACAACATTATATTATACACAGTAGGCCTATACAACCAGAAAGGATGATCATTCAAGGGTGATAAAACTGAGCTGCTGAATATGATTGATCTTTTCACCAAATATTGTTGTGTTTGTGCAATTTTGAACTATACTTTTACACAGTTTTTTATTTATTTATTTATTTATTTATTTATTTATTTGTAATTTGCACATAAGTACACATGGCACTCCAGGTTCTCAGCAAATTATTTGATTAATCTCTTAACAGAAATTGCAGTGCAGTATCCTATTGACATTCACAGGACAGAATTAAAATGCCCTATTATTATTTTTTTACCTTTCATGTAGTGTGTAATATAGCTGTTTGTGAATGTAGAAGGTCTGCAAAGTTTCAAAGATGAAACATTGACAACATGGTGTGCTGCAAATACTCACAGCGCAACCAAATACAGAAACACACTGCAAACACTCACAGCGCAACCAAATACAGAAACATGCTGCAAATACTCACAGCGCAACCAAATACAGAAACATGCTGCAAATACTCACAACCACCAAATACAGAAACATACAGCAAATACTCACAACCACCAAATACAGAAACATACCGCAAATACTCACAACCACCAAATACAGAAACATACCGCACATACTCACAACCACCAAATACAGAAACATACTGCAAATACTCACAACCACCAAATACAGAAACATACCGCAAATACTCACAACCACCAAATACAGAAACATACCGCAAATACTCACAACCACCAAATACAGAAACATACCGCAAATACTCACAACCACCAAATACAGAAACATACCGCAAATACTCACAACCACCAAATACAGAAACATACTGCAAATACTCACAACCACCAAACACAGAAACATACCGCAAATACTCACAACCACCAAACACAGAAACATACTGCAAATACTCACAACCACCATATACAGAAACATACCGCAAATACTCACAACCACCAAATACAGAAACATACTGCAAATACTCACAACCACCAAATACAGAAACATACCGCACATACTCACAACCACCAAACACAGAAACATACCGCAAATACTCACAACCACCAAATACAGAAACATACCGCAAATACTCACAACCACCAAACACAGAAACATACCGCAAATACTCACAACCACCAAATACAGAAACATACCGCAAATACTCACAACCACCAAATACAGAAACATACTGCAAATACTTACAACCACCCAATACAGAAACATACCGCAAATACTCACAACCACCAAACACAGAAACATACCGCAAATACTCACAACCACCAAATACAGAAACATACCGCAAATACTCACAACCACCAAACACAGAAACATACCGCAAATACTCACAACCACCAAATACAGAAACATACCGCAAATACTCACAACCACCAAATACAGAAACATACCGCAAATACTCACAACCACCAAATACAGAAACATACCGCAAATACTCACAACCACCAAATACAGAAACATACCGCAAATACTCACAACCACCAAATACAGAAACATACCGCAAATACTCACAACCACCAAATACAGAAACATACCGCAAATACTCACAACCACCAAACACAGAAACATACCGCAAATACTCACAACCACCAAATACAGAAACATACTGCAAATACTCACAACCACCAAATACAGAAACATACTGCAAATACTCACAACCACCAAATACAGAAACATACCGCAAATACTCACAACCACCCAATACAGAAACATACCGCAAATACTCACAACCACCAAATACAGAAACATACCGCAAATACTCACAACCACCAAATACAGAAACATACCGCAAATACTCACAATGCAACTAAATAGAGAAACATACTGCATATACTCACAACCACAACCGAAATGTTACAAGCACAAAGATGCCTCAGACAGCGCACAATCCCGATATACAAATATACACAGAATTACAGTATACAGTAAAATTCTTGGTGAGTACTTACAAACATTATCTGTTATGTCTAACTGTTAGGGAAAAACATCTGATGTGTAACATATTAGATCTGTGTGGTATAGTATGTCTTAATAAATAGGCTGTCTGTTTCATAAATGTTAATCAAACAATTGTGGAATCATGGAAAAAAAAGTTATATTTTATATTTTTTGCTATAGATATGGGTTTTGACTTGGTTTTTGCCAAATTTGTTACTATTACCAGGGATTTTAAGGTATGGTTGCTAGGTGATATTGTTTTGGAACCCTCAGAAAGCTTTAACTCTATTTTTCTCAAAATTGACTTTGTTGACTTTAGCGACTTCAAATAGGTGTAGCTCAGTCTGTTTTTTTTTTTTTTGGATTCCAACAAATTATGTATCATTTTGAAGGTTTTTTAATAGAGAATGTGAGAATATCAATAACTAACTTTTGAAACTTTGCTCATTGTGACTCATTTTACCAGCACGGGTCACATTTTATGAGTATTTTCAGCGAGTTTCTGTATTTGGTGGCATTGTGAGTATTTGCAGCATGTGTTTTCGAACTGATGAAGATGTTTTCTTAATTTGCTGGTATTTTTTTCTATTTGCATGTATTTTCTTCAGTTGAGCTCTCTCAGCCACCGTAAAGAACCAATTCTGAACTGTCTGAAATGAGTCGTCAATAATTCCAGTCTTACTTCTTGCTTGAATCTGCATTTGCATAATGCCTGCCTATGGTCTTCATTGGCTGCCCTTGAACAAAGTCTACTTTGATGGTCCTCAAACACTGTAGTTGTAGCTGAGGCCTGGAAGCGTTTGTTTCGTGTTGTCAGCATGTTGAGAAGATGCTACTTTCTGTACTGTGAAAGCACTTTGCCTGCACTTCCAAAGGATGAGGGCTCAGGCTCAAATTGATTCAGTAAAACAGATGCCATCGTTACTGTTCGTATCACTTTGTATATCACTTTGAAATAGCCTTATTGTAAGTTGTCGATGTGATGTATGTAGAGAAATGATTGCGACGTTTTAGTTTCATAGCGCTGGCTTTCTGAGTCATCCTGTAGACAGCTTAACTCCTGCCTGAGTTCTGTGCTGCACTAGATTTTCAATGGAAATAAACAGCATGCCTCTGCATTCCAATAGGGGTTTAAAAAACTTCCATCAGGATTTTTTAAAGAATTCATATAGTCATACGGTTGTGTAAAGGTCATCTGAATGCTGTTCCTCTAATGCATTCTTACCATGCACAGATATGGAATGTGAGGGAACAGGTATCCCACTTTGCCTTTTTTCCCCCTCTTGAAATAAACAAAAAATGACTCCTGATATTTTTAATACAAATTTAGTATTAAAAAGCTCTTGAACACATTCTTGAACATCACTTAATTGACTATACAGGTACAATAACCAGTCTACAAGTTATTAATATTCAAACATAAATACTGCAATACAGCCTAACAGGAAAAACAGTGCTGTTGTACAAAATATAAACAATGCTGTGATTTGGCATTAAGCCTCAGATATTTATTTCAATAAACAATTCATATTGAGTATCCTACATTTTAGATAAACCCAAAACTTGGCCAGTTTTTATATTCTTTTTCCAGTACAGTTCAAAACATTGGGGTCGGTAAGATTTTTAATGTTATTGAAAGAAGTGTCTTATGCTTACCACACCATTTATTTGTGATGTCAAAGCTGTATTTTCAGCATCATTACTCCAGTCTTCAGTGTCACATGATCCTTCAGAAATCATTCTAATATGCTGATTTTCTGATCAAGAAACATTTCTGATTATTATCAATGATGGAAGCAGTTGCGTTGATTAATATTTTTTGTGGAAACTGATATATTTTTTCAGGATTCTTTGATGAAAAGAACGTTCAAAGGAACAGCATTTATTTGTAATAGAAATCTTGTGTAAACTTATGTCTTTACTCTCACTTTTGATCAGATGAATGTGTCATTGCGGTATACAAGTAGTCATTTCTTTCAATAAATAAATAAATAAACAAATCTAACTGACCTCAGTCATATGAATGGTAGTGTAAATAGTTCAAAAAGAAGATGTGTTTTTAATAAAGCTATGCATATTTTTTTTTTTTTTTAATTTATTATTAGTGTTTTTCATGCCTGGTGATGTTTGTTACGAATAATCATGCAGAGTTACAGTATTGCTCAGACATAAATCAGACACAATTTTTGGCTATTTTGCATAATGTCTGGTGCATGTTGTTTATTAAGCCACAAAATAAAAGCTTATTTATAGCTACAGTATTCCGTTCGGCTCAACACCAAAAATAAGTAAATCATAATATAGGAGGAAACTGTGTTGACTATGGATCATTATATTTACTTACATACTTTGGCAAATTTCAGACATGAACAATGCAGAATATACAGAAGTGTCCAGGGAATTTACCATTTTTTAGAAACAAGCCTGGCCATTTGTGGTTTTGCACAGTGCTTTTCGATGCCACAATGCAATGAACCTTGCAAACTGTGACAAAATCCAGTGCTATATGATTTCCTCATTAAAACTTATTTTAATGGCCTGCTAACTTACACTTTAAACAAATTAATGAGATGAACTATCAGCTATTTACAATGCACAATGAAAAGGGACAAAAACATGTTAAAGTACCATCTTTTGAAATACATACTGTTAATAAATATTACATTTTTTTTTTTTTTATTATTATTATTTTTTTTTATCAAACTATGTATTTTTATGAAGCAACTGAGGTCTGGGTTAATCATGAATATCATCTGACCCCAGAACTCAATTTCAAGAAACCCTTGTATGAACATGAATATGGCTGTTATTTAGCTATAGGTACTATATAGGCAATTGCTAGTTATTAAGTCAGAATTGTGAGATATAAAGTCACAATTCTAACTTTTTTTGTCACAATTGCAAGTTTTTACCACACAATTATGAGATATCACAAGATGTAAACTCACAACTGTGAGTTATAAAGTCAGAATTTTGACCTTTTTTTTGTCATAATTGGACATTATAACACACAATTGCAAGTTTACATCTCGCAATTCTGACTTTATAACTCGTAATTCTGACTATAACTCGCAATTTTGACTTTATAACTCACAATTCTGACTTTGTATCATGCAATTCTGACTTTATAACTTGCCATTTTGACTTTATAACTTGCAATTCTGACTTTATAACGTCTCGGTTACGTATGTAACCCTCGTTCCCTGAAGGAGGGAACGGAGACGTACGTCAGTAGTGACCGACGAATCGGGATATCGCTTAGAGAGCCCTATCATCTTCGTGTAAACTAAAACAAGCCAATGGAATTGGCGTGCGATATTTGCATAATGCGCACCGCCCCCGTCAGGTGTATATAAATAGGAAGCAGATGCAATCGCACTCTGTTTTTCGCTGAGGAGACAACTGGTGTCCGCGCTACAGCGAGGGTACAGAAACTGTGGCGACGGGACGTACGTCTCCGTTCCCTCCTTCAGGGAACGAGGGTTACATACGTAACCGAGACGTTCCCTTTCAGTCGGTCACGTTCGACGTACGTCAGTAGTGACCGACGAATTGGGATCCCAACTAAAGCGCCACAGTTACGAACCCCTTCCAGTGCCCAGCGCAAGCTCAGCCGCCCATAGCACAGGCTGGCGGTGAAGGGGGCGAGCTTACACCGAGAGAGTCTACTGCTGTCTACCACTACCCACTAAGTAAACTAGACACACTGGGGAAGCGAACCCGTAAGGGACGCTGCGGAGACCACTACCTACCCAATGGGGGAGGAGTTTACGTGGGAAATACACACATGGACTGGCCCGGGGGGCAGTACGCATATGGAGTCCCTGGGATGGCTCCACCTGGTAGGGGGAGACCCATCTGACAGGTGACAGCAGAGCTGGCTCTGCTAAGGGAAAGACACGGACTCGGCCCGTAGGGAGTTTTAAACCGTGGAAAATACACATATGGGACCGCTCACGTAGAGGGGTCACGGCATATGGGCCCCAGCCAACAGACAGCGTCAGTGACGGATGTAGGCCTGGCATCAGACACTCCGCAATGTCCGAGCCGAAGGGGGAGGCGGAGGAACTCGACAGGGTTCGCCAAGCGGGGAACACGACTGGAGTGAAGTATGCACGTATCCGGCCAGTGGCGGGAATGGCACTGCAAGCCGACACTTAGAGTGGGTACAACACGTCTACCGACTAGTGGATGCGAGTACACGTGAGGATACCGGCTCTACACGTAGGCTATAAAACCTAGCGAACGTGTTTGGTGTCGCCCAGCCCGCAGCTCTACAGATATCTGTCAGCGAGGCGCCATGAGCCAGCGCCCAGGAAGAGGCCACCCCTCTGGTGGAGTGGGCTCTCAACCCGAGCGGAGAGCTGTGAGAACCAGGGTCAAATCCCAAGAGGGTACGGAGGAAGGGCGAGGAGGATTCAGTCTCCTGGCCCCCCTCAGGAATCTGACGATCAGATCGTGTTTCCCCAGGGACTTACCCTCAACTGCATGGTGATGTGCGGCAATAGCGGCAACATACACCTTGAGGGTGGAGGGAGACAGCCTTCTCTCCAACCCATCTTGCAGAAAGGAAAGCACGGATCCGACCGAACATGATCGGGGGTCCTCTCTGCGAGAGGCGCACCATTCGACGAACAGGTTCCACTTCAACGCATAGAGATTCCTAGTGGAAGGAGCTCTAGCGGAAGTGATGGTGTCTACGACCGCTTGCGGGGGATCACTCAGAACCTCCGCATCCCGTCTAGGGACCACACGTGGAGGTTCCACAGATCGGGACGCGGGTGCCACAGGGTGCCCCGTCTCTGAGTCAGGGGGTCCTTCCTCAGAGGAATCGGCCAGGGAGGTGCTGTCGCGAGGAGAATGAGGTCTGAGAACCAGGTCCGAGTGGGCCAGTACGGAGCCACTAACAGAACCTGCTCCCCGTCCTCCCTGACCTTGCACATGAGTTGTGCGAGAAGGCTCACTGGGGGAAACGCATATTTGCGCAGACCCGGGGGCCAGCTGTGTGCCAGGGCATCCGTGCCGAGCGTGCCGCCGGTCAGGGAATAAAACCACTGGCAGAGGGCAGTTTCCGGGGAGGCAAACAGGACTACCTGGGCCTCGCCGAAACGCTGCCAAATCAGCTGGACCGCCTGGGGGTGGAGCCGCCACTCGCCCGCAAGTAGATGCTGCCGTGACAGCTCGTCGGCTGCACGGTTGAGCACACCTGAGACACGAGTGGCCCGAAGGGACCTCAGATCCTTCTGACTCCACAACAAGAGATGGCGGGCGAGTTGCGACATGCAACGGAAGCGTAGACCACCTTGACGGTTGGTGTATGCAACGGCCGCAGTGCTTTGTGAGCGGACTAGAACGTGCTTGCCTGACAACAGCTTCTTGAAGCGGGCCAGCGCAAGACGAACCGCTAGCAACTCGAGGCAATTGGTATGCCAATGCAGCTGAGGCCCCGTCCAAAGACCTGTCACTGCATGCCCGTTGTACGTGGCCCCCCATCCCGTGGCAGAGACATCTGTGGAGACCACAGCGTGCCTGGACACTCGTTCGAGGGGTACTCCGGCCCACAGGAACGAAGGGTCCAACCACCGGACAAGGATGCGACGGCAGCTCGGTGTCACGGGGACACGGAGCGTGCCGCACTGCCACGCCCATCTCGGGACCCGGCCGCGGAGCCAGTGTTGAAGCGGTCTCATATGAAGCAATCCGAGCAGCGTTACCGCGGCTGCAGATGCCATATGCCCCAGGAGCCTCTGAAAATCTTTCAGTGGAGCCGCTGTCCTGCGCTTGAGCGAGCTCAGGCAGTTCAACACCGACTGGACGCGCGCCTCGGTGAGACGCGCAGTCCGTGCGACCGAGTCTAGCTCGAGACCGAGACAAGAGATCCACTACCCGGGGGCGAGTTTGCTCTTGTCCCAGTTGACCTGAAGACCCAACCGGCTGGGAGCTACAACCATGTCGGGTAGGACTTTGTACTGACATGCCCGACCCTCGAACGCAGACCGACCTAGGAAGGGTCTGTGTCGAGGCAGAATCGAGACATGAAAGTACGCGTCCTTCAGGTTCGTCTGTAAAGCTCTTTTAGAAGGGGAAGTCAACTCACTCGTGCTGAAGCACCCAGGGAGCGACGCGATGTGTCAGGTACACCACTCCCTGACACACCGAGGAACCGGCCCAAATCGCTACACACGCACACACTCTTTGTGTTGCTGTGAAAACAGCAGTTTTCGAGCTTATAGCTCAGCTCCTCGGAGACTCGCGACCTCGCTGAACGTGCCCTTTCACCAGCACTGAAAGCTCGCTGTAAATCCTCTTCTGAGGCAATGTTTTAGAATAAAACAAACGAAGAAACGAATCTTCTGAACAGGACACCAGTGAATGGCTCCGAAGCGAAATCGATTTATATACACCTGACGGGGGCGGTGCGCATTATGCAAATATCGCACGCCAATTCCATTGGCTTGTTTTAGTTTACACAAAGATGATAGGGCTCTCTAAGCGATATCCCGATTCGTCGGTCACTACTGACGTACGTCGAACGTGACCGACTGAAAGGGAACTCGCAATTCTGGCTTTATATCATGTAATTCTGACTTTATATCACACTATTATGACTTTATTATGCAATTCTGACTTTATAACTCGCAATTCTGACTTTATATCACTCAATTCTGACTTTATATCACACAATTCTGACTTTATTACGCAATTCTGACTTTATATCTCACAATTCTGACTTTATATCACACAATTCTGACTTTATATCACAATACTGACTTTATATCACTCAATTCTGACTTTATATCTCGCAATTCTGACTTTATATTACAAAATTCTGACTTTATATCACAATTCTGACTTTATATCACTCAATTCTGACTTTATATCACACAATTCTTACTTTATATCATGCAATTCTGACTTTATATTACAAAATTCTGACTTTATATCACAATTCTGACTTTATATCACTCAATTCTGACTTTATATCACACAATTCTTACTTTATATCATGCAATTCTGACTTTATATCACACAATTCTGACTTTATAACTCACAATTCTGGCTTTATATCACACAATTCTGACTTTATATCACACAATTCTGACTTTATATCACACAATTCTGACTTTATATCATGCAATTCTGACTTTATAACTCACAATTCTGGCTTTATATCACAAAATTCTGACTTTATAACTTGTAATTCTGACTTTATAACTCACAATTCTGACTTTATATCATGCAATTCTGACTTTATAACTCGCAATTCTGACTTTATATCACACAATTCTGACTTTATATCACACAATTCTGACTTTATATCATGCAATTCTGACTTTATAACTCACAATTCTGGCTTTATATCACACAATTCTGACTTTATAACTCGCAATTCTGACTTTTTAATTTGCAATTCTGGCTTTATATCACACAATTCTGACTTCATAACTTTCAATTCTGGTTTTATATCACACAATTCTGACTTTATAACTTTCCATTCTGACTTTATATTACTCAATTGTGAGTTTTTCTGAGAAAAAAGTCAGAATTGTGAGATAAAAAGATGCAGTAACCGTTTTTTTTTTTTTTATGTCATGGCGGAAACAAGCTTTCATAGTATTAAAGATGCATTTGAGCAAATTTGCTTTGTATTTATCAGAGGACGTGAAAACTAGACTGTCAGGCAGAGGCCTCTCTCTCTCTCTCTCTCTCTCTCTCTCTCTATAAATATTCACAGGGCAATCACCCGCTGAAGAGGATTGCCTCTCAGCATGCCATCATGAAAGAGCGAGAGACTGATGGAATGAAAAAGTGAGCGAGACAAAGAAAGGAAAAAAGCCACAGATGACACAGATTGAGGTAAAAGGAAAGAACAAACAACAATAACAGCAAAAAATGATGATACACAGGAAAGGCCACGTCTAATAGAGTCATACCTAATAGATATTCCTAACAAAACGGAGCCGCGTGTCTGTCCGGGGCCCATTGTTGATCTCAGTGTATTCTGGCTCCTGCGCTCTGATTGGCCACAGCGGGTGACGCGTAATAAGCAGGTAGAAGCCTCTCATCAGAATCCACATCGTGCCTCTTTTGTCCTCCTTGAGCCCCTGTAGCTCAGAGGCAGTCTGGGAAACGGTGGTGTGGTGACATGTTTACCATGGCCCCTGTAATATCGAGGGTGTTTTTAACAGCCTTTAAGGGTATTATTAATAGCAATATGCAGAGTGTTTGCCAGAGAGGCTCTTTGAATATGGATGTGTTTTGGAGTGCTGGGTTTAATGTGGCTTTAAAATGTTTCTACTATCCCAGCGAGCTTCTCCCCGCAGCTCACGTACAGCTGCCGGATCTGGCTGGACTCCAGCACTAATGCGTTTGAGCAAACTCTTCGACAGTGCGTGTGTGCAAGAGACAGATTCGAGTAGGTGGAGGCCTGTAGGTGTATCGGATGCATGTTTGTGTTTTCAGACATTTGAGAGCTTCACTGTTTACTGGAAAGTGCCCAACCTGAGCGTGTATGTGTGCTTTGTTTAGGCCTACTGGAAAATCCTGCTAAAACCAGCTTCTCATAGTTACTAGCTGGTCTAAGGTGGTCATTACTAGTCTCAATTTCAATTCATGAATGTGAATTTCTACCTACCTACCATATTGTCCGTCTGTCTGTCTGTTCTGCTGTAACTTGTGCCATACAAACGTTTTACACTGAGAAATTTATCTAAAATGCCTCAAGATTTCTGTCTCCAGATCTCCATGTGGTGACACATATGTGTATAATATTCCCTGATTTAAGCCAGTGCTGCCTGTCTTGTATTATATAAAGAATATCTGTGGTTCGGTGGACTCACATTCTGATGAGAAGCAAAACCAGAATTTTAAAATATGTTGAGTATATCAAGCAATTTAGAAATGGAGAAATTAATGGAATAGTTGGCATACTTGATGAAAAACAAAAACAGTCCTTCAAAATCTCTGTTCATCCTTGATTCTTGATTCAATTTTTAATGTGATGTAAAGTGAGGTTAACATTTGCTTTAAATTCAAGAGACAGAAACATAAAATATAATGTTAAACAAAACAAAAAAGCAAAACAACTTGTGTTTGCATTACACGTTTTGCTAATTGTGTGCAGTGTCTTTATATCCGTATTTGTGCAGTATCATGCAATTGCGTATGTACTGTAATTGTGAGTGCATAGGCCACTTTGCTCCTGAGTTTGTTGCGCTACTCTCAGCCTCCTGCCTGAAAGCTCATCATGATTTTAATCATCAGACTGCGACTGAATAATTATCCATCCCAGCATGCAAACGACTGCAAGTGTAGTCTGTTTCGGTACCCAGCGCTGCTAGGAGAAACAGGGCAGCCACTTTGACCTTCACTTCCTGTTCATTGTTTTTTGTTTGTTTGTTTGTTTGTTTGTTGTACTTGCTGCTTATTAACTGTGGCTTAAGTGATTACTACACCTCTGGAAATAAGAGAATAGACCAGATTTATCCAGCCAAATCCCATTTAATCTTGTTTAGTCGGTGGATTAGCATGGATTCAGATGATGTAGCTGTTCACATAAAATTGAAGATCCCAAGTTTACTTTGATGATCAGGCCGATTACTCTCAATAACACCGGTTTTAACGTTAAACTGATGTAAGTAACACACACACACATTATTATATATATATTATATGTATATATATATATACATACATACACCCACATATATATATATATATATATATATATATATATATATATATATATATATATATATTATATGTATATATATATATACATACATACACCCACTTGGGGGTATACACAGTACGAGAATTGTAATTGTAAGAATTGTACATTCTATTTTTTCAAGTAACTAGTAAAAGAACACATTACTTTTAAATTCTATCCAATTCTTCTGCAATCCAGAATGGTAGAATTGATGTCCGACCTAGGAAAATTGCCTAATTTGCACTTTATTCAAACTTTATATTGAATATTTATTATAGATTTTGTATGCATTTTGTGAAGTTGTGCCTTGAGTGTAAAACTAATGATGGTTAAACTAAAATATGTGTTCCATAGTGGCCATACCAAGCTTGCAGTCATTATGCAGCCTAAAATTCAATAAAATAACTATGTGTCCAGCATAATATATTATTAGATTTAGATAGAGTTTAGTGGGTTTTTGTAAAAATGGCCAGATGGAAGGAGCTGTCCTCTGCAACCACGGAGGATATTGTTAAAATGGCTAAATCTGGTCAATTGGTTTTGGATATTGCTCATGTGCTGGATGTCAATGGTCACAATGTCCACATCATTATTTCAAAGCACAGTGAGACCACTGCCATGCAGAATGTAAAGTGGCGGGTCAAGAAAGACTACTCAGCATGTTGACTGGAGGATAAAAATCACCTGAATGTGGGACCACCTCAAAGCAGCTTCTAAAGTCTTGGATGAGATCTCCAACCTCCATCTTAAACTGTAAGCCAACGACTACATGAGGCTGGACTGAGAGGTTGTGTACCAGTAAAGAAACTTTATTTGTTTTATATACTGCAAAAAAAAACAAAAAAAAAAACACCTTGCATTTGCTAAGAACATAAGGACTGGAGTGTGGAAGATTGGAGCCATATTCTGCAGTCAGACAAGTCAAAAGTTAACAACCATTGGATGGTGTCAGGTATGTTCGTAGGAGACGACTGGAGTGTTTTAATGGTGCCATGAAGCATGGCAGGCTGGGAAAAACAATGTTATTGGGGATGCATGTCTGCAGCAGGTGTTGGAAGGATCTACAAAGTTGCTGGCACTTTGAAAATGGACCAAAACTTGGGAATCCAGCTGAACACCATATAGCCAATTATAGAGGAACTGTTTGGAGAGCAAACGCGAATTATGAAATCACAAAAGTTTAATTAAATAAGTACATGCGCAGCATCTTTCATGGTGAGGTGATCGGAATGATCAATCGGCTTGCAGTAAATGCTTTTCCATCTCTGCAATCACTGGTTTTGAATCACTTATAATGTGCCTTTGTAAAAGCAACATGCGGAAAACATCTTTCCAAACATTAGAAGCGTTTACGAACCCATTTTCCAACAAAAGAGAACATTTAATGACATTTTTACTCCAAACTCACTTCATAACATCAGTCAAGCATTTGAAATAACTATCTGACATGGCTTTATATCACAAAATGAGGCAGAATTGTGTTTTATTCTGCCACAGTGATAGCTGAATCCTTTTATCCATATATGGAATTTCCTGAAATGTCATAAGTTTTATAAAGTCTCACTTGTGGGGGTGAGGGCTCCCTCCAACTACCAGTATGAATGAAACAGACATTACATGTGTACTCACTAATATTCACAACATCCTAGTTAAAATAAATACATTTTGAAGTAAACATATGCAAATCCAAAATAGTAAAGTGTTTTTTTTCTCTCTCTTTTAAATGCATAAGATTCCTGACAAAAATTAAGAAATTACTGTCACAGATTTTATCATAATAATTTAATATCTATCCGAGCAGCTGAGTCTTTAGCCATTTTCAAAATGCTCAAGACGTATCGTCAGTACTTGACCCAGTAATAGTAGCACTTACCTTGATTTCTATTCTTCTTCCATCTATTTGTGTATTTATTAAAAATAATAATAAAAATTCCTTGCTACAAGCACTTTACTGACATAACTGTGACCTCACACAGCACTTACATACTGTTGTTCTCATGTTGATTTGATTGATTCTACTGTTCTCATTTGTAAGTTGCTTTGGATAAAAGCGTCTGCTAAATGACTAAATGTAAATGCCAATGTAAATGTAATATTTTATAATACACCTTTCTAATAATTTATAGGGAAAGGGAAAGGATCACAAAACTAACCTAGCAAATGCATATACAATGGCATATAAAGAGTCCTGTCCTTTCAACGCAAGAGCTAAAACTCTAAACCTGGGTCGAATGAGATTTGAGCTCTCACAGGACTTGATGAAATTTAATTATGATACGTATAATTACTAAAGCAATCTTCTGTGAGGTAGAAATAATCATTTTAGGGGAGAAGTTGGCACTTGCAGGTCGACAATGTAATTTACTGCCGAGAGAGAGAGAGAGGCAGTTCGGCCATTTTTTACTGTTGTCTCCTGGGGAATATGGTGGCAGTTGGCACAGCGTGGCCTGTCGTTTGTCATTGAGAAAATAAGTGATTACCGAGAGACAAAGCCAACGCGACAGCTTTCTGATTCCGATGCTGACACACATGAAATAGTCCTGATTAAAAATCAGCCTGCACTTTACATCAGGTGACGCAAAGAACGAGGCGGCTTTTGTACGACGTGCGCCAAGCGATCGTTTAGCAGTAAACAAGAGTGTGAGGGATTATCTCAGTTTGTAAACCGCATGAAAAGTGGCCAAATATTTGGCTCCCAGCACATGGATTTGAGCTATTTTAATAATGAACAAATGAGCTCTCCTTCGACTGTCGAAGCATTCTCATCTGTTTATTTGTTTGCCAGTCTGCCAGTGCAAACAATAAGGGAGTTTTCGTATTGATTACTTTTTAATAGAAAGCCTTGTGCCTTCACCCTCTGCTGAGCAGAAAAACAGATTTGGCATGGCTGAACGTCAAACCAAACCAGGGTGGGAGAGAAGTCGACTATGATGGGCAAGGGATCAAGGTCTCTAATTGGCAGATCTCCCCGAGCGTCGAGGAGGGGGGCCATTGCACACGGAGACCCCCGACTGCTTCTAATCCCGCACCGAGCGCGCTCCCACCGCAGCTTCCTTTCAGTTTCTTCTCTAAAAATCAATAAAATATTTTCCCACAGAAAATGAGGTAGAAAATGTGAGTGCTGCGCAGACGAGGGCCTTCCTCAGCTTAGCTAATTAGACCTCAACAAAAGACTCCTTTGTCTTTTCCCCTTTACACGGAAAGCCGGAGAAGAGCCAAGGTCAGGCGCACACATCTTGGCTGTCACCCCGCATTGAGATCTCTGCGGTGATGCCCTCCCTTCTCAACTCGCTGACATCACTGCAAAGCTCAAAGATGGACCCGTGAGGTTAGAACGGTCTTGTTCCGCACATATACACAGACCCGAGGGTAACCTGACCCTTGGCCGCTCAGAACAATTGCACCTTGTCCATCCAGATCCATGCATATGTTGTGTGCTTCTTGACAAGGTTAACCAGCAGGACTTCCTTGGTCAACTAGCTTCACCAGCTGCGTTGTGCTGGTAAAAACCAGTCTGGAACAGCATGGAAATTCATGCTGTTCTTTGCAACAGAGCTCTAGTGTATCCTTCAGGTGGAGGATTTCAGTGGCTCTTTAGATCTGCTTGGGGACAAAGCCATCAGCACATCTTTGAATGACGCAGAAGAAAAGGAGGAGATCTGTGGGTCTGCTTTAGAACAGCACTCACTGTTAGGAAATCATTTGAAATCAGCGCAGCTCACTTGTCAATCAGATCTCGGCCCTGCCCACAATCCCCCAGGTAATCTTGAGATTTACATGGTATGTTAAATGTACATGTACACTATGAGACTTTAAGACTTAATTTTATCTATCAGGACTTGATTAAACTGGGAGAGGTTGAAACATATGTCATTGCTGGTCAATTTTATAATAATAATAATTATTATTAATGGTGTAACTGTACACAATCATGACGGTTCGGTACCTCGGTATTGAAGTCAAGGTTCGGTATGTGTTCGGTACAGCAGGGGAAGAAAACTAAACATAAAATTGCTTCTTCTTTTTTTATTTAACAGTGGTTTATTGAACAAATTTGTCTCTCTTTTTAACTAAATTCAATTATAATAACATTTTCTTAAGGATAAAAATCTCAGCTAATGCTATAAAGTATATACAGTAAGCCCTTGCTCATTACTATAATATTAAAGGTTACAATTAACAACAGAGCCCAAACTATTAAATTCAGTTGCTATTTATTTAAAAAAAAAAAAAAAAAAAAAAAAAAAAAATTTACATTGCAAATAAGGCAGGTTTTGCATTAACTTCTAAATATAATTATAAAATTATTTTTCAATAATTTTTCTACTCCAGTTCATTTTTGAAATATAATCATTTTTATAGTTACTGGCATAACTTGTTTTCATGACAAATTTATTTAAACATATATTAAATAATTAAGACATTACTAACAGGTAAAGTAAATATAATGTATATACGTATAAGCTAATATAGTGCATATGTTTAGAGAGCTCTCCCCTCTATTGTTAATTTCTCTAGTGAACTAACATGCTGTGGACAGTAAATTACTTGCCTTAGGTAAATGTAATGCTACGTGAAATATTATTCTCAAGCTGTTTTATTTACGCGTTTGAAATTCTGGTTGAGAGATTATATGTAAACATATCTATGCATAGATTGTCTGTTCTTTTTCTGCACTTTTTCCTGTTGTGGCAGTTAGCAAACATTGTTGCATTACCATGCGCATCCCCATCTGGAATGTAGTGTGGATCGCCTGTGACTGATTGTATTTGTCGTCTGACTTTATGCACGAATATATATATATACATATATATTTTATAGACATACACATATATATATATATATATATATATATATATATATATATATATATATATATATAATATATGTGTATGGCACTTATTAATTTCACTTATTAACTTCAATGGCACTAATATAAATGTACCAATAGTCTTATGGTATGACCATGTTCTTTTTTGTTGATTAGTTTATATGTGTAGATAGACATATTTATAAAGAGACTAAATTTGAATCTGTAATTGAAAGGGTTAATTGCAGAGAGAAAGAGGAGCGAGTGAGTCAGAGCAGCGGTCTAAACTGTGACGGGATATGTCAGCCCTCTGTCCACTGTAAGCTAAAGAGGGTTAAAGTACAGCATTCATCAGCCTGCAGCAACAGCTCATGGTTTTTTTCTTCTCTCAGACGGTGAGGCAGTCTCTGGCTCATTCACTCAGATGGCTACCTTAAAGAACTTAATCCAGACCTGCCAATCAAGTGCTAAAGATCTCACCATTTCACTGATTCACTTCCTGACTGTGCTATGCTCAGCTGCTGTTACACCAGCCAGTGTTAGACGCACCTGAGCCTGAGAGTGCAGCAGATGGCCCACAACATATTCGACCTGATACCACGACCTAACCAAGTATGACCTGGTCTTCCTTTAATAAAATGAAATATTTACAAAATAACAAATGTTGCCTGCAAATAATATATATATATATATATATATATATATATATATATATATTATTTATATATATATATATATATATATATATATATATATATATATATATATTATATATATTATATATATATATATATATATATATATATATATATTATATATATTATATATATATATATATATAATATATATATATTATATATATTATATATATATATATATATAATATATATATTATATATATTCTATATATATATATAATATATATATATTATATATATTATATATATATATATATATATATATATATATATTATATAATATGTATATATAATTAAAGTCAATGGGATCCAAAGTCATGCAGGTTTGGCATGTCATGAGGTTGAGTAAATGGTGTCAGAATTTTAATTTTGGGTCTTTTGTTTAAAGTCATTGTTTTGTTGTTGCTGATTTTCCTTCACAGCCAGACAAAATAACCCTAAGTAAATGCATCTCTCAAAACGTGGATGAAATGCAGTAATTTCTAAAACATGGGGGTGGTTATAATTATTTCTATACCTCTGGATGGGACGGAGGATCATTGACTAATTCAAAAACTCTGTATTAGTGGCAGCTGCTGAATCTGCTCTGTGTAGGCTGTGTGAAGTTGTTTCCTTCCTGTGTTATTAGATTTCAAGAAACACATCACTAGCTGTTAAAGGTCAAACATTAAATGTGCCTGACAAAATGTAATAAACCCGTTTACTGTGTTGTTATTTTATGATTGGTGCTCTTCCGTCTCTTCGCTGACTGGCTCTTTCAGAATGAGTGGGTGCTGTGAGAGAGTTTTAGGGACAGGGTTTGGGGGGATGTTGGGGGTTTGAGTGTCTCTCGGGAGACATGGACTCTTTGACTCGCCTGCTGATCCAAAACAGAGGCGCCAAGCTCCTGTTTGTGTGATGGCTTTTGACAGGCGGGTGTCCACTGGTTTATTATTCTGCTCTTCTTCTTCTCCCACACATGTCTGCGTCTCAGTGGAGGAATGGAAGAGGTTGTCACAGTAGGGAGCCTGATTGTTTTCCGCTGGAAAGAAATGTGACCAGCTGCAGAGTGTTATGAAGATAGGCAATTAAACAAATGACACAGGAGATCCATGTTCACTTATTCCTCTTGAACTCTGTGTGCCTTCCTGTAAAACTTAGGACCAGCTTAGATATAAAGAGAAACAAAATGAGTTTATTACATACATTTGAAATTACATACATCAATTATTTAGATAATGTATGTTATCATCAATTTCATTTTCAATGTATTGAATACTGTAGCAACTGCTATCATCAGTCAGCAAGCAGTTTGACGGAGTTTGCATTGATAACCAAATGTCATTTAGATAAGTGTTTTACCATAGTGCAATACATTTACCATGTTCAAAATATAAAAAAACAAAATTGCCCCCTTTTTATATATATATATATATATATATAAGAAATGAATAGAGTAAATACAAATCATTCATTCCGCAAGGATGCATTTGTTTGATCAAAAGTGGCATTAAAGGTTCAAAAAGAATCAAAAATTATTTTAAAATTTTCTATTCATTAAAGAATCCTGAGAAAAATGTATCATGGCTTCCACAAAAAATATTAAGCAGCACAACTGTTCTCAATACTGATAAATATAAGATATGTTTCTTGATCAGCAAATTAGCATATTCAAATTATTTCTGAAGGATCATGTGGCACTGAAGACTGGAGTAATGATGCTGAAAATTCAACTTATTTTAAATTGTAATAATATGTCACAGTACTGTTTGTATTGCATTTTTAAACAAATGCAGCCTAAGTAAGCATAAGAGACTTTCAAAAACATTAAAAATCTTACCAACCCCAAACTTATGAATGGCAGTGTACAAAAACATTTTTAGGAATTAATTAGCTAAATTATGCTTCATGTAATAAAGGCAGCATCACATACATGTACAATATCCTCCATGTATAATGCACTCCCAGAAAGCATAGTGATAAGCATAGTGAAAAATGTCTATTTTTACATTTCAGTATGCTTTTCACTATAAAATAGTTGCATCTAACATGAAATAAAAAAAAAAAAAAAAAAAAAAAAATATATATATATATATATATATATATATATATATATATATATATATATATATATATATTAATAAACCTACTTTTTATACATATTTTATACTTATTCATATACTTTTATACACTTACTTTCACTGCAAGGCTGCTTTAAAACATTCTGTATTGTATAAAGCGCTATATAAATAAAGGTGACTTGACTTTCTTCTGTGGAACACAAAAGAAACATTGAGGAACTGTGGAACACTTCCTCCATACAATGAAATGTCAGTGGGGTCTAGTGTCATTTTGGACCCCACTGACTCTCATTGCATGGGCTAAAACAGCTGAAATATTCTTCAAAATATCTTCTTTTGTGTTCCACAGAAAATGAAAGTCACACAAATTTGGAAGAGGACGAGTAAATGATGTCAGAATTTTTATTTTTGGGCGAGCTGTTCCTTTAACTTAGCAATACTGACTGGAATCAGCTGTGAGCATTCTGCAAACCTCTCATGCACTACCCATGCGGAGCGCAATTTGTGTGGCGTATGAGATATTTCCCTTGAAGTGCATTTCAAAACAGTCAGGATGCTGCCTTAGAAGGACAGACAGACAGCGAGGCAACTCACCAGGCTTGGAGCAGAGCCTTAGAATGTGAGCTCAGGAAGCGATGGAGACAGACAGGAAGCCAGCACAGCACTGGATTCAAATACTTGACGATTACTTCAGCTCAACAGCTCTATGTTGATATATAGGAATGTCCCAAACCCTTAAAAACCTGCATCATTCCAACTCTCTCTCTCTCTTTCTCCCTCTGGGTCTTCATTAGAACTGATGAAAGACATGCTCCATTTCAGCTGAAGAGTCAGCATTCTCCACAACCTCATTCAGTTTCTCTTCTGTTTCTCTGCTTCAGAAGAGATCATGAATTTTTAATCTGCCCAAAGGGCCCTTTCTGATCTTTCTGAGTCTAGGGTCTGTGACGTTTCACAAATGAGGGGCTCTTCTCTCCTTCCTCTTTGTCCCCTCTCTCCTTTTCGGGTTGTGTCAAGGATTTTAATACCCCTCCAACCTAATAAAGAGAGACTCACACTTAAAAAAAAAAAAAAAAAAAAAGCTGTGACAAGGAGCTTCGAGGAAAATGTCATATAATGCACTGAAGAATATGATCAACTCTGGCAGGGTTTCGCTTCAAGGTGCCTCACCGAGTCTGTCACGCTGCTGATGGGTTTGTGAGTTTTAAGTGCACTAATTAACGTGTTGGGGAGCATTACTTATAATGCAATGAAATACTGCGTTACTCATTATAAAAAGTAATTATGTTGTATATTTTATGGAAAGTAACATGTTAAGTTGCATTACTTTTCTCGTTTTCACTCTCTCAGACTCTTGTCGTACTATTGTGTTTTTTTTTTTTTTTTTTTTGGTTTTTTATGTACACAACCAGTTGTCAGAAAATTATTTAAACAGTCAAAACAGTTGGGTTTATTTTTATTTATTAGAGGCCATTTGAAAATTTTAATACCTAAATATCTGAGTGGACTGAAAGAAAACATAGTCACTGATAAGCAACACACACACACATACACACACACACACACACACACACACACACACACACACACACACACACACACACACACACACACACACACACACACACACACACACACACACACACACACACTGTCTAGCAGCCGTGGCTCATCTGTATGGGCATTTTGGGCAGTGCCCCACAGAAGTATTCATCCACTACACTGTAAAAAAAATAATTGTTGGTTTAACTTAGAAAAGTAAGTTACCTGGTTGCCTTAAAATGTTGAATTCATTGAAATTAAAAATTTGAGTTGATACAGTGAAGGTGATTGGTTTAATCAGCAGCACTCAAAACAGTATGTTATCTGTAGCACATTAATTATTGAAGTTGATTTGACAAAAGAAAAAATGTTGTGATAAAGTCATGAAAAAATATATATTTTTTTACAGTGTAGAAAACATAGACCACTATTGAATCGAGACTGTCCTCCTCCAAAAAACAACCCCCTATTGATAGTTTTTTCAAGCAAACATTTTAAAGTCATGCGCCCTCTAGCTGGTGTAAAAATAATGACAGCATCATGTTATACATCTGTCGTCATGAAATGACATATGACCATCGTTACCAATCAAAATGCGTGTTCAGTTAAATGCAATATGTGGACTTTTTACACGGTCCCCATTTCCATTTAGCAAAAAAATTTTTTATTAATGACTACATCTACCCGAACCCTAAACCTACAGTACCCTTACAATAATGCAAATACAGTATTTATGAGCACATGCGTTCCCTGGGATCAAACCCACGATCACACGATTGCATATTGTTGTATATTGCAATGCTCTACCAATTGAGCTACGCGAAACCCAAAATATGACGCAGGCGAAAGGGTACAATGCATTAAAATGAAAGTGTCCTGTTGTCGATTGGGGTGCAACTTTAGTAAACGCTCCTATGGGTCGTATTTCAGGGAAGTGACAAATGACCTATATGACCTATATGGGTGTATTGGTTGGAGGAATTTGACTGAATCAGACCTACTTTTAACATGTAAATGTGTACAGCATTACTTAAATATTTCTAGACAATTTTAACTTAAGGTGAGCTGGATATATTAATATTGGCTTCGGCAGACAAGTTTGGTATGCACTGATCGTACTAAGGGACCGCTCACATATCGCGTCTTTTGCACGCTCAAATTCGTTATTTCAAATGTAGCCGCGCGGCAGGCGCACTCATAAAGCCCCGGGTATACTTCAGCCATGTACCCATATAATCAGATTGATGGCTCAGTTGGACTGAAAAGCCTTCATGTAAATACCTCAATCGATCTGAATGTGCTTGATTAGAAAACACTTTTGATGGGATTGAAAGGGGTGGTGTAGACCTGAAATAATCTAAACAGGAACAGGAAAAAAAAAAAAAGTCATGTAAATGCTTGAATTTGACCATTTTCTCAGTCAGATTTAAAAATACCTTGAGCACATGCGCACAGTGCTGTTATGTGGATGTTTACATACGTTTTGTGTCCTACAAATGTGCATGCATTTATTTACATCTCAAGTCTTACAAAATGGTATTATATTTGCTAAAATATTTGCTAAAAAACCCTGCTTCTTTATTTTTAGATATGTCATCAAGGCAAAAACGACAATTACACTTGTGTTGGCTTCCAGTTCTGAATGTGGAGACTGGGCACTGTGCTAGTGTGCAGGCACTAAAGTTTAGTTTGAAATACATTTATTGTGCATGCAAACAAATATGTGAATCAGATTACTTTTGGATTCATTCCATGGATGACAGTCAGTGCATGTAAATATGCCTACTGCTATTTAATTATGAATTAAACGCTCCTCTTATTTAACTAATTCAGTAATTGTCTGTATTTCATGTCTTCCATTTTAAAATGCTTCTTCACAGATAAGAGGATTGTGAGGAAAGGAAAATATCAAGGGGAATGCGGTGGAGTTTGATGTTGGAGGAAAATATATTTATTGTATATTGAAAACAGTCAGCAAACAACAAAGCAAAGGCTAGAGCAGTGTGTTAGCCTTGGTAGCCTTTGAAAGACTGAGCATGAACTCTCACAGGAGCTCATGCATCACTGAACCCACACCTGGGCTGCCTCAAACTCTTGACCCTGGCAAGCACACACCTGTCGATCAACAAAGAGAGAGAGAGAGAGAGAAAGGACACAAGCAGTGAGCTTTTCACAGCAGATGAAAGTCAACAGATAGGAGTATATCCCTGAGTTTTAGGTAATCATGATTTACACTGATCCTTCTTTCTCCTATCACAGGACCATCACATTTGACCCAGCCTCAGTCCAGCGCTGCACAGATGACGTGGATGACAACCTAAGCCTCTTCTCAGCCATGACCTGAGGGCACAAACCCACACCTGTGTCATAGACAGATGCGTTGCGTCATGACTGTCAACCAGTAAGTTCCTGCGAACTTAGACAATGAGTTTGTGGTGGTCACAGGTGAGACACCTTGAACATTTCATTCATTAATATAGATTATTCACTAGTTTAAAAAAATGGTAATAAAATATGACAAGATCTCAGAGTTAAACTGAGGAAAAATGAATCTTAATTATGTCAGATAACACTTAAGCAAAACATGGTCAGGTCAAAGTGTCTGCATAATTTTTTTATAAATTTTTATAAATCGTACTGGTGGTCCACTGTATGAATATATATATATATATATATATATATATATATATATATATATATATATATATATATATATATATATATATATATATATATAGCATTTATTTGAAATACAAATCTTTTCTAATATTATAAATGTATTTGTCACTTTTGATCAATCCTTGCTGAACAAAAGTTCAATTTCAGTTTTAAATTTCGAGAAAAAAAGTTGAAAAAACTGTTGAGAATAAACTCATTAAATTACAAGAAAAAACTCGTTAAATTACAAGAAAAAAGTCAAGATATAATGTTGAGAATAAAGTCATTAAATTACGAGAAAAAAGCTGTTAAATTATGAGAACAAATTCATAATTTAATGAATTTGTTCTTGTAATTTAACAACTTTTTTCTCATAATTTAATGACTTTATTCTCAACATTTTATCTCGACTTTTTTCTCGAAATTTAACATTTTTCTCATAATTTTACGAATTTGTTCTCGTAATTTAACAACTTTTTTTCTCGTAATTTAATGACTTTATTCTCAACATTTTATCTGGACTTTTTTCTCGAAATTTAACGAGTTTTTTTCTCGTAATTTAACGGGTTTATTCTCAACATTTTATCTTGACTTTTTTTCTTGAAATTTAACAAGTTTTTTCTTGTAATTTAATGAGTTTATACTCAACATTTTATCTCAACCTTTTTCTCAAAATTTAACAAGTTTTTGTCTCGTAATTTAAGGAGTTTATTCTCAACATTTTATTTTGACTTTTTTCTCAAAATTTAACAATTTTTTTCTTGAAATTTAACGACTTTAATCTCGAGATGGTTTTATTTTTTTCATTATTGCTTGGCCCTAATCCTCTTCCGTACCATCTCATTACCCAAACAGCTCAATTTAAAGATCAATTTTTAGATTTGTGTCGGCTTAGTTCAGTTCAGTTGTTCAGCTCTGCCTTTGGAAACAAAATTCCAAGCTGAAGTCATTAGCTTTGGCAAAACTGCACATTAAACTTTAAAGAGCTTTTGATGACTTTAACACTCTTAGTTAGAGCAATGACTGTCCGTCAGGCCAACAATTGATTGATTTGGACATTTATACTCTAAGCAAATGGTTTGTTATCAGAGGCTTGTGGACAGTGATTTGGACTTTGAACTTTCTTCTAAGTGGCAATTACCAAAACGGTCACATCAGGCATTGAACACAATTGGATTTGCACAGTATGTCTGTGGTGAACGTGATTTCACCAAGTACAGCATGGATCAACATCTTTGTTAATCCTGGAACAAATTTCTAATAAACCAATCAGATTTGAGGAACAAGTTTACGGTTTATGTCAAGTTTAGGCTCACAACCAGGGTTAGGTGCTTCTACATCAGTGTTCACCATCATTTCCCTCTGATGTTAGGGATTTTAGGAATGTTGTTCTAGGATCAACAAAATGTTAATCCAGGAACATGTCTTACCTGGCAAAATCACAGTGACAAGTAAGACATATTTATTTTGCTGATCCTGGAACAACATTCCTATCTGAAAATTTTGTCCTATCCCTACCCCTAAACTTACCCATAAATTATCCCTAAAATCAGAAGGAAATGATTGGTGAATAACACTGATGTAGAAGCACCTAACCCTTGTAATCCTAAACTTAGCATAAACTAATCTGATTGGCTGATCTGTTGTTTCAAGATCAACAAAAGCTGGTTTTACACCAGAATTACTTGAAACAATATGTCCCAGGATATTTTTTCTTCCCAGACCTGTTGCTTTCTGCTTTTCCATCGTGATCTAAAGTACCGTGAAGATGACGTAAGACTGCGTGCAACTTTCCAGGATTTCATCCTTCGCATATAAGCTTAATAAAGGCTGAACCTCATAGTCGGCCCATCGTCATATTTTTTAAACTCCATTGTTGATTTGAATAGCAAACCACTCTTACTGCACGCAGTGCAACACTTTTAAAAATGGTGGTTGAAATAAAATGCTGCGTGGAGTCAACCAATCAAAATGCTACGTGAACTCTAACGACAAGCATGTTCCTCGCCCAAGTCCCACCCCCAAAAGTTCCTGAACTTTAAAGAAAAGTACTACCTTGCAAGCAGGGACTTTCAGAGGGGGACATTTTTTACCCAGAACTTTATTTAGACCCTGATCCCTGCAGTCAAAACACACAGAGTACCACCCCAAAGTCCCTTGTTCCTGGGGAAAGTTCCTGCGGTGTAAACACGGCTAAAGTTCTTGATCCAGGAACATGTTGTGCTTGGTGAAATCACGTTCACCGTATGTATATGTGTATGAAAACAAAAGCCAAATCAGTTCATGAATATCCATCCATGCTCTGGCTAAAAATACACATTTACATTTCTTTCAGATGAGCATCTCCTGCCTTAGCATGTTGCCAATTCCGTAAACACATGCAGCTGCGGTAGGTGACGGTATTTGGTACAGATGATTCAGGGGATTATCCGACGGCTTTACAGATGGCTCAAATGCTGTGTGGCTCTGCATATTGATGACAAATTAGTAAAATAAATAAAAACGATGGGCCGATGAAGCTGCATGTGGTGCGTGGAGTGGTAACAATTTGCCATCCAGCAGCGCTTTGTTGAAGTTGCGATAATCCACCCATGCAGAATTTCCACAAGCCGCTTTAAACAAACATAAGCTGTTTACTCTCCGTCAAGTCAAAAGAGGTGTTTAATATTTCCTTCAGCTTAATTAGAGGAAACGGAGAAGGGATGGATATAACTCGCAAAACGAGCCAGTGCTGAACTCTATCCATTTTATTTGGTGTCATCCATCAAAGGGATCTGTTAAGACAGGTTCAATATCAAAACAGGATGTGGATATCAGAGCACCGGCATGTGTGATGAAAGACATCAGTCAGCGAGGACGACAGAGGTGTCACACATCAAACTAAGGTGTCAGTTTTATGAGGGGGTGTTTATACTTTTGAAGTCACATACATCCAATCGATCTGTTGCATAGGTCGCCAAAGGCAATGCGAATCAAATGAGCTGGTGAGCAAAACGTGGCTGATATTTATCAATCATAATCCGCAGCATGTATAGTGACATAAGCAAAGAATTAAACACATACATACCCAGTCCAAACCTATGAAGTGAATACATGAAAGACATTTTATAATGGAGTGGCTTACAAACATGGGGCTGAATGGGGGTGACGGTGAAATACTCTTAGAGCAAAAATTTAGGACTCCTAAAATTTAGACTGACACACTCATTATTTTTAAGAGTTTCACCTAAATCGGCAAGTTAGGAGCTACTTTTAGCCATGAGATGTTTCGTGAATACGGCCCCTGATTCCTGGGGGGGACTCAATTTCTCACCACAGTGGAGGGCTGCATAAGTATTACTTATTTATTTAAAATTAGGTATCTGGGGTCGTATTCACAAAACATTTTATCTTACCACTAAGAGTTCTCCTAAATAGCAGTAAAAGTTCATAGCTAAGAGTTTTCTCTTAAAACCTATTCACAAAGCTGCTGAGACCGACTTTTACTAAGGAATAGACTGAAGTCTTAAGCTAAGAGTAAGGGCGGGGTTGACCTCGTTGCTATGGAGTATACACACAGTGATTGGCTGATGTTTCCATATTAAAATAAAGGTTGGTAACACTTTAGATTACTGCCCGGAAAGTACTGCGTAATTACAACAAATTTACAGTGTAACTTTCAATAATTATAGTGTAACTATACAGTAAGTATGTGTAAGTATAGGGGAACAATATGTGAAGTATTGGGAATAAAGGGGTAACAACCAGGAAAAATAACAAATTATTCATACTTTTAATATTTTATAACTAAGGGGTACGTATGACATAACTAAGGGGTAAGTATGACATTACGGGCCGTAGTGGAGCTTGTTACCCCCTTATTTCATGTAGTTACAGGGTAAGTATGACATTACGGGCCGTAAATTAAAGTGGTGCTTGTTACCCCCTTATTTCATGTAGTTACAGGGTAAGTATGACATTACGGGCCGTAAATTAAAGTTCCCCCTTTATTCCCAATACTTTACATATTGTTCCCCTATACTTACACATACTTACTGTATAGTTACACTATAATTATTGAAAGTTATGCTGTAAATTCGTTGTAATTACGCAGTACTTTCCGGGCTGTAATCTAAAGCGTTACCTAAAGGTTTTAAAACACAAATATTGCCCTATTCAAATAAAGTTTTTTTTTAATAAAATGTTACCATATTCAAATAAAGGTTTTAAAATGTAGGCTAAGTGTCACTAATTAAACTAGTAATTGTCCTCTTGGATGTCTGCATTTCAAGAGAATGCAGAATTCAAGCAACAAATGATGTTTTATAAACAAATTTTGGAAGGAACACATTCAAAAGGTCTTTCTAATCAACTTGAGAGGAGGAATATATACACAGACGAGAGCCGACTCGCCTATAGTTACTTCAACAGTTTTCTGTATCACTCCGCCACCCTGCTCCACTATCAGCTGGGGATACGGGGATAACTTTGGGTTTTGGCTAAATTCCAAGCTCGGAGCCCTCAATCCCCTTGGACAGCACACCAAAATACACTTAGCATATTATTATTATTTTTTTTTTGTTTTACTCTATTCAATCATTTGTAAATGTGAGGTCATGAAAACCACAGCCAAAGGTAATCTGACAATTTTTATTTATTTGTTAAAGACTTAGGCCTATTTTTGGCACCTCATCGTAGATTCAAATCTATAAATCAATGTTTTACATTTATGAAGAAAAGGTTCAGCACCTAAAGCTCTATTGCTATTGCCTCAATGGTGTACACTGTACAGTGTATTTGGGGGGATTAGGATGGTTTGTGATTTGGTCTTATTCATTTAGGAGTCCTCTTGACTACTCCTATTGTTTCACAGATTTAGGAGCTAGTTTTAGCACTAAAATGCTTTGTGAAATACTCTTCAGGACTCCTAAAATTAGGACTGACACGTCCTTTATTTTTAAGAGTTTCTCCTAAATCTGCAATTTAGGAGCTACTTTTAGCCTTAAGATGTTTTGTGAATACAGCCCCAGATTTGTTGCTGTTATAAGGTTATCCACCATCTCTAACTGGCTTATTCAATATTTACCAGGTTGAAACGAGATTTGTCAGCTGGCTGACCAGCTAATGACCAGGAATCAACTTTGTAAAGTAAGCTGCCATCATTTTTGTTTTGTATTACTCTGCATTACTTTTACTCATTTGCATTTCACTTTCCTCGTGTGCTGGTGACCTCTGGCAATGCGAAACCGGAGTGAAATTTAGCTTACTAATAGAGCCCAAAGTAAACATGAAACCAAGAGAAAGAGTAAAACTCCTAAATGTTTATAAGGCAGATCAATCTGAGATGCTGCCCTCTGATTGGATGAGACAGCCATGATGGATGAGAGGAGTCAGTATGGTAATACTCATCTTGTTTAGCTAACACAGATCCATAGTAACTGAATGCTTTTAAAATACCACAAAGGGTTGATGGATGAATGGGTATACATTTTTCTATATGTTATATGTTTGTATTTTTTATGTTTGATTGTGTTTTGTGGTTTATTTGTTTAATTAAAAGGAGGTGAAGGAGTTGCATGTATGTTTCTGTACTTCTGAGGTTTCATAAAACGTCGAAAGATGTTGATTTTGTGGTGAGTCAGCGGAGAGCTTTGATCAAGGCAACGGGCATAACAGCTCGTTTAAGCGCTCATATGAAACAGAACTCAATAAGCAAAAGTAATATCAGAAGTTTCAGTGACATAATCACACTTCTGTTGGATGAAAACTCCTCCACCCCCTCCGAGGCACATGAAAACAGAACCTCATTTCTGTTTGACTGAAGTCTGTTCTCGCAGAGGGAAATATCAGTCTACATATGAGGGCAGATGTCCCTTTCTTGCCATCAAGCTGCTGCCTGTTTTGTTCTGATGTAAATGAGTCAACACTCCTAAACTCTAATATTTCCTGAACAACAGCCAAACCTCTCACACCTCTCTCTCTCTCTCTTTCTGACTTTGTTGCTCACTTATTCTCTCTGTTTGTTTCTCCTTTAGGCCAGAATCTTGGTCTACACAAGTATCTGCAGACACAGAATGCTTGACTTTCCATTTGTTGTTGTTTGTTTGCGGATCTGTTATACATACGCTACTGTTCATGAGTTTGAGATCAGTAAGATTTTAAAAGAAATCACCTATGTTCACCAAGGCTTCATTTATTTGATCAAAAAATACAGTAAAAACTGACATTAGTACAATTAAAATGTTTTCTATTTGAATATATTTTAACATGTAATTTATTCCTGTGATCAAAGCTGAATTTTCAGCATCATTACTCCAGTCTTCAGTGTCACATGATCCTTCAGTAATCACTCTAATATGCTGATTTGCAGCTTAAAAAAACATTTCTTATTATTAATATTTTGGTGAAAACCATGATACAATCAATGGTTCGGATCGCGTATCAAACTGCCAAAGTCACGTGACCTATTGAAATTTTGAAACACTTATCACGTTAGAAGCCTCGTTTACTGAAATCACATGACTTTGGTGCTCCGAACCACTGATTTAAAACAAAAGATTTGTAAAGCTTCGAAGCAGTGTTTTGAAATCGGTCACTAGATATTGTTGAAAAGTTGTTTTTTTGGCACACAAATAGTATTCTTATCGCTTTATAATATTAAAGGGGCTCTATGTAATAATGACACCCAGTGTTCAAAATAGGTACTGCAGTCCAAATTCAAAATATTGTTTGGCCCGCCCCCTCATTCAAAGATGCGGGTTGCCAGCTTTTACAGCATATGGTTGCCAGCAACAATAGGGAGTGCAATTGACAATGAAAGCTGAGGAGGCTTAAACACTGTAAGACTTAAACACTGTAATTTATCTGTTTTGATATGCTGTTGTTCATAGAGCTATTTAGATGGATTCAGAGGCTTTTTAGTAGAGATGCACAGATTGCAATTTTCTTGGCCGATTCCGATTTTTTGTTAGTGTGACATGGGTTCACTTTCTTAGCTATTTAACGATTCAAAACAGACTGTGTTTATCTGTGTACTCGCCAGGATTGCCTGTGCCGCTGTTTTTGACATATTTTGTATGTATTTGACAGTTTAAGCTCAGTAAGCCACTCATTTTGGTACTTGTGACCCTGTTTTGACTTCTGTCTCTGTTCGTGGCTTGTCCGCTACAGCGCTCAGTGGTGCGCGCTTTTGGTGTGACCGCAAAACCTGACTAAATGACTAAAATTATGCGGAATACAAGCACTACTTAACCGGAGCGAATGAGACGAGAGAGAGAGGAGGCGCCCGCGCGGGTGTGTGTCACTTCACCGTGACAGAGAAGAGAGCGAGAACGCGCAGCTGATATTGCCTGATTCTCTGACCCAGTTCGTTTGCTGGTTTCCATGGTTGTAATACGCGGTGTTTTCCGCCAACTGGCAACCTGTGATGTTGAAATACTATTGGATAAACTGCAGCACGAGGTTTCGCACAGACCAAAACAAAAACAGACCTTCCGACACGGAACGCACATTTTCAAAGTAGAATATTTGGCTGCAGCATTGTTTTACTGAGAAACAAGTAGGTGAACTTGGCATGTTTCCTAAATATCTGCAAACATATTGGGGCATTTTCATGCTTTATTAAAGTAAAAATCTTACATAGAGCCCCTTTAAGGTTAAACCACTGTAGTCACATGAACTGTTTCAAATATGTTTTTAGTACCTTTCTGGGCATTGAAAGTCTTCATTATCGTGCTGGCAATAGAGTCCTCACTGAGTCATCGTATTTCATCAAAAATATCTTAATTTGTGTTCCGAAGATGAATGAAGGTCTTATGGGTGTGGAACGACATGAGGGTGAATAATTAATGACAGAATGACAACAGGTTACCTGAACACCTCCCCTGTCTGCCTTTGGCCAGAAAACCAGATCCTGCCACAAACACACACCATTGGTTGAGCCAAACAAACGAAGCAATTTTTAATGGCACTTTATGGCAAAGAGAGCTGCAGTGATTATGTATGTATGTAGGCCAACCTAGAAGTTAGCTTCAAGATTTTTCCATTGGCTTATTGCAGAAAATAAGCTCTATGACTAACAAAAGTTTGTGTCATAGAGAAATGTCGTTTATCATGATAATCTTCACAAATGAACACAACTTTTATGAAGCCTAAATGCAATCACCAGAAGTCAAAAGCTAAATGTAGATTATAAACTACACCATGGTCGCATGACTTCATAGCTTCAAAGCTAAGCTTTCAATAACTTATTTAGTTTTTATTTTAAAGACCATTTTCCCCGAAAGTTTGAGTTAGAATACTTTGCAAACACATGAATATAAACACAACAAGGCTGTGAAAGCAGACCAGTGAGTAGATGAGTTTACTTGTTCAACGTGATGACATTTAATGTCCTCATCTACCTCTGTAGTCCCATTTAGTTACTTATTTCAAGAGATGTAAAAGCTTTTAAAAAGATGTAGCCTATTACTGATATATTTTATGTCATAGAATAAAACATGAAAATATTATGAGCTTTATTATGTTAACCACAGACCTTATTTCAGGCTTTTAATCAAAATCCCATTCAAAAATCCCACTGACAATGGAACCACCCATAGGAAAGAAAAATCAAAAGTGAGATCTCTTTAACACCTCAAACGTTTCTTCTAGACAAAAATGAGGTTACTTTAACATCAAATGGAGACTTTTGCTTGAGCCTAAGGAAATTCTATTGATACTAAAATGAGGGAAATATGAGAATCACAACTAAGTCTCATGAGCTTAAGAAAAGCAACCACTGAGCAATACATTTTTCCTATGGGCAGAAGTGCTAAAATGCTAACCTTGTTTCCAGGTTTTGGCCTACAAAAATATGTCACTCCTGTAGCTCTCAGTTAAATGTTCTCTTAATGTAAAGGGGTGGTGACTAACCTCAAGGTGGCAACAAAGTAACCTTCAAATATCTGTGCCAATAACCAAGATGAAAACTGTTGCTCTGTCATGACAGTAGTTGACATGAAAGCAAGAAATTACTGTACAAGATGACAATTTACTCAATAGCACTAATGCTGAGAATGCTGCATGTACTTGATGCACCTGTTCTGACACGTTTTAGAACACGGTGACACTTGAAATTCAGCTAGTGTACTTAAAAGGGTCGCATTTGTGAATTTGAGTCGTTTCAGGCCATCTTTTGAATGCACACAAACATGTACATTCTCCCACACAATGGTTATGAAAAGAGCACACAGCTCCATGTGCTAAAATACAATGAACATGTTCAAGATATCACCTAATTTCTCACCCACCTGAAGGATTTAGCATTTTTCCATATTTTCCTTGGCAGGGTCTTCATTGTGGCTCTGACATCTTCCTCGCCTTTCCTGCACTTTTATACCCAACATTAATATGCAGGCACTTAGCGTGGGAACATCATCTAAACACTGTGAACCCTGCTGGAAGAACAAGCCATCAGAAAGCTTTAAATTAACACGCATTCCCACACACGCACGTCAAACATAGCATAAACTGCACTGTTATCATCTCGGGCGCCCTTTTCTGAGATCTCTTCCACCTGTAATTGCTTTTAACACTGCTGGATGCTGCTTCCCCCCCCCCCATTCGTCCTCTTGTTTCTGTGAGACAGCTTTGCCCATGACAAGTTAACAGCCCGACCAGAGAATGAAAATGGTGCCAGTCCTTTTGTCTCTCTGGCAGATGGAGCCTGCAGTATGCCGTTTGAAAATCAGCCTACGGCACATGGATTCCATAACAAACAGGGAAAATCTCTCTGATCACAGTCCATCTTTTGCTATTGTCATTCACAGGCCATTGGCTCGATTATTATCGGCATCGCATTCAGTGCGCACCCGCCGCGCGTCAATGATGCAAGAGTCATGTAAATCAGTCATAAAAACAAGGTGTGAGACCCTGACAAGCGAGAGAAAGAAATGAAGCAATATTTCCGAATTGATTTGGCACGTCTTCCTGGGGTTTGTTGTTTTTTTAAAAAACGTGTCCCCTGTTGACATCAATCTGTTCACCAATTTCCTCTATTGCGAGTTTGGGTGCAAATGAATGAGTTGTGCCGTGGCTCCCACCAAATCAAAGATACAAAATTGATTGCTTATTTTCTATGACTAAACAGTCCAAACAATAACTGTGCACCAAAGACTCGATTTTTTAAAAGCCAGATTGTTTTACACACTAAGAGACAAATGGACAGAGAGACAAGGAGAAGGAAGGCAATTTCAATGAAAGACATTCTTTCATTTTCAGTAGCTATGAGCAGCATTTTTGATTCAACCCCTAAGGATGCCATAGAGCGTTGAAAGGGTCGGCAATGCACTGCGAAGAGCTCATTGAAATAGGATAAGTGTTTAATTGCAGTTAACCATAAAATGAGGGGATAAATCAGTCTTGACATTGTTTCTAATTTGTCCAATGGTGTGCTGTGCTTTCACAAAGCGCAGTTCTGAATTCAGAAGTAGTCAAAATTCATTTTTGCAAACATGATAATATATAAATTGAAAAAAATAGATATTGACTATGACATGACATAGGATGCTAAGTTAGTTGCCCAAGCAAAATCTCACTTGTTTGTATTTTTTTATATGTAGGCTACTTTCTGCTAACTGAGCAAATATGTCTCCTTCCTCTACAGCACACCACCGCTGTTTCCCACTGTCATGGCTCTAACAGCATCGGCTCTGGCTTCTTTTTCTGCACAGCTGTCACTCAGAGATTGAAGGATATCAGCCACACACACCCACAGTGTAGTGCAGAGCTGTACATCACCAGCTCCTAAAACCATGTTTCTGCTCCAGAACCAAGTGAGCTGCCTCGTTATCTATTGTCTACATAGCTACCTTACCAAAACATAGCCAGAGGTGACTGAGGAGAAACACTGTGCATGGGCAGCTACCAAGATGTTAAGATTTGCCTGCAGCATGTACCCATGGTATGAACTACTATCACATTTATGCCCCGTTTACACATGCGTTTTCATTTTAAAATGAAAACGATCCTCGTCTACCTCGTCGGCATTTCCACAGCGTTTCAGAAACAATCTCAGTCTACACTACACGACAGAAAATGCACGTCACGTGAACGTTCATGCACACTGGGTATGCGTATACAAGTGTAAACAGTTGCCTCTTGCAAGTAGGCAGTTGCAGTATTAAAAAATGCAGAGTTTAACTGCACAATGGCTGCTAAAAAGGACAACAAAGCCAGCAAAGATTGCAGTTTAGTCTCCATGTTATTGTTTACACGGTCATCAAGGATACACTGAGTGAACATGGGCAGCTCCCCGTCGTTTTCAAAAGTCTCTTTTGGTCCGTTTACACTGAAATGCAAACCCGGCGTTTTCAAACTAAAACTGGCTCTGCAGCTTTTTCGAAAGTTTCCGTTTTCGAGGGTTGAAAAAGATGAAGTAGTGTAAACGTCAGGCATAACCGTAGCAAAAGTTATGCGTTTTAAAACGAAAATGCACTAGTGTAAACAGGGCCTTAAAGGTACAATTTGTGATATTTTTTTCCGCTAGAGGTCGCTAGAAGCCTATTCAAAACAAAGGCGTAGTTTGATGACGCCAAGTTTTAGAGCGGAAACTTGGGACATGTGGTCTCCATCTCAACGGACGGTGCAAAAGAATAGGGATTGGAGTCTGGAAGAACTCATGTTCGTGGATGCGATTATTAACGTTACTGTAGTATGAAGCAGAGCAGGAGCGAGTGTTGCGGGAGCTGAACGAGGAGCTGGAGCGATTGATCAACACACGCCTCACGAGCAGCGGGACTTTTATTATGACACAGCCGCCGGCGCCGCTTCCGCTTTTCCGGTCATGAGTTTACGGGAGCTGTCCTTGTCGACAGAACCAGCGGCAGATGGTAAACAGTAATTATGTTCCATAAATAAGTAACACAATCCACCATAAAACGTGCAAGAACTAAATAAGGAACTGCTTGAAGCGAGCTAGTGGTTTGCTGGACGCTAGACACTACTTCCGCATTTGTCCACGGCACTGTTGTCATGTGGTTTCTACGTCAGTAAAGGCGGTAACAAAGGTCACTGACGTCATTGACAGGCGACTGCACTGCCCCGTGTCACTGTTTAGAATGGGAATTTTCTCATGATTTACAAGTAGTTGAAAACATTAAAGATATTGTTAGTAATCAGCTGGACAAAATATATAACACTAGCCTAATGGTTTTTGGATATTTTACTGCAAAAATTTTACATATTGTACCTTTAAAGGGATAGTTCACCTTAAAAATAAAAATTATTCCATGTACTCACCCTCAAGCCATCTAGGTGTATATGACTATAGTTGCATCCCAAATGACGCACTATACACTGCACTTATACACTATGTACTTATGCACTATGTAGGCTACTAATCCATGTATTGTGTGAATTGTATAAGGTTATTTTGTCATTTAACATCGGAGTCTGACAGCCCCTTCCCCTCCACTACAAGCTGCGACAGTTGAATGCATGAAGTGTCCAACATTCCTCACTTCATTTTTTCTGTTAATTTAGAGCATCGTCCGAGTATTTAAAGTAGGGGTGTAACGGCACACGTATTTGTACCGAACCGTTTCGGTACAGGGCTTTCGGTACGGTGCACGTGTGTACCGAAGCATTACATTGCAACCAATATTCACCACCAATAACCGCAATAAGCTCTGCGTTTTGTTACTTTCGATAAGAAACAAAGTTTCATCCTTCAAATTCTGTCCACGAAATCATTAAGTTTAAACAGAAAATGCCATTTTGACGTGCTTTGATGTGGAGTGACAGATCAGTGTACAGGCGCCTCAGTTCAACCGGCAGCGCGAGCGCGGAGCGCAAGTGAATGTGTTCATCTCTTCCTCCTTAATACTAGTTACAGAATAAACATGAAAGAACATCTGAAGGTATGTTGCAAGATTCAGTACAACTTACTGAAACGGTCATATCTCATGTAATCGCTCATTCAGTGTTTCAACGGTGGAAAGACATCAATGAAAGCGTCCGTATTCAACAATATGTCATGATGCATTTACCTCAGAAAAGCCATTCAGTGTTCACAGCTTGTTAGTTCGCTAGAGAAATGAACTCTTTCGCTTAATATATGCACTGTATTAGCCAATATCTACGGTGGCCGAGAGAGCTCAACGCGCTGCAAATGAGAAAACATCTTCATCAGTTTGACAACACATGCGCTGCAAACTCCACAACACTTACAAATAGTGAAACGCGCTGCAAATAAAGAAAACATCTTCATCAGTTTGACAACACATATGCGCTGCAAACTCCACAACACTTACAAATGGTGAAACGCGCTGCAAATAAAGAAAACATCTTCATCAGTTTGACAACACATGCGCTGCAAACTCCACAACACTTACAAAAAGAAAAACGCGCTGCAAATAAAGAAAACATCTTCATCAGTTTGACAACACATGCGCTGCAAACTCCACAACACTTACAAATGGTGAAACGCGCTGCAAATAAAGAAAACATCTTCATCAGTTTGACAACACATGCGCTGCAAACTCCACAACACTTACAAATGGTGAAACGCGCTGCAAATAAAGAAAACATCTTCATCAGTTTGACAACACACGCGCTGCAAACTCCACATGTTTTCTTTATTTGCAGCGCGTTTCACTATTTGTAAGTGTTGTGGAGTTTGCAGCGCATGTGTTGTCAAACTGATGAAGATGTTTTCTTCATTTGCAGCGCGTTTCACCATTTGTAAGTGTTGTGGAGTTTGCAGCGCATGTGTTGTCAAACTGATGAAGATGTTTTCTTTATTTGCAGCGCGTTTTTCTTTTTGTAAGTGTTGTGGAGTTTGCAGCGCATGTGTTGTCAAACTGATGAAGATGTTTTCTTTATTTGCAGCGCGTTTTTCTTTTTGTAAGTGTTGTGGAGTTTGCAGCGCATGTGTTGTCAAACTGATGAAGATGTTTTCTTTATTTGCAGCGCGTTGAGCTCTCTCGGCCACCGTAAATATCTTCATTATTTTACTTAACCTTTTAGTGATATCCTGATTAGGCTATTTAATGTATGTTTAAATAAATCTGATGTTAAAATAACAGCCACTGTGTAGAAATGATTATATTTCAACAACGAATTGGAGTAAAAAAAAACATTTAGAAGTTAATGCAAAAACTGCCTTAGGTGCAGCTTACAGGTTTGCATACAATTTGTTATTTGAGTGTTGATTATTTTATCTCAAAATAAAAAGCAATTGAATTTAGGCTAATAGTTTGGGCTTCTTTCAAGTTAGGGCTCCCTACATAGTTTATAGCATTAGCAGAGATCATTTTTTTATCCTTAAGAAACTTTTAGTTTTAATTTAATCTAATATATTTAAAGACAAAAACACAATTTGTTCAGTAAACCTCTGTTTAATAATAATAAAAAAGCAATTTTATGTTTAGTTTTCTCTCCACCTGCTGTACCGAAAACTGTACCGAACCGTGACTTCAAAACCGAGGTACGTACCGAACCGTGAGTTTTGTGTACCGTTACACCCCTAATTTAAAGTGTACTTTGTCTTTTTGGAATTTTCAGTGTGAACGCACTACTCGTGCTATTTATACTTAAAAACGCACCTTATCTTCTTAATAAAGGTCTTGTGAAGTAAATTGATGTGTTTAAGACAAGTATCCTTATTTAAATCTTTATAAAGTAAAATAACGAGCTTCCGATGTGACAGCCATATATGTTCGGTATGCGTACAGAAAGCATTAACTTCTGCGATGTAGTACACAATGCCATGACGTTCTAAACAATGACATGGCGTACTATGCATATTTGCTAAATATATAATCGCAAAATAAAAATAAATCTTTTTTTTTTTTTAAGTTAAGCATTTACTCCAATAAATTATCGATTTTTGCTGACCCATTCCCAAACGTATAAATTCTATATTATGTGCATTTTATGTAAGTATATAATATTACAGTATATGTTTTACCAGTGAAAGATAACAGCAATAATGCCTTAAAATTTGGCCAAATGAGGCAGCTCAAAGATTTAGAACAGCCGTTTTGTCAAGGCAAACCTCTAAAGCCTTAAAACGCTGTCTTGCTAAGCAGCTCAGTAGGGTTTGGAACAGAGCCCCTGTCATTATGTCTGAATGAGCCTCACATTGTTTTCCAGACCAGCAGTGACTGCAGGCAGCAGAGCGACCGCTATATATCCTGGAAGACACTGATATGTGGAGATACAGCAGGTTGATTTTATTGTGACCTTTACCTGAAATTGCCATCCGTTATATTTCTGAGGTTTGAAAATGCAACTGTTTCACTGATGAGAGAATGCAGGCTCAATGCATTCGTTACAGAAAAAGGAAGAGGAGACGAGATGGCCAAAACAGGAATAGGACAGACAGCAGACTCTTTCATTCTTGTCTGTCTGTCTGTCTGTCAATCACGCATGTTCTTTGCCGTCTCTGTGATCTGTTATGGGACAAAACTCCTGCACAGCTAATTTCCTGTGATACACCAAACACCAATGGATGTGTCTCAGACTGCTTCATGGTCTCATCTGGCCTTCAATATCAGTGATATCACAGCACACACATAAAGAGAGAGAGAGAGATGGGGGAGGGTAAGACAAGGATCTGTAGAACAGATGGTGCCAAATAAAAACGTGCGCTTTTATTTTGATTTTCACTTTGAATAAAAAGAAATAGGAAATGTTGTGGTCTCGATGCAACATCTCTCTCTCTCTCTCTTTCCCTGCCTATTTGTCATTTTATCTACAAAGCTTTATTTGCATGACATTTACAATTCTGTCAAAGCATATCAAGTAGGCTACTTGAAGTACAGAAATACACTGTGTAGAAAAATGAGAAAATAAAATAATAACAGTTATGAAATAATAATAAATTTAATTTTCTTAAAGCTGCAGTCCGTAACTTTTTTGTTTAAAAATGATCCAAAATCAATCAAGTAAATAACCAGCCAGTGTTCAAAACTATCTCCTTACCTTAGCCCGATTCACAATTGTAAGCTTGTAAGGATGTTTTATAATAAAATTGGTACTTTTTAGTTTCCGCGGGAAATTTGAGTCCCAGCTATAGGCTAAATCATGTGAGGATGCTGCAGGTGGCGGATCATTTATAGCCTGTTCTCACAGCAGCTGCAATAATTAATCTTATCATTTTGATGGTGGATTGTAATCCAGAAAGGTCCAACAACTGGAGATTCGCTCGTTGCCAAAAGCAAAAGACTTTTCGGACTACGGAGTGGCTACAGAAGTTGAAATCTACAGGTAACTCTAATACACACTAATACACTGTTACGAACTTTTAAAAAGGTCTAGGGTTAGAACGTAACATTTAGATATTATATTGCTGTAACGGAGCGGGCAGCAGAAAAGACCAGACACCAAAACCATTTATAATCAATGGATTTATTATTTCAAAAAGCCGAAGCCACTAGACGACATGTGAGTGCGCTATTTTACAATGTAGTTTTGGAAGGAAATATAAAGAAAGGAAAATACAATTAACTAATGGGGAACATAACTATGATGGTGCCAAATTAAAGAAAAGAATAAAACAAAATAATTCATAAACTAAGTCCCCAAAATCCTCTAAACTGGCTAACCAAAGAAAAATACAGAAAGCAAAACCGAAATCTTAGGCGCATCTGACACCTTAACTGAAACTACTCTAAATAAAAAACAGAAATACAGAAAGGGCGCTCACCTCTTACCTGTTGTATATAACATTAAATCTCTATGGGCAGTATGTATGTCGCGTGACCTGCTTACCTGTTCTGTTTCCCCAAAAGGTAGTGATGGCCGATTTCGAAACACATGCTTCATGAAGCTCCGAAGCTTCATGAATCATTTGTTTCGAATCAGTGATTCGGAGCGTGTATCACACTGCCAAAGTCACGTGATTTTAGTAAACGAAGCTTCATTACGTCATCACTGTTTCGAAACATTTCAAAACAGTTCGAAATTTCAGTGGTTCAACGGTAGAGGGCGATGATAAAGTTAACCCATGAATCATGCAGATTCACTGAGAAGCATTGAACAAGTGTCTATGGGTTTTACCTGATCTCTGATCAGTTTTATAAATTTGTAGATGTTTTAATTAGACATTAGAATAATTAAAATGAATAATGGTAGTTATTAATCTCTTGGCCTGTTTAGCTTGAGCCATGGAACAGAGAAACAAGCCTTGAAAATTGATAAAAGAACAGATATACAGTCACTATATATGTAGCCTAATCTTATTAGAGAATTAGTTAATTGCATTTAATAGATTTTACTTTCAATAAAACATTTGCAATAGATTTGCAAAAGGTGTTTTTACTGCATGTTTAGTTTGAGTTTTGTTGCATTTAAACTCTTTTGACCACTAGGGGTCACCGTGGAGTCAAGTGTCAGATTGTTTCGAAGCCTCGAATCATCACGGCACATTTGATTCAACTGCTTCAGTGTTTCACGAAGCCTCGCTCTGCCCATCACTACCAAAAGGTAGTAAGTTACTCTTAACTCTCAACATTTCACATAGTACAAAGACAAATGTTGAATTCACGCCGAATAGCAAAAGAGACAAGTCATGACAGGCTCTAACCTAAACGCCTGCCATACCTACCTACATACATACATACATATACACACACACACTGCACTCCTGATCCGTATACGCCGGAAGACTTTTAAAAACCAAGGCGGCACTTGATTGGCTGCAGCTACGACCTCTTGATAAAGAGTGACAGTCGCCTACTCCAATCAGCAGAGACCTGCAAGACAGCACAAACAGAGGACAGAAAGCAGAGGCAGGGAAAAAAAAAAAACATCCGAAACACGCGCAACACGTAACATACACATAAAAATTTGAGAACAACAGTAATAATAATTTGCATGGTTTGACGTGAGCTAAGTGATCATTCGATTTAATCATCATTGGTAGCGGGATTGATTGTAGGCCTAACGTTAATGTTTGTTTGGTTTTTTTTCTCAGTTGGATAGAACAAAAGTGGCAGACATGTTACTTGTTCAAATGAGGGCTGCGTCCGAAAACCTAGGTAGCTGCCGTACTGACTTGTACGGCAGTGTTATAATCATGCAATTATACACATACTGAGCAGCAAACACAACTTTCGGACGCCATCTTTATTTTTCTAGCTCAACTGTCACAGAATGGAAAGCACAGGATTGTGGGATATCAAAGGCAGCTAAGGATACATCTATGCTTCCTTCAAAAATCTGAGGAAGGTATTTCATGAGACAGGAAGTGAAGCTAACATTGGATTCGGACGTGCCTTGATGCCTTACTACCTTGAAATGTGTCCTCAGAAGGCAGCATTTTCCAGTTTTCGGATGCAGCCGACATTTTCTGGTGAAAATTATTAGGCCCCGTACATAGAGATCAGCCGATATATCGATTTACCAATATTTTTCCTGATATAAGCATTTTACCATGACTGTTTTCTACTACAACCTAGTTCTGCTCAACTGGGAGTATTAAGCTACATTAAAATAACAATGCTATTTTTTCAGGTGGTTTAGATTTTTTTATTTTATTTATTTATTTTTTTTAATTGGTTAGAATTACTTTTATGTGCTTTATTTGACTTTTTTTTTGCCTCATCGAGATTTTTTAAACAAAATCAGTTTAGTAACAGTGCACTTTTTTTATTTTTTGCACTTTCAGACCCCTCTATTTATTGGTGTATAAATAAGATTTGTTTTGTTTTCTATGCAAGGAGGGAATGATTGTTATAAATAAAATGGTTTATTCAGTTCAGTGGTGTAATCGGGTCAAAAACAAAAGTATAACAGTAAATAAATATTGGTTCTGCATATCAGTTATAAAAAATCAATACCTGTCGATCACTACCCGTTTACATTAGTGCGTTTTTGTTCTAAAATGTGTAACGCCACGCCAGCAGAGGGAGCCCTCTCCCGAGTACTGACTGTTTGCCGCTCCGTCTGCTTCATTGGTTACTTCCTGTTTGGTGGACATTTAAGCATGGCTATGCCTTCATACCATCGCGAAGTATTGCCAGTTTACCTGCCTGCGTTTCCATTACCATTGTTTTGCTATCTTGTGTATGACCATCGCCTTTTTGATCTGTTTCTGCCTTTTGGATTCCCCCTTGTACTGTTGCTTGGATTGGACTGCCTCTTTGTGTTTATACCTCTGCCCGCCTCTCGTTTATGACTATTGCCTGCCGATTTGGATTTGTTTGCTGTGGATTTCATTAAAACACTGCATATGGATTCTAACGCCGCCTCAGTGTCCTTACAAAATGGCAATTTAAAATGAAAATGATCATCGTCTACACTGGCGTTTCCACAGCATTTCTGAAACGATCTCCGTCTACACTCCGCTGCCGAAAACGCATGTCACATGACTGTTCATGCACACTGGGTATGCGTGTACAAGTGTAAAAAGTTGCCTCTTGTGCAGCTGCAGTATTAAAAAAATGCTGAGTTTAACTGCACATGGCTGCTAAAAATGACCACAAAGCCAGCAAAAATTTCAGTTCTGTCTCCAAGTTATTGTTTACACAGTTGTCAAGGATATGCAGTGCCAATGTAGGCAACTACACCATCGTTTTCAAAAGTCTCCATTTTGGTCTGTTTATTTTGAAATGCAATCGTTGGCTGCGTCCGAAAGCGAGGCAGCAAGACAGCTACCTAGGTTATCTTGTAAGAGAATGACTTGCACGGCAGCGTTTGTGCATGAAGGCACCTCACGAAACTGATCTCGGACAGACTTCTGAGGCAGCGTAACAGTTTAATGATCTACAGCAATATAGCGCAAGCTTTGGTGAGAACTAAACAAATATTTAATTACTACAGTTGTAATTTCTTGATAGAAATGATATCAAAATAGAAATATGTTGATCAAAATCATACATTTATACACGAACTGAGCAGCAAACGCAACTTTCAGACGCCATCTTTATTTTTCTAGCTCAAGTGTCAGAATGGAAAGCACAGGATTGTGGGATATAAAAGGCAGCTAAGGATACATCTATGCTTCCTTCAAAAATCGATCTGAGGAAGGTATCTCATGAGAGAGGAAGTGAAGCTACCATTGGATTCGGACGTGCCTTGATGCCTTACTTCCTTGAAATGTGTCCTCAGAAGGCAGCATTTTCCAGTTTTCGGACGCAGCCCTGGTGTTTTCAAACTAAAATGGGGTCTGCAGCCTTTTCAAATGAAAACACACTAGTGTAAACACGGCCCAAAAACACCTTCAATTCAGACCCAGATTACAGACCCCTGATTAGCCAGCTGTTGATATGCAAATCTGCAGCATCCATTGTTATGTGACCCATTGTTATATGGATATTATGATTGGCTTTGCTTGGTGGCTACTTGGATATTACTGAATGTTTGTTTGTTGGCCCGAGTGGAAAGAGACTACTCCAAGGTTTCTATAATGTTCTGATCCTTCAAGTTCTTTTTTAATTCTGTGCCTTAGCAAGCACCACTTACAAAATAATGAAAATAAAACCGAATATAATGGCCATCTCTGTCTCTCTCTCTCTCTCTCTCTCAGACACACTCTCACCTTTTCTGTTTCTTTCCCTTTCTTATTTATTACATTTTTCAACACCTACCACATTTCCATGGCAGGGATTCATTAAGTGCAGACAGTAATTTGCTTTTAATTGATTAACGAGACACACCTAGACCTGCTTGCAGGAGCTTTTAATTATACATACAGTTTGGATGAGAGCAGTAGAATACAAAATTTCCTCTTATTTAGTTCAACAGTGTTTTTCAAAAGATGTTCGACTGGTCACGAGTAATGGGTTATTGATGTTTCAGAAACGATTACTAACATGTCTCAAACATGAAGTATTTAAAAAGAAGCATTTAAAAAGAATAATGTAACTTTTTAAACAGCTGTAGAAACCACTAATTTGTGCCTTTACAAATATAACCATGGTGTTTTTAAATGCTGTGCAGCATTTGTTTTGTTTTTTGTTTCTTAGTTTTTATCTCAGAATTGAGATTAAATCAAGTTTTTTTTACCACATACTGAAAAAGAACCATGTAAATAAATTCCTGACAAATAAATAATAAAAATTCATAGACAAATAAATAGATATGCATACACAGATACTGTAAAATAAAGTGTTACTGAAGACGCATATAAATATTGCATTTCTAACTCAGCTGTGCCTGAATATATTTTTGCTTCCCAAGAATTCTTTGCGGGTACTGTATTAATCATGTTTTACAGTATTAGCTGGACCTCCAGAGTATGTCAAACCCACGTTCCCTTGCGCCGCATCACTGTGCATTCATAATAAAAAAATTCAGCTTTTATTGATGGTTGGGGCTCGCTGGGCCTGTCACTTCATAAGTTAGCCTAAAGCACTCTACACATCTTCCTGTAATGAAATATTTACAATCAGAGCTGATATGCGAGATGGCTGTCCACTGTAGCCCCTTGGTAATTATTTGAATCCTTGGGCAAAAAGATGCTTGGAATATAGAAAAGATTGTATTTTTTATTAATGTTATTACATCAGAATCCTGGGATCTTGCTGACTGATTAGAATTCACTGTACTGCCGTAATGATTTAGGACAGTGGTTCCCAAACTGGGGTATGCGTACCCCTGGGGGTACGTGAAGTGACAAAAGGGGGTACGCGAAAAAAATGCTGAGTAGTTAATTTAATTATACCTTAAAATAATATTAAAATCGAGCATGTATTTCTAACTGCCAAAATGTCGTAAATCCAGTACATTTAATCAAATGACCTCATCTGCAGTCAAAAATGACTATCCATTTGATAGATTGCGTGCTGAATCTACTGCCTTAAATCGTGCTAAATTACGGTCGTTCTCGACAATGCACCTTTGTAAAAGTGGGGATTTAGCACTTAGTCACATGAAGAACAAATATAGACACAGATAATGGATTAATTTCGATTTAAGACTCAAACTTTCTCCGATACAAAAACATACCTTTGTGTTCTTGTATGATGATAACGAGCAAGAATGCAATTGTTCCCAAATATATTCACATGACTGCAAACGTGACATTATTAAACAACAGGTAAAAATATAAAACTTACATTTTAAACACAGTACTGTTAGTATTTACTCTATTTTGGAATGAAATAATAGTTCTAACGAAAACCACAGCAGAACTACAACACACGTCTGTGTTCCGCGAACAATTCTGCGGCTTTGAACGAATCGTGAGAGTTAATGATTCAATGATTCATTCACAGCCACTTGCTTCGTTACTGAATGAATGACTCGATGACTCACTCATAAAAACAGTGACTTGCTGCCACCTACTGGCGGTTTTAGTTTAATATTTAAAAGTTTTACTTCGTTTTACCATCATTGCATAGCCTGACTTGGTCATACTCAATTCTAGTTCGAATATGAGTCTGATACTGCTCCATTGGGCTTTGATTAAGGGGGCGTATTTCAACCAATGCAGGAAAGACCTCAATTGGATAGACCTACAACCAGTCAGAGCTACAGAGTAAGTGATGTATGTTGAGCGACGCATAGTTGTCAACAGAACTCAACTGCACACATGCTGGAACTAGTAGAAGATGAGCGTAAACAATCTTTGCCGGTGTTATAAAAAGAATAAGTATACACGGAGTACTTGCCAATTAATGCGCTGTCGATATCTTCTAAAACGGACGCGATGGCGGAATCTACACATCTCAGTTCTTCAACAGCAGCCATCATTGTTGTAAACTAATTCAACCCAAGCGCTCTTTGATGACGTGGCTGATTACGTTTCTGGTGACAATCTGTCAATCATCGCCCTGACAAATGTGATTGGTCCGAACAGTTTCTGTTCGGGCGTAATTACTCCTCTACGGATCAGTCCAAACCTCAAACCGACCTCAAAATGTTGTGGGCGGGGCTAAGGTCATCTGGCATCCAGGCTAATCATTGCATATTTCTCAATTGAACATTTTTTTATTTAAAACAGTATTTATTTTATAAAGTTATTCAGAAAGGTAAAAAAAATCACTTGAAAATCAATTTAGGAGGCAAATATTGTCCCTTAATTGTAAAGGTGTGACTGCAGTACGCTGAAGGATGGTAATCCCTTCAGGGGGTATTCCAAGCTAAAAAGTTTGGGAACCATTGATTTAGGAGGTTTTCAAAAACAGCTCAAACGGGCAAAGATCAAATAAACCAGTCAGTCTGAAGGTCTGGCTATGCGAGACTAGGGCTGCGTTTCACTTCACTTTTAGACATGCACTAACAAGATTCCCTTAGCACTACCTCACTACCTAATAAAAATAATAATAAAGCAGCTCCATAGCAGATACCAAGTGAATGAGGGCTTAGGATGTTCCAGTTTAGCCCATTGCAAAGGTTCTGCCAATGGGCACTCATGCAATGTAAACAATGAAGTACAGGGAAGTTAGTGGAAAATCTAACTGAAACGCTCACAGCGTCTTCAAAGCCACACCTCCAAAACACATGAGCTTGCACAGCCAGAGCAGAGTCTGCAAAGTGTCATAAGAGACTCCGTTAAATTACCTTATTTCTCAATGCACATAACATTACAATGAAAATGAACATAAATAACTTAAAAAGCATTGACTTGACCTGAAGGCTGCAGACTTATTCCCGCTCCGAGTAGAATGTCACGGGTTGCCATCTCTTACGACATGGTGCAATGCAGCATAAGCTTGTTGTTTTGGTTCAGGAGGAAGTGTAAAAGTGTGTTTGTTTGTATAGCGCTTGGTCTGTCCATGTCTACAACTCTGTATATGTGAAAAAATTAATATTGAGACCACTTATATTATTGACTGATATCAGGATGTAAAGCAAGTTTCAACCAGTATAACAAAAAACGTTTCTGATAAACATTGCCTGTACCTTTAAACACACAATATGTAAAATTTTTGCAGTAAAATATCCAAACACCACTAGGCCGGTGTTATTTTGTTCAATTGAGTACTTACTATAGCCCAAATGTTTCCAACTATTTGTTAATCATGAGAAAATCACGATTTTAACCATGGATAAGTGTTACAGTACTGGTATCTTAGAAAACTCACGACGAAGGTAATAGCAGAAAACAGAGTCTTTAATCCAACAGAAGAGCATCACGGGTTACACCATTAACAACTTACAATAAACCATGACTGACCAAGAACACAGAACAGGCAGGAACTTAAATACACAGACAATGACTACTAAACGGGAACAGCTGACGAGACTTAATTAGAACCCATAATGACTAATAAGGACTAATGCAGACAAGACAGAACTCAAGCCACCCAGCATTTATTAATATGATATACTAATGCCTCGTTTCCACTGAACGGTACGGTTCGGTACATTTCAGTACGGTTCGGAGCGGTACACCTTGATCAGGCTTGCGTTTCCACCACAAACAGTCGGCCTACCCTTACTTGATAGGCATGGTGTAGCCGGAAAATAGTGATCGACGTCATTCTCGCACGAAGAAGAAAACAATATAGTAAACAACAATGGAGGACATACTACAGCAGATCTTGTTCTTGCTTCTCGGCTTGAGGCTGTCTGTCACAAAAAGAAGACGAGCTTTGCATTCGGCGTTTCAGAATACCAAGATCGCAAAGTTCAGACGTCCATGCCGCAGCATCTACCAGCAAGCGGAGGAGAAAACCAGTGTAATTTAAAAACTATTTTACTGTGTCATGAAATGTGGTTTTAAAAGTTTTTAAGGCGAGAATGTAGTTGTTTAAATCTCAAATCTGTGGTTAATTTATAAAGATAGCACCTATTTGAACATTTGATCTGACGTTGTCGGAGTTGTGAGATCCAGGCGATCACTGGGCGCTCGGTGCTCATGTACCCAGCCGAGAGCAGCTGTACCTCGGCTAGCCCTTCTGACATTCGCCGCTGGCTCTGATGTCTCTGATGTCTCTGTAATGGTTAAAAACAAGATATCATTCATCTTGTGTATAACGGACAATCTTTGGTCTCATGAATTTATAATTTGTTCCCGGGCAAATCGTTTTGGCTGAGGGGAAAGTGAAGTTTTATAACTTTAACGTTATATATTTATTTAACTTTACCGTTGTAGTGCGCTGTACGTTTGACTGAATTGTTTGCTTGTCTTTATTTCTTATTGTATAGCTTCTCATATTTTATTTATAATGGTTATTATTGATAATTAAAACTGACGTTTAACAAAAAGAGAAGGTTTCGTCTTATTTCATTTTATTATAGGCTACGTACAGTGAAGATAATCAGAGTACATATGCACATATTGCCTGAACCACACATTAATAGGTTTCATATTTTTTAAATAAAAACGAAAAGAGGCAGGGTTGTGTTTTATATTTTGTTTTGTTATATAGCCTACATGAAGTGAAGATAATCAATGCACGCATTGTCTGAACCACATTTGTGTGTGGCGCCTCTTGTGTTGTCATTCCCCTTGTAGCATGCGCAAGTGACAATTCTCTGTCAACCAATCAATGTTCTGCAGAGTGTAGCTCCACCCTTTTGGTACGGTACTGTTGTGTTTGGTACTCCAATGAAAGGGTCCCAAAAAAGTGGTACGGTACGGTTCGGAATTAGGGTACCATTCACATCTTTTGACTTTTGATGGAAACGGAAAAAAATGTGTACCGTACCGAACCGCACCGTACCGCTCAGTGGAAACGAGGCATAAAATCAATCTAACTTACTGCAGTGTTCAACAAGTGTCTCACAGCCGCCGCCGAGCGAACACTCAGAGTAACGTACTCGGTTACTAACATAACCTCGGTTCCCTGAGATATGGAACGAGTACTGCGTATGGGGAAAAGTCTCCCTTTTTCCACGCTACTGAAGCCTTTTCAATAACGCAGTGTAACTGCACCGTCATTGGTTCACTCATAGACAAGTTGTTGTACCAATGGCGGCGCGGCTCAGCTGCGCGGCCTATGGGAAGAGAGCGCACGCACATTCCCGCCAAAAGGGGCGGGATAATGTGCTATATAAGCGAGCGAATCGCCATAGGCCATAAGGCCATATCGACTGAAGCGACGACCTAAGCCGCAGCCTCGTGGCACGGCAAGTAACGCAGTACTCGTTCCATATCTCAGGGAACCGAGGTTACGTTAGTAACCAAGTACGTTCCCTTTCGATATTTCACTCGTACTGCATATAGGGGAACGAATTCAACCGCGCCGTGCCACGGCTGGGGAACGACAGAGCAGGCACCAGAGGGGGCCGAGGACAAGTGAAGGACGAGGCCGTCGCACCCTGTTACACTACGGAGGAGAGAACTCCTGATCACAAAGATGTGCAAAAAGCGGAATATTAAGGGGCCGCGAATTTACACTGAAAGGACCCGAGCCTGCAAGGTCGGAACGTCCAACTGGTAGAATCTGACGAAAGTGGATGGCGAGGACCAGCCGGCCACCTCACAAATGTCTTTGATAGAGACTCCACTGGACCAGGCCCATGATGAAGCCATGCCTCTAGTGGAATGGGCTCTAACTCCAATGGGGCAAGTAGCGCCTGCAGAGGAGTAAGAAAGGGCTATGGCGTCAACGATCCATCGTGATAGACGCTGTTTTGAGACCGGAGACCCTTTGGTGCGGCCACCAAAACAAACGAATAGCTGATCAGATTGCCGGAAGGGCTGTGATAGCTCGATGTAGACGCGCAAAGCCCTAACGGGGCATAGTGATTCTAGCTCTGGCTCGTCTGATGAACGGGGAAGCGCAGAGAGTGAGATCACTTGTGCTCTGAACGGCGTAGAGAGCACCTTGGGAACGTAGCCAACCCTTGGTTTAAGCATGACCGTAGAGTCGTTAGGCCCGAATTCGAGGCCTGCAGGGCTCACAGAGAGTGCCTGCAGATCGCCAACGCGTTTAACCGACGCCAATGCAAGTAGCAGGGTGGTTTTAAACGTTAAGGGCTTGAGGCCTGCTAGACTTGATGGCTTGAAAGGAGGACCTTTAAGAGCCCTGAGGACCAAAGAGAGGTCCCAGGGGGGAACGGTGAGGGGACGAGGAGGATGCAGAAACGTAATAATCAAGTCATTCCACCCTACAGATTGTCCAGCAATGGGCGAGTGAAACGCCGCAATGGCTGCTACGTAAACCTTGAGCGTGGAAGGGGCTCGCCCCGAGTCCAGTCACTCTTGTAGGAAAGTTAGTATGGAAGATACTTCGCATTCCTCCGGGTCTATGCTGCGTGTAGAACACCAGCTAGCAAAGACCGACCACTTCTGGGCGTAGAGACGTCTCGTGGACGGAGCTCTTGCCTGTGAAATGGTATCTAGCACATTCCTGGGGAGGTCAGACGGCTCCCGTCGAGGATCCACAGATGTAGAGCCCAAAGCTTTGGCTGTGGGTGACAGATTGTTCTGTTCGCCTGAGAGAGGAGATCCCGTCTCAGGGGAATTGGCCATGGGGCTTTCGTGGAAAGCCGAAACAGCTCTGAGGTCCAAATCTGGCTCGTCCAGAGTGGGGCCACCAACAGAACTTTGTGTCCGTCCTCTCTGATCCGTCTGACGACCTGAGGGATCAGGGCGATCGGAGGAAAGGCATAAAGAAGGGTATTGGGCCAGATGTGGGCCTTCTTTGAAAAATAAGCTGGGCAATGAGAGTTGTCTCCTGAGGCAAAGAGGTCCACCTCTGCTTTCCCGAAGAACTCTCATATGGTTTGAACAGTCTGGGTGTGGAGCATCCACCCGTCCGAGGGGATGTTGTTCCGAGACAGCAGGTCTGCTCCCAGATTGCTTTTCCCAGGTAAATGAGTCGCTTTGAGTGAGCGGACTCTTGGGGAAGCCCATTCCAGAAGGCTCTTCACCAGAGCGCATAAGCGGCTGGATGAAAGACCCCCCTGGTGATTTATATAGGAGACCACTGTCATACTGTCCGATTGGACTAGGACGTGGCGATCCGTCAGACGAGAATGGAAGGCTCGTATCACTGCCAATAATTCGAGGCAGTTGATGTGGGCCTCGCACAGGGCGCCCCAACCTGAGTTGGTAATTCAAAACTCGTATTCCCATCTGTCTCAGAGGGGAAAGAGCCGCATTCATGCACTTCGTGAAAGTGCAGGGGGGCAGGGAGAGCCCGAAGGGGAGGACCGTGTACTGATAAGCCACACCCTCGAATGCGAATCTCAAGAATCGCCTGTGATGGGGGGCTATCTGGATGTGAAAGTAAGTGTCTTTCAGATCCAGCGAGCAAAACCAATCCTCGTGGCAAATCTGCGCGAGGATCTGTTTCAGCGTCAGGACTTTGAACTTTCACTTCATAAGGGAAAGGTTCAACAACCTGAGGTCCAAAATGGGTCTGAGACCGCTATCTTTCTTTGGTACCAGAAAGTAGCGCTTTAAAAGGAAAGGGAACTGTTTGTATAGCCCCTTTCCTGAGTAGAGTTAAGACCTCGGCTCGGAGGACGTGAACGTCGTCCGCTTGTACCACGGTCTGGATGACCCCTCCAAATCGCGGAGGTCTTCTGGCGAACTGGAGCGAGTAGCCCTGGATTACGACTTTTAGAATCCAGCTTGACACCCCGGGGACGGCTTTCCAAGCCTCGGCCCGTGTGACAAGAGGATTACGTCGGGTGACGGCCAGAGAGAGGCCGGGCCGGACACCGGGAGGGATGGAGGAAATTTGCTCTTTTGTGAAATATTTAAAAATAGGGTCACCATGAAAACGGCGGTTGGGGAGGGCGCAATACTTGTGGGCCCTGTGACAGCAGGTTGTGTTATTCCTGCGCCCAGAAATGAACGAGAGGGAGGGGAATTTGCACGAAGGAGCTTCTGGGGTGGTCCGGCCGCGGCGGGACATGCCCCAGTCCTCTTCCTTAGCAGATCAGGATGACTTCGGAGTCGCCGGGTCCAGCGCAATCCTGGGCCAGGGTCCCTGGCGTCTCGGGAAGGATGAGCGCTTAGAAGGGCGCGAGCGCTGGCGGTGCTCCTTGGGCGGCACTGCTTGGGAAGCGGAGGGAGCGGGCATCGTCTGCTGAGCCGGCGCAGGCCTGGGGCGGCTAGAAGCAGACGCAGAGCTTGAGCGTTTGGGTAGGAAGTGTCTCATGGCCTGAGACGACTTCTGTGCAGCTGTGAAACGCTCCGTGAATCCCTCCACTGCTGGCCCAAAGAGTCCTGACGGGGAGACGGGGGCATCCAAGAAGGCCGTCTTGTTCTGATCCTTAATTTCCGTCAGGTTTAGCCACAGGTGGCGCTCCAGCACAACGAGACTGGCCATGGATCTACCAATGGCCTGGGCCGTGGCCTTCGTGGCCCGCAGGGCTAAATCCGTGGCCCTGCGGAGGTCCCGAAAAGCAGGCGCATCAACGCCGGACTCATCCAATAAGCGGAGGAGTTTGGCCTGAAATACTTGGAAGATAGCCATGGAGTGTAGTGCTGAAGCGGCTTGGCCCGCTGAGGCATAGGCCCTTCCTGCCAGGGCGGAGGTCTTCCTGCAGGGCTTGGACGGGAGGGCTCTCTTCGTCTTCCATCCCACAGCCGCGGGAGGACAGAGGTGAGCAGCCACTGCTTTATCCAGGGGCGGCAGATGCTCGTAGCCCTTTTCTTCCGAGCCGTCCACAAAGGGCGGGAGAACAAGACGGGGGATTGCTCTCTGCTGGGAGAGGGCGAGGCATGTGGGTGCTGAGCCGACGCGGGCTTGCCCATCTCCGTGCGCTGAACCGCTCTGCCCCGCGGTCTCTTCCTCACAGGAGAGGGGGACGGGAGGGCACGAGCGGCGGGGTCTTCTTGTTTGAAGAAGGCGGCCCGTGAGCGAACAGACGCGAGACTCATGCACTCGCAGTGCGGGCATGAGCCGCCAACGAGCGTGTTATCCACGTGGGACTTGCCCAGACATCCCACGCACTTGTCGTGCCCGTCTCCTTCGTGCAGAGGGGCTCTGCACATACCACAGGAGTGGTGTGGCATTTAGAAATGCCGTGCGCCGTGAAAACCGGCGAAAGCCGGTGCTCGAAGCGGTGAAAACCGCTGGAAAGATGCTCGAGAGTGGTTACTGTAACCGCGGGAGGACACTAGCAGGGTGCGCCGGATGGCGGCAGGAGACCCGCTGGAAAGCGGCCAGTAGCAGGAAGCGGGAGGCGGCGGCTCGTCGACGGCGCGAAGACGGCAGTCGGCGAGGGCGCGGGCGCTGTGGGAATCCGGCGAGTCGGCTGGGTCCACTGCAGGGCCTTGTCAACGACGGCGAAGCATCTTATCAGGCGGCGAGCTTCTTTCCCGGCGAGCAGGCTTCGGCGAGGATCAGCGAAGAGAAGTTCAGTCTTTGCTGAAGGAGAAAGGACTGATGGCCTATGGGGATTTGCTCGCTTATATAGCACATTACCCCGCCCCTTTTGGCGGGAATGTGTGCGCGCTCTCTTCCCATAGGCCGCGCAGCTGAGCCGCGCCGCCATTGGTTCAACAACTTGTCTATGAGTGAACCAATGACGGTGCAGTTACACTGCGTTATTGAAAAGGCTTCAGTAGCGGGGAAAAAGGGAGACTTTTCCTCCATACGCAGTACGAGTGAAATATCGAAAGGGAACATTATAGCATAATTTTCAAGATTCCAAATGTCTCTAATATGATAAACAGAACTGTGTTATCTCATACGCTGAGGTAACACAGATGTAAATGTAGGCCTACTCTTTACTGATCATGCATTTGGTTCTATGTGTTGCTGTTATCTCCAAAAGTAGCCAAGAAGTTTTTAAAATAGGTATATTTGAGCAGGATTTGAAATTAATAAAAATATATAATTGTAAAATTCTATTGGCTGTTTAAATTGAAAATCTTACTCCAACAGATAATGACATATATTTAAAAAATATATGATTTTTTTTATTAATGCCAACTTTTTTAAAAAATGTCACAAGATATTGTAGCAAACAGACGTTATTGTAAACACATTGTAATACTTGCACTGATGCACTAACAAATGCTGAGCTATTATAAAGGTGACACAGAATCTTAAACATGCAACAATCACGGTGTGATGTGCCTTAAAAGCCTTGATTAAACAGTCATGCATGTGTAGGCCAGCAATTAAACATAACGCAAATGAATACAATAGCTCATTAGGAAATTATAACATTTAAGTGTTTAGTCATTTTTTTCCAGAAAAACAAAACAAAACAATTTGATTGTCGCATTCACCAAGACTGGAAGAGAACAACTTTGAATTTGAATTTGTATGTGAGATTTTATTTTAGGCCTCATAAATGATCAGCAGTAAACACTGCTGGAAATAATGTACATCCATAATGCCTTAGCCAAAAGTTGCCATGGCTCTCTGTGCCTCAGGATCTTTCTGTTCTTGCACATACCTGCTCATAAACTCCTCTTATTTCTCCAGCAGACAGACAGCTTCCCTTTATAATCCATCTAACTAAACGCAGTGCGTTCCATGAAGATCATCTTCTGAGACACGGTTTGTCCCGGTTCAAATCCACAAAAGCACAGAGCAAGTCATTAAAGTCCTGTGTCCACAGAGAGCTGCAGAATCAGTGCATTAATAATTTGCAGAGGTGTGCTGAACACTTCCAGGAGTGTATGTAAATGATAGGGAGAGAATAGACTGGCAGTATTAATATTGCATTTGTTCAGCGTTGGGTTTATTAGTCAGGCGGGAAGCTAATGAGCCTCTTGCACCCAAAGCTGTCAAACGCTCAGCCTGTAATTCAAGCTGGAGAAGAGACTCTTTCACTCAGAACACATCCTGTTTCTGAATTATGGCTCCAACTATAATAAACATCCAACTCATTAGAGAGTATATCGATTAAATGATATTACCTGACAAAGCTATTAAAAACTTCTCTTTAATAACTTTTTTAAACTTCAGATTAGTGTTTTGATTGTCTTAACGCCAATTTCATGAGTTTCTGTAGTGATATCTCAAAATGCTTCACTCTATTAAGAATAGGAGTGGATTGTTTGTTGAGACTGTACCCTGAGGAAAGATTTATTGCTTAGACGTTGCTCTTTCAAAGCTCAGGAGACATAATGGAGAGCTCATTTATATTTAATTGAAGTTTTATTAGATCTAGAATAATTTGTCTAAAATATTTGTAAAACCATTCTTGAATAAATTTGAATTGGATTCAAACCAATGGCTGATTTTTTAACAAAATGATTTATGATTGATTTACACAGAAAATCATTGGTAACACTTCACAATAAGGTTCATTTAACATGAACTAATAATGAACTGCACTTATACAGCATTTGTTCATCTTTGTTAATGTTAATGTCAGCATTTACTAATACATTATTAAAATCTTGTTAAAATTAGTTAATGCACTATAAACTAAAATGAACAAACTATGAGCAACTTAACTAACATTAAAAAAGATTAGGGTTACACTTTATTTTAAGGTGTCAGTGTTACAGTGTAATTATACATTTAAGTACTGAGTAATAATAATGAACTACATGTACTTACTATAGGGTTAGGGTTGGGATGAGGGTTTGGTTTAGGGTTAACTGGATGTAACTATGCATAATTTATAGTATTACTACAGTAACTACATGTAACATGTGTAATAATGACAATGTAAAGTGTTACCAAGATTAGTAATGCAGTAACAAATGTATTGCTCATGGTTAGTTCATGTTAGTTAATACATTAACTAATGAACCTTATTGTAACGTGTTACCAAATCATTCTGCTTGTGATTCACAAAAAAGGCCTGTTGTCTCTACAATGAAATAAACAAAAACAAATAAACAATTACAGTAAGACCCCATTTATTACACACACACACACACACACACACACACATATATATATATATATATATATATATATATATATATATATATATATATATATATATATATATATATATATATATATATATTGTAACGAGGTAAGTAGATGTGGGAAGAAGGAGGCGGGAACCGGCGAACATTCAACAAACTTTAATATAAAATAAACAAAGAACAAAACGAAAGTAATGCCGGCAGACCCTCACGGACGTCTGCCGGCCACACAAACATAATAAAACATAAAATAAAGTCCAGGCCTGATCCTCTCTCGTCCTTCACTGTAGTCGCTCCTCCTTTTATGCCTCCGGAGCTCCTCCGTGAGAGACTCGAGGCCGGCACGCCTCGCAGGTGACGCTCATTATCACTCGCGTCACCGGTGTTATGAAAGATTCGGATTCGGTGTCTGACATTTTCGGTGACACTGGGCGGAGCTTACATGAATATTCACGAGTTTCCTGTTTTGAGTTAAAGCGCCACTGAAAATGATAGTGCACGCTCTTCATCTTACATTAAAGGTAATTAGCATATGTTTCAGCGTTAAACGAAGTCAAGCTTATATTCTAAATGTTATTGATGCACACGATTTTATATATAGGCCTAAGCTATATTGTGTTATATCGTGTCATGTGTTAGCTATGTTTGATACGAACACAGCCAAGGATTCGCCAGGGGTGTCGTTAGGATTTGCTAAACGAGCCAATAGCGTTTTAAGTAGCCTATTTCTGTATTACCTTGAGTCTTTTAAACATATAGTTTTGAAAGTTTGCCAAAATGTATGGTAACATAATAATATTAATTGTAAACTCCTGTGGTGAAGGCAGCAGTAAATTTTCCTAGTTTGCAGAAGCACTTCTAATCTGGGTAGACTTGAATTTCTGTAATATGTTTCAAAAATTGCACACATGCTAGAAAACATGTTAATGTACTTCATATATAGTTTATTTATTATCCAAATAGGCCACAGTGATACGCATGTGATAACTAATATAATATATATAGCCAATATTCTTTCATTCCCAAATAGGACTTTTGCCAATAAATATCCCTGTACACTAGACAAAGCAGACACTTTTATTTTTCACTTTGTTTTGAACATGACAGTTGTAACGAGGTTAGTAGATATGGGAAGAAGGAGGCGGGAACCGGCGAACATTCAACGAAACTTTAATATAAAATAAACAAAGAACAAAACGAAAGTAATGCCGGCAGACCCTCGCGGACGTCTGCCGGCCACACAAACATAATAAACCATAAAATAAAGTCCAGGCCTGGTCCTCTCTCGTCCTTCACTGATGTCGCTCCTCCTTTTATGCCTCCGGAGCTCCTCCGTGAGAGACTCGAGGCCGGCACGCCTCGCAGGTGACGCTCATTATCACTCGCGTCACCGGCCTCGCGCCGTTCCCTCACGGCTCTCGCCCGCCCTGCTCGTCACATACCCCCAACGCCCCTCGCAGGCCGGGGGGTACCTCCGAGACTGCGCTTTACTCCCCCCGGGGCCTGTCTCGGCGGCCGCAGCACCTGGGGGTAAGGACAGACGAGACGAGAGAAAGGAGACGGAAGCAAGGGGAGCGACAGGACGAGAGAGGGGAGAGAGGAAAAAGAAAGAAAAAAAAAATGCTGGGTCCGGCTCCCAGACACACTGCCGCTCGGTCCTCAGCCTGCCAAGAGGCTCTTCTTCGCGGTGCCATGCGGTGGCACTGGACGCTCGGTGGACGGCCCGATCCTCGACCGCCTCCTGGCGGCCGGCGATGGCTCCTCCGACTGAGGGCAGCCGGCAGCGAGTCCCCCGTCCCCTGCTCCTCCCCTTCATGGCGGACGGCAGCAGGCTCCGGCCCACGGCAGACGGCGGCGACTCCTCCGCTCCCTCCAGGTCCAGGACGGCAGCCACCCCACCTCGTCCCAGGAGCACGGCATCCGGGTCTCCGTCCCACCTTTCACAAGGCTCCAGCACCACCGCCTCGGGCAGCCTTTCGCGGTCTTCACTTCCGCGCTGCCCGAACTCCGCAGCACCGCGATCCCCCTCAGCAGCGAGGGCTCTCCGACAGCATGTCCCTCCTTCCTCCCGGGTTTCGGCACCAATGTAACGAGGTTAGTAGATATGGGAAGAAGGAGGCGGGAACCGGCGAACATTCAACGAAACTTTAATATAAAATAAACAAAGAACAAAACGAAAGTAATGCCGGCAGACCCTCGCGGACGTCTGCCGGCCACACAAACATAATAAACCATAAAATAAAGTCCAGGCCTGGTCCTCTCTCGTCCTTCACTGATGTCGCTCCTCCTTTTATGCCTCCGGAGCTCCTCCGTGAGAGATTCGAGGCCGGCACGCCTCGCAGGTGACGCTCATTATCACTCGCGTCACCGGCCTCGCGCCGTTCCCTCACGGCTCTCGCCCGCCCTGCTCGTCACAACAGTGTATTAAAAATTTTAATAATACATGTTTGTTGTAATGCCATTTTATTATATATTTCAGATTGAATGTGTCAGTAGCAAAGGCTGGTATCACAAGAGCAGACCAAACTTTTATATGTCTGGGATCCCAAGACCCAGACATCAAAGTGAAACTACTCTCATTATTTACTTTCATCTTTGATTTTACAGATATGCAAATTACTACATGGTCTATTATTTTAGCAGCTAATTTAACATAAATAAAATTTTAATTGTTATCCCAGTCAACAATTTGATCTCACAATGATGTCACTATGAGCTCACAATATTCTCATGGTGCGGTCATAATGTGAGTGTCACAGTGAACTAAAAGTGTAACCACACAGAGCTCTCACTGTGTGCTCATACTTTGTTCACAACATGAGGTCACTGCACAATCACAGTGCACTCATACTGTGGTGGAAATATGAGGTCACATCACACTCACTGTGTGCTCATACTGTGATCACTGTGTGCTCATGCTGTGGTCACTGTGTGCTCATGCTGTGATCACTGTGTGCTCATACTGTGATCACTGTGTGCTCATGCTGTGATCACTGTGTGCTCATGCTGTGATCACTGTGTGCTCATGCTGTGATCACTGTGTGCTCATACTGTGGTCACTGTGTGTTCATGCTGTGATCACTGTGTGCTCATGCTGTGATCACTGTGTGCTCATGCTGTGATCACTGTGTGCTCATGCTGTGGTCACTGTGTGCTCATACTGTGGTCACTGTGTGTTCATACTGTGATCACTGTGTGCTCATACTGTGGTCACTGTGTGTTCATGCTGTGATCACTGTGTGCTCATGCTGTGATCACTGTGTGCTCATGCTGTGATCACTGTGTGCTCATGCTGTGATCACTGTGTGCTCATGCTGTGATCACTGTGTGCTCATGCTGTGATCACTGTGTGCTCATGCTGTGATCACTGTGTGCTCATGCTGTGGTCACTGTGTGCTCATGCTGTGGTCACTGTGTGCTCATGCTGTGGTCACTGTGTGCTCATGCTGTGATCACTGTGCTCATGCTGTGGTCACTGTGTGCTCATACTGTGATCACTGTGTGCTCATGCTGTGGTCACTGTGTGCTCATACTGTGATCACTGTGTGCTCATGCTGTGGTCACTGTGTGCTCATACTGTGGTCACTGTGTGCTCATACTGTGATCACTGTGTGCTCATGCTGTGGTCACTGTGTGCTCATACTGTGATCACTGTGTGCTCATGCTGTGGTCACTGTGTGCTCATGCTGTGGTCACTGTGTGCTCATACTGTGATCACTGTGTGCTCATGCTGTGGTCACTGTGTGCTCATACTGTGATCACTGTGTGCTCATGCTGTGGTCACTGTGTGCTCATGCTGTGGTCACTGTGTGCTCATACTGTGATCACTGTGTGCTCATGCTGTGGTCACTGTGTGCTCATACTGTGGTCACTGTGTGCTCATGCTGTGATCACTGTGCTCATGCTGTGGTCACTGTGTGCTCATACTGTGATCACTGTGTGCTCATGCTGTGGTCACTGTGTGCTCATACTGTGGTCACTGTGTGCTCATGCTGTGATCACTGTGTGCTCATGCTGTGGTCACTGTGTGCTCATACTGTGGTCACTGTGTGCTCATGCTGTGATCACTGTGTGCTCATGCTGTGATCACTGTGTGCTCATGCTGTGGTCACTGTGTGCTCATGCTGTGGTCACTGTGTGCTCATACTGTGATCACTGTGTGCTCATGCTGTGGTCACTGTGTGCTCATGCTGTGATCACTGTGTGCTCATGCTGTGGTCACTGTGTGCTCATACTGTGATCACTGTGTGCTCATGCTGTGGTCACTGTGTGCTCATACTGTGATCACTGTGTGCTCATGCTGTGGTCACTGTGTGCTCATGCTGTGGTCACTGTGTGCTCATACTGTGGTCACTGTGTGTTCATGCTGTGATCACTGTGTGCTCATGCTGTGATCACTGTGTGCTCATGCTGTGGTCACTGTGTGCTCATGCTGTGGTCACTGTGTGCTCATGCTGTGATCACTGTGTGCTCATGCTGTGATCACTGTGTGCTCATGCTGTGATCACTGTGTGCTCATACTGTGATCACTGTGTGCTAATGCTGTGATCACTGTGTGCTCATGCTGTGATCACTGTGTGCTCATGCTGTGATCACTGTGTGCTCATGCTGTGATCACTGTGTGCTCATGCTGTGGTCACTGTGTGTTCATGCTGTGATCACTGTGTGCTCATGCTGTGGTCACTGTGTGCTCATGCTGTGATCACTGTGTGCTCATGCTGTGATCACTGTGTGCTCATACTGTGGTCACTGTGTGTTCATGCTGTGATCACTGTGTGCTCATACTGTGATCACTGTGTGCTCATGCTGTGGTCACTGTGTGCTCATGCTGTGGTCACTGTGTGCTCATGCTGTGATCACTGTGTGCTCATGCTGTGGTCACTGTGTGCTCATGCTGTGGTCACTGTGTGCTCATACTGTGATCACTGTGTGCTCATGCTGTGGTCACTGTGTGCTCATGCTGTGATCACTGTGTGCTCATGCTGTGATCACTGTGTGCTCATGCTGTGATCACTGTGTGCTCATGCTGTGGTCACTGTGTGCTCATGCTGTGGTCACTGTGTGCTCATGCTGTGATCACTGTGTGCTCATGCTGTGGTCACTGTGTGCTCATGCTGTGATCACTGTGTGCTCATGCTGTGATCACTGTGTGCTCATGCTGTGATCACTGTGTGCTCATGCTGTGGTCACTGTGTGCTCATGCTGTGGTCACTGTGTGCTCATGCTGTGATCACTGTGTGCTCATACTGTGATCACTGTGTGCTCATGCTGTGATCACTGTGTGCTCATGCTGTGATCACTGTGTGCTCATGCTGTGGTCACTGTGTGCTCATGCTGTGGTCACTGTGTGCTCATGCTGTGATCACTGTGTGCTCATGCTGTGGTCACTGTGTGCTCATGCTGTGATCACTGTGTGCTCATGCTGTGATCACTGTGTGCTCATGCTGTGATCACTGTGTGCTCATACTGTGGTCACTGTGTGTTCATGCTGTGATCACTGTGTGCTCATACTGTGATCACTGTGTGCTCATGCTGTGATCACTGTGTGCTCATGCTGTGATCACTGTGTGCTCATGCTGTGATCACTGTGTGCTCATACTGTGATCACTGTGTGCTCATGCTGTGGTCACTGTGTGCTCATGCTGTGATCACTGTGTGCTCATGCTGTGATCACTGTGTGCTCATACTGTGATCACTGTGTGCTCATGCTGTGGTCACTGTGTGCTCATGCTGTGATCACTGTGTGCTCATGCTGTGATCACTGTGTGCTCATGCTGTGATCACTGTGTGCTAATGCTGTGATCACTGTGTGCTCATACTGTGATCACTGTGTGCTCATGCTGTGGTCACTGTGTGCTCATACTGTGATCACTGTGTGCTCATGCTGTGGTCACTGTGTGCTCATGCTGTGGTCACTGTGTGCTCATGCTGTGATCACTGTGTGCTCATGCTGTGATCACTGTGTGCTCATGCTGTGATCACTGTGTGCTCATACTGTGGTCACTGTGTGTTCATGCTGTGATCACTGTGTGCTCATGCTGTGATCACTGTGTGCTCATGCTGTGATCACTGTGTGCTCATACTGTGGTCACTGTGTGTTCATGCTGTGATCACTGTGTGTTCATGCTGTGATCACTGTGTGTTCATACTGTGGTCACTGTGTGCTCATGCTGTGGTCACTGTGTGCTCATGCTGTGATCACTGTGTGCTCATGCTGTGATCACTGTGTGCTCATGCTGTGATCACTGTGTGCTCATACTGTGGTCACTGTGTGTTCATGCTGTGATCACTGTGTGCTCATACTGTGATCACTGTGTGCTCATGCTGTGATCACTGTGTGCTCATGCTGTGATCACTGTGTGCTCATGCTGTGGTCACTGTGTGTTCATGCTGTGATCACTGTGTGCTCATACTGTGATCACTGTGTGCTCATGCTGTGATCACTGTGTGCTCATGCTGTGATCACTGTGTGCTCATGCTGTGATCACTGTGTGCTCATACTGTGGTCACTGTGTGTTCATACTGTGGTCACTGTGTGTTCATACTGTGATCACTGTGTGCTCATGCTGTGATCACTGTGTGCTCATGCTGTGATCACTGTGTGATCATGCTGTGGTCACTGTGTGCTCATGCTGTGATCACTGTGTGCTCATGCTGTGATCACTGTGTGCTCATGCTGTGATCACTGTGTGCTCATGCTGTGGTCACTGTGTGCTCATGCTGTGATCACTGTGTGCTCATGCTGTGATCACTGTGTGCTCATACTGTGATCACTGTGTGCTCATACTGTGATCACTGTGTGCTAATGCTGTGATCACTGTGTGCTCATGCTGTGATCACTGTGTGCTCATGCTGTGATCACTGTGTGCTAATGCTGTGATCACTGTGTGCTCATGCTGTGATCACTGTGTGCTCATGCTGTGATCACTGTGTGCTCATGCTGTGGTCACTGTGTGCTCATGCTGTGATCACTGTGTGCTCATGCTGTGATCACTGTGTGTTCATGCTGTGATCACTGTGTGCTAATGCTGTGATCACTGTGTGCTCATGCTGTGATCACTGTGTGCTCATGCTGTGATCACTGTGTGCTCATGCTGTGGTCACTGTGTGCTCATGCTGTGATCACTGTGTGCTCATGCTGTGATCACTGTGTGCTCATGCTGTGGTCACTGTGTGCTCATGCTGTGATCACTGTGTGCTCATGCTGTGGTCACTGTGTGCTCATGCTGTGATCACTGTGTGCTCATGCTGTGGTCACTGTGTGCTCATGCTGTGATCACTGTGTGCTCATGCTGTGGTCACTGTGTGCTCATACTGTGATCACTGTGTGCTCATGCTGTGGTCACTGTGTGCTCATGCTGTGGTCACTGTGTGCTCATACTGTGATCACTGTGTGCTCATGCTGTGGTCACTGTGTGCTCATACTGTGATCACTGTGTGCTCATGCTGTGGTCACTGTGTGCTCATGCTGTGATCACTGTGTGCTCATACTGTGATCACTGTGTGCTCATGCTGTGGTCACTGTGTGCTCATACTGTGATCACTGTGTGCTCATGCTGTGGTCACTGTGTGCTCATGCTGTGATCACTGTGTGCTCATGCTGTGGTCACTGTGTGCTCATGCTGTGGTCACTGTGTGCTCATGCTGTGATCACTGTGTGCTCATGCTGTGATCACTGTGTGCTCATACTGTGGTCACTGTGTGCTCATGCTGTGGTCACTGTGTGCTCATACTGTGGTCACTGTGTGCTCATGCTGTGGTCACTGTGTGCTCATACTGTGGTCACTGTGTGCTCATGCTGTGATCACTGTGTGCTCATGCTGTGGTCACTGTGTGCTCATGCTGTGGTCACTGTGTGCTCATACTGTGGTCACTGTGTGCTCATGCTGTGGTCACTGTGTGCTCATACTGTGGTCACTGTGTGCTCATGCTGTGGTCACTGTGTGCTCATACTGTAAGATCACCATATAACACCACAATAATTGTGTTAGTTCACTGTTATCTAAAATGATTCAGTTAACTCAAACTTTTACACCCACAGTCTTTATTTCCATCAATAAAAACAATAAAACAAAAAGTCAGCTTTTTCCTTGGTTTCCTTTTCAGCCTGGTGCTGGCGTTGGACAAAAAAATTTCTACTTGGCGAATACATTCCGCGTCTGGTGTTGTTCTGGTGGTTACTTTTAGCTTCTTCACCTCTATTTCATTTTGTTTGTGAAAAGACCTGACACATTCTAAAAACACAAAGAGCAAGGTGTTAACATTACAATTTCTATAGCAGCATCCAGATGCACAAACCAAAACTTAAACACTTACTTTTCAAACATGTCAGGAGCACAGGTGGCAACACCTTCTTCCCATCTTTCCCCGTTCTGTTATACAGACAGAGAACATTGTCTGACGCTATAATAAGTCTTCTTTGGACAATTGTTGTGTATCCTAAAGAAAGTGTGTATCATAAAGTACTTTAAACTACACTTTTGTAGATCTACACTTTACATTCTTAATGATGTAGTGTTGCATCTGATGTCTGGGTAAAGTTGCTTGTTATGTTAATAAGAGGATGAATGTCAGTCACTTTGAGTTTTGGTAAATGGGAAGTGACGTTGAAGCTTTTAACATAAAACAGCTACAGTTCCGCAGATAGAAGTTGTTGTTAAAAAACTAGTCATATAGCGTGGTGAAATAAGGCTTTTTATCTTTAATATGAGTGTCTAAGAGTAGGCGTACTTCATCTTTTTATCCAAAGAGCAATGATAGTTTACGCTATTCCACCAGTGCAGCATTCTTGCTTACTGTTGTAATGCAGCGCTTGTTAATTATTGAAATATAAGTATAAATAAAAAAATTAATATATTGAAATATAAAGTTAGTAATGTTGTAATGATCTGACATAACAGGCCTAACAATTCACAAATACTGATATGCAAACTAGCTGCAGCTAGCAAATTTGGTGTGATTACTGAAGGTAAAATGGCTGGTGCACATGTAGCATGTGTGAGCAGTACTCTGCTAAAAAAAAAAAAGACCAGACCACATTGCACATCTAAAAGTGTGTAAATAGGCCACTCACCATTTCTGCGGTGTAACAATACCATGCACAACTTTTTCTTCTTCTTTACATGTTTTATGGTGGTTGGAAGACCAGCTTAGATGGTGCATTTACCACCGCCAACTGGACCGGAGTGTGAAGCATTCACAATGAGCTCACGCTTTACACACATGTTGAGGATCACAGTATGAGGATCAGATGAACTCATGTTGAGCTCACGCTTTACACACATGTTGAGGATCACAGTATGAGGATCAGATGAACTCATGTTGAGCTCACGCTTTACACACATGTTGAGGATCACAGTATGAGGAACAGATGAACTCACATTGAGCTCACACTTTACACACATGTTGAGGATCACAGTATGAGGATCAGATGAACTCACATTGAGCTCACACTTTACACACATGTTGAGGATCACAGTATGAGGATCAGATGAACTCATGTTGAGCTCACGCTTTACACACATGTTGAGGATCACAGTATGAGGAACAGATGAACTCACATTGAGCTCACACTTTACACACATGTTGAGGATCACAGTATGAGGATCAGATGAACTCATGTTGAGCTCACGCTTTACACACATGTTGAGGATCACAGTATGAGGATCAGATGAACTCATGTTGAGCTCATGCTTTACACACATGTTGAGGATCACAGTATGAGGAACAGATGAACTCATGTTGAGCTCACACTTTACACACATGTTGAGGATCACAGTATGAGGATCAGATGAACTCACGTTGAGCTCACACTTTACACACATGTTGAGGATCACAGTATGAGGATCAGATGAACTCATGTTGAGCTCACACTTTACACACATGTTGAGGATCACAGTATGAGGAACAGATGAACTCATGTTGAGCTCACGCTTTACACACATGTTGAGGATCACAGTATGAGGAACAGATGAACTCATGTTGAGCTCACACTTTACACACATGTTGAGGATCACAGTATGAGGAACAGATGAACTCACGTTGAGCTCACGCTTTACACACATGTTGAGGATCACAGTATGAGGATCAGATGAACTCACATTGAGCTCACACTTTACACACATGTTGAGGATCACAGTATGAGGATCAGATGAACTCATGTTGAGCTCACGCTTTACACACATGTTGAGGATCACAGTATGAGGATCAGATGAACTCACATTGAGCTCACACTTTACACACATGTTGAGGATCACAGTATGAGGATCAGATGAACTCATGTTGAGCTCACACTTTACACACATGTTGAGGATCACAGTATGAGGATCAGATGAACTCATGTTGAGCTCACACTTTACACACATGTTGAGGATCACAGTATGAGGATCAGATGAACTCACAATGAGCTCACGCTTTACACACATGTTGAGGATCACAGTATGAGGATCAGATGAACTCATGTTGAGCTCACACTTTACACACATGTTGAGGATCACAGTATGAGGATCAGATGAACTCACATTGAGCTCACACTTTACACACATGTTGAGGATCACAGTATGAGGATCAGATGAACTCATGTTGAGCTCACGCTTTACACACATGTTGAGGATCACAGTATGAGGATCAGATGAACTCACGTTGAGCTCACGCTTTACACACATGTTGAGGATCACAGTATGAGGATTGTGTGATGTCACTGTGATCATCGCATGATCTCATGTGTTGACTGGGATGGAAAGCTTGTAGAATAGAACTAATATATTTCATTGTGAATATACTGCAGGTTTGATCATTTAGTTCCATATAGTTTCATATCAACACTGTGTTAAACTGAATCCTGATTCACAGTGCTTCATGTTTTTTCCACATTAAATTTGTTTTTGTCAATGAAATGCATCATTTTGTGGGAAAAAAGACTGAGAACGTTTCCTAATAATAATAAAAAAAAAATAACACTTAACTTTAGGATTTAATAAAGTCTCTTTAAAAATATTTACCAACTGAGCAAGCAATTAAGAAATGACAGAACAATCACAGTAGTATGTATATATGTCTGATTATCCACATAACAATAATATTCCTCATAATTAAATTTTAACATTTTAATTGTTGTGGAAAGTGCATTAAAATAAAACCTTGTGAAAGTGCTGCAGGGAAGCTAATATCACTATCTCATCATGTTTCTATTCATAGAGAGCATTGTGTGTTTTGCAGAAAAAGGATAAAGAAGGTTTACATTAATTAATGCAAGTCAAAAACAAAACGGAACATAAATCTAACTCTCAATGTGTTTTAAAAATAATAATGTCTGGTTAAAGTTATGCAGGCTATCTGAGAAAGCAATAGGGAATGACACAATCACAACTGAAACTTTTATTATGCAACCACAGATACATTTATACAAGTTATCTTCTCAAACGAACTAAAATAAAATCAAAACAGTTGTAGCCTACTAAAACAAACAAACTCGATGTTGGCTCATTTCCTAACGATAGATCACCAGTGGCTGTAATCACTACTAAAGTATATCTCACGACACAATGTAACCTACAAACAACTGAGCATACATAAACGTTAATAAAAAAGAATCATAAATTCATTTGACGCGGAAACACAATCACGTTACAGAAAACAGTTCTGTGATCCAAGGACGGTCCACTAACATTTTCAGTGGCGCTTTAACTCAAAACAGGAAACTCGTAAATATTCATGTAAGCTCCGCCCAGTGTCACCGAAAATCTCAGACACCGAATATTTCATAACACCATAACTCACGGCTCACGGCTCTCACCCGCCCTGCTCTTCATTATATATATATATATATATATATATATATATATATATATATATATATATATATATATATATTTAAACATCCATTACAGTGATCCAGTCACAAGTGCAAAATATATTGTGATCAGATCACTCAGACCACATTAAAAAATGATTAGAAATGCATGTAAATTCAGTGGTAAATCCTAATGAATCCTGATATCTTGGACAGCAGCAAAGATTTTTAAACTTCGCTAGTTACATGCACTGAAGCGTGCATGCAAAAGATTAACTTCTGACTAAAATAACTAATTCACATTTGTGGTAAGATTTCAATTTTGGAAACAGTCCACAGGTTCTTTATTGGCACTGATGGTTCACTTCACTTCACTTCACTTCAATTCACATTTATTTATATAAATGTGCTCTTTCACAATACATATTGTTTTAAAGCTACTTTACAGAAAATGCATGTCAACATTACAATTTAAAGTATTCTGTTATAAGAGGTGACTGTGTCCAAAGTATGTAATTTCAGAAATGTACATGTACAAATCATAGTTAGCTAACAATGTATTAATTTAAGCAATATATTAATTTAAGGAAACAACGAGCCCATGGAAGTAATGAATACATGATAACAACGATTAGGATAACAAAATTTGGAATGGTGCCTGTAGATCCAGAGTTTGTATCATCTGAAGTCCTCGCAGGGTTTGGCGTCGTCTCTTCACAGGTTTGGAAGCATCATGAAGTGACAAATGAAGGCTAAGTAACCCATACTCGGAATATGTCCTCTGCATTTAACCCATCCAAGCTAGTGCGCACACATTAGGAGTAGTGAGCAGTGAACACACACACACCCAGAGCAGTTGGCAGCCATTTTAGCTGTGGTGCCCGGGGAGCGATTGTGGGTTAGGTGGTTTGCTCAAGGGCACCTCAGTCATTTTCTGCCGGTATTGAGAATCAATCCCACCCCAAACGGGTTACCAGTCTGACTCTCTAACCATGACTCCCCTCGAAGAACCTTTAACATCCATGGAATATTTCCATTGCACAAAAAGTTTTTTATTGTGGAAACAGGTTATTTAGATTATTAAAATGTTCTTCATACTAGGAAAAAAATGTTCTTTTAAGAACTGTTTACTGAAAAGTTCTTTGGGGAACCAAAAATGGCATCACTGTGAATTTTAGTGATTACTTTTATTTTGTCGTAAGTGATGTATGTAGTCCCAAAATCAAGAGACTCTGCCCTAGAAATCCAATCAAAAGTGGTCACAGGAGACGCATTCAAGATGCATTTGAGATGCATGTTCCTGCCAGGAGTAAACAAGTAGTTTTAGCTGACTGATCATAACAACTGAGACGAATCTTAATACCAGATGTAAACTGGGCCTTAGAGTATAGAGCTATAAGATTATAGTAGACAACATAGCTCAATGAGATCTTGGAAGAATTTGTTGACAAATGTTTGTGTTTATATTGAAATCTCTGACTTCTGGTGCAGATTTTGACATCTGGGCAGGCCAATTCTCAATGCACTGATAAGACGCCGACCAATGCGGACAATCACTAGATTATAGTACAACACTTTTCAGGCATTCCACGACCAGACATGCACCAAATCAATTGGCAAAAACATCTGTCAGTGCAGTGTGAATTGGCCTTAAAACTCTAGTAGAGATGCATTGAAATTAGAATGGTGTTTTTCTCAGGAGAGTAGTCAGAGTATCTTCCCTGTGAAACAATCAAGCTATATAAAGTGATCTCATTTGTGATTTTCTTTTCTTCAGATGGATCCGGATGATCACATATTTCATTCCACCATGCAAGGAGATGTAGCTGTTTTTTAGAAGGCATCCTCTGTTTATCAGCAGTTCTGGCAAAAGCTCCGATCTGGGAACGTTCAGCTGAATCCAGACATCTCCTGCTGCTGATTCATGCCAGTGGGATTATGGGATTCCTCGCAATGAAAGAACAGATTTAAACATACCCTTCTATTCTGCGTCGTCGTGGCAGAGGCCTCCGACCCTACAGGTGGTGAATTAAATCTACGGTGAGATCACAGATGGGGTTGTCCCAACTACTAACACAAACTATTGAATATGTGTGTATACCCATATTTATTAGTGTTCCTGGGCTTGGTTTAATGACACTTCCACTGAGTGAACTGAGCAGAGACAGATGGGCACTTCTTGAGTCTAGTTTTTGAAGAGGTGTTTCCATTTTGCCTACCTAGGTTTTTCTGTTTTTCAAGAGAGTTGCTTCAATTGATCAAAGTCGCTGATTGTTGATTTCAGTCATGCTTAATTTAACCTGTGAAGTCTTGTTTCATCTTGTTTTTTTTTTTTTGTTTGTATTTTTTTTTTCAAATAGATGGTTACTATTTGCATTTATGCATTTTGTTGTAGCAAATACACCCACACACACCCACACACTGCCGTTCAAAAGTTTGTAGTCCGTAAGATTATTATTATTTTTTTTTTACTGTTTTTTAAGTCTCACCAAGGCTGCATTTATTTGATTCAAAACAAAACAAAACAAAAAACAGTAAAAACATATACACTAAAAAGAAAAGAAAAGTCATATACAGTAACATTCAAAATTTTGGGTCAGTAAGATAAATAAATAAATAAATAAATAAATAAATAATAAAGTATCTTATTCTCACTGAGGCCACATTTATTTAATCAAAAATACAGTAAAAACTGTAATATTGTGAAATATAATTAAAATTTTAAGTGTTTTCTATTTGAATATACAGAGTGGGTACGGAAAGTATTCAGACCCCCTTAAAATTTTCACTCTTTGTTATATTGCAGCCATTTGCTAAAATAATTTAAGTTCTTTTTTCCTCATTAATGTACACACAGCACCCCATATTGACAGAAAAATTGTTGACATTGTTGCAGATTTATTAAAAAAAGAAAAACTGAAATATCACATGGTCCTAAGTATTCAGACCCTTTGCTCAGTATTTAGTAGAAGCACCCTTTTGATCTAATACAGCCATGAGTCTTTTTGGGACAGATGCAACAAGTTTTTCACACCTGGATTTGGAGATCCTCTGCCATTTCTCCTTGCAGATCCTCTCCAGTTCTGTCAGGATGGATGGTAAACGATGGTGGACAGCCATTTTTAGGTCTCTCCAGAGATGCTCAATTGGGTTTAAGTCAGGGCTCTGGCTGGGCCATTCAAGAACAGTCACGGAGTTGTTGTGAAGCCACTCCTTCATTATTTTAGCTGTGTGCTTAGGGTCATTGTCTTGTTGGAAGGTAAACCTTCGGCACAGTCTGAGGTCCTGAGCAGGTCTTGGAGTCCTTCCTGAGTCTTGGAGTCCTTCAGGTGTTCTTTAGCAAACTCCATGCGGGCTTCATGTGTCTTACACTGAGGAAAGGCTTCCGTCTGGCCACTCTGCCATAAAGCCCCGACTGGTGGAGGGCTGCAGTGATGGTTGACTTTTTACAACTTTCTCCCATCTCCCGACTGCATCTCTGGAGCTCAGCCACAGTGATCTTTGAGTTCTTCTTTATCTCTCTCACCAAGGCTCTTCTCCCACAATAGCTCAGTTTGGCCGGACGGACGGCTCTAGGAAGGGTTCTGGTCGTCCCAAACGTCTTCCATTTAAGGATTATGGAGGCCACTGTGCTCTTAGGAACCTTAAGTGCAGCAGAAAGTTTTTGTAACCTTGGCCAGATCTGTGCCTTGCCACAATTCTGTCTCTGAGCTATTCAGGCAGTTCCTTTGACCTCATGATTCTCATTTTCTCTGACATGCACTGTGAGCTGGAAGGTCTTATATAAACAGGTGTGTGGCTTTCCTAATCAATTCCGAATCAGTATAATCAAACACAGCTGGACTCAAATGAAGGTGTAGAACCATCTGAAGGATGATCAGAAGAAATGGAGTTAAATATATGAGTGTCACAGCAAAGGGTCTGAATACTTAGGACCATGTGATATTTCAGTTTTTCTTTTTTAATAAATCTGCAAAAATGTCAACAATTCTGTGTTTTTTCTGTCAATATGGGGTGCTGTGTGTACATTAATGAGGAAAAAAATTAACTTAAATGATTTTAGCAAATGGCTGCAATATAACAAAGAGTGAAAAATGTAAAGGGGTCTGAATACTTTCCGTACCCACTGTATTTTGTGATGGCAAAGCACATCATTACTGCAGTCTTCAGTGTCACATGATCCTTCAGAAATCATTCTCATATGCTAATTTGGTGCTCAGGAAACATTTTTTTTTTTTGTGGAAACTGTCATACATTTTTTTCAGGATTCTCTGATGAATAGAAAGTTCAAAAGAAAATTTATTTGACAGAAATTTAATGTAACAACATAAAATATGTTACTGTCACTTTTGATCAATTGAATGCATACTTGTTGAATAAAAGTCTTAGTTTCTTAATAAAAACCTTACTAGCCTCAAACATTTATATAAACATGATTATTATTATTGAACCCCAGTTTTCTTTCAAAGCCACACACTGGTAAGAACAAAACTAGTTTTAGTGCAGTGGATGATTGACAGTTGATTGACGGATCCTAATGCCAGGTGTAAATGGGGTCTTTGAGTGGTTGTGGATCTACCATTTGTCATACAAAGATTTTCTGTCGTTTTCAGACATCTAAGCAGGATCGATGTCTATAGATTGACATGGGGTTGTTGTCAGGGCCAGTAATGGGTACTTGTGTCGTGTTTTGAGATGCATTGGGAATTGAGTGTGTGCTGCAAAACCTTGTTTTTTCTTTAGAGCAGTTTAAAGATAATCTGGTTGTAAACAAAATCTCCCTGGTACCAAAGTCGTCGGATGACCAGATGTCCGCAGACGCACCTTTTCATGTCCCCCTCAAAGCGGTACCCGCCACTATCAATCATTCTGGAAACTTCACACTTCTTTAAATTCAGCGAGTTCATGTTAAATAGTGAATTAATAACATAACTATATACACCAGTCCTCTTTCGCCATACCAATCACAGATTTGACATTACTGTGGGGGAAAAGAGTTTTAGCATCTCAAGTGGAATAATTTCCATATGTATGTATAATACGCTGATGAATTCACATTCTGCGCTCGAGTCAGATGATGAATAAAACCTAATAAAAATGTCATTCTCCTGCTGAAACTCGGTGGCTGCCACAGGATCACTGAGAATGTTTCTAAAACCAGTATTGATACCTTTCTATTCAGCATGTCGCTTACTGACATGATGCAATTTATTTATGACATTTTATTTTGGACTATTGCCATTGTAAATATGCAGCACTGAGCCAAATGCTTGCCTTTGAGGAATTAATGATCCGTTAAAGATACAATATCCTGTTTCTGCCACTCACGATGATTGAGCCAAGGTGGAATCAATTTCATCTGTCAAATCTTTCTCGAGCAGCTGAAAAGTGCTCTTAAACATACTGAAGTGCAATTGGAAATGAGTCACCCGTGAAGCCGCTAACAACACCCTCTGATTTTGCTTTTTAGACAGACTTTGTGCATTTGATTCTGCAAAAAGTCCTAGTCTGATGATTCAGCTGTGCACAGATCCAGACGTTAATACTGGCTGCCCTTGTGTAATGCCTTGAACATGGGCTGGCATATGCAAATATTGGGGGCGTACACCCCGACGGTTACGTAACAGTCGGTGTTATGTTGAGATTCGCCTGTTCTTCGGAGGTCTTTTAAACAAATGAGATTTATATAAGAAGGAGGAAACAATGGAGTTTGAGACTCACTGTATGTCATTTCCATGTACTGAACTCTAGTTATTCAACTATGCCGAGGTAAATTCAATTTTCAATTCGATGGTACCTTTAAATTTAAAGTGGTAAACTTTGGTTCCGCTGATCTATGATTTCATATTTTTGAAATATTAAGTAATTTGCTTAAATAATCCAGTTTTATTTTCAAAGTTTTTTAGTACAATGAAATGTTATTGCAGTTTTTAATGATGTTTTTAGTTAGTTTTTAAACACCACAGTCCATATACTCCATCGTGTTCTCTCTGTTCTGCTAACACTCTTTTGCTTCATTAGCCTTCATGTTAACTTAAGACCATGGGGGGAAAGAGCCTTCTTATTCGAAGCTCCCAAGTTATGGAAAGCTGTTCCCTTCACTATCAGAGAAGCTCCTTTGGAATATTTTAAAAAGTTGATCAAGACTCATTTATTTAACTTTTTTTATTTTACTTTAATTTTTTTTAACTACCTGTTTTGCTATTTTCATAAAATTGTGATGAAATGTAAAATTATGTCAAATATAAAAATAAAATTTAAATTTTAAAAGCAATCAAAATAAAACACTCACTAAAAAGGCCCTGCATGTCATATGGCCATTAACCCACATCAGAGAAGTGTGACCATGTGAATGTGCTGTTAAATTATTGAATTATTGAAATATTACAGTTTTTTCCAATTGCTAACACACAATTTTTCAAACTAGTCTGGTTTTATCAAAACACTTAACACAATTCACAAAACCACACACCCAAACTGCAAAATACCTCATATATCCTGCAAAATGAAGCACTGCAACCGAAACTACACATAACATTATCAAAATCAAACTTTTGCATGAAATGGCACACACTTCATTCATATTACCAGATTTTTGCCTAACCACCTACACACTGTTGGGCATAATGAAAAGCACCCCCATCTTTAGTATGCTTTGCCATAATACTAAAATATGTATCAGATTCTTCACATGCACAGAAATATTTGCAGATACACACACATGCTGTTGCAACATTTTTATTTTTTTCCGTCACTCCAGTAAACAAGTCAGTACAACATAAGCACAGCAGATATATTTACATGGGACTGAACAAAAATATTCTTACAAAAAAGTAAACTGAAAAAGAAAATTTCTGAAAAAAAAATATATTACAGTAAAAAAAAAAAAAAAAAAAAAAAAAAAAAAAAGGCAAGAAAAATAATTAGGCAGCATCTTGCCGCACAGCCGGGTCTGGCCACAACGCCTCGTCAACATCACAGGCAATATCTTCCCTTGCCGGACATCGAGGGAAGAAGCGCCTTGAGTGCCTTATCCATCCCTGAATTGCACCCACATCAATCTCATCACATGCCTCTTCCATGGCCTGCACAAGAGGCATGCGCACAAAGGGCTGCCGGTCGTATACCTTCCACCGCCATGCCGAAAAGAATTCTTCTATGGGGTTCAGAAATGGTGAGTATGGTGGGAGGTATTGCACGAGAAATGTTGGGTGGTCAGCAAACCAGTTTTGGACTGGGGCTGCACGATGAAAGCTCACGTTGTCCCATACTACAACGTACCGGTTTCTTTGATGGTCTGCATCATTCATACGCTCTGGTGGTATGAGAATGTTGTGAAGTCTGTCCAGAAATGTGAGAATATGGGCTGTGTTGTATGGTCCAAGTTTGGCATGACGGTGGAGGACACCATGCATATTGGAGATGGCAGCGCACATTGTGATGTTCCCACCACGTTGGCCAGGAACATCTATAATGGCTCTGTGGCCAATGAGGTTACTCCTCTTCTTCTGGTCTTTGCTAGGTTGAACCCAGCCTCATCTATAAAGATGAACTCATGTGGGATTGCATGAGCATCCATTTCCAGTACTCCCTGAAAACAAAGAACAAAAAATCACTCAATATGGTGTTATCCAGTACACTGGGAAACAATGTTGTGTGTAGTGTACTGCAGTCAATATAGTACTTACATCCACATATGCTCGTCTGAACTCTTTGTTTCTTTGAGAGTTTCTCTCAAACGGCACCTTATAAAGTTGTTTCATTCTGATTTGGTTTCGCTTGAGAATGCGAGCCAATGTGGACAGACTAACTCGTTGAATGTTGTTGAATAAGGTGTTGTCTTAGATGATGTGGCTTTGAATTTCTCGTAATCTGATTTCATTATTTTCCAAAACCAAGTTTACAATGGCAGCTTCCTGTACCCCGGTGAACATTTGGCCCCTTCCTCCACCATGGTGTCGTCTCTCAGTCCTTTAGAAAAAATAAAATAAAAATATATATAGGGCTTGGACAATGCAGCCTAAATATTTTCCCCCACAGTAGAGTACATTGTACAGGAAACTTGTACAGTTCATGAATGGCTGATGTCATACACTAAGTAAACAGGTGTCACCCAACTGATGCACTATGACATGGGGTATACTACATGTGTACTACATGAAATTTTGGTTAGATACCGGTTCTCCAGTCTAAAGGTCCGGATGACAGAGGCGACAGTAAAACGGCTCAAGTTTGGCTGCACTTTCTGTCCAGCCTCACGCATTGTCAACCCATGGTTGATGACATGATCTACTAAGGTTGCTCTGATTTCATTTGAAAGTGTTTGTCTTCTTTGGCCATGAACTCCTCTACCTGCTCTACCCCTACCTCTCACTCTTCCTCCCCCTCTTATTCTCAACCTCCCTCTTCCTCTTCCTCTTCCTCTCTCTGCAATGTCTTCCATTGTTGTTGTAAAAAAAAAAGGTTCTCACCTGTGGTCTTTTCATAGTGCTTACATCCTGATTGAAGTGTTAACAATTAACCACTGAGGTGTTTGGCCAGGTGGCACATGTAATTGGCCAATTAGCTCATGTAGTGTCATTTTGAATGGCAGTGTTTTGAAATGGCAAACATGTGACTTTATGTCAGATTGTTGTGTCTTATGCAGAGAACTGTATTTAGTGAATTTAAAAAGTGCTATTTTGAAATGCAAAATGTGTGTAAAACAGAAAAGGTGTTTAGACTTTTGGAGACTTGAGAAGAAGTTTTGCTCTCTGTGTGTCAGTTTAAATAATTGTGCTGTGCATGTCATTTTAGTGTGTTAGCAATTGGAAAAAACTGTAACTCAAAATCCATGTGGGTACTTCAGGTAAATATTTTACGTCAAAGGGATTTGACTGACTAAAATGTTAGACAATCCCTGTACTACCATAATACACATCTCTTCATTTAGATATGTTTTTTTTTTTTTTTTTTTTGTTATTAGATGTTGTTTATCAACATTACCTAAAAGAGTTTTACAGGAAATTGAGAATATATGGACTTTGTGACAACATTGTACCACAATAGAAAAGCTCTACAGTATTACAGTGAAATTTCACTAATGTGTTTTCTCATTAGGGATTTTGTATAGTTTGTGGCATCAATTATATTATAACATTATTGTTATTAGTTGTTAATTGCAAGTGTTTATTGTGATATAATTGCATGTATGCATTATTAACACAATTGTGATCTGTGTTTCTACATTTCATACAAAAATGAACATGAATGTTTTATGGAAATGGAATTATTTGTTTTATACCTTTAGGAACAATATTGAAGAACCCCTGATAATGATTAACTCAGTTTTAGTTTGTAGGAGATCTAAGTGTATAAATACATCAACAAATTAGAAAGATTAGAATATTGTTTTATGCACCATAAAACAATATATAATTCTTTATAATTCTCAGGTTAGGTAAGAAAGTCAAATCTGATCTAAATTATAAGGACTTTAAAATACTTACAAACTGACAGAACACTTTTCCATGGTCTGTTCAGTTTCGATGATTTAAATTAATGCCATGTGAGGCAGATTTTGGTTATTAAGATATAAGTTTATTTATTACAATTAGTATTTTTAGCAGTACATATATTCTACAAACAGTCTATACAAGTAATTTAATTAAGTATAAATATCAAAAAGTTATTTAGTCAAGGCAACATCAGCGATGGTTCTGGTGCTGGAGAAGCTCTTCAGGTGCGAAGCAGCATCTACTGTTCTCTTCATGTTCCAGCCTTTATAGACAGTCTGACCTCTTGAGGTCTTCTTCTTTGGAATTCCCCTCCTATGAGTTCCAGGAATATTCTCAGGACCCATCTATATAAAGGCCTTCATTTCTTTGTTTCCGGACTCTTCTCTTTTGCTGTCTCCAGTGCCTCTTCTTGCAACACATCATCCAAAGGTAATTACCCTTTTTTGTACTTTATAGCAAAGCTCTTTCTAATACATGTTTTTCTCTATTCTACTAACATGCTCCTAATAAAATCTTAAAACAACATATTCTTAATAAAGCTTTTACCACAATAAAGTGTTTTGTCTATTTCTTTATAAACTACATTCTTATTAAAGCTTTTACAACAACCAGTTATTTTTGTCTTTCTTAATGAAAAATTAGCATTAGCCAGTTATTAGTCTTAATGTATTGTAAACAAGTTATCTTTTCTCTTAATGAACAATTATCATATAAATCACATATCTTATAAACCACATTCTGTCAGGGTAATTGTATTCTTATTCATATTACACAACTATACATATATATATATATATATATATATTTCCCTTTCGTGGGAACTGTCGACGCTGCGTGGTAACGCATTGGGAACCTTCTGCGTGATGTCGTCACTGAAGCACTCATGTATCTAGCCAATCGCGAAGCGAGACGTCAGAGACGGGTGACGTCACGGACCAGGAAACTATAAAGCACACTCGGATGCAGAGCACGCCAGCTTCTGTGTCTTCAGCAAGCGCTCTATGTTATCTTGTGTGTCTTATTTGGTGTTGTTTGTCCTGCTTATTTTTGGAAAACATTATCTCTTCGTCTGAGGACAAGAGTGTCATTGTGCACCACACATATATATATATATATATATAGTGAATAAGACACGAGTGAAATGGCGGAAGGCAGACAATTTAAAAAGTGTGTTCACCCATGCACACGGTTTATTCCAGATGGGGACACTCATGAGATGTGTGTTGTCTGCCTGGGGGTTGAGCATGCACAGGCAGCTCTCGAGGGGGCTGTCTGTGTTCATTGTGAGAAGCTCACCCTCAGAGTTTTAAGATCACGCCGGGCACTCTTTCACGATAAAGAGAGTGCTCCGGTCGGCGTTCCCCGCGGATCGGGTCCCGCTGTTGCTGAGGCGCAGCGGCGGCTTCATTCGTGGGGTTCGCAAATGGAGCTGGCAGAGGGGGTTGAGACGGGCCCAGCCTTATCTCGCCCTTTACCTGCCAGCCCCAGTGCCTCTTCTCAGGCGGCGGAAGCACGCGCTGCGGTTTCTTCCCCCCAGAGAGAGGCACCCGCGCTTCATCTCTCTTCCTCTGAGGAGGTTGATGTGATGAGCGTGGGGGAAGAGGAACCGCCATCCTCTTCCCCAGCACATGAGGAGCTCCTGGAGGTAGTGACCAGGGCTGTTGCCAAATTAAAAATTGACTGGCCAGCAGAGCGGGCAGATACTAGACCAAAGAGTAAGCTGGATGAGCGCTTTCTGCCCGCTCGGTCACTACCCCAGCGTCGGGGTTTGCCCTTCTTTCCGGACCTCCACACCGAGGTCTCGAGGTCTTGGAAGAAGCCGGCATCATATCGTGTCTTCAGCCCCCAGACCTCAATGTATAGTAACATCGTGGGGCTGAAGCAGCAAGGCTATGCGGCGATGCCTCGGGTGGAAGAGACGCTTGCGGGCTATCTCTCCCCCGAGTCTGCATCGTCGCTGAAAACCCCGACGTTGCCCACCAAGCCATTAAAAACTACATCAGGCTTGGTGGGCAAGGCTTATGCGGCAGCAGGTCAGGCAGCGGCATGTCTACATACCATGTCGCTCCTACAGGCATATCAAGCCGACCTGCTGGGGGAAGTGGAGAATAGCGGGGAGGCCACGTATGAGTGCATCCAGGAAATCAGGATGGCAACTGACCTGGCTCTCCGTGCCACCAAAGAGACGGCAAAAGAAATCGGCCGCTCTATGGCAGCATTGGTGGCTACGGAGAGGCACTTGTGGCTGAACCTCTCGGACATAAGGGAGCGTGACAAAGCCTCCCTTATGGACGCGCCGCTGTCTCCTGCGGGCCTCTTCGGCGACGCCGTTACAACAGTCGCCGAGAGGTTCCAGGAGGCTAAGAAACAATCTGCGGCGTTCCAGAGGTTCATCCCCCCGCAAACCAAGAATCCCTCCCCCGAGGCTGATGAGCGGGATCAGCCTCGGCCGTCAACGAGCTCCTCAGCGCACCACAGAGCGCAACAAAAGATTAGCGTGGCCGCCCGTGCTCCCCCGCAGAGAGCTTGGGGATCGGGTCGGCCCGCTCAGCCGAAGCCTTCTAGGGGCAGAACGGACCTGCGCGCCGTTATCCTGGCCCGGAAGGCTTCGAAGCGGTCCTGATGTCTGTGGGTCAGGAACCGATGAGGGCGGCCCCCTCCGAAGGGAGCCGGCGAAAAATACATCTAAAAGCCGCTTCCCTTCGGCGCCCTCAGGGGATCGTTATGCCAACCCTGCCACCCAGGGTGCGTCAGGGCGCAGCGGTCTCCACCGACCCTCCGAGGAGGGCCGGCCACTTGATTCGTTTGTTCTCTGCCGGTGCGCCGCTTCAGAGCGTCGAATCAGGTGCTCAAAAAACACCAGAGGCCAGTCTCGAGAGACTGGTTCCCTTAGTAAATTTTCTGGTAGAATGGAAACTTCTTCCGAATATATCAAAATGGGTGCTGCTCACTATAAAAGAGGGTTACAAGATCCGGTTCGGGTCTCGCCCGCCCAGATTCAACGGGGTTCTTCCCACAGTGGTAACCCCCGAGCAGTCTCTGGTTATGGAACAAGAAGTTGCGACACTTTTGCGAAAAGGAGCTATAGAAAGGGTTCCTCCTCCCAGCAATCAGTCAGGGTTCTACAGCCGTTACTTCATTGTTCCAAAGAAGGACGGAGGTCTACGACCTATTATAGATTTACGTGTGCTAAATCGCTCAATACAAAAGCTCAAGTTCAAGATGCTGACACTCAAACAGATTATACCACAGATCAGGTCCGAGGACTGGTTTGTGGCAATAGACCTGAAAGATGCTTACTTTCATGTGTCCATCCATCCTTCTCACAGGAAGTTCCTCAGGTTTGCTTTCGGGGGCGAAGCTTACCAGTACAGGGTTCTTCCGTTCGGCCTATCATTATCACCCCGCACATTCACGAAATGCGTGGACGCAGTTCTGGCTCCGCTGAGGATCCAGGGCATTCGCATACTGAATTATATCGACGATTGGTTGATTCTAGCTCAGTCAGAGCAACTAGCAGTTCAGCATCGAGATGCTGTTCTGTCCCATATGAAGAGGCTTGGGCTGAGGCTCAATGCCAAAAAGAGTGTGCTAGTTCCAGCTCAATCCACCAACTATCTGGGTGTAGTGTGGGACTCCACCACGATGCGGGCACATTTGTCTCCCGCTCGGGTGAGTGCCATTCTTATGGCTATGAAAGGGGTGAAGTTAGGCCAGTCACTCACTGTAAAACAGTTCCAGAAACTGCTGGGTCTGATGGCAGCTGCGTCCAACGTGATACCTTTTGGCCTTCTGCACATGAGGCCCCTACAGTGGTGGCTCAGGACCAGTGAGTTCTCCCCGAGGGGAAACCCATTCGCATGATCAAAGTCTCAAAACGATGTCTTCGTTCTCTGACCATGTGGAAAGACCCCGGTTCCTGTCCCAGGGACCCGTGTTGGGGGCCACTACTCGTCGAGTAACGCTTACGACGGACGCCTCCCTCACGGGCTGGGGAGCGATCATGAGTGGTCGCTCAGCTCAGGGTCTTTGGGAAGACCATCAGCTCTCTTGGCACATAAATCGGCTAGAGATGATGGCAGTGTTCCTAGCTCTGAAACACTTTCTCCCAGACCTGAGAGGTTACCATGTGTTGGTTCGTACGGACAACACTGCAGTGGTTGCATATATAAATCATCAGGGGGTCTGCGGTCTCGCCGACTATATTACTTGGCCCGTCAGATCCTCCTGTGGTCCCAAGGAAGCTGCTCTCGCTGAGGGCAGCTTACATCCCGGGACATCAAAATGTGGGAGCAGATGCCCTGTCGAGGCAGGGGCCAAGGCCCGGGGAGTGGAAACTCCACCCAGAAGTGGTGAGTCTCCTATGGAAAAATTTCGGTCGAGCGGAAGTCGACCTGTTCGCCTCGGGAGAGTCAACCCAGTGTCCGCTCTGGTACTCCCTAACACATCCAGCACCTCTGGGTCTGGATGCTATGGTACAGACGTGGCCGAGGCTGCGCCTGTACGCATTTCCCCGATCGCCCTGCTCCCGGGAGTTCTGGAAAAAGTACGCCGAGAAGGGGCCAATCTAATACTGGTAGCCCCATTCTGGCCAACCAGGATATGGTTCTCAGACCTAGTGTTGTTACTCAACGGCTCCCCAATGGAGCTTCCTCTCAGACAGGACCTCTCCTGTCTCAAGCGGGCGGCATGATTATACATCCCCGCCCAGAACGACTGAAACTATGGGCCTGGCCTCTGAGGGGGCCAGACTCATAAATGCTGGTCTCCCAACCGAGGTTGTGGAGACCATTCTTAACTCCAGAGCTCCCGCCACGAGGAAGTTGTATGCCTACAAATGGAATTTGTTTTCTACCTGGTGCAGACACAATAATACGGACCCTGTCCTTTCTTCTGTTAGCTTTGTGCTAAAATTCCTCCAGAAAAAATTCTCGGAGGGCCTATCTCACTCAACCTTAAAGGTTTATGTTGCAGCAATTTCAGCATATCATGCTCCTCTTGAGGGAATATCTCGGTAGGTCGAGACCCCCTCGTCACACGCTTCCTCCGTGGCACACTGAGGTTGAGGCCTCCAGTGCGCACAAGGGTGCCAACCTGGGACTTGGCTGTGGTCTTACAAGGGTTAGCTGAGGCTCCTTTGAACCATTAGAGGAGGTTCCTGAGAGGTTCCTCACTCTGAAAACGATTCTTTTATTAGCTATCACTTCTCTGAAGCGGATAGGAGATTTACAAGCACTTTCTGTTGCTCCCTCTTTCCTTGAATTTGCTCCAGGAATGGTGAAAGCATTCCTGTATCCTAAACCGGGGTATGTCCCAAAGGTCCCTACCAATGTCCCAGGCCCCATTGTGCTTCAGTCTTTCTATCCTCCTCCATTTGAATCTGCGGATCAGGAAAAATTGAATCTGTTATGCCCAGTAAGGGCTTTGGATACTTATGTCCACAGAGCTGCCCTGTGGCGTAAGTCAGATCAGTTGTTTGTCTGTTATGGGTCCCCTAGAAAAGGGGGCCCAGCATCAAAACAGAGAATGAGCAAGTGGGTGGTCGAGGCCATCTCACTTGCATACGAAGCGGCCGGACAGCCCTCTCCCTTGAATGTTCGCGCCCATTCTACCAGGGGTATGGCGGCATCAAAAGCTCTGATGTCAGGAGTCTCCATGAGTGACATATGTGATGCAGCTGGATGGTCATGCCAGCACACATTTATTAAATATTATAACCTTGATGTTGGCTCCACTCCGGGGTCCTCTGTCCTGTCAAGATAACCTTGGCAAGTGCTTGAGCTACGGCTCAGTTGGGATTGCGTTCCCAATGCGTTACCACGCAGCGTCGACAGTTCCCACGAAAGGGAACGTCTCAGGTTACAGATGTAACCCTGGTTCCCTGAGTAGGGAACGAGACGCTGCGTCTCTTGCCGTACCCCTGCACACTTGCAAGTGCTTGCTTCAGACTTACTTAGAAGCTGGCGTGCTCTGCATCCGAGTGTGCTTTATAGTTTCCTGGTCCGTGACGTCACCCGTCTCTGACGTCTCGCTTCGCGATTGGCTAGATACATGAGTGCTTCAGTGACGACATCACGCAGAAGGTTCCCAATGCGTTACCACGCAGCGTCTCGTTCCCTACTCAGGGAACCAGGGTTACATCTGTAACCTGAGACGATATATATATATATATATATATATATATATATATATATATATATATATATATATATATATATAAATTCAGACATTTTTTATATTGTCAATATATTTTTATTAGTAGGTGCAGGACACTATAGTTCATTATGTAAGTGAGGATAGCAAAATTTGTACAGTGGACTACCAGTAAAATTTGAAACCAAAAATTATTCAGACACTTTGAATATATATATAAAGAAAAACCAGTCCCTGGTCCTGGTCTCATTTGACTAAAACTTCATTGTAACTGTTTTGTACCTATTTATTTATTTATTCATTTATTTTAAACATAGGCCACAATACCTTAGGTCTTCTTTCTAATTCTTTCAGACTCTAACTTCTCCGAGATATGGAAATATTATGACAAATATGAGCATTTAATTTATCATTTTCAACATGTACGTCATAGCATCATCTTTAGAAACTATATACAGTATTACTATATATTAGATAGCAACAGTGCTCTTCTCACTGCATACTGCAGTGTTGCATTTAGATGCTGCCACAGTTTTTATACCAGTATTTGGCAGCCCATTTTTAAGATTTGATACTGAAATTCTCTTAGTCTCCCTCCACTTTGCCTCTCAAATGTCTGTATCCCCCAGGATATGAAACTGATTTAAGGGTTAATATGTCTGTACGTCTCTGAACCTCTGTGCTGTGGTGGGCGTCATTATCCAACTGAGCTTTCACTCCTACACTGTTGTGTGTCCTTTGACTGATGCTGAACTACTCTAGAAGACTAGAGGACCCTAATCAGGGTCATTTAGGCAAAAGATCACTGAATCATCATAGTGCTATGTGCTGTTGTCATGGCAACTGCATCCACTTCACATATGGGATGCAGCGGGCCCTGATGTTGAGGGTTTTCTTTCCTTTTTTTTTTCTTTTTTTTTTTTTTTAAAGTGCTTTAGTGCACATCTGATCTGATGTGTTCAGTGATTGTGAAACGTTGAGACAGTTTATTAAACATCCAATCTCCTCTCAGAGGCACGGCGGAAAAGTTAATTTCCAGGAGAAGGCCCTTAAAGATAGAATATTAATCAGGTTGACATAAATATGAGACATGCATAAACGTGGATGCTCTCACACGCAGACAGGTCTATAATTTTGTGATTTTTCACACATAAACCTAACGTGAAACAGTTATGACAGTTGAATCATGAACAATTCAAGAAGAGATTTTTTTTTCTGCTTAAAGAACAATAAAGAATATATGTTAAATAATTTGACTTTTTTCATGTTTCTTTTGTGTGCATTTTGTCATAATGATTCACCGTGTTCCTTGATGTTCTGTATCTGTCAGCTCATCACATACAGGACCTTCAGCCATTTCTCAAGCATCTCTTAACTTAGCATGTCAAAACAATTTGGTGTTACATGCGATAAGATGGAAAGTGATATTAAAATATTAATATAGCTACATGTTCTGTCACAGCAGTCTAGTGCAAAATCTCCAATCGACACACATGTCATAATGCCAGTGTAATCCATTTATCATGTTAATAAAACATGACTCATAACTGAGAAATGATCTGGATTTACAGTATGTATAGATCACTGTGAATGCATTTAATGTGGAAGCCTGTTTTAACCTCAAAAATGGATTTTCTTATAATTGCAACTTTATATCTTAAAATTCTGCTTTATATTTCACAGCTTTATTTTTAAATTTCTGCTAATGTCAATTTTATTTCTCATAATTTTAGAGTTACTTCTCGTAATTTTAGTCATATCTCACATACACAGATGAGCCAAAACATTATGAACACTTGCTTAATATGCTCTTGGTCCTCCGTGTGCTGCCAAAACAGCTCCGACCCAGCAAAGCATGGACTCTACTCGACTCCTGTTGTTTTTGGCACCAAAACATTAGCAGGAGATCCTTCAAGTCCTGTAGGTTGTGAGGGGGCAGTCGTGGCTTAATGCTAAGAGAATCAGACTGGTAACCTGAAGGTTGTGGGTTTAATTCTCAATACCAGCAAGAAATGATTGAGGTGCCCTTGAGCTAGGCACCTAACCCCCAGTTGCTCTCGGGCAAAATGGCTTTCCACAGCTCCGGGTGTGTGTGTCCATGGTTTGCAGTGTGTGTTTGTGTTCACTACTCACTACTCCTAATGTTTGTGCACTAACTTGGATGGGCTAAACGCACAGGACAAATTACGAGAATGGGTTACTTGGCCTTCACGTCACTTTCACTTTTTACTTGTCACTTTCAGGTTGTGAGGTGGAGACGCCATGGATTGGTCCAGCACTTGTCGGTCCAGAACATCCCACAGATGCTCAATTGGATTTAGATCTGGGGAATTTGGAGGCCAGGCCAACACATTGAACTCTTCGTCATGTTCCTCAAACCATTCCTGAACAATGTGTGTTGTGTGGCAGGATGCATTATCCTGCTGAAAGAGACTACTTCCACCAGGGAACACCAATGTCATAAAGTGGTGTACCTGGTCTACAACAGTGTTAAGGTACAGTGCTCAGCATAAATGAGTACACCCCCTTTGAAAAGTAACATTTTAAACAATATCTCAATGAACACAAAAACAATTTCCAAAATGTTGACAAGACTAAGTTTAATATAACATCTGTTTAACTTATAACATGATAGTAAGGTTAATAACAATTTTTAACAAAATGTTTTAACAAAAAAATTAACACATTTTTTTTTTTTACTCAGATTAGGGTGATGCAAAAATGAGTGCACCCCACTGAAAGTCTCTGTAGCAAAAGCTAAATTTTAGACTACAAATGTCTAATTCAACAAGAATTGTGACAACTACAAGTGGGTCTAATTATTCATTACACAGGTGTCCAGCAGACAGCTGACTATAAAAGGGTGTTAAAACCCCTTCTCATTTCATGCTGTCAGCAATGGCACCACATGAAAGAGAAATGTCACAAGACCTGAGAAAGAAAATAATTTATTTTTACCAGAAAGGTAAAGGCTACAAGAAGGTGAAGAATACAAAAAAAAAAATGCACGGTGCCTACAGTGAAACATGGTGGTGGCATTGTCCTCATGTGGGGCTGCATGAGAGCTGTTGGTGTCGGGGAGCTGCATTTCATTGATGGCATCATGAATTCACAGATGTACTTCTCTATAGTGAAAGAGAAGATGCTATCATCACTCCATGCCATTGGTCGTCATGCACTTTTCCAACATGAAAATGATCCTAAACACACACATAAGGCCACTGTTGGTTTTCTGAAGAAGAACAGGGTGAAAGTGATTCAGTGGCTCCTGATCTGAACCCAATCAAACACCTATGGGGAATTCTGAAGAGACAAGTTGAGCATGACTCTCCATCCAGCATCCAGTCTGTAAAAGAGGTCATTCTTGAAGAATGGAAAAAGATAGATGCAAAATGTCAGCAACTTGTTCATTCCATGCCTAGAAGACTTGGTGCTGTCATTAAAAATCATGGAGGCCATACAAAGTACTAGATGTAGTAGTTTTTGTGTACTCATTTTTGCATCACCCTAATTTGAGTAAACCTGAAAAATGTGTAATCCAAGTTACATTTTTAACTTTACTTTCATGTTATAAGTTAAACAGATGTTTATTAAACTTAGTTTTGTCAACATTTTGGAAATTGTTTTTGTGTTCATTGAGATATTGATTAAAATGTTACTTTTCAAAGGGGGTGTACTCATTTATGCTGAGCATTGTAGGTGGTACTCATCAAATATATGTCCACATGAATGGCCAGACCCAGAGTTTCCCAGCAGAACATTGCCCAGAGCATCACACTCTCTCCACCAGCTTGTCGTTGTCCCATAGTGCTTCCTGAAATATAAAGTGTTGGCTCAACAAAAAAATTAATGCAACAGTTTGCTTCAATTTTTTGAGTTATTACAACTTTGAGTGAATTTGCATTCAACCAACAAGCTACATTGAGTTAGAGGAACTTAAAAATGTGTAGCATAAACACAAATTTTTAAGTTGATTATTCAAAAAAATGTATTTGATTTAATTTGATTAGATTTCAGTTCAAATCAACAGCTTTCATAGCACACATCATCATAACTTATTTAACTTGTATATTTAATGAACAAGTAAGATATTACTTGGCATTAATGCAATCATTGCTTATAGAGTCAGTGTTGGGATTACGTTCATGTTCCCACTCTTCAGCACAATGGTATCCACAAAAACTTCAACATTACAGAAATTCTTTTAAATGTCAAACATAACAGCACTAAACACTAACAGGTCTTTCCCTTCACTAAAAACAAATAAATTAACACTTAATTTTAACATTCTCCTTATCCAGTCCGATGCAAAGCATGCTGAGAAGATAAGTTACTATAATCTGTTTTTTTTTTAAAGCCAATTAATGCAGAAATTTGAGTTTAAATTACAGATGACATTAAGTTGATGTAATGATCAGCATTATTATGTGAACTCCTACACTGTTGTGTGTCCTTTGACTGATGCTGAACTACTCTAGAAGACTAGAGGACCCTAATCAGGGTCATTTAGGCAAAAGATCACTGAATCATCATAGTGCTATGTGCTGTTGTCAGAACTCTACAAAATAATGTTTGCAACTTAAAAGGTTTATTTAAAACAATAAATTAGAATTTTTAATTTATTTAAGTTGTGGTAACAGGTCGCCTGAATTACATTTTAGAGTGCATAGCACAGCTGTCCACGTGATGTAAAAGAAAACGAGACTCATCAGACCAGGTGACCTTCTTCCACTTCTCCAAGGTCCAGTTCTGGCACCTGGTGCTTCTGAAGTTGGACAGGGGTCATCATAGGCACTCTTACGGTGGCCGAGAGAGCTCAACGCGCTGCAAATAAAGAAAACATCTTCATCAGTTTGACAACACACGCGCTGCAAACTCCACAACACTTGCAAATAGACAAACGCGCTGCAAATAAAGAAAACATCTTCATCAGTTTGACAACACATGCGCTGCAAACTCCACAACACTTGCAAATAGACAAACGCGCTGCAAATAAAGAAAACATCTTCATCAGTTTGACAACACACGCGCTGCAAACTCCACAACACTTGCAAATAGACAAACGCGCTGCAAATAAAGAAAACATCTTCATCAGTTTGACAACACACATGCGCTGCAAACTGATGAAGATGTTTTCTTTATTTGCAGCGCGTTTCACTATTTGTAAGTGTTGTGGAGTTTGCAGCGCGTGTGTTGTCAAACTGATGAAGATGTTTTCTTCATTTGCAGCGCGTTGAGCTCTCTCGGCCACCGTACACTCTGATTGGTCTGTGGCTATGCAGCAGAGTGCGATGCACTGTGTTGTTACATTCCTCCCATAACCAACATTAAAAATTTGTGTGACTTGTGCCACAGTAGACCTTCTGTTGGCTCGAGGCAAAGACGGGGTAGCCTTTGTTGCCTTTGTGCAAAATTTTTACCACTGCTGACCAGGAGCAACCCACAAGCCTTGCCGTTGCCGTTTACTCTGACACAGTCGCCTTGCCATAACAATTTGGCCCTTGTCTCTCAGATCTTTATTCCTGTCCATTTCTCCTGCATCTAACACACTGATTCCAAGAACCGATTGTTTACCATCTAGCCTACCCAGACCATAATATGTTAGGAGATAATCAACAATATTCGTGTCACCTGTTATTGGTTATAATGTTTTGGCTCATCAGTGTTTATCTCATATTTATGACTTTATATCTCATATGACTGCTAAATTTCACTCAGCTTTATTTCTCATAATTTGGAATTTTCCTAATTGCGATTTTATCTTAATTGTGACTTTATATCTCACAGAATGACTTTTTATCATACAATTGTAACTGATACATTTTTTTTTTCTTCTCGTAATTGGATATTATACACATAATTTCTTTTTTCTTTTCTTTTTTTACTTTTTACACTGAGACTGAAACAGGCTGGCAAAATATAATGAAATCTGCAGTGTTGTCAGAATATGTGAAAACTTTTTCCCACTTCCAGCCTTATAGACAATTTTTAATTTAACAATTCAAAATTCCCCTGTGAAACTTGTGGTTTATTGCAGACACCTAATTCATCGTTCATGTCAATTGACACAAGAGGCTTTGTGCTTTTGACACATAATCCATGATTTGACATTATAAGAGTGACATTTGATAAAAGCTGCTTCCCTGTGGCCTGTTTCCTATTGGTTGGGTGACCAAAGAGTGTGTGATGCCTAAACTTGTTAGATGAGGGACTGAAAGCTAATGAAGAGAGAGGCCAGTCTCTCACAAAACCACTTATCCTGACCTTTTATTCCAAGCAAAATCAATTTACCCTTAATGTGTCCATATTACTGCACTGACTTTAATCTGCTCCAGCCCATCAAAGCCTCGCCACCAGGGGACACAATTCACAGCCACTGTGTTGTTTTTCACCTCAACTCAAAACAATGACTGATTAAGGTCGCTTTTTTCCTGCTCTTCAAGGACTTTGAAGGGACTAATGAACTCTACTGAAGAACTTTGAAGGAGTTTTGCACACAAGAGCAAATGGACCCAACCCAAACAAACTGGAAGAGTTCATGAAGTCGTCACTGGAAAAAAGTTTTTAGTTTTTGGGTTGTTTTCAAATGCTTTAGTGCATTTTTTATTTATTTATTTTTTTAGTTTGTATTGCATCTTGCATTAAAGCATGACATTTTATATGCTTTATGAATATGAATGCAAAATATACATGTGAATCACAAAAAAAAAAGCTGTTTTTTTTTGTTTTGTTTTTTGTGCAGAGTCTTAAAATAACACTTGTTTAAATATTTCTACCGCTGAATAGAGGGGAAATGCACGTCTGATCAGGGTTACTGCTATCATAAAGAATTTACGCTCACATATACAGGCAGATGACAGGAGAGGCCTTTAGCTGCAAGCCAGAAATCATAAGATATTAAAGCGTCATTCTTTACACTCACAACCGGCACTCTTACGCTCACTAAAGACCACACACTGTCAACATATCATTATATTTTTCTCCCCCCCCCCATCTCTGTTTCTATCTCTCTGATTTTCTCTACTCTTGCTCACTCAGTTTCCCAATTTATATGTAAATGTGGGTGTTCTTGACAATGGCAGGCCCAAGGCAGTTTATTCCTGCTTTAGAGCAGTCCATAACCCAAAAATAAATGCCACAAGTCCTTGATTTCGAGCATGGCAAAATAAATCACATGTATTATTTTGCTAACCATAACGGTTTGAAAATGAGCGTGATTTCCCCTCCTGTGAGGACACTGAAAACTGTTTACTATTTTATTCTTGTTTAAAATTAACTGTTAAAAAAAATTAAATAACTCATAAGCAGACGCAGATTGTGTGGATGCAGAAGTTTGCCGAAAACTTGGCAGATTTCCGCAGAATTGGAATATTATATGAAATGGGGGAGAAAGAAAATAACATTTCCTTTGGCCAACTGAAAAAAAAAAAAAAAATGCAAATTATATTTATTAATCATGTTTTTCAATCTGTTTTTCTTCTTTTATTACACAACGTCTTAACTAGTCAAATGTTTTGAAACTATTAAAAGCTGTAATATACCCAGGAGTCCAGGTGACATTACCATCTTTACTTTAGTGATGTATTGATCAGCATATCTCATCTGCTGGTAATGCTGTAATGTCTTAATGCATTAACTTCTGTTGAGTAAATGCTTTGAAAGGCTCATTAAGAGATATATCATTTCAACTACAGCACATATTGAACCTCTTTCAGTTTGCTTATCAGTCCTTTAAAAGGTTTGATGCTGTCCTCACTGCTGATATTCGTCCAAGAAAAAATTATGTCTTTTTACCCTTTGATTTTATGGTTTCTTTTTATTCACTTTGGTACTACTTTCACAACTGGGGATTTTCCAAAACTCTTTGTTCTAATCTCTCAACTGATCATCAGAAATTCTCTCAAATCACAAAGTACTTTTTCACTACATATATTAAGACTTTCATCCAGACATACCAAAGTTTTCAAGCAAAAGTTATATTTCTAATGTCTAAGGACAGACTTTCATAATGCATTTAACATCAGACTTTTCATTTGCATCCGTTCCCAATCATTTTAATATATTTTACGGTAACACTTTAGAATAATGGTCCGTCATTAATAAGTAACTATGCAGGAAGTAATGCAGGACTAATGAGTAGTTCTACATTAACACTTAAGCTACTAACTAATATATAAACAAGCTTAACTAATCAGTAAGTAATATCAAATTTAGAAGATAGTTCCTTATTAGCTAATCAATAATTACCTAATGAGATAACCATCATTATTAACTATTAACTAACGGACAAATTGTAAAGAACATTATCGTGTCTGAGACGTAATCAGTCATAATTTTTACTCTGAATATAGTTATAAAATGCATCATTAATTACTCAAGTGTTACCATATTCACTATGCAGGAACTACTAGGATCAGGACCATTATTTTAAAGTGAACAACATATTTTTTCACTTTAAAATAACGGTCCTGATCACTAGTAGTTCTTAAAGAATGACTAGGTACTTGATTAATTAGTGATGCATTTTATGACCACGTTGAGAGTAAAAAAGGACAATCTTCAAGAACTACTAGTGACCTGGACCATTATTTTAAAGTGAAAAAATATGTTTTTCACTTTAAAATAATGGTCCTGATCACTAGTAGTTCCTGCATAGTTACTATGTAACACTTGAGTAATTAATGATCCATTTTATGACCACGTTGAGAGTAAAAAAAGACAACTGCTCACATCTCAGACACTTTAATGTTGTGATTAGTAATTAATTAGTAAATCTTTATAATTTGTCATAGTTAGTTCTTAATGATGCAAATCTAATTCTCTAATTATTGATTAGCTAATAAGGAACTATCTTAGTCCTAAATTCGATATTATTTACTGATTAGTTAAGCTTGTTTCTATATAAGTTAATATTAGTAGCTTAAGTGTTAATGTAGAACTACTCATTAGTCCTGCATTACTTCCTGCATAGTTATTTATTAATGACGGACCATTATTCTAAAGTGTTACCCATTTTACTATTATTTAATCCAAATGATACTAATACTTAATAAAGTAAACATTTGATAAATCATCTACACAACTAGATTTTCAACTTTCAACTTATGTGTTTGTAAAGTATCTCATTTGGGATATTATTTCAAAACAACATTGGGCCCCATTGACCCAGTGACTCAGAATACCTTATTTTCCGTTACAGAATTTTCATTTTTGGGTGAATTATCCCTACAATGTAAAGTCACAAAATGTGTTCTCCTGCTAAATTCCAAATGTCTCCTTAAGTAATACATCTTGGCACCGTCTCTCACTAACTCTCGTACACTACTGCAAACATTTTAGCTGACAGTTCTGATATTTGTAAGGGTTTAGAAGTTACAAACACAAAGCCGTGGCAGGGACTTTGATCAGGGGGAGCGAGTGACATTTCCCACTGTGAGCGTTAAGGAAAGTGTGTACTTATGCTCAGGTAAATATCAGCGTTGTGTGCAATTATGGATAGGGAAAGTAATATGTCTTCATAAGTAACGTGATATCCATGCAAAAATACACACAGACATAACCAAAATATTCGTTGGGCAATAGCAGGTATCCATACAGAAGATATCTCCAGAGGCTTAAACTCAGTAGCTTCAGAGTTTCTGTAGCTGCTGTGTCATGCAGAGTAACACGCTCAGAACTTTAATGTGTTACAGTGAGATTAAACCATTGAACCTCATTCGGTTTAAACCTTTTTTTTTTTCTTCTTTTTTTTGGAATAATTTTGACAGTTTTTGCAGGCTGAGGCTGCATCCCACTTATACGTATCACAGTTTATATACTTTTACAGTTATGTGAAAGTATATAAACTTGTTCTACATACTTTTGAGTTTGTAGCAAGATTAACGTTCAAAAGTTTGGGATTGGTAAGATTTTTTTTAAAAGGGATCCAAAATGGTCATCACCATGATTTCACCAAGTACAACATGTTCCTGGATCAACATCTTTGTTGATCCTGGAACAACATTCCAATCGACCAATCAGATTTGAGGGACAAGTTTACCATTTATGTCAAGTTTAGGCTTACAACCTGGGTTAGGTGCTTCTACAACAGTGTTATTCAACTATCATTTCCCTCTGATTTTAGGGATAAGTTATGGGTAGGGTTAGGTTTAGGAGTTGGGAAAAGCTTAGGACTAAATTTCAACAAAATAAAAAAAATTGATGCAGGAACATGTCTTACTTGGCAAAATCACCGTGACCGACCTAAAATTCACTTGGTGTTTGATCACTGATGTGTGTCCACAGTGTGTAAACAACCAGCCTATAATGGTAATGGTAAATGGTTGTGCGAGAAACCGAACAGTATTTATAACATTTTTTAACTCTAATACACCACTATGTCCAACTGCATTCAGAATTCGCTTGGTGATGTCTGATCGTGCTCTGACAGCGGCAGTGATGTCTCGCTCTTATTGAAGTATATGCGCGAGACATCACTGCCGCTGTCAGAGCACGATCAGACCAAACGAATTGAGTTCTGAATGCAGTTGGACATGTTAGTGGTGTGTTAGAGGTAAAAAATGATATAAATACTTTTCGGTTTCTCGCACAAACCGATCGTTTCGTGTCTTAGGACATCACTGTGTCGTCATGAGCCGCAGGGTTTAATTTGGACTTGTCTATGCAAGTTTTATTCACTCTTATAGTAGAAGTTCCCATCCACTAGCATTATTTGACTGACAGACGGCAATGGTTGGAGTTAAAAATCATCATTTGTGTTCTACTGAAGAAACAAAGTCACCTACATCTTGGATGCGCTGGGGGTAAGCAGATAAACATCAGATTTTCATTTTTGGGTGAACTATCCCTTTAAACTTGAAAAATGGTGTGTACTGATGTCTTTCTGCGTTTGAAACAACATTCCTTCTCATGTTCATTCATGCTTATTTGATATTATAAAAGAACTAGTAGGAAGAGATGATCAGTTTATAAGCCTCCTGAGCTGAGGCACTACAGCAATCTGTCACGACACATTAAAGAGCCACAAGACAGTTTTTATTGTTCGAAGTTATTAAAATAACAGTAACTGGGGGGGGGGGGTAGGGTCTTTGTGAAGGGTCAGTTAGCATAGTTCCTGCCGTGAGTGAGCCGCACATAGTCTGCCATGTTTAGATCCCCGCTATATTGATATAATGAGAAATGTGCCAATGAAATTAGGTAAAGTCTTATGTTTGTGCAAATCATTTTACACTGGACTGCTTCGCAAACAAGGGTCAGTTCAATACTAGATTTGCACAAAAGTTGATTCTGAAAGATGGTTCGGTAGCAACTGTTTGTGCTCAAACTTCATATCCAGAACAAGTATCACATTTCATATTTTCATATCTCAATGAAAAGAAAAACAAATTTATATTATTTCGTCCTCCTAGTGGCATTCCCACAAAGTATCTTAACATCATGTCACATCTCAATCCAAAACATTTTGCATTTTGCTTGATAGTGAGTTGGAACTTGATAAACAAGTGAATTCAGTGGTTAATTTTTTTTCTTTCATCACCATCTTCTTTCTAAAATTAAGCCTTTTCTCTCTTTTCTTTGAAAGAGTAATTTATGTTTTTATATCATCATGTTTAGAATGCTGAATGCCACTTTCTTGGCCCGTCTCCAGTTGGTCCAAAACGCGTCAGCAAGACTCTTAATGGGTCTCCGTAAATTAATTCATAGTACTCTTGTGTTAGCATCATTGCATTGGCTGCCTGTGCGGTTTAGAGTTTAAAAAAAGTTTAAAATCCTAGTTTTTGTTTTTACATCTCTAAACATCCCCTTCATATCTATCTGAACCTCTATCTCTACATAACCCCTCCCAAGCTCTTAGATCTGGTAGTCTTAGACTGCTCACTGTTCCCAGAGCCAAATTAAATCAAAGAGGTGACCATGCCCTAAACTGTTTACCAGTTCACATTAGGTCTGCACCTACATTACAGATTTTTAAAATATCCCTTGATGATTATTATTATTATTATTTTTTTTTTTTTGTGCATTTGACTGCTGTTGGTAATTTTGATTTTAAAAACTTTGTCCCTGGTTTTGTTTGGGAATTTTAATGTTTTACTTCCTTTGTTTTTCTTTCTGATGTTTAAATTTTGTTATAATTGTTTTTGTTTCCATTTGTGAATTTTTCTTTCTAATTGCTTCTCCTTCATTCATTTTGTCCAGTGTTGTAAAACACATTGGTCATCTGTTGCTGTTTTAATGGTGCTATATAAATAAACTAAACTTGAACTTGAAACTCAAATATTTTGTGAATGTTTCCAAATCACGTTTCTAAATGTGCGTGTTAGCATGCTGTATGGCTAATGTGGCTAAAGTTTTTTGACTGTATTCACAGATACCAGACCAAATGCATAAGTCTAATGTGATAACATGTCGTAAAAAGATGATTATATAAATTATAACCATAATTAAACAAAATGATACCTGTTCTGTTCCCACATGCGCACCTGTACAACAATTTATTGATGATCGTGACGGAACATGCTAATCGATAAGTTGAATAAAGTTAACTCCATAACAGCTACATAAATTCATCATCTAACCATTCAGAAACATCCTGTTGCATTCTAAAAGTTGTAACTTCTTCCTAAGTCTCTCCATCTGTGTCCGACTCTGGTTTGAAGATATGAGGTTGACACAGCTATTGAGCGTTTCTGACAATTTAGCCTGTGTGAGATTCTCCAGTTTTGTTGTTGCTGGAGTATCCAAAGCACCAACTGTCCTCTTCTGGAAAGGGGGTGGGGAGCAGCAGCTCATTTGGATTTATAAGGTACACACATGAAAACGGTGTGTTTTTGTTCACACCCAAAAATTGGGTGACAAATTGGGCATGCTTTATGATAAATGATCTGTGCAGTATTTTGAGCTGAAACTTCACAGACACATTCTGGGTACACCAGAGACTTCTATTACATTTTTTAAAAAGGGGCATCATAGGTCCCCTTTAAGGTTTTTGAAAGATATATTTTATGCTCAACAATTAGAGTTATTAGAGTTTAAAGGAACACTCCACTTTTTTTGAAAATAGGCTCATTTTCCAACTCCCCTAGAGTTAAACAGTTGAGTTTTACTGTTTTCGAATCCATTCAGCCGATCTCCGGTTCTGGCGGTACCACTTTTAGCATAGCTTAGCATAGTTCATTGAATCTGATTAGACCGTTAGCATCGCGCTTAAAAATGACCAACGAGTTTTGATATTTTTCCGATTTAAAACTTGACTCTTCTGTAGTTAAATCGTGTACTAAGACCGACAGAAAATGAAAAGTTGCGATTTTCTAGGCTGATATGGCTAGGAACTATACTCTCATTCAGGCATAATAATCAATGAACTTTGCTGCCGTATCATGGCTGCAGCAGTGCAATGATATTACGCAGCGTCTCTCACAAACGTCTCCATGGTTGCAAGGCACGTTCCCTGTGCAAGCAGGGGCTCACGGGCGCTGCGTAATATCATTGCACTGCTGCAGCCATGGAACGCAGCAAAGTTCCTTGATTATTACGCCTGAATGAGAGTATAGTTCCTAGCCATATCAGCCTAGAAAATCGCAACTTTTTATTTTCCGTCGGTCTTAGTACACGATTTAACTACAGAAGAGTCAAGTTTTAAATAGGAAAAATATCAAAACTCTTTGGTCATTTTTAAGCGTGATGCTAACGGTCTAATCAGATTCAATGAACTATGCTAAGCTATGCTAAAAGTGGTACCGCCAGAACTGGAGATCGGCTGGATGGATTCGAAAACGGTAAAACTCAACTGTTTAACTCTAGGGGAGTTGGAAAATGAGCCTATTTTCAAAAAAAGTGGAGTGTTCCTTTAAAATAACTATTATCTGTGAAAATATTTTAAACGTCATTTATTTCTGTAAACAAAGCTGAATTTCCAGCAGCCGTTTCTCCAGTCTTCAGTGTCACATGATCCTTCAGGAATCATTCTGATATGCTGATTTACTGTTCAAGAAACATGTATTTTCATTATCAATGTAATATTTTTAACACACTCTTGCTGAATAAAATGGTTAATTTCATTTAAAAAGTACTAATAGATAAGGTATGTCAAATAACACATTGTATTACTGTACCAAAAAACCATGGTAATAGCATTGCCATCTTAATAGCCTAATAACAATCCATGAAAAGGACATTTTGTTTTGCTTTGTTGTTCACAAAACCAGAAACCATTTAGTGCCAATTATTCAAGGTAACATGAGATGAAAAAGATCAGAGGCAAAGATTCTTGCCTGAACAAATATGACTTGAAAAAAGAAAAGCACGGATTTAGCGTGCAATACTCTGCTCAGGATCAAAGGTGCTTGTGGCTGCACTAATACCGTCAGCTTCCATTTCCTCTGGAGTCTTGCTACGCTGGATTAGCTGGCCGTTTTTCTTTTTTTCATGTGTGAGAGAGAACAGCACCTCCCTACAGCCCCGCTCGGATTACCAGAACCCCTGCTGCTCCTCTAACACGCCTTTCACTCTCATCTAGGCCTGCCGCTTCTGGTTTCCCATCCCTCGATCGCTACGACCGGAAGCTAAAAGCAGGTCCTGGATTAGCGAATGTGGCGGTCGGACATGTGGGGATGCTTTTGTTGGCAGGCTGAGATGTGGGCATGCAACGTAGACACAGATTAATGTTCTGATTATACCTTCAAGCCCCACTGGATGACTGGAGGATGGCCTGCCTCCATTTTTGGTTGCCTCTCTAGACAAATAAAGCAAAAAGAGTGAGAGTATGAATGTGGAGAAGCTCAGGAGAGAGAAAGAGTGAGTCAGTGGATGGGTGTACATTAATTGAAGCCAGGCCGGACATGCAGAGGTCAGAGAGCAGCCACTGCAGACGTGCAGGTCAAAATCATTTTCAGCGCTCTCTGAGAAACCAGCATGCACAAACCACCACAGCTGGATGGACAACCTGTTCTCAAGGGAAAACGTAACAATGTTAGTTGACGACTTTGTATGAATTTGTACAATGTGAATCCTATAAAAACGTATTAAAAACAGTAAGCATGAAAGTCCACCCCTGAACATACCCATCATACCAAGCATATTGTTTACAAAAATTTGAACAAGATCATATGAATTAGCCACCAATTCACCAAAATATTTGTTAGGATGAATCATTCCAGCTTACAAAAATTTGTTCTAAGATTGTTTTGCTAATATTCCGATTAAGTTATGAAAATGTTATTTTCTCCGAACATTAAAAATGTCCAGTTTGTTAAATATTTGTTGTATGAAAGTTTTGTGAACGTACAATTTTATCACTTAGTAAACATTATAGGAAAAATACTTTTGAATTTACATTTTGAAACAAGTAGTAGTGTTTTTTATACTGTACAAACCATATTTTTTATCCCCCTACACTACCCCTACCCCTAAACCTACCCATCACAGGAAACTGAGCACATTTTTGCTTTCTCAAAAAAACTCATTCTGTATGATTTATAAGCCTTTTGAAAAATGGGGACATGGGGTAATGTCCTCATAAGTCACGCTCTCCTTGTAATACCTATGTCATACCTATGTCATTATACAAATTTGTGGCCTTATATGTCACAAAAACACACAAACATACACACACACAGGTGGATCGGAATTGAAAACTGCACAGTATGTGCACTATACTGCCTACTATTTTTTTTTTTTAAATGGCATGGGAAGTTGAATGCATTACTCACAAGGAGGTCCATAATACCTGGAGAAGGCTATCCATTAGCATTCGCATTCACCTCAATAGCAGTCGCTCCTGTAAATATCACATTCAGCTGCAGCCTGTGCAGAAATGCACATCTGAGGTGGGTCTAAACGCTATCTGCATTTGTTATCTCATATGTGTCATAGCGATAGATGGATTCATAGGAAAGAGAGAAAATTAGGCCATTGGAAATCCACATCTGTTTACCTCCTCAAGGGTCCTCTGGGTGAGATTGGCTCTCTGGAGTGGGTGACTCCAGAAGATCCCTGACTCTCGGAGAAATCACATAGCCGGTTCAGTCAAGCACATTTTATGCCCACGAATGCTTCTTTCTTTTGCTTTCTCATTCTTTGTACAGACAGTGAGCCAGGGTACTTCAGCGATATTCCTCTATTTGAAATATACTTTCCTGGTGTTTCCAGGTTTTACTAGGAGACTGTCAGGTTTGCATATTGAGTCAGAAATGGTTCCTTCAAAAAATTTATAGCAGAATTTCCAGGTTGCCCTTTTCTGTACAATGAAACTTAATGGTGACCATGGCCTTAGAGCAAGATTTTCACAGCTTATTAAAATTTCATGCCTGGTTTTTACACAAAGCTATTGTATGGCTTCTGAATAACCAAAATAAGAGTCATTTTTATAATGCCTTTTTGACGTTTTTGCAACTTGAAAGTTCCTGGTCCTCATCCACTTTTATTGCATGGAAGAGAGTGACATTCTGAACTTTGTTTCACAAAGGAAAGGAAGTAAAATGGGTTCGGAATGTCATGCGAGTGAGTAAATGAGGATTTTACATTTTCATTTTTGGGTGAATAATTCCCTTAATATCATTCTGAAAAAATATTGGGGTAAACAGATTTGGCTTACTGTCTTTGATGGTGGGCTTGAGCACAAGACTTGACTCGACTTAACTTGATTTTACCATTAAAAGAATTACCATTGATTATAACTTTTACCAGAAACTTTACACAGACCCTTAGGACATGCTCTCAATGTCAAGTAAAACATTTTATTTCAGTAAGCCAAAGCAGTGTCAAGATTCAATCAACCACCTGTTTGGCATCTTCAAAATCATATTGAAATTGATCAAAACCATGATTTTCGTAAGGCTTGGTGATGACGATCTGAACCAGTTTATGTAAATATTGGATAAATTGTTTACATTTTACCTTTTTTTTGTCTTTACAGTAACAAATGTGATATTTTATAATGTGATTTGATTCATATAATATTTTTCAATATGACGGTATCATTAAAAACATCACTCAACTTGAATCAGAAAAAAAGTCAGCTATTTATAATCACATAAATTATTGTGCATTTAGCCTTAAAGGAACACTCCACTTTTTTTAAAAATAGGCTAATTTTCCAACTCCCCTAGAGTTAAACAGTTGAGTTTTACCTTTTTCGAATCCATTCAGCCGATCTCCGGTTCTGGCGGTACCACTTTTAGCATAGCTTAGCATAGTTCATTGAATCTGATTAGACCGTTAGCATATCGCTTAAAAATGACCAAAGAGTTTTGATATTTTTCCTATTTAAAACTTGACTGTTCTATAGTTAAATCGTGTACTAAGACCGACGGAAAATAAAAAGTTGTGATTTTCTAGGCTGATATGGCTAGGAACTATACTCTCATTCCAGCGTAATAATCAAGGAACTTTGCTGCCGTTCCATGGCTGCAGCAATGCAATGATATTACGCAGCGCCCGTGAGCCCCTGCTTGCACAGGGGACGTGCCTTGCAGCCATGGATTCGAAAATGGTAAAACTCAACTGTTTAACTCTAGGGGAGCTGGAAAATTAGCCTATTTTCAAAAAAAAGTGGAGTGTTCCTTTAAAGTTTATTTTTTACCCAAATACCATACTTTTATGCATTCTTCAGTTATTGAAAAAACTGTTGATCTAACCCTTGTATTATGTTCAAATTCCGGGTATGATTTTTATGTTGCGGATCAAATTGACCCTAATTGGATTGAATACAATTTGCAAAAAATCACACTATGAAAAAAAAAAAAAAAAATGCATAAATGTAAATTTAAATACCCTCAGAGGCTAGTTCAGAAACTGACACAAACATTTTTGGTCTTTGGTCCATGAAATTGCGGGTCAAACTGACCCACGGACATCAAAATCATCAGTAATTTTGTACACGCATTCCACAACACCTCAGAGTGTCACGACTTGGCAGGCATGTTCATGACCCTAAATGAGAATAAAAAATAAATAAATAAATAAAAAATCCAAGGTTAACCGGTATTTCTAACAACTCCATTTTGTTTAAAACAAGGGTTAATTACAAACAAGCCATTTTTCTCAAAATATATTATTTTAATGATTATCATTTGCTACATACTGTAAATCTATAACATTTAAAAAAAAAAAAAAAAAAAATATTAGATAAACTTAGTGCAAAGCACATCAAGGATAAGGCAAATTTTTATGTGCAACAGATGTAGGCCAGTAGATAAGACCTGTGCATGTAAATCTCACTCCCTTGGCCTCAAGAGGCGCACTAGCAACTGACGTCCTTGTTAGCGCACCCGCCTCCCATGCAATAGACCCTGGTTTGAATCCTGCTTGGAGCGGGTCGAGTAGGGCCAGTTGCATTTGGTGCTGTGAACCGGATGGGAGTGAGGTTTAGGGGGGTGAATGTAGCGGATGTAGGGCAGTAAGAGCTGTGGGTGTAAACCTTACTCCCCTGGCCTCAAGAAGCGCTAGCGGCTGAGGTTTTTAGCATCCTTGTTAGCGTGCCCGCTTCCTACGCCAGAGACCTCCATTTGAATCCTGTTCGGAAAGGGTTGAGTAGGACCTGAGGGGTGACAGTGGTGCCGTGACACAGATGTGAGTGAAGATTGGGTGGGGGTTTGGGGGGGTAAGAGCTGTGGGTGTATACCTTACTCCCCTGGCCTCAAGAGGTGTGTTAGTGACTTCAGAGTGCTAGAAGCTGCTGTCTTTAGCTTCCTTGTTAGCGTGCCGGCCTCCTATGCTGCAGCAACCCCGGTTCGAATCCCGCCTCGGAGCGGGTCGAATAGGACTGGTTACATGTAAGAGGGTGAATAGCAAGCAGAAAACCAACATTTGATGTTTGTCCCTTAATAAATCAATAGAAATAAATATGAGCTGTTGAGGAATGCTGGAAGGATTGTCCCATGAGCAAGGTAAGCAGCCATTACATTCCCTTGCGTTATGATTGACAGGATTAGATGAACTCCTCCAGAACATTTATTATTACTTGTTTAACAGCTCATTATCTACATGAGCTTTTTCATAAAGTGCGCTCAAGCATTTCTCCCATTCACATGCAGATAGAGTTGCCAGATAATGCATTTGTGTTTTGTGTTACGTCTGTAATGCTGTTATACTCATTGTTCTTTCTTGATTACACCGTGTGTGTATTTTGTGCACTTAATGTTTAATATTATGGCTGAAGTTGCCTTCTGGGATCAGTAAAGCATTGCTATCTCTTTTTATATTACTGAAGGTGACTTGAAATGATCATGGGTTTTAATGTAATAGCTTATTATTACAGAAGAGCCAGAGATGTTCTGAGCTCATCTGGGCATTTATTACTCACTTTTTCTCTTTAGGGAAACACAAATAGTGAGAAGATGGGCTGAACAATTAACAGGAGAATTTACAGGCTATTAAAACATGTACAGTTTGGGTGTGATCTAAAGCAGCACAATCTATGATGTGGTTTTTGTCAGATATTATTGGTGATTTAGCAGTTAAAAATACATAAGTGATTTTGGTCTTTTCTCTTTGAAGTAAACGTTGTAAAAAGTTGTATTGTACTTGCCTGTAAATAGCGGGTTGAGGGTGTCCCCAAGATGGCCGCCAAGTGAACAGACTTGCTTTAAAAAGAACTTTGCTTTTTTGGGACCACCAGCTTTCCTCTCTAAGAGCTGAAATCTGTCAGATGTGGGCTGATCTTCAATTCACTGAGCGCAAATTTTAGTCTGTGGTTATTCGGCTGAGAGGAGGCAGCCGAACTCACCCAAACAGAAAGACCACAACAAAGTGGGAGTATTTGAATCAAGCTCACAGAAAAACACAGACTTTCCTGAGAACGACAGTGTTTTTAGTCCATTATTCCATAACAGCAAAATGAGTGTTCCACTTGTGCACCTTCACATAGAATTATTAAAATGCTAAGAGAGATGCTTTCTCATACACACACAGTGTTACCTTTCTTTTTCACCTCTTGTGTGTCACACATATTAAATATTTGTGATCTTGCACCATTTTTCCATTTGAATTATTAGCCTTAAGTTATCTGGATATGATGGATGGTAATGACCATTCAGCTTTGACAGACTGATATGGGCTCTGAAAACAGTTTGCTAATGGTCAGCTGTGCTCAACTAAAAGTTAAAGCATTAGCAAAAGCTGTAAATGTGATGTATATCATCCTGAATTGGCAGTAAATATCCAATATAACAAATGTAATTAGCTGTAAAAGTGACTGACTGTGTCTTTGTTTTAAAATGAAGTGCTGAGATGGATTCAAATCACCAGACTGCTGTAAGGAAAATAAATATAATTGAAGCACTGCAGCAGATCTTGCTGGGGGTAATGGCATCTTTTTCTCCTTTTCTCTTGTCTTCCCCATTTTCTCTTTTTCAGTATCTAGTTTCAGTATCTCTCTTCATCACTCTCTCCTCTTGTGCTATTTTTATTTATAATTTAATTTATTTATTATGACTACGACATTACATATTATCATATTGCAATACAGTTTACATACATAATATGTTTTTAATTATAGCAATAAGCCCCAAGAAGAATGGTTTACATTCACTGCAATCCATGCCTTCACTGGGCATATTGCTTTCATAAAACGGTTACTACACTGGCTAGGCTTTTTAAAATAGGCACACAGAAAAGAAAAAAAAAAAAAAAAATGTAATAATCTATTGATAACATTATACAACAATTCTTTCTGGTTCTCGAATCTGATTGGCTGATAGCCGTGCAATATTTTAGTGATAACAGCACTCTTACCTTTTCACCATTTGTATCACTCCACTTGAAGTGACCGTCACTGTCATTTTTGCGAATACTTCACTTGTTGTACCACAAGCTGTAGTTTTAAGAGTTTTTAGGAAAGAATGTATTTTAGACCTGATAAATGTGACATATTTAAATCATATCGCCTATTTTTACAATTTGTTTTGATATATATATATATATATACATATATATATATATATATATATATATATATATACATATATATATATATATATATATATATATATATATATATATATATATATATATATATATATATATATATATATATATATATATATATATATATATATATATATATATATATATATATATATATACACAACCCCTCACCCAGGTCCTACTCGCCCGCAATGGGTGGGCCTCGAACCTGGGTCTCCAGCATGGGTGTTATTTATATATATATATATATATATATATATATATATATATATATATATATATATATATATATATATATGTACATATATAAAACTATTGAAAACAATAATTTTAATTTCAGTTTTAGTTTTATTTTTTATTTATTTCCAAATAAACCTATGTCAGTTTGTTGCCACAACAACATTTCAAATTTTTGTTTAGTTTACATTTTTTATTCAATATTTTTACTTTATTTCAGCTTTATTTCAATGACCAAAAAAAAAAATAAAAAAACAAAGTTTTTAATTGTTTTCATTTTTTGTGTTAGTTAACGGTAATTGCTTGGTTATTGGTGGATGGATGGATGGATGGATGTATGGATGGATGGAAGGATGGATAAGATGTCATATTTTTATGTAAACATCACTCTCTCTCTCTATACAATGTCTATATTGTGGAATAATAGAAAGGTTAGCTGTTCTGTCGGTCCAGTTCTGTGAACAGCACTGGGAAGATTCTAGAGCTTTCTGTCAATCAAATTCAAACTGCTTCGACAGGAAATGAAAAGCTGTCAGAATGAAACCTGGAGCTTCACACCAGGAGCAGAGAGGTAGAACAGAGGTTACAACAGGAAAAGTTTTAATCACTTCCCACTTTCACCAAAACTCTCTTTCACTAAACTTAAAGCTGCAAACCGTAATTCGAGAAAAGGTCATTTAAAATCTCAAGTTTTGTAGCATTTTATCCATTCCTGCTGTAACAGAGTGACGGGACTCAGGCAGGGATCCATATGCAAAGCTTTATTGAAAGGTAAGCATGGTCTTACAGGCATGGTCAAAAAGGAGCAAACAAGGTCAGCAGGGGATAGGAAGAATCATAGTCAAGGTGCAGGCAGTAGATTGAGGCAGGCAGATAGCATTCACAGTCCAGGAAACAATACACAGTCCAAGGGTATGCGGCAGAGAATCGTAAACGGACAAGGACGAGAACAGACAGGCAGACAGGGAGGGAATAAACGTTCGGAATTGTAACATGTGTTAGCAAGACTTCCCGAAGAGGTGTTGTGTGTGAGTCCTTTATAGTCCAGATGATTTGCTAAGCTGTATGTGGCGACAGGTGATTGGTGTGGAGTGTGTGCATGTGACTGGCAGAGAGGATGATGGGAAATGTAGTCCGGGAACTGACAGGAACTGATGGTGATCGTGACACCTGCAACAAAAAAACACAACTGTGTCGATCACATTGGGTAACCTATCCAATTGTGAAATCTTGTTGTCAGATATCTACAATCCTCCACACAACAGTACATTAAACATAAAATATCTTCTGGTCTCAGACCCAGGCCATATCCAGTTGAGATGAAGGATCTGCGCCTAGACACAATGAAAATGCAGCCCTGAAGTGTCAAACTATGCCCTGTGAAGGCCTCCTTCCATTTCCTTTCCCTATGTATAGATAAAACATTATCAAAATTATTCCAGTTTGCATATATCCGCAGACACGACTAAATTTTCTGTATTATGCAGACCAGACAAGTAATTTGGCAATATCACTTTGTAAAAAAGACCAAGCGTCTGTGCACATACACATTCAAATGTGCAAACATTTAGACTAAACACGTAAATGAATGGCATGAACGCATTAAAAGTACGTAGGAAAAGTTTAATTTAAGCGGCCTCTAAGTTAATAATTAACATTTTTTACAGCGGAAGTGATTCAAACAAAAACCTACTTTAGCGTGATAATAATATTTTCTTAGAGCTGCTGTAAAGCCAAAACAATCTCTGTCAATTAATTTTCTTATTATCTCTGTGAAGCTGCTTTGAAACAATCTGTATTGTGAAAAGCGTTATATAAATGAAGATGACTTGACTTGACTCACGCTGGTTGCCAGATTGAGGACACGCAACAGGAACAAGCGCATAATTAATATGCCCCTGGACATAGAGCTTTTTAGATGGATGCCGAGGCATTTTAGGTAGGGTATAGCTATATCATTTTAGGTAGGGTACAGCCTATCTGCGATAAGGTAAGATATAGGGTATAAGCCTGCGAGTTTGTTTAAAGGGTTCCATGGCTACAGTTTGCTGTGTGTTCTACTAACTAGCAACCTTGGATGTCAAAATTGGATACTGGCGGTGGGAATGATCCCCGACCAAAACAAAAACAGAGATTCTGACACGGAACGCACATTTCAAAGTAGAATAACTCACTGTAGGATTGTTTTTCGGAGAACAAGTATGTGAACTTAGTTTGTTTCCTAATATCTGCAAACAGAGTATGGTGTTTTTATGCTTTTTATGTACAGTACAGTCCAAAAAAAAATGACATACAGCATCTTTAAGACTTTAGTGTTAAACAGCCTGTTTTCACTACTGTACCTTTGAGACTTCTATATGTGACCTCTGTTATGATTGGCTGACCTTTTTACATGTGTAATGGTGCTTACATAATGTTTAATGCATAATGGTTTAAAACTGAAGTTCTGGTTTAGAGTGGAAGTTCAGGATCATGCAATTTTGACAAGGTTTTCTTCTCTAAATTGGTCATTGTTTTTGTTTTCTTTATAACTAATGTTCAGCTTTGCACATTGTAAAATGAAAAAAGAAATATTCAATATTTTCTCACTTGTCTAGCTGTATTCATCAGCCCCATTTCATTTTTACCTTTTCAGGCAATGAAATCTCCGGCGTGAGCCTCCACTCTGTCACGTTCCTGTCTCCGAGCCTCAGCCTCTGGTTAAGCTCCTGCGGTTATGTTGTGTGTTGTCTACGCCAGACTCTCCCGTGTGAAGGGCAGCCTATAAAACAGTCTATTATTGTTATTATGGCAGCAGCGCTGCGCCCAGCCACTCCGCCAGCAAAGATGGAACCAGTCATTAAATTTAAATTGAGCAATATTTTCTTTTGACGCTGAAGAGGGGCTGTTAAGATGGATTCATATTTCCTTTGCTGTTATTCATTTATTTGTTGCATAAACTTAAGATTTATTGGAGCTGTGTTCATTCAAATGTACGAGCATGCACATTCCCTGGAGAGATGCTTTCATAAAGCACGCGTTAAAAATGAAAAACACGAGAAGGCGTTATTAGGACGCTATTAACAGGAGACTGTATGAATTGGCACGCTTTCACTATACAGTATATTTCTCAAATTTCAGTAGACGTCAACATGGTGTTGGTAGCAGTGAAAAACCAAATAACGGCTCTGAGATCATCTTCTGCGGTTTCTCTATTCTCGACTCTGTTGACAGTAGGATGTGGCAGCGGAGAGAGGAAAGATGGCTGGATGGATATCTGTTGTGATTAGATGGGCCTCAGAGGACGTCTGCAGTGCTGGGTAAGGCTGGAATCAAAGTGAGCACTGTGTGGATGTGTAGACATGTGCCTCCTCTCGTTCTTTCATGCATCAGGTCAGGCCGTTCTGAATATGGCAACAGCGGTGGGGGTCACAGAGGTCAAGTGGAGCTGTGGGTGCAGATGGGCGGTCACATAGAAAATGCATAAGAGCTCATTTATCATTTTCAACCATGTCTCCTTTTCTTGTTTTTCCTCTTTATTTCTAGTCTCACTGTTATTATTATGATTCTGGTCATGTAAATACGTGAAAACTGTGTGATTTTGTGTTAAAAATTTAGGAAAATTGAACTGGGTTTTGAACTCAGGACTGCTCATATGCAAAGGAGAATCATACTGTTAGGCATAGACTTGTCTCAGCCTCAGACGTCACGTCCACGGACTGTCGGCTGATCGTCTGATCCATATGGCGCACCTATCTGGAAACACTTCAGGAGTTCATCTGGTTGGCTGAATTCTACAGGATGTCCGGGAGATGTGTGTGTCACGTTCTTTAACGGTCCTCCTGGAACCAAATGCCGTGACGCCAAACGTCATCATGCTTACAACTGTGATGATGAGCACTTACCAGGATCAACTAAATGCTGGATTTTACAAAGAATGTGATGTTCGCGGCTCCATTGTTGCAGTAAACTTATACAATGTTCTTGAATGAATAATTTATTAGATGCATGCCAGTCTTTTATCTTTCACACCCCTAAACATGACGAGGAACAAAACGAACTGTGATTGGTTGCGTTACATGTCAGTCAAACATCCTCTTGGGCGATCCTTGGCCAATGAAAGCTGCGATAGAGTTCAGACCTTCTCCCGTTAGTCTGAAGGTCTGGCTACGCGAGACTAGCCTATCAATCTTAGATACTAAATTACAGTTTTATTTGATCATTAATTTTATTTTATAAGAAAATACAGTATGTTCTGGAAGTTTAAGACAATGCTTGTATGAAAAAATTAATAATTACAGATTGTATTATCAGCAATATTTAGTCATATTAATAATAACAATAACAGTAATAATTTTATTATCAGCATGACAATTTATGCAAGTAAATATATATTTGAGAATTAACATTAAATTTCTCCCCTTTTTCCTTTAATGATAGTGTGTCTGTAGAAAGTCACAATCAGTGTCACTAATTTGGCAATCCTTTTAAATGTTTAAAGGGGACCTATTATGCCAAATTTATATTTGAACATAAATGTGTGTTTGCAGTGTGTGTACACAACCACCATTATGATATAATTCCACCCAGTCCTTTTTTTTTAATACTCATAAATCATAAGCGGTGTCTGAGAACAAGCCATTCACAGATTCTATACAAAGTGTCTAATACGGTCTGCCATATTAGTATTGATCCCACCTTGAGCGAGTTGTACATTGTCCGCCATTTTGAATAAGCACCTCATAAGCACCTCAGGTGCAGCAAATATTTTCTGACCCTGTAGGCATCATTGTCTGACTCTGGTTCGAATTGAACACCACTACTGACAGTTTCTGACATTTTCAATGCGTGAGATTGTCCTATTTTGTTGTTGTCTTCTTGAAAGCGGGCCGAGAGTTTGTGCTCACCCACAAAAAGTGGCAATGTCAACATGCCATAAAAACTGACCTGTGGGGTATTTTGAGCTAAATCTTCACATACTCCGAGGACATCAGAGACTTATCTTACATCTTGTAAAAAGGGGCATAATAGGTCCCCTTTAAATTTTAAATGTTTCAGTAATATATAAATATATCAAATCTTTCAAAATCCTAAAACTTTGATTATTTTTGTGTTTACATGGGGGAAAATTATTAATTGTTGCATTAAACCTTTATACCTCATTGTATGTGTACACTGTATGGGAATTTTGAAATGAAGAAAAAATATATGAAATGAAGAAAAAATATCACTATTTGTGACCTGAGAGTTGGTGACTTGTATGCTGCTGGTTCAAGCTCTGTGAATGGTTGGCTTTGAAAAATCACCATTGTGCCCTTGTGCAAGACACTTAAGTCCAGAGGATATTTACCTAGAATAAATTTTATACAAGTCTCCACCCCAAATGACTAATTACAGTCTCAATCTAAAGCTACATCTTCCACTACTTGTGCTGGTAAAAATATTAATGGGTAACACTTTAGAATACTGATCCTTCATTAATGAATAACTACACAGGAACAAATGAGTAATGCATTATTAACACTTTAGTACTAACTACTATTAACTAACAAGTAACTCTGATAAATGAATTAGTAAGTAATAGTGCTCAGTTAAAGGTGGTAGTTCACTATCAGCTAATCAGTAACCTCTGTTTTTTTCATACCTCCCAGAGAACTACTAAGAACTACTATATATATGTTCATAATTAATGTGAATAATGCATAATGTAAAATTAATTCTAGACTAAAGGCCTTGGTAACCCACTAGTAATGAGTGAAGTATTACCAAATACTTAAGGAATTACTAATTATTTAGTATTCTAAAGTGAAAAGCATGATAACTCTCTAGTAACTACTGTAGTCATTGTAAACTTTTGAGGTTTTTGTAAAGTATTGGATAGTAATAACTCTAATTAGTACTAGTAATAACTAGTAGTAACTACTTCTTATTTGGATCAGTATTCTAAAGTGAAGATCATGGTAACCCACTAGTAATTACTTAAGTGTTACCAAATATATCATAAGGAATTACTGTACAAAAACATACAAAAACATCAAAAGTATACTTCAGTATAGAAATTTATCATGTTTTTCACTTTAGAATACTGATCCAAATAATTAGTAATTCCTTCTTAGGTATTTGGTAATACTTCACTCATTACTAGTGGTTTACCAAGGCCTTTACTTTAGAATTAATTTTACATTATGCATCATTCATGTTAATTATGAACCTGTATATAGTAGTTCTTAGTAGTTCTCTGAGAGGGATGAAAAAACAGTAGTTACTGATTAGTTAATAGTGAACTACCACCTACAACTGAGCACTATTACTTACTAATTCATTAATCAGAGTTTATTGTTAGTTAATAGTTGTTACTAGAGTGTTAATAATGCATTATTCATTTGTTCCTGTTTAGTTATTCCTTAATGAAGGATCAGTATTCTAAAGTGTTACCTATCAATGTTATTGCAGGTAAGATTTTCTGTAATTTATGTCCGTTTAGCATCACAGACATAAACTTGTTTGTTGCAGAAATTATTAGTAGTAAATTTGACATCATAGACCAACACTAATGCAGATGGGAACAGAATTTTGAAGGTATTTTTTCCTTCTAGGGTAGTTGCCTTTTTGTATGTTTTAGATGTTTATGTTTTGTTTACTTTCGTGGTGATAAATCCCAAGCTTTGAGTCTTGGGAACACCCGTTCCCTTTCACGACAAAGGCTTCCAGAACATTCTGCAGGTAAGACTTTGGCAGAAATTGCCACAGCAATAGCAGAAAGTTGTTGTGGTTGGTTTGCCATCTGGAAAAAACTTCCCTTGAGGAAAAAATGGATTATTCAAAGTTTTGCGAGTTTGCAGCTCTGAGAGATTTTGAGGGCATGAGTTTTACCTGCTGTTACCTGCTGAGAGTTTATAGCCCTGGGTATCTGTCTGAAACAAACTGATCAGATCCACTGAGGAATGATGAATCGTGAACTACATCACAGTAAAACTTCCAAAAATAATAAGATGCTGATTTTTAGCTAGACAGCCCACATAGAGTAATATTTTATTGCTTAGAGGTTGCTCTTTGGTAACTTGTAAGAAAACTCTTTAGGAGAACTAAACAAGCAAATGAGACAACTGTTGTCACACAGATTTTTTTTTCAGATTTTTTTTTTTTTTTTTATGGTAGTGCTGGGTTCTTTTTTTCTCAGAATAAAGAAGAAGCAGGTCTCATTTTTTCTTTTGACTTGTTGTCTAGGAAAAACTACTGAGAAACTTTCAGATTTTGCTTTTCCTTATGAAACCACAGGTCAAACTTGCTCTTCCAACAACTTGTGCTCCGGGTGTGTTTTGAATGCATCTGCTTATGTCTTGGCTCTGTGGTAAACATCTTGTTGGCCTTTCTCTGGCTTTCCATCATATGGTCCTGACAATCAAACAGCTGACCCAAGGAAGACTGAGATGCCAGGTATCGCCCACAATTTTTCACTTACCTTCTCCGGCTTCGACAGCTGCTGTTCGCTCTAAAAGAGTTTCTCAAATCCTAATCCTACAGTAAATGACAATTAAATGTGTAGACATACTCCCTGGTGTATTAACTCTAAATTCAGGAATTGATTTATTATAATGAATTCATGTAAAATTATGTACTTTAGTTTTGCCGTATCTCTCCCCCTGAAGACCAATAAAGTATTAAAACTACAAAGAGAAAATAAAACCAGTGTGAATTGTCATCCCTGAGGGATAGGAACAATTTTACATATTTGTTATTTAACATGAGCCTCAGGAGAAAGAAATAATAGAAAAAGAAAGATGACAAAAGAAAAAAAAAAAAAGATATTTAACCTTTTTGTTACTCTAATAATATTCTCTGATATTAGCTGTTGCTTGCCTGAAAAATGCAATTGCAATCTATTGCAAATGCAATCTATTTATCATCTAGAGCAGTGGTTCTCAACTCCAGTCCTCGGGACCCACTGCTCTGCACATTTTGTATGTCTCTCTTATCTGACACACTCAATTCAGTTCATGCAGTCTCTCCTAATGAGCTGATGATCTAAATCAGGTGTGTTAAATAAGGGATACATACAAAATGTGCAGAGCAGTGGGTCCCGAGGACTGGAGTTGAGAAACACTGATCTAGAGCATAGTATCTTTTGACTTGAACTAGTACACAACAATTCAAAACACCTTAGTAACCACCTAGCAACAGCATAGCAACATGCTAAAATCCACTCTTAACATTCCAATATCAACACCTTAGTAACCACCTAGCAACAGCATAGCAACATGCTAAAATCCACTCTTAGCATTCCAATATCAATAGTTTACATGGGTAGCACTGCTCAAATGCTGTTCGGAAAATGTTAAACGTACTTCTCTATTGAAAGAGTGCTTTTCGGTAAGAGTTGATTTGTTCTGAACAGCTGTTCTCTGGCATTATAATGCATCCGCACAAAGAACCTGACGTTTATCATGTTAGCATCTTATACATATTACATTTGTACAAGTACCTTCCTTTATTTAATGAAATGCTTTTAAAATATAAAAGGCTCACTTGTTCTTTTAGAATAGATCATATTCCTTGCGTTGAGGTTTAACCTTGCCTTCATCTCTGTGTGAGTCATTGGTCAGCCAGATGGGAGCGGACAGCAATACTTTTTTTCTTTTATTCATGTATGTGAGAACACATTTTTTTCTTCCTTGTGAGGTCTGCTCAGGGATGGCAAGAATCCAGACGTACTGATGGCAGCGCTTGGCCAGGGAAATGGAAAGTAATTAGTTATTTCTTCTGGAAAACTGCCATTTAATTTCAAATATTGGAGTCTAATTTACATTTAAGTGATTACACACACAGGTCAAGGTTAAGAACAGCTGTTATACTCAAATATATATAGCTGAGGATATAGTTATCCTCAAAAAATCTGCTATTTCACTTCATATCATTCTCATGTTCATCACAGCGGGCAGACTGCACTACAAACTGCAGAATATGTCTCTGTATTTGTTTGTAGTCTGCTGCCCAGACAGATTCCTAGGTTATAAAGGCAGCATGCTTGTTTGTCACTTGCAGTGTAGATGTGTGTCAAACTTTATTTATGTTCTCTTTTCCTCTTCCACCATCTCTGCCATTCTCTGTGAATTGGGAATTGTTATGAATGCATGTATGGGTATGTCATAATTACATAGGCTACTGTCTTTCAATAACAATAGATAGTAGTATGCGATTTGTGCACTCTGCTTTGTATGAAAATTTTCTGTATGCATGAAATACCCAGATGACCTACTACATCTGCCAGATTGTGCAGTAATTAAATAGTTGCATATCCCACAACTCAATGCACTAAACTTGACCTTCCATTTCCAGTCTATTGACTGAAGTGGAAGAAAAAGCAATGTCAAAGCTGAATTTTCAGCAGCCATTATTCCAGTCTTCAGTGTTACGTGATCCTTCAGAAATCAATGTTGATTTGGTGCTCAAGAAATATTTATTGATATTATCAATGTTGAAGACAGTTGTGCTGCTTTTTTTTCAGGATTCTTTGATGAATAAAAAGTTCAAACAGAACAGCATTTATTTGAAGTGGAAAATTATGTAGCAATGTAAGTCTTTACTGTCACTTTTAATCAAATTAATGCATCCTTGCTGAAAAAAAAAAAAAAAAAAACTGTTAAGTTAAATAAAACTAATAGTATTCAGTACTCTTGAATAGTAGTGTAACATAATAAGGCACCATTGTTTTCTATTGCATACTTTTTCACATATTATTTAAAAAATTCAATACATCAATAATCTATTTTTCAATCAAACATGTCTGCCTAGTAGAAAGGCAAAACAATTGTTGAAATTAGTGCTACCTGAAAAAAAGGCTGTCGTCTTCCCCTTTGCTAAAAAGGTAGGAAAACTTTCCCACCAGTCTGCTATGGATACACTTACCAGAGTCACTGCCTTGCTTTAGTAGGAAATACTTCTTAGCAAACGTTATTCATAATAGCGTCAACTTGTATTGTTCCCGGGTGCAAGAACTCAGAGTAAATGTTAGCGGGAGTGAGTTAATTTTGGTTTCCAGTAAAGGATCCAGTTGTAGGCAGTGGCTAAAGTCTGCAAAGAATCATAAATACAGAGAGAACGCTGCAATGGAAAATCTGAAAAATCTATTTATTTGTAGTCAACATTTCAAACTGGATGACCACGAACACAGTGTTTTAAGCCAAGCGGAAGGGGAAAACTGAAAGAAACTGGCATTCTGTCAATTCCGCCCAACCCCCTGAAGGAAAATGCTGCAGCATACAGGTAAGAAGCTGTTGCCATAGTGTTTCATTTTGACCATAATGCTGTTTATAGAATAGACATACTGTAGTATGATACAATTATTAGTTATAAATCTAACCGTACAATTACTGTTTTGTTAATAACACTGCTGATCAGGGGTGCGTTTCCCAAAAGCATCGTTAGCCAACTAATATCGCAAGTTCCGTCTTTACTAACACAGTTCAACAATTTGGTGTTTCCCGAAACCATAGTTCAAACGAACATTCGCAAACTGCGCCGAAAACTTGTGCATTTGGAACGACATCTCTCGAGTTGTTGTCAGAAGCATAGTTTCTTGTTTTTATGACATGTGATAATAAATCCTTATTTTGAGCAAAATAAGCAAGCTGACATTAAGTACAATGTATATCTTTTATTTCGAATTTACATAACATTTACATATTGTAGTTTGTCCAGAGATTTTAAGCACCATTTTTGAAGAGTGCGCATCTGCATACGTGCTCTAGTACATAAGTACATTTCTAGAGCCTATGATTGAATCTGGAAATAAAGCAAAATAACTGAGAAAAATGAGAATTAGTTCTCACTTCTCAGATGCCATGTCCATAATTTATAGCAAAAAATCTAGCATTAATTCAATCTCAAACAAATTCATTTAAAGAAGTTATTACTCCACCACCTGCGTGACATCTACGACAGATTTGCGACAATACTGTTTCGGGAAACAGTCGTGACCAGCTCGTTGATTTGTTCAACGATGCATCATATCATGGTAGTGAAGCAGCGAGTTACGTGAAGTTCCTAAACGTAATTTAGGGAGGAGCGAGCCCATCTAATCTTCCAATCAACAGCCAGAGCATATAAGCAGCTGCTTACCTCTCTTCAGTCTCAGCTGTTTCAGCATCCGGAAGTGCCGTACTGAACAATGTCCAACACCACGGAAATTCCACCATCCCCCTTCAGACGACGAACTTTCCCCGAGACACCAACAGTCACATCTCGCGTAAGATCGGATCTCACAGATCCAAACACGGATGCTCTTTCTGAGTGCTCATACAGACCACGCTGCGGATAGCCACTCTCTCCTCCACGCTCAGGATCGCCCGTTTAACTGCGCCTCATCTGTCTTCTTCACAGACTTCATCTCTTCATTCTACCACCGCTAATACACTGATTCTACCCATTTCAAATGGTCCGCCAACAGCCTACGTCAAGTCCTCTCCAGCTCTGGAATTAATTTCTCCCGCAGATCATCAAAAGCTAAACTCTACGATCTTCTTTAGTTCTAACAACAGTTCCAGCATGCCAACAAACACTTCAGCATCATAAAAGCAAGACTCAGAAGTTTCTCTTCTGACCTGATGTCCTGAACATAAACATTTACAGCACGCTAATCCACAGTCCGTTGCCGCCGCACGCACTTCCTCGTCCGCCGTTTTTCCGCCCGATCAACAACAGCTGCCGCAAAAACAGTCCCGCTTTTCCAGCTCTTCCCATATGCAGCTCCACTCCTCAGGCAAGAACTATCCAAACTTACTCCTGTCTCCCGCACTTTACTTCCTTCTATGGATTATGAAATGAAGCCTCTTGAATCTTGAAGCTTTTAAAAATAAATACATTTACAGCAGCCATAAACCAGCCAGTGCAGCCAAAGAATATAGATGTACAGCTCAGTCATTCCATTAAGCAAATTAAAGCCTGGCAATGTTAAACGTGTAGATTTCTGATAATATATTTTCCATACTAATGTGTTGCAATAAACTTAAATATAACAATAAAAATACTAACAGAGTTTGATGCAAGTAAATCATGCTCTAATTATGATAGGGTTTTATACTGTCTTTATGGCAGAATGTACGATCATGTAATGTAATGTAATGTAATGTAATGTAATATATATATATATATATTAGTAAATGGACTTTAAATTCCGTAAACCTGTAGAGTAGTGGTCTGGGTTCAACATTCTGAAACGCATGGCATTCATGTGACTGGAAAGATAGTTGAGACGTCTTTCATTTATCACCGCTCCTCTGAAAACATATGCATTCATTATAATTGAGCTGTGTATTCGATATGAGATTTGAAGCTTCAGTTTCATATGTAACATCACTAATTACTTCTGCTTTTTCAGTTCTTTTTCAATCTTCATCATGATAAACCCATGCGCCAGGATGCCCTCGCAGATGGTTACTTCTTGCTCACCCAGGAAGCGGATCCTAGTGTGAGGCTGCCTCCGCTAGTCATCCCTCACCCTCTATCCGTTTACAACTTACCTCATTCCTCCCCTCCCTTCTGTTCCCCAATTTCTTCTAACATTCTTATTGGCACAGATCCTAGCATGAGGTTGTCTCCGCAAATGATCTCAACACTCTTTTTGCCCACCAACCCCTTTCTCTCACTTCAGCCATCTTGGACACTAGTCAGTAATGGAGCCCTCCTCCCAGCATCCATCTTTTTCCAACACCAAACACTTCTTCAGGTCTGAGCCGCTTGCCAGCCCATTCTCTCGCAACAGCAGTCCCTCTTCCAGCTCCTCCCAACGCAGTTAACATGGAACAACCAACATTCTCAACCCATAACTGTTCCCTAATTCCATCAGGTGCAGACATTTTATCTTCTTCCTTTGGAGCAGTCATTTTTATATCTACCTCAAGCTTTGCAGCTAAGTGAGCAGCCTCTCTCTTCTTCAATCATTATTTCCCAGTTAGTTAGTGAAATGGACACCATCCAGACAATTTCCAACCAGTTCTTTTTTCAGGCCTGACAGAACATTTCAGCCGCAGTCTGGAAAGTATACCTGACTCCAGCTTGATCTGCAATAACTTATAATCTGCAACAGCTGGACCTGATATAGTGGAAGGCCTCATCAAAAAGAACTAGATTCCAGATTCATGATCGGCCCATTTTGATTCTCCACCTTATTCCGCATAAGCCCAATCGGAGTAACCAAATTAGATGAATTCTCCACCACCACAACATAGACCAAGCAATCATTCTCATAAACCTGTATCCCATAGTAGTAACAGCCAATCTATGGGGTTCTGAATTGTTAATTGCCCCTTAGAATTTCCGCCTGTTACCAGTTCATCATCATAGATGAACATATCCCAGGTCACCAAAATAAAATCACAGATGTTTTATCTTCTTTTTCAAATTTAGAACATTGGCTCTGGAAGCAGACTCCAATCAACTTCAATTCCTCCCGATTCAGAACTCTCATTCGTCTGGTCCATTCCCTCAAGACCTCTTCATAACGCATCCACAAATACCATACTGCAAGCCGTTTCTCTCAGAACACTCCAAACCTACTGGACAGCTTGGAGTTCCTTCAAAAAACTTCCACAGAGCTTTCCAGGAGTTTTCCCTCCTTTCAGTATCCTTCATCTCTTACCTCCATCATACCAATTTAATTCAGGAACAATCAAAATCTACCTCAGTGGCATACATTGCTCTCCAAGTTCATCCATGGCCAACAGTGCCCCGACTCTTCAAGTCCCCAGATATCCCTCCTCATCAAAGGTTTACAAAACCAATCCCCCTCAGCCAAACACCAGACAACCTTGTAAGCATCCATTTTTCTTATCTTTCTGCAAAGGTGCAGCCATCACAGCAGCCCAGAGGGGCCTATCCGAACACCAAATTAAAATGATCGGTCAATGCCCCGCCTTTAAAACAACATATGTTCGATCAGTTCTACATCACAAACACTAGCATCTTTCTGAGTCTGGACCGCTTCTCCCTACTATTTTTGCATCTCCCCGCTTTCCAAGCCCCGCAGGGCTCATATTCATCTGGATGCAGTGAGAGCTCTCCCTTTTCGGATGTGTGTTAGCTACCACTCCTGGAGTGGGCTTTCCCATTCGAATTGCTGTGTGGGCTCCCCCGTCCAGATACTGTGCAGGCTCTCCCGTTCGACTTGCAGTGTGGGCTCTCCCGTTCGACTTGCAGAGTGAGCTTCCCGTTTATTTTATCTGGGGCTCTCTCCTTCGAAACGCAGCGGGAGCTCTCCCGGTCGAATCGCAGTGTGAGCTTCCGTTCAGGCGCCGTGGGGGCTCTCCCTTTCTGAATCGCAGTGTGATTCTTCATGTTCTTAACCATGGAGGCTCTCCCGTTCGGATCGCAGTGTGGGCCCTCCTATCTGAACAAGCGGACTGGAGGTACCAAGGATCGTATGTCCCACAAGGATTGCAGTGGGCCCTCATGTCCTTATGTGATCCAAACCACCTTGGAAGGACGGTAGCTCTGCGTTTTATCTATATACCGTAGGCTCCCTTTTTCTACGGCAGGCAGGTTCGCTCTGGATATCAGTGGCCCGTTTTCCCTTTTGGGACGAGAACCTCCTTCCCCCCTGTTGGCAGCTGGGGGCCCCATGTACTTCTGAATTCATGGGCCCCCATGTTGCAGACGTTGCGGCGGGACGTTATCCAACCACGTACTCAAACCTCCAGTCCCAAAAAACACTCCCGCAGGAGTAATTTTAGAAGTCACTGCCGCAGCAGTGCAGCGGCGAGATGCATCCTAGTCAAACTCACACAGCAGCAATAAACGCAAGCTCCCGACAGAGTTCCTTAAATAACATTTCCGCAGCAGAAGCCTGCTCATAGCTCCACATGGTGGACATAGTAGGGCGACGCGTTCCAGCCCAGCTCCCACAGGAGCCTCATTAAATATCACTGCCGCAGCAGTATTCATTCATGACTCCAGGCCAATTAATCACAACCACCTTGTGTTCCGGCATAGGAAACACTAGTGCCACTCCTCACCTCAACTCTATTCTTCATGTCGCTTTAATCTTTCGCTCATTTTGGGGGGGTAACAAGCATTAAGCATCTGGGTATCCCATATACATTAAATCCTTAAGCATTTTCAACCATCCAACTTGCTGTCCCAAATTTATTCTGCACTTTTTGGGGGGTGTATCAGAGCTCGAGTTGAAGATGCTTCATCGAGCCCCTCCTCAGTGGACAGCAAGCCAAATTAGCTAACCTAATATCCTAAAGATTATATGGGCAAACGAACTCGTTAAGTCATTGTATGGGAAACACACCCCTGACTTCCTTCGAGCGGGGATACAAAAATGCGGAAGCATAATCTGTAGTTTTCAAAAAAAATCCCTAGATCTGTCAACAGTCTGCCAGATGATGCATTTTGCTGACAAATAAACGTGAATTTTCTGTCCAGGTAACACGGAGAACGAGTCAAAATGGTTAATTTACATATACTACTGACATTTTAACAATACAAAGTGGGCTGGAGTTGTGTATACTTTATGTTCACTCTATGTGGGGTGGAACCAGCAACCTTAGTTGCAAGCCCAAAGCTTTGGCCCAATGCCACAGCACCAGATATCTGTATTTACAAGCACTTGGACACAACATTTTGAATTAAACAAGCGATTTAGCCAGGTCATATGACAAAATTGTAGAATCCATTAGAAGTATAGTACTGCTAGAAACTTAATGCAAACTATGTATTGTTTCATATGTTTCAGTATGCCAGTATATACTGCACAGTAAGCAGTATGCTAAATTCTATTCTAAACAAATCCATTGTTTCCATAGTAATGAGAAGAATTTTCTGTGTATGTGCTGTGTATGTGTAATGATAATGTTGATCTCCATAGACCTTATTTGAGTGGAAACCTGCTGTTGTCATCTGCAGCTTAAATAGATGTCATTTTTACAAAGTGATTTCAGAAGGAAATTTCAAGAGCGCACACAGACGTGCACCAGTCTGCTATAAAAACATATGAACACAAACGCCACAGGCAGATGTACACACACAAACACACAGTTTATGATGAAATGCCCCCTGCAGTGTCGCTTTCTGGGGGCAAGTCTATATTGCACAGTTGTGTCATCTGCTATTATGACTTCATTACGGGACCAAACACCTCCGTCTGCCAGGAAATGGATGAGTGTCATCCCTTCTTTTTCATCCGAATAGATGAGTGTCATCACTTGTTTCTGCCTGGCTGCTCGGGGCCACCCTGTTTACAGGGTCCCTCATCCATCCTACCTTCTTTATTGACCCTCCTTATGTAGAGGGATGAAAAATAAAGGAAGGGTTTGGGGGGGGAAATAATGACATCATTCAAGACTGGACCAAACAAGGACCTGTGAGGTTGTGCCGTTGTTTTCATTTCCCTCGTAAATTAAATCATCTAGAAAGGTTGTTCTCGGACGGTGGGCTCAGGTAGAATATTGCTGGTGACCGTGACATGATTTGTTAGGCAGGGATGAGTGTGTGTGTGTGTGTGTGTGAGGGAGAGAGAGATGAGAAACTCAAAAAAGACATTCTCATTCCTCTTATGACAACTTTAATGAGACAGGATAAGAGATATTTCTCCATCAGGACCATGGATGTCTTAATTGATTGAATTTCGGAGGAAAATTAAAAGTTATGGCTGTGAATGGCCCAGCAGAAATCTCTGATCCACTCAGTGTAATTTAATAGAAAGTGCTGTTATGTTTGATAGGGAAGATGAGTGTGTTCTTCAAATGACCTTGACAGGCCATTTTCTCTCTATGGGCTTGTTGAGAGGCTTATACTACTCATTATTTTTGCAAATTTTCTGCATGCACGGGAAAACCCAGATGACCGTCTACTTTTAACACATATGCAACCAGAGCACACTGTAGTGTATCCCACAACGCAGTGCACTCAACTGCATCTTTTATTGCCAATATGGCATTTGAACTAGAAGCAATATCAATTGTGTTTTAAAGGAACAGTTCACCCACAATGAAAAATACTGTTATTATTTGGTCACCCTGGTGTCGTTCCAAACCAGTATGACTTTATTTTTTTTCTTTAGCAGAAGGTGCAGAATGTTTGTGAGAGAAAAGACTGAAAAGTATGGAAGCTTGTTTCTGCCACAGAATAAAAAATAAAAAACTAATTGAGTCTATATCTTACAATTCAGACTGTATAACTCACAATTGTTAGTTTATATCTCTTTGTGTTGTATTTCTACGAGTACTGAAAGACAGGAAGGCATTTTTTTTTCAATATATCACATGGCTACATACTAACAGACAACTTTATTGTATTGTTATGATTGTCAAGTTTAGTGCTCAAAAGTGTCCATCTCTGTTCATATTCATTGTATGGAAAAGATCCATACTGGCAAGTCATACGAGTTTAGAGTGACATAAAGGTGAGTAAATGACAGATTTTTTGTTCTGGGTTCAATAAAATATTAAATATATCCTCCTTGACTGATTATTTGATTGGATTAAAAATGCATAATAACTATTAATTTCTGTGATTATAGCTGAGCATCATGTTCAAATCCATTTTTCTAAAAAAAAAAAAAGAAAAAGAAAAGTGGTTTTAGGGGAATAAAAATCACACAATGGCATCAATTTAAGTCATGTGACTGCTGCATAACATACTACAGTTTACTAAACCTACCCATACCACCATACTAAACCTACCCATACCACCAACCTTACCCATGTGGAAATGTGTTTCCGCCTTTAAATTAAAAATAAAAAAGGTAATTGCGACTTTTAATCTCACAATTCTCTTTTTTCCTTCTTTTCTCAGAATTGCGAGATATAAACTCAAAATTGCGAGTTATAATGTCAGAATTGCAATATAAACACAATTGCGAGAAATAAAGTCAGAATTGTGAGTTATAAACTAACAATTGCACATTATAAACACAAAGATATACATTTTCGAGATATTAGGCAGTATGCACTATACTATGCAGTTTTCCATTTCCATTCTGAGCAAAGCCTTTTTCTACCAAAAAGACTCGAGGGAGAATTAAATATGAATGATTTATTTGGTACAAGATCAGATTAAAGAAATAATAAAAATAAAATAAAACCCTCGACAAGCTCTGTCTCAAAGTTCTTTGGCGTAGGCCCCCGTCTTTCTCCAGGTCTTGATGTTAGCTGGTAGGTCCTGCCTGAAGATAAAGGCAGGAGCGGAGCCTACCCCCCCTGCGAGTGGACAGGGACCATCCTGGTGGTGGCGGGGAGGATGGAGGGGAACTTCACTACGACACCTACGGGCAGCAAAGTAGTATGGTGAGATCATTCTATATATAGTCGATGTCGAGCTGTGATTGGCTACGCCAGATTGCGAATTAATGACGTGCATTAGAGTCTTTCTGGTAGAACTTGCGCATACGCTTTCATTTCTCTCTGATGTGCTTTTTCTTTCCAGGGGAGCACATATTCCACCCTTTAACTAAAACCGACACCACTGTGTTTTCAATCAATCACTCCTCAGACTTTTATTTGTTCCTTTATAATCAGAAAAGTGTATGTATATGTGTGTAAGGTCATGCATTTGCCCTCATTAAAGACAGTTTGTTCTCCCTTTCTCTTTGCCATGAAGATCAGACACAGCCCTCCACAGCAGTTCTCAGACACCTGCAGAGATCCAACATGGCCTCCTGCACAGCGCGGTTTCATTATCGATGGTCCGATTGCTGCCGATCGATCGCATCTTCCCACCCACAGAGCCCCATTTTGGATCACCCGCTACTCAGTCAGTTCATAGAGATAATAATTATGAAGCATGACAGCTGGGAATGGGATTAGCTGTCAGTGTGTATGTGACTGAGATTGATTTTTATCTGGCTTTTTACATTGTGTGTGCAAGCCAAGGTCAAGGGGTGTTGACACACACATGCACAAACACACACAGATATACTTTCATATAAAACAAACTAGACGTCTACGCAGGTATTAGGTTGAAGCTCCAACCAAACAGGTAAACAAAACCCTGTGACCTGAACTGTACTCCACTTTCCAGACACTTTATTTTTCACAGCTCATGGATGGATTCTGACTCTAAGATAAAGACAGTGGTGTAGATTTCATTTGCACATTGGATTGGACACTATACTTCATTGCAACCCATAGAAGGTAACCAGTATTGTGGGTATAAAACATGTATGTTTATATAAGCTGTTCTGAATTCTTTAAGAATGGTGCAATTATTGAGAGGTATGCATTATGCATATCGTCTTCATGTTCAGTCAGATTTATTTTAGAGATATCAAATTTGGGTTTGCATGTGGACAGTATCCGAGTGAAAAAAAACTGTTTTACAGTTCCTCTGGATTTTGTATGCAAATGAAATGTTAATGGCATTAGTATTAGTATTTTCAGGTAACGAGTGCTTGTTAAAGGCGGGGTAAGCCATATTTCAAAAACACTGTTTGGAAGTTAGTCGGACTGATACCAACAACAAACGTGTAGCCAATCAGCATTAGGGGGCGTATGACGGCCGAGGAGATAGAACGGGCAAGAGGGAGATTTGAAGAAAACCTGCAGAAGAGATGAGACACAAAACAAAAGAGCTCAAAAGAATATCACTGGAATGAAGGTTTATGACCGGGCAAGTGCTTTAGGACCTGCGTTAATATTAGAAAAGCTTTCCAGATTGGAGAGAGCTAAGCAGGAAAATCTGAAAACAGACACTGAGGTAGCTTTGATTCTGCTTCACACGTGAGTAACAATCCAGCGTTAGCGCCAGTTGTGGCTGGTCACGTCAGTCGAGCTCGCATCAGCTGACTCCCAGGTGACTTACGTCTACCTATCGGAATACGACGCCTACCACAGCATCCATATATAAGCTCCTCAGTATTATCAGCAGTTATTGCATTTCTCAGGAGCTGATTAAATGGAGAATTCGATGGGCAAAAAGCATCATCTCACTAGGAATCGTGCAATCTGGAATTTAGCGAGAGGGATTGATCATAAGCTGCCTGATTTTGAAGTGTTTGAGTTAGCATTGCTTCTCACAACGCTGCAATTAGACATGAACTCGATGAAGTTATACTATGACCAACTCAAGAACAAGTTCAGATAGATCTGCACTCCCCACATGAAGAAGGATTTCAAGAGAAGATCAAGCATCCATGTCACAGCCGGCTATTTCACTCTCCTTCATCTCTGAATGTTTTCAGAAACTAAGCTAAGATCCTTTCAATGCTCATTGTTTTAAAGCTATCAGGTACTGGCAACATGCTGTTGCTAATGTTATCAGTGTTGCTTAGGCTTCTAATCATTCTCAAAGCTTTTTTAAAAAAATAAAATATTGAGAAAATCATCTTTAAAGTTGTCCAAATTAAGTCCTTAGCAATGCATAGCCACTCACAAAAGTAAATTTTTGCGGTAAGAAATGTACAACATATCTTTATGGAACATGATCTTTACTTAATATCCAAATGATTTTTGACATAAAAGAAAAATCGATAATTTTGAGCCATACAATATATTGTTGGCTATTGCTACAAATATACTTGTGCGACATATGACTGGTTTTGTGCTCTAGGGTCACATATATGGAACCTTTTTTTTTTTCTTTTTTCATGAGCACTATTAGCTACTAAAAAATGTTAAAAATATTTACTTTTTTTTTACATTCAGACATTCATATATACAGTGTTTTCACACCCCGACTCTTAATGCATCGTGTTTCCTTCTGGAGCATCAGTGAATGTTTGAACCTTTTTTAATAGTTGAATTTGAGTCCCTCAGTTGTCCTCAGTATGAAAACACAGATCTCAAAATCCTACAGTCACTGCTGGAAAGGGTTCAAATATGCAAAAATGCTTGAAAACTGTTGAATCTGCAGGAGCTGGAGGATTTTTCTGAAGAACAGAGCTCAGTTTAACTGCTCAGGACAAACAAGAGACTCATGAACAACCATCACAAAACATAAAAACAGTCATAGATCATCAGATAACCACACACAGTATTGAGAATCAATGGTTCACATACTTATTAATGGGGTTATTTTAATAAATTCAGCTATTGTTTTGTCTTGTGAACTAAATGCAAACATCTTTTATGTAAAATATCTTACTCAGGACAGTACTAAGCAAAAAATAACATGCATTTTTTATTATCCCCCTTATTTTATTAAAATAATTCTCATTTTCACAGATTCTGCAAGGGGTTCACATACTTTTTCATGCCACTGTACATACACACAGTGTGTATGATATATAATGGGTGTTATCCTGTACACATACACAACCCTATGACAGTTAAACCACTCATGCCCCAGCCATCAAAACATTTCTTGTTCTGCTCTCTGACATTTCTCTGGCTGTTTCAGCTCTGGGGGAAAGTTACAATATGATAAAAGCGTCTGTAAAGTAGAACTGTTTTTTTTCTTTTACTTTTTTACCCCGAGTAGAAACGGTCAAAGGGTTAAAAGGCAGATGGAGTGCACATGGGCTTCTTCTCACACTATTCAGTATTCAGAGAAACCACATGCCGTCATAAAACACTCAGAGATCAGAGTATACAGGTATACTTCAGGTTTGGATCCACGGCAATTAAATTAGACCACAGAAATGTATGGACTTTTCTCACACTAGAATTTAGTCATTTTGAAAAGGGGAATTTTAATTGTGATATAGAGATTTGAGCTAAATGAGATGGGTTCTTAAACATTTTGCCACAACTTGGTTGTGTTTAATTCACTTGTTTACTTAATCCATTTGTGCTTGGACTACATGGATCATTTTTGTTGGCATTAACTGAAACTGGGCAGAGGATTTCTAGTTCCCAGTATGCTTTGCTTGGGACTGGATGGGGAGAGTAAATGTTGAAATTAAGTGTTGAAATTAAGTATTAATGTTCTGTTATGTTGGGAAGAGTTTCTAATAGTTTTTTTTTTTTTTGGGGGGGGGGGGGATTACTATTGTGCTGAAGACTGCATCTTGTACTTGAGTTGAGGATATGTTGTTTTTTAAAGAGCAATTATTGTGCAAATGCTTTTGCAATGACTTGTTGCCTTTATCTTGCACTTCTGGACAATACCATGCAGTAAAAACATTTAACATTCTAGTGTGTGCTTTTGCTGGTAAGTAGCAAACTGAAAGAGATTAATTAGAATTTTTTTTTTTACTTTACCCAAAGCAGTTTCTATGCTGTAGTTTTTATGTGCCAATTTAAATTAAGAAAACTAATTTCCATTGGTAACAGTGCTTCGTTGTTTACGTCCGAACGCCGGCTCAGTATTGGCGTAAACAACGAAGCACTGCACTGCAGTCACTATGTCAGCTGTGTGTAACAACAGTTCAAATTGTTAAATAAAGTCATTATTTTTGTTTTGTTTTTACGCATAAAAAAGTATTCTTGACGTTTCATAACATTAAGGTTGAACTACTGCTGTCACATGGACTATGTTGTCTTTATTACCTTTCTGGACCTCAAAAGATGTAATGACGTTGCTGCCTATGTGTGGCTCAGAAATCCTCGTATTTCATCAAAAATAACTTGATTTGTGTTTTGAAGATGAACAAAGGTCTCACGTGTTTGGGACGGCATGATGGTGAGTACTTAATGACAGAAGTTTCATTTTTGTGTGAACTAACCCTTTAACCTTTGTTATTGTTATAGTTAATAAAAAAAAATTCACGTTCATGATAGTTCACAGATACAACTTTGGATCTTAAAAGATGCATCAGTAAATGTTGGGATAAGCATTAACTTAGATTAATAAATGCTGTAGAAGTATTGTACTCAGTAGTTTCTCTTTCATTTGCATTAGATTTCAGTGCTTCGTGCTGTTATTTTATTTGTGTGTTCTGAGTTTGAATTTCGGCTGAACAGAAATAATTGGGTGTGGGTTCAGTGACCTGATTCTATTGATAATTTTGCCTTCTCACAGACTTACTTTGAATGATGGTCAGTCCCTTTTCCCTGAAATATCCATGTAAAAATAAAACAAAGTTTAGCTTTTGTTACATTGGAAAATGGCACTTTTATTTTTATAATAATTATAATAATTTTACCTTGTAGTTTTTAGTGAGTATGTGGTTAACAGTAACCTTGGATGTGATTTGAGGTAGTTGATTATGGCTAGTTCTTTTTAGGCTTTGTGTGTGTGTGTGTGCAGTTGGACAGGTGGAGTTTAGCTTTAGCAAAGAAAATATAATAAAAAGGACAGGAGTGAGTCATTAAACTCCATTACTGGGAGCAGCTGGGCTCCACATTAAAAAAGATCTCTCGGCCCTCAGAGAGCGATGTGGAATCATCTGTCTCTCTGCTGATGAGAGTTTTTTTTTTGTCTTTTAAGGGCTTTCCACCTACAACCAACAATCTCTCTTTCTCTCTTTTTTACCTCTCTCTCTTACCCTCTTTTTCTCATTCTCTGGCTCTCAGTAATGTGTTTGAGTGCATTGTGTTATGTTGCATGAAGTACCTCAATATGTTTAAAACAGTGAGATAAGCAGATGAAATTGAGTATTACCTTGCAGAATCTTGAATGTGACAATGAATGGACAATCGTTTGTGGGGATACTTTTTTTCCTACTTTTTTTCAAATCTATTTTAGAAATTGCTAAAATATATATCAGATGTTTAAAAAGTCAGATATGACTAACAATGTGTGCTTTGCATCATTTTTGCTCACACTTTTGCCAGTTATTTGAGGAAATGACTGTGATAAAATACATAAAACAAAAATGATATTCGTCAGCTGCCATCGCAGGTTTTGAACTTGAAACTTTGCCACCAACTCTGTTTGTTTTTCGAGTTTGACCTTGTGTATGGGAGGTTCTCCGTGAGGACAGTATGTATGATGAGGTGGTACAGATGGGTTCTGTTCATCTGATCACTCAGGCAGAACTACCTGCTGTCACTGCCAGGGGTTCACGCATTCCAATAAGTGCCGAGGCGAACACACACCCCATCATTTTATTCGAATACCTTGATATTTAAACATGCAGAGGGAATTGAATATTTAAAAATGCCTAAATATAGGGAAGACATCAGTAAATCCACTTCCCCATACGTTCAACCTTTTAAAGTGACGTTTCCTGTCAAATGTCAGCTTTTATCATATATAAAACAGGGGCAGGAGGGTTGCTATTTTTCATTGGTAATCACGGACATCAGATTGTCATTGACTTTATCCAAACATTGACCCCACATTGCTTAGTTTGAGTTCCCATTAATGAAAGATAGCTAATTGGTTTTTAATTAATCATTATTATGTGCTCTGTCAGTAAGGATGTGTTTTAAAGGCTTTAGCAAATAAGGATGAGACGAAAATGAAGAGAGAGAGAGAAAAAAAATCACAGTTAATTCTCATCCTAAGTGAAGTAGTCATGTTAGCATGCAGAGAGTGTCCTCTATCCGGCGTGGGAGGTTGAGAGATGTGTGCTTAGTGGTAATAGAGAGTGACAAAGGGCAGAGAAACATGGATGGCGTCTACAACAAGATTTAGTGAGCAAGAGAGAGAAAGAAAGAGGGGCTGGAGAAACTGATGGGACTGTAGGTCATGGAAAACTTCAGGAAATAAATAGTGCACAGTGCTAAGAAGTGCTAAAAAAAAGATAGTCTGGCTATCACCAGACCAAGCTCAATTTAAAATTGAACATTGATCTGGGGAGTTTTCTATGTATTTCCTACTGCACAAGAGGCATGATCAACAAGCATTAGGCACGCAATTGGATAGTCCTTCAACCAATCAGATCAACGGTTTGGGTGACGTACTTTGCAGAGCGATGCGAAAACTCCAGTTTACCGTGGCCGGTAAACAAAATATTAAACAACCCTGCCTCTTTTCGTATATATTTCAAAAATATTAAATGTAATACTATTTGTGCATACTCTGATTAACTTCACTGTAATAAAATGAAATAGGCAATAACATAAACCATGTCTCTATTTGTTTTATGCCAGTTTTAATGATCAATAATAACCATTATAAAAGGTAAGAATATACAATAAGAAATAAAGCAAACAATTCAGTCAAGCATACAAAATCAGCGCTTTAGTAGGATACAAAAGTTAAATAGCCATAAAGTTATGAAACGTCACGTTGCTCTCGGCTGGGCACATGAGCGCTGAGCGTCCGGTGATCGCCTGGATCTCACAACTCCGACAACGTCAGATCAAATTGTCAGAAAGGCGCAATCTTTATCAATAAACCACAAATTTGAGTTTTAAACCAGCACATTCTCGCCTGAAAAACTCTTAAAACTACATATCATGAAAACAGTAATATGTTTAAATTATGCGGGGTTTCTCCTTTACTATTGACGCTTGCTGGTTAGTGCGAGATGCATTCTGGGATACATGGCTGTCTCAAGTCTGCACAAGTCACCTCTCGATGCATCCTCGATAAAAGGGGCGGGTCAAGAACACATCCGGGAATTTGAACTGAACTTGGCTAGATGCAAACTTTGAATTGGAACAGTACTTGGACAGCGACTGATGACGTTTCACAAGTCCACAAGAACACAAGTACAGACAAGTACGCATATTGAGAAAGGGCCCGTGTGTCTCAATCAGCTCCCTAGTTCAGTAGTCAGGGCACTGATCAGGGAATCAGCCACATTCACTTTCATTATATACTGATTCACGACCTAGGGAACGAGGGAGCTGATTGAGATGCAGGTTTAGTTTGCATTGGTTTGTAGCATTGATCCGCGGTTTGCAGAAGCAGCAAGGGCATCGAGCAATTTTTACAGGTTGTGCAAAAAAAACATGAAAGTGATCGGTATTTACCATAGACTGTAAAAAAATATGGACGTAGTGTCCGTGACGTCACCCATAGAGTTCTGAACAGCAGTTTTGACGCGTAAATGAGGCCGCGGCCATCTTAGCTGCACGTGACCGCACGTCACTCACGGATAACTGAAAATGGGCAAAGAGGCGGGATGTAGTTGGAACCGATGCGACTTGTTGCTGAAACCACGCCCACCTAGCATATCTATCTTAGATACTATCCAAAATATTAATAAAGATAGCAATACCATTAGAAAGTACTAAAGTTTTACTGTCAATCTATGGTGATTTTTAAGATAACGTTATAACGTTAGATGATCTAACACCAGTAGGCTGATTAATTTGTGTGGGGTGTGCAAATAACACAAAAAATCAACTGGGACTTCATACCTTTAATGAAAAAGAGATCGCAAGATGAATCCAATCCGTTGCACTTGGGTAAAATGTCCATTTCAAAACATAAAAAACCTACTTTTTGTTCATGAAAGCGTTAAATCCATGAAATCTTTATATATTATCCATTTGCATTACATATCTAAGGAATGATTTGCTCTCCATCATCGTTCTTCAAGAAAGGATGCAATCTGAGCATTGTTTATAATGTAAAACTCTAACGTTGTGCGTACAGTACCACCAGATATCTGTATAACTCTCAAATGTTTTCTCAAACTAATGAGCACGTGTCCAAAGTATAATTTTTCAAAATTGTGCAGCAGTTTTAGTTATAATATCCAAGCAGTGCTTGGATATTATAAGTTGTATATCCTCCTGGTATTGTCATTGTAGTAAATCTCAGGAACAAAACTTTTAGCCAATGCCACGACGATCCAACAAAGTGTGCGAGCACATGTACACAGACTGACATCTGTCTCAAGTATGCAGCAAGCCATATATTGTATAAAATAATTCAGAAAAAGGCACAAATATGGCTGAGATGCCAAATTCAGCAGCTGGAATTAGCTGAGGTAACATGACGGCTCACAGACAGCAGCGCCAATCCACCTGTCACTCAAGTGACCACGCCCTTAATTATGCAGAACTTTAAGGCTTAATATAATTTAAACAGATGAGTTATAAAAAAATTCACCCCCATCAGAGTTGTCATGAAAGGCAAAATTAGCAGTATAGACCAAAACAAAATTTGAACCAGAATGTAAACATGTTTTTTCTGCCGTAAACTTGGCTGTTTTAACATGATGGTCAATGAGATTCTACTCCCTTTTGCAGCCTGTCCCTAGCGGCCAGTTGATGAATCGCAGTTTAAGTTACTTCCGTATTGGCTTCACGAGAAACTGGGGGAGGTTGCCGCTTGGTATTTACACCCACTCAAGCAATTTGTTTGCTAACTAAAGAAGTCATTCAGCATCGTCGAGAGGTTAAAAGGCGACTCTGATATTGTTCTGGTTCAGTGTAAATGAACGCGGAATATAGCCGCCCTAAACTATGTCATGTCATGACAACCAAAAAGAATTCCAGTCAGCTCAGGAGGCGCGAGATTCAAGAAGCAGGGAGACAAAACATATAGAGCAAATAATAAAAATATTGTCTACCATCAAGGGGCATTGAAGTAAAAGAGTCCTGTACTCACATCGTGAAGCAAACCAAAATAACAGCAGAGAATCATTGTATGTCATCAATCGCTGTTTGTAATCTTCCTATGAAGAGACTGTCAGATCAACACTCTAGATTTCTCTCAGATAAGGTAAATGCTTAACACAATCGGCGTCCCTGTGATTGTGCATTGTTATTTTGGAGAGGCGGGTAGATCAGATTTGAAAGTTTGAAAGCTGCTTGCCGTCGCTTCTCTATCGTCATCGTGTTATACCCGCCAATAGCAAGCAAGGTGGATAAGCCAGTCTGTGATTGGTTCCCGCAAAAGTCTGTCCATTTTATCATGAGCGTAATAGATCGCTGTATAGATGCCAGTTCAAGCAACTCTTCACTAGAGTTACAGAATGAACATGAATGAACATCTGAAGGTATGTTGAAAGATACAGTACAACTTACTAAAATGTATCATATCTTATTTAATTGCTCAGTGTTTCAACTGCGGAAAGACGTCAACAAAACAGCATGTAAACAATGTTGCGTATTACATTTACCTCAGAAAATCCATTCAGTGTCCACAGCTGGTTAGTTTGCTAGAGACATGTATGCAACTCTTTCGCTAAATGTATGCACTATATTAGCCTATATATTAATGATATTTTACTTAACTTGTTTTCATTCCAGATTTATTTAAACTTACATTAAATAATTAAAGGGCTCCTATTATGCCCCTTTTTACAAGATGTAATATTGGTCTTGGGTGTCCCCAGAATGTATTTTTGAAGTTTCAGCACAAAATACCCCACAGTTAATTTATTATAACCATTTGAAAATGTCATTTTTGGGGCCTGTTTTAAAAAGAGCTGTTTTGGGAGAAGGAGGTCTCTAATATAGTTCCTAGCCATATCAGCCTAGAAAATCGCAACTTTTCATTTTCTGTCGGTCTTAGTACACGATTTAACTACAGAAGAGTCAAGTTCTAAATATGAAAAATATCAAAACTCTTTGGTCATTTTTAAGCGCGATGCTAACGGTGTAATCAGATTCAATTAACTATGCTAAGCTATGCTAAAAGTGGTACCGCCAGAACCGGAGATCGGCTCAATGGATTCGAAAACGGTAAAACTCAACTGTTTAACTCTAGGGGAGTTGGAAAATGAGCCTATTTTCAAAAAAAGTGGAGTGTTCCTTTAATCGCGTCCCCTTTGCAATTATGGATGTGCAACACACACACACACACACACACACACACACACTGTGATAACGTTCGCGCAATTTTTTGAAACTACAAACACAAATACTGTGATAACGTTTGCTAAGTACGTTAGATACACACTATACAAACAAGGTTTAAATTATATACACAGACATTCTACGACGACGACAACAACTTTAGACGCATTTGTTATTGAATTGGCTGACATCGACTGAAATGACTAACTTATTTGCTCAAAAAACATTAAATACACTTACTTCTTCTGGAGGTGACGTTGGATCGCAAACAGTATATGATCCACACTTTAGTGATGGCCGATTTCGAAACACTGCTTTATGAAGCTCCGAAGCTTCATGAATCTTTTTGTTTCGAAGCAGTGATTCGGACTGTGTATCAAACTGCCAAAGTCACGTGATTTTAGTGAACGAGGCTTCATTACGTCATCACTGTTTCGAAACAGTTCGAAATTTCAATGGTTCACCGATAGAGGGCGATGATAAAGTGAGCCCATGAATCATGCAGATTCACAGAACTATTGAACAAGTGTCTAGGGCTTTACCCTTTGGTATTACCTGATCTCCGATCAGTTTTATACAGTTGTAGATGTTTTAATTATACATTAGAATAATTAAAATTAATAGTGGTAGTTATTAATATCTTATTTGCCTGTTTAGCTTGAGTCATGGAACAGAGAAACAAGCCTTTAAAATTGATAAAAGAACTAATATTATACAGACACTCTATATTTAATCTTATTAGATGATTAGTTAATTCCATTTAATTGATTTTACTTTAAATAAAACTTTTGCAATACATTTGTTAAAGTGTATTTTTAATGCATGTTTGGCCTGAGTTTTGTTGCATTTGCACTGCTCTGACCGCTAGGGGTCAGCGTGGAGACGGGTGTCAGATTGTTTCGAAGCCTCGAATCATTACAGCACATTTGATTCAGCTGCTTCAGTGTTTCATGAAGCCTCGATCTGCCCATCACAACCACACTTGAGGATTAACTTTGAAGCAAGACCTGCTTTGAATTGACCCTCGTTCTCAAAACAGTCAGTCAAAAAATGATTCGCGCAAACATAAACGTATTTTGGAATTTTGAGTGGCGCCTTTCCTTCGTAAATAAAATCCATCCACTGCGTTTTCAGTGGCTCTGATGTCGGAAGTAAGTGAAAACTACTATGTTCATTATTACATCCCACAACAAAACACTTATGTTTCTTAGGAGACATTACCGGCTGTCGTTGAAACAATGGAGGATGGTTGACAGATCACCGACGGCGGGGTCTATGCCAAAACCAGATTGTCAATCAAACCACGTGGGTGGGGCTTAGTGCCATAGACATATAATAAACACTAGACGCCCTATTGGCCGCTTTGGACTGTTGCTGCGATACGTCAACGAGTCCGCCATATTGTGCGGGGCAAGACTGCGCTCTTCACAAACACAAGTAAACGGACAAGCTGCGGTTTTTCTGGATAAAAACAAAAGTAACGTTTACATTTTTCAACCAATTTCAGTGGTTTATAATGTACGTGGTGTACAAAAAGTTCTAGTTACTTAAGATCTCTATAGTTAGACATATAAAATATTTATTTTAATAAGAAAGTCAAAGTTCAGGCTTGTCATGTATTTGGCTGCTTTATTATTGCATAAGAATTGTAAAGACGCCCATACTGGTATATAATTTAATTTTTACATTAAATGAAATAAAGTTTTCTTATTGTGAAAAGGGGATTTTCTGTCCTTAATGCAATTTTAGCTTTTCTTGAGCTTAGAATTGACCACCATTGATAAAATTAAACAAATCATCAAATACAAATCACACAGGCTGCTTTCTGTATTTTTACAGCGCTAAAATGATACTGATATATTACAGATAGTTACTGCAAAAACATACAACAACAAAGATAACTGATGGATCCTTTATGGTAATACATATGATATGGTACAACTACAGTTCAAATGCAAATAGTAAATATGATATTAAGTGAGAATAGTGAATAGTTATAGCCTACAGCAAATAAAATAGTAATGAATAGAACATTTATATAATAGTATAAGTACAATAATATAATATAATAATATATAATCTCAAATGTATGATAATAATAATAGTATTGATATAATAATAATAATTGCAAATACAATGTAATATAAATTGCAGAATAATATAGACAATAATAAAAATAGTAAATTAAATAGTTACTGGTACAATAATAATATAGTATTGGTATAATAATAATAACAAAATGCTATACATTTTCCATCAGTCTCTTGGAAATGGTGAGAACAGTGAACTGACAGGCTCTCCTTAGCTTTCCTCGAGGCTTGCGTAACGTTAGCCCTGGGTGCAACGGGCTGAAAAGGAAATACAAATATAAACAAATCACCATTTAATGGCAAATTGTCTGGATTTTGTATATGAGTCGGGAAAATTTCCTTCTAGCTACTACCCACTGTCTCCTCAACTTGTTGTCTTTGTGAAACCTTAAATGTGTGAAAAGCTAGCCAACTAACTAACATTACAGTAAGATTAATAAAATATCAGTCACCATCCGTAACGAGTACTTGTCATAAAAGTCGGTTTTATAAAATAGAGATGCATATTTTAACTTTAGGAAATTTTGTTGATAAAATAACATAAACATATAAGCTAAAACTATATTAGAAATCATGTAAACTCATGTCTCAACTTTCACAGCTAACTAGAGTGACATCGCATCGCTATTGTCTACTGTCTGACTGACTCCCGTGGCCAACTCTTATAAATTATATAATGATCAAATACAACCAGAAACAAAATGTTCAGTCTTACCTGTAAAAGGTCATTCCCCGTGAGCGGTTTTCAATTGTGCCGCGATTTGTACAGCCACAGCCCCAAACAGCACACGAAGCAGGCATTTTTCTCAATTCCAGTTATGAGCATTATGCGAACGTTGCCCCGCACAACATGGCGGCGCCGTTGACGTGCGGTACAGCGGCCAATGGGGCATCTAGTGTTTATTATATGTCTATGCTTAGTGCAATTCTACGTCACAGTGAGAGCAATCTTAGAACAGGGCGTTCTGAAACAGTGCTTATGAATTATTGAGATTGTAAAAAAAACACTGGGTGGATTTTTCTCATTCTAGGGTGGTTTTGCTCACACACTGCCAACACACATTATGGTCAAACAGCATGTAAAAGTGAATTTTGCATAATAGGTGATAGTAGACCATTAACAGGCTATTACAGCCACTGGGTACATGATTATATTTCAACGACGAATTGGAGAATCATCAATTTATAAGGGTGAGTTCACACCAAAAATTAAATTTCTGTCATTAAGTAGGCCTACTCGTTCCAAACCTTGTTCATATTCGGAACATGAATTAAGATATAGTATAGACAGTGCAGGCTTCCAGGTTCTACATCAGAGCGCGGTATTGGCCGACGATGTGCACGTAAGCAGCATGACAATGCATTCTGATATTTGAATATACATTTTTGTTGGTCAGTTTACTAATGGAAGTAGATATACCCTGTTAACCGTTTATCATTAATGCTGTGATTTAAACTCACCTATGCTATTGTACATGAGGGGTAAGTAAATGTCTGAGGGGTAAGTAATCGTCTTCTAAGAAGAGCATGGATGCACTTCTGAAGGGACAGAATACCTCATCGGCCATCCTTTTAAATGACCCCTAGAGAGTGGGACAGTGAGATATGCATCTTCATCTTTCCCAGAACACCCTGCACCTCTCATTGGAAATCCATAAAAGCATACACTCCTGGAAACCTGATTAAGTTTGAGCTCTGTTTGCAGAGAAATTTAAATTAATTTTAGAGATCAGCCTGAACCTCTCTATGTCCCATTACGGCAGGCAGGGCTCATTAAAGTACCAAATAGATGCTCCTGGTCTGTGCACGCAGGGTAAAAATCTGCGGCTGACAGATGCGGTTGAGCTTGGCAGACGGTCGCCCGTGTCATCATTGATCTGACTCACTCTCCAGCAGCAAACAGGAAGCGAGCAAAGCCTCTGTATTCTGGAAAAAATGTTGTTTGTAAGAAAGGCGTCCTGGAAGGCGGCGGACCTTGGCCAAACCTCTCAGTGGACTTACTGCACTCCCAATTATTTCTGTGTCAGAAGTTCCTGCGTCTCTGTGCAGGATACTTGGCAAAATTAACAGGGGAGCCACTAACCTTTAGTGCATGACAGGCTGTGTAGAATGAGAGATCTTTCTACAGAGAAATAAGATGTTTTTTCTCTCTCTTTCTCTGTCTGTCTATCTTTCTGTCTTTGTTTATGAATATATTTTTTTCTCAATCAGCTATTGAATGCTAAATAAGGGTTCAGATTGGTTGTTGTGAGGTAGAAATGGCTTTCATGCCAAGTTATTCAAATTTATCACAACTGCATAATTGTATTGCATGGTACTTTCAGTGACGGTATTATACAGTCATGCATCTAGTAACTAATTAATTGTACTATTCATAATAGAATAGTTAACCCAAAAATGAAAAATGGAATGATTTACTCTTCTGTGGGACACAAAAGACTAGCCTGTACTCTTGAAAAAAGAAAAAAAAAAACTTTTAATTCTTAAGCTTCTGTTTATCACAGTTGATGTGAGTTGATTATGTGAATAAAATTATATCTGCTCTTCATATAATGCAGGTGTGTCTCTTCAGATCATTTAAAATGATCTTTTTCTGTTCAACTCAGTGAATTATTGATCCAGTTCCAAAAGAAAGGTAAAAACGGTGATTAACAAGGTAGATTTGGGTCTGTTTTTCTACATAAAGCTTTTGTATGACTTCAATAGGATTTAAAATTGCACAGTACATAATATATAGTTTAATTTATTGCAGTTTGACAGATCTCATTCTACTTCATTATACTATAATGGCCAGGATATTCTTGCATGGGTTAAGGGTGAGTAAATGCCAATAATGACTAGTCAAATTGCAAAAAGCAGGCAAATAATCAATCAATTGAATAATGATTTTAAAATTGATTTTATGGTTTTTTTTTTTGTCTACTTTTTTGCATTTTTGACAGACCTCATTCACCTTCTTGCATGGCAGGAAAGTTACATAAGGGTGAGTAAGTGCTGATAATGTCTGGTCATGCTACAAAAAGCAAGCAAATAATCAATCAATAGCTTGAATAAACATGTGGCAGCTGCAGCATGCATAAACCATCACTGATGAAAATATATTTGCATTTAGTGGTCGTCTTGACTAAAAATATCTAAAAATACATTCAGTGGTATGTTTCAGTATAATGGAGTGGCTGGGCGAGTGCTGTGCATCAGTGGGGGGATGGTCCTCCTGAAAGGCTCAGCACGTGAGCGTCTCACATTTCCACGCATTAGCGTGTTAGCGGCTCATCTGCATGCCATGATTAACGTGATATTTTATCATGCTGCATCTGTGATTAATCTTGAACAGTCACACAATCAATTCTCTCGAGACAGAGGATATTCAGCAGCTGTAAGCTTGTGTTGAAAACTCTGAATGGCTGTGTAGCTTATATACTACTTGTTTGTGACAAATCATGCAGCTTGACGGTGGGGTGAACGTGATTTCCCCAAGTACAACATGTTCCTGGATCAACATCTTTGTTAATCCTGGAACAACATTTCCAAACATCCAATCAGATTTGAAGGACAAATATACAGTTTATGTCAAGTTCAGGCTCACAACCAAGGTTAGGTGCTGCCAGTGTTATTCACCATCATTTTCCTCCTATTTTAGGGATATGTTGTGGGTATGGTTAGGTTTAGGGGTAGGGATAGGATTAGGGTCCATGTACGTTTTGATAGTTTGTTTTCCAATTTGAAATGAAATACGCAGAAACGAGAAAATGGTCGTTTCCCGTTTTTTCGTTTGTTAAAAAAAACGGAAAAACGAGATTTTGACTCGATTTTCGTTTTTTTCGGGTCACGGATAGAAAATGGAAACACGACTTCAAAACTCGTTTTCCACATGTGGGCGGTCATTACACGCCCCTTTCAGCCGATTGGTCAATCAAATCTGAGCCAGTGACGTCATCTTCAGTTCGTTCAACAAAATAACAGTCCTCTGCCGCTATATCAGTATGTCATAAATCGGCTTTCTTCTGTGCAACCTAACGCGTATTTCACAGAAATATTTATTTCAGAAATGTTAATCAGCACACAGACTGTTGTAATGCTGTTTGTAGTTTAATAGTGAAACTACCCACACAGAGGAGCGGATGAAAAGCAGAGATTAAAAAAAAAAAAAAAAAAAACCTACAGGTTTTATTTTATTCTATTTTGAATAAATAGAATAAATCACAATAAATAAATAGCAATTTTGAAAAACGAACAATCGCTCATCTCTATTTATTTATTTTATATAGCCTAATTGCCTGCTGAAATGTTAATAACCCTTTGGTTAAAAGATTTAGGGAATATGTAAAGATCAAACATTAAAGATCAAAATTACAGCTACATAGCCTTTTTAGTTATGACAAAAATAATATATAAATGTTAAGCCAAAACGAATTAATTTAAAGCTGAACTGAAACAGAAACCGGCGTTATAACTACCTCTCTAATTTGACACAAATCCAAATGTTTCAATATTCACGATTTGGAGGCTAAACTATATTTATTATTTAAACGCTTTTATTGTAGCCTACACAGACTACTTAAAATGAGCAGTAGGCCTATAACGTTTTATATATTTGGTTGAATGTACATATTTTGACAGTTAACAGGCTGTGGCGTCAAGTTCCTAAAACTGATGTTGTGTGTGCGTGAGGCGCCGACGCGTTCACTTGAATTTTCTTATAAAAGCGGAAACAACTTAATACTTAGACATTTATGGTCAAATATATGTAACACCATTCGAATCTGTGAAAGGTTAAATAGGCCTATTATTTTTGTACACTCACAAACAAAACATTGCTCGTAAAATAAACAAAGAAATTTTCTGCCGTATTGGTTTCCTTTCTGTGAACTTCTCAAAAATAAACCGACACTCATATTGTCGCATTTTTTCCCCTTTCATTTTGGTAATATTAATTACTTAAGTGAAATAAATTTCGACGCATAGACATAGGCTATTTAGCCTATTCCTTTTGAATCCTTTGTTCTCCGTTCACAGAAGCGCTGCAGGTGCGTGATGATAATGAATCCTCATGTTCTGTTGTTTATTCTGCTATTTGTTTATGTAGGCTAAAACTAAACCCCTGGAATTTTTTAATGATTCACAGACATTTATCAAATTTCGTTTAATTCTAATTTAATATAATTTTATCGGTTAATGAAACGATGATCGCATCAGTTGAAAGTCAGGGGGAAAAAAACAGAAATTATATTGACAAGGCAACAATAATTTTCGTTTAGTTTAAACTTTTCAAAACATCCACAGAACTGCATACAGTAAATTTTCCCGCTGTTTAAGCCACGAATATTTACAAAATAAAATAATTACAAAGATAATAAAACTTCTATGTTTAATATACGAGAGTTTTTGTTTTGCTGTTGTCCACTGAAGCAATTGACGCAGAATCGCCAATAGCCGTTAAATCGAAATTGAAAGTAAAATGTTCAGGGCCATTTATAGCTAATTCATTCAAAAGCGAAGGAAAGACAGAAAAAGTGAGGATAGCAAGTAAACTGTGACATATAATAGTAATGTTCACTGTGTTCATAAAAGTGTTTAATTTAAGAGATAAAATCTGTATGGCCATTTATAAGCTAAGGAAAACTAAAAAGCCCCCCGATGGTGATACCGTTATTAGGTGTTGCCACCTAGTGGATAGCCTATTTTCTAATATGACTGTATAGTCTACTGCAAGGAATGCGTCTGCTAAATTATTGAATTTAAACGTATAAAATGTAAACAAAACATTAAAATAAGAAAAAAAAATGAGTGCAGTAGCCACTGATCTATAATAGATAATAGTCTGTCATTATGTATAGCCTATTGATCGGTGGTAGTAGCCCAAAGGATGTCATGCGCTTAGTAACAGATGTAGAGGCATTTACATTTTAAAAACAGCTTAAAAACAGACTTAATTAAATTTACTGTAGGTTTTTTAAAACTTTTTTTTATCTGTGCAAACATATTTCTGTGAAATACGCGTTAGGTTGCACAGAAGAAAGCCGATTTATGACATACTGATATAGCGGCAGAGGACTATTATTTTGTTGAACGAACTGAAGATGACGTCACTGGCTCAGATTTGATTGACCAATCGGCTGAAAGGGGCGTGTAATGACCGCCCACATGTGGAAAACGAGTTTTGACGTCGTGTTTCCGTTTTCTATCCGTGACCCGAAAAAAACGAAAATCCAGTCAAAATCTCGTTTTTCCGTTTTTTTTAACAAACGAAAAAACGGGAAACGACCGTTTTCTCGTTTCTGCGTATTTCATTTCAAATTGGAAAACAAACTATCAAAACGTACACGGACCGATTAGGACTACATTTTTTGTTGATCCTGTCTCACTTGGCCAAGTCACGATGACCTTGACAGTGGATGATGAGTTTTAGGGTGTTTTCACACTTAGCAGGTTTGGTTCAATTAAAAAAAAACTCTGGTTCAGTTGCTCTGTTAGTGCGGTTCATGTCACAGTTTAGTTTAGGGCAGAATTCTCAATATTAACTAACCAGTAACTGCATCTTTTGCCTCAAACTCCTAATTACTGCTTATTAATAGTTAGTAAGGTAGTTGTTAAGTTTAGGTATTGGGTAGGATTAAGGGATGTAGAATGCAGAATAAGGGTTTTAAATGTGTTTTTAAGTACTAATAAAGAGCCAATATCCTAATATGCATGCTAATAAGCAACTAGGTAATAGAGAGAATTGGACCCTAAACTAAAGTGTTACCTTGTTTTGTATATTTAGGTTTGGTGTTAGGTTGAACGCTAAGCGAAACTGGACTAAATGTATTATTTTCCTTTTTTGGTATAGACCAAAAGAACCAAGAGACCCACACGCTCAAACTTATATAACTGGCAGCAGGACCAAAGTTGTATCTAAGGACAAGAATACAAGAGTCTTATGAGTGGTCTCGTTTGACTTTTCAATGAACATTATCTCACTAATGGAAGTTTGCTGACCACAGGTTTGAATCTACGGCCTTTCTCTCATCTAACCGAATCGATAGACCACACAAACTTTTCTTAAGTGTTTATCTTTTTGACTTCTTCTTTTAATACTTATTGGTGAGTGCTCTTATACACTTAAGGTTTTGAACAACATAGAAGGATGGACCTGAGCCATATCTAGGGACCAGAATATCCTAGGGACTGTTTTGAGTTGGGTAATTTGCAACCACTCAGAATACTTTAGAAACTGTATAGTAATGCCTTAGCAACCACTTATAACAACCAGGAAACCGCATAGCAATGCAATACACATTAGGAAAAAAAAAGAATTAGAATACCCTAGCAACTGCACATTGCAATGCCCTAGCAAGAAGTCAAAAGGTTTGTGTGGTCTATTGATTCAGTTAGACCAGAGAGAGTGATGATATATCCAAATCTATGGTCAGCAGGCACCATTATAAGTCTCAATGTTATTCTTATCCCTATGGCGTAGATTTTATTCAGCATTTTATTTTCCAAAAATCGTAAATGTGACCAGGAACCAATTTGAACCGTTGTCACACGTATAGTGAATTCAATGCAGGCTTCCTTGTTTACGTCCGAACGCCAACTCAGTATTGGCCTAAGCTTAACACGTGAGCAGCACAACACATGCATGTGATGCTGACACAGGATTAGGGCCTGGCGATATGGGCAAAAAGTCATATCTCAGTATTTTTTGACTAAATGGTGATATACGGTATATATAGGTATGTTCTACATTTTTCTATTTGCATTTAGGAAAAAAAAAAAAAAAAACTTTCTTTAAAAAAAAATCTTATTTCACATCCTGCATAATGTTGTCCTACAAACAATATTCATATTGAAGGCTATTAAAACAGTTAATGTAACCATGTAGTCTGTTATATATGTGCAAAAATGGGAAAATTACATTATATTCTAACAATTTAACATTACAATCTAAAAGTTAAAATGATGCTTTTTAAAGAAGTTAAATTCACTAAACTAAAAATGAAAATAAAAACAAAAGCACAGCTATATTAGCCTATATTTTGATTTGCCCATTACAATAGTCACAGTAATTGCTATAGTAAAAATACACTTACTTGTAGATTTAAAATTCTGCATATGGCACATATGTTGTTCAACATAAACACTTTAGCAAAATGTACATTTTACATTATTATGGCGATCCTGTTCCATTGTGCTCCGTCTGTTTGGTGCGCATGCGCGCGGCGGCGCTCGTTCAGGGAAGTCTATGGAGTTTAGAGGAGATTCGCTATCAGTAGGCTCGTCCACTCCTGACAGCAAAATAGACATATTTGCATGATTTTCTAACATTTACAGATGGAGAATATACCTCTGAAATGTAAGTTATGCACTGAGGAAAACACCAGATCACAAACACATTAAACAGCGTGAGTAGGCTACCTGTCAACACATGCATCTGTCAATCTCAAAGCATCTGACGGGGCAAACCGCTTTAAAATATACGTGTGAACTATATATCTTAATCTTACGAGTGCGTTTTAAAGCCCTTAATATTAAGCATGTCTCATGTTTAGGACAAATTGTATGCATTTTCTCCTCAGCAGCTCACTCTGCGTGCACCACTATTTTTCAGATGCGCTCGTATCAAGCTACATCGATTTAAACGGTATTGCCTCATTCCGTATCGTGTATAAAAAAGTATATCGATATATCGTACAAACTCGATATACCGCCAAGCCCTACACAGGATCCGGCCAATAATGAGCTGGCATTCGGACATAAACAAGGAAGCCTGCACTGAGTTCACTACCTATGACAATAGTTCAAATTGTTGAATAAAGTCGTTATTTTTGTTCTGTTTTTGCGCACAAAAAGTGTTCTCGTTGCTTCATAACATTAAGGTTGAACCACTGTATTCATGTTGACAATTTTAACCATGTTTTTAACTACCTTTCTGGAAGTCAAAAGGAATGATGAAATGATGTTGCTGCCTTTGTGTGGATCAGATACCCTCAGATTTCATCAAAAATATATTAATTTGTGTTCCGAAGATTAACAAAGGTCTTATGAGTGTGGAACGAGGGTGCGTACTTAATGACAGAAATTTCATTTTTGGGTGAACTAACCCTTTCAGTGTCCTAACTGAACTAAGGCCTAATCCTGGCTTAGTTTAAGCCCTATCTCTGAAACCAGGCCTAAGAGTTAGTTGACAACTTTACTTATAGTCAACAGAATGTCTAAAGGGGACCACCAAAATAAAGTATAATCCCCGTTTTGTACTTCAACTAGCTTTCTGCATTGTTAAAGATTTTTTATGGTAGTTTTGGTCTTTCTATATATTTTTTTCGCACTTTCACTTTTCCTTTTCTTTTCTACATAGGTTTTGGTTGCATTCATCTTTCACAATTCAGCTGTCCTGAAAACAGTGACATCCCAAGTTAGGTAGTACGCTCCAGATATTGTCCTCGGGGTCAAATGTCATTCAATGGCTTAGTGCTGGGCCTGCCAGTTCTGCCATAGATGTTCCATTGTGTATTGTCAAAGAAGAGACCATTTAAAATCTAAATGGCTGCTGGGAAACACTTCAAGAACTCTCTTAATGTGCACAGGGGGAGGTTTTTGTTCTTTCCGAAGGAAAAGAGAGAAAGAGGGAGAGAGATAAGTATACAGGGCTATTCTCACTAAAAGCACACTCCAAATCAGCTTCTCTCACAACAAGACCAACGTGCTTTCCTTGGCACAACTGAGGCAGCCATATGGCTAACGCAGCCCTCAGAGGTAACACGCTAAAGTGGCCATTGTTTGGGAAAGACAATGCACTGCCAGTCCTATGCTGCCTTCAAAGAGAGACCATTGTGGCCCACTGACTCAACGGACACCAGATTTATTCATGGGTGCACTTACTGAATAAGATAAAGAGAAGGGCTGGAGTGTGTGCGTGCGAGAGAGGAAGGTTATGAAGGGAGATTTGCAGCGAGCTAATGAGACTACCAAGGGGTGCATTAGTTATTTATTTTCTGAGTGTGTTAGAGAAAGTTGTAAGAGAAGGACAGACCAATTAGCTGCAAGGACCCACGCTACCTCGTGTCCTTGTGTTCTGACATAAAGAGGTTTTCAGAAAAAGGCTCTGAAATGCAAAACAACCCTTTAGCTCACACCCACATATAGACACACACACATAGAGGACTGAAGAGGACAGGTCTGTCTGTCTATCTGATTGTATATCATCCATCCATCCATCATTTTACAAAAATATTGTTAATGCATCAATATACAAGAAAAAAACTAAAAAGAAAAAAGTGGGGAAAAACAGGGTATATATATATATATATATAGATATATATATATATAGATATATATATATATATATATATATATATATATATATATATACATTTGTGGCCAGAATTATTAGACCCCTTCATAAATATGATCAAAGGTGACTCTAAAAATAAATCTGCATTGTTTATCCTTTTGATCTTTAATTTATAAAATTAGCAAAAATCTAACCTTTCATTGAAGGAAAAGAATTGAAAGTGGGGGGGAAATAACATTATGAAATAAACGTTTTTCTCCAAAACATGTTGCCCACAATTATTAACACCCTTTTATTCAATTCTTTTTGCAACCTCCTTTTGCCAAGATAACAGCTCTGAGTCTTCTTTTATGACGCCTGATGAGTTTGGAGAACACCTGACAAGAGATCAGAGACCATTCCTTCATGCAGAATCTCTCCAGATCCTTCAGATTCCCAGCTCCATGTTGGTGCTTCTTCTCTTCAGTTCACTCCACTCATTTCTTTAGGGTTCAGGTCAGGGAACTGGGAAGACCATGGCAGAAGCTTAATTTTGTGCTCAGTGACCCATTTTTGTGCTGGTTTTGATGTTTGTTTTGGATTATTGTCCCGACGGATGATCCAACCACAGCCCATTATAAGATTTCTAGCACAGTTGGTCAGGTTTTGATTTTTTATCTGTTGATATTTGGTAGAATCCATGATACGATATATCTGAACAAGATGTCTAGGACCTCCAGCACAAAAATAGGCCCACAACATTAAAGATCCAGCAGTATATTTGACCATGGGCATGGGACACTTTTTATCCATGTGTGCACCAAACCCATCTGGTGGGTTTGCTGCCAAAAAGCTCTTGTTTTAGTTTCATCTGACCATAGAAGCTTGTCCCGTTTGAAGTTCCAGTCTTGTCTGACAACTGAATATGCTGGAGAATGTTTCTGGATGAGAGCAGAGGATTTTTCTTGAAACCCTCCCAAACAACTTGTGGGGATGTAGGTGCTTTTCATAATTTTTTTTAGGCTTTCTGAGATTCAAGACTCAACTAATCTCTGCAATTCTCCAGCTGTGATCCTTGGAGAGTCTTTGGCCACTCAAACTTTCCTCCTTACTGTGCATTAGGACGATTTAGACACACGTCCTCTTTCAGTCAGATTTGTAGCATCTTTAGTTGATTGGAACTTCTCAATTATTGCCCTGGTAGTGGAAATGGGGATTTTCAATGCTTCAGCTATTTTCTTACAGCCACTTTCTATTTTGTGAAGCTCGACAATCATTTGCTACACATCAGAACTATATTCTTTGTTTTTTCTCATTGTGATGAATGATTAAGGGAATTTGGCCTTTGTGTTTCCTCATGTTTATACTCCTGTGGAACAGGAAGTCATGGCTGGCCAATTTCATGTTCATGATCACCCCGGTGAGCTAAAAAAATTTAAATATGAATGGGAATGTACTTCAGAGATATTTTACTCATAAAAAATTCTAGGGGTGTTAATAATTGTGGGCAATGTGTTTTGGAGAAAAACATGTATTTAATTCATGTTATTCCCCCCCCCCACTTTAAATTTTTTTCCTTCAATGAAAGATTAGATTTTTGCTAATTTTATGAATTAAAAATCAAAAGGATAAACAATGCAGATTTATTTTTAGAGTCATCTTTGATCATATTTATGAAGGGGTCTAATAATTCTGGCCACAACTGTATAATGCAGGGGTGTAGTTTGCGGGGGGGATGGGGGGAGGTAACCCCCCCAATATTTAAATCCATCAGTTACAACCAACACCCCCAACCCAATATTTCAACTTGAAAATCACAGTAGATCTATACTAACATATGTATAACTCATTTATTTTGTAACAATCATTTTGTTTCTAATCGAATATGAGTTTGTCATAATAAATTAGTCAAAAAAATACCCCCCTTCCATTGAACCGATTGGTAATGCCCAACCAATGCGCTTAGCACTTTCACCAAAACAAGTTGAGCTCTACTGTTTGAATGAAAGAGAGCACGGGTAGCACCAAAAAATTAAGAGAACCGTTGCCCAGCCGACTATATTAAACTTCTGTTCAAAGAGGGACGTTAAAAAGAATAAAGTATGTACTGAGAAGGAGGTATATATAGCTATCAGTGTAACTGTAACCAGTTACTAAAACAGCCGTCTGTTTTGTTACTTCATTTTTCAATAGTATCTTGTCAATTTAAGTAGCTCACTCATTAAAACGTTGAATCGCTGCCACCTACTGGCGTTTTCAAATTTTAACATAATTTCTTTCTTTTTAGAATCACTCAGTTATGTTAGAATTTGATGAATGGTTATAGATAAATTCCATGAAGTGATGATAGATAGATAGATAGATAGATAGATAGATAGATAGATAGATAGATAGATAGATAGATAGATAGATAGATAGATAGATAGATAGATAGATAGATAGATAGATAGAGAAGAAATAAATTATCCAAAAACGCTATACACATAAAAAAAAAAATAATAATAATAATAATAATAATAATTAAAAAATAATAATATCAGGCAGCATACCAATGCTCACCCCCCCCCAATGTTAAAAAACCAAATCTACGCCCTTATTTTATATATATATATATATATATATATATATATATATATATATATATATATATATATATATATATAATGTGTAGTTGCTCAATAAAAGTATCAATTTCTTTAAAAAAAATCTTACTGAGCCCAAACTTTTGAACAGTAGTGTGTATAATCAACAGGATGATCAGACCACTCTTTAAGACAGGATGACATTATTCATTAAAAAGAAATACTTAATTGAACTTCATTAAGTTATAGAGGTCAGGATTCCAAGTTTCCAGTAAGCAAATGTGCTTGAGATATACCGTAACCGCTGATATGTTGCCAGTTCATTACTCTCTACCCAATAAACTGTTCCACCCCCTGCCATCCCACTTACTCTCCACTGTGACTCTGATGCAGGTCTGTTCCACTTTCCTACACTTACAGATCAATATCAGCAGAGAGTCAGCTCATTGTTTACCACTGAGCACTAAACATTTATGTCCATAATAACTATAAACAATGGACGCATTTTGGGTCAGTGCTTTCTCTCTGACCACTTATGCATATTCTAATTGGTTGGGTGAGATCCCAGTTGGTATATATCTTCTTTGCATTAAAACTATGTACTTTGATGGTGATGGGAAAGAGCATACTTTTGAGTATGTAGTGAGACAATAGGTCCAAAAACATTGTGAGCATGCTATCCCATTGTACTCTGTGTGTTCTTGCATTACTGTGAAAAAATCAGTAATAAAGGGTGCAATAGAGTTGCAAACACATTGACTGTAAACACATTGACTGATTTTCTTTAATGCAGCTTTGCCATTACAGGAATAAATTACATTGTAAAATATTTAAAAATAGATCTTATTTTAAATTGTAGTAACATTTCACAATATTACTCAGGGTCATCATTTTTTAACTTTTTTTCTACTCGCATATAATTTATTATAACTCGTAAAATTTGTACCTCTTTGCCTGTGAGCAAAAACACACCATTTTTGTGTGTCCCAATAAATGCAAATGAGCTGCTGCTCCCGGCCCGCTTTCCAGAAGAAGGCGGAGCTTTAACAGCTCATGCTTCGGTTGCTCAACAACAACAAAGCTGGAGAATCTCACGCAGCCAAAATGACGATTGTCAGTAATGGGTTTCAGCATTACATTGTTCAAACGGGAGTCAGACATTGATAGAGAGACTCAGGAAGTAGTTACAACTTTTAGAATGCAACTGGATGTTTCTGAGTGGATAAATTTATGTAGTTGCTTTGGAGTTGATTCAACTCATCCACTAGCATGTGCCCATTCATTTTTTGTGCAAATTCACTGTTAGAACTAATACACCGTTGACGCTTGCGAAAACAATGGCGGCACTGTTGGTGGAAACGTACAGATTAAGGGGAGGCAATATTATAATAAGATCTCCTTCCTATGCCAAAAGGGGAGTGAAATCTGAGAGGCTCGTTTTTGTCACATGCTGGCAGAGAAAGGCTTACTTACCAAAACAAAGTTACTGGGTTGTCGTTTTTCAGGCTTTCTGGGTTGGTAGATGCACTGGGGACCTGAGCACTTAAACACGGAAAAGGTCAGATTTTCATGATATGTCCCCTTTTAAAACTCTTTACGTTACATGAAGTTTTTGTCTTTTACGACTGAAAAATGAGAAAGGAAACCATCCTTTTTTATAGCATGTACATCAAAATCTAACAGAAAAAGTATACTACTTTTGATATTTTTGATATGATTTGGTATGCACTAAGCTTAATCTGGCACAATAGGTATTAGTATATGTAAATTTATATAATACAAGTGCTTTTCAGATCTGAACTTGATTCAAACGCAGTTTCATTCAGTCTTGGTTCCTTTTGTAGATGTACAAAAAGAGGGGGGGGGGGGACTCTTTGTCTTGGATGGATAGTAGAAGTTGTTTTGGTGCGTATGTGTTGCAGGCCTGATGGATGCAGAAGGCTGTAGATTAGCTCTGATCTCTTTAACACCTGTGGAGGCGATTCTCATTTTCATACAACACCTGAGACTCGTGCGCACACCTGCAATCTGGACAGAGTGATTGTTTAGCGCACCCACACACATTCTAATGAACAGATCAAAGCGAGTTCTGAACCCTGAACCCCGCTGACTCATTTTCTGGCATCTCGTGGAAAACAGTCATCCTCGCTCTGAACGAGAAGCGGTGCGCTCTTCATCTCTTAAATGTCACCCAGCGCACAGGCTAATTCAGTCACACCTCTCCCAAACATCGAAACAAACTACAGTAGTCCTCGTCTGGAGAAACAGACAGAGAGAGCGAGAGAGAGCGAGAGAGAGAGAGATCCAACCTGATTAAAATTATACTCCGCCAACACAAGTCTGGGTAAACATGGTGATTTGCGCGAAGAGTGATAGGCTGTCTTTAGTAATTGTGCGCTTTGCTTTGATGTTCAGAGTCGGTTTTATTATCTCCTCTGCCGCGGCATAAAAGAAGATGACAGGAAGTAAAAAGGAGTGTTTTATCAAACATTAACGAAGGTGTCTGCCATCACAGAAAGGTAATAAAATTGTCCCGTATGGCTGCATTGACTCTCTCAGCCAGTCCTTTTTTTTCAATGACATCTGGCACAGATCTGATCTTTTTGTCTGTGAATCACACAGATTTTGAGCTCTTTTTGATACTTATATTTGACATATCCTACTGATTTGTCTGAACACCCAACTGATTTTCCTCTTAAAGAACCCGCATGTTTTTTTCCTTCCATTTTTAGGTCATCCTACAAGTGTTTTTACTGTGTTCAGGTCAGAGTCTGGGGTGGTGGATTGTTTACATCTCTAGTTGATTCACACCTAATAATTATTGCCTTGATTGTGACAATAGTCATTTTAACTGTTGAGCTGTTTTCTCAAAGCCTTTTGCTTATTTGTGCAGTTCAAAAACCCATTTTTACTGTATTCTCAGTCTTTCTCATAGTGATGAATGTGTGTCAATTCATATTGGTATCCCAGTGAAACAGGAAGTTAGATGTCTCTAATCACGGAGGTTAACTTTTTTTTTTACTTTAGATTTTTTTTTTACTTTGGGGTGCCAATATATTGTAAACCCTGCTAAGTTATGGTAACTCAAACCATTCGAGAAAACCGATTGCCTTAAACCATTTAAGTTTTAAAACCAATAAGTATGAGTACTGTAAACTCTTATACATTAAGATAAATTCACTTACATTTTAGTGTTAGTTTAAAGATCAGCTTAAAGATTTTAAGTTAATTCCACTCATTCAGTTTGAATTCAGGTAACAAATCTAGCTAAGTCCATCAAACTCAAAGTAAAGTTAAGACTAAGCAAAAACTAACATTGGTACAAAGCAATGATGACAGAACAAGAGCACTGTAAAACTCAATAAGTTCAGAATACTCTTTAAATAAACAAACTTTTAAGTAAACAAACTCTTTTTTTAAGTTAGTAGAACTTAAAATGTTTGTGACAAGTGGGGCGGGGCTGAGAGCGGTGGAACTAGGGATGTCCAGATCCGATCACACGATCGGAAATCGGGCCCGATCACGTGGTTTCAGACTCGATCGGAATCGGACGTTACCTCCCGATCAGGACTCGGATATATATGTATTAGGGGTGCAACAGTTCTCGGTAAAAATCTAACCATACGGTCCACTTACGGTTCGGTACGCACTTGCACCGCGGTCCATCTATGGTTAATATGGTTTGTTTAAAATAGCAACGTGGAAAACAGACAGACAGAGTTCAGATAATGTATGTTTCAGTCGATGGATGCGCAAAACGTTACAACAACGATAATCAGAAAGCCTGGACAAAACAGTCACTCTTTCGTAAACTGTTAACTGCGGGTGCCGTCTGCTGTAATGTCCAGTCATTTACGCCGTCATCGCCGTTGATAGCGCGAGCGCAGGTGAGACCTGAACAGCACACGTTGCTATCTATGTTTAAACTAAACTCATTTAAGCCTTGCCGATTTAAACCTTCAAGAGCAAGACGCGAAAGAGAGCTCGTGCGCTGTGAGAAGATTTGTGTGCGCTCATCCGAAGCGCGCACACGCTTATTTCAGTCAGCGCGCAAATACTGAGTTCTCTTTTAAGTCTTGCACTTCAGCGGACAAATTCATACACAAATTATGTCAGCATGCCCGTCTTAGCGAGTATCCTAGCAAACATAGTCGGTTATGTCTTAAGTGAACGTATATTAGTCGAGAAAGACAGCGCATGTGGAACAGTAAAGGTATGTACTGGATCGTGCATGTCTTATAGGGAAAAAAACTATTCCTGCTGCCTGTTTTTAATGTTAAATCAAACAACAAATAACAAAGAAATCACTCTGCTCTTGACTGAATAGTTTTTGTAACTTCAATAATGATTAATCTTTATTTATTTTATACAGTAAAGATAATATGCAGTGATATTTTATATTTGATTACTTTATCCATTTTCTGTACGTGAAAACTACTGTTAGATACCTGAAAAGCACTGTTACTGGATCCTGCATCTGTTTTTTCGCTCTTCTTTATTCTTTTTTATGTATTATAGAAGTATCGGATCGGGACTCGGTATCTGTAGATACTCAAAATCAAATGACTCAGACTCGGACTCGAGGGCAAAAAAACGTGATCGGGACATCCCTAGGTGGAACTTATTTTCCTTATACAGTCTATAACTCAATCATATTAGGTTCAGCTTACTACAATCATAGTTTGAGTTCACGTAACTTGTTTTCTATTAAGTACAATGAACTTTCATTATAATTTGATTGAAACAAACTAATTTCATTAAATTAATATCACTGTTTGGTTTTGGTACTACACTACCGTTCAAAAGTTTGGGGACGGATTACATTGATCAAAAGTGATAGTATAAACATTACATTTATAATGTTACAAAAGATTTCTGTTTTAAATAAATACTGTTCTTTTTAATTTTCTGTTCATCAAAAAATCCTAAAAAATAAAATAAATAAATCTATCACAGTTTCCACAAAAATATTAGGCAGCACAACTGGTTTCAACATTGATAATACATGTTTCCATTCAGTCGGTCACGTTCGACGTACGTCGGACAGACCGACGAATAGGAATCTCGCTAGAGAGGCCAATCTACTTCGAGTGTAACTAAACGAGCCAATGCACATTGGCATGCAATCATATGCATCAGCTGCTTGCCTCGCAGCGCGGGTATATAATGAGCAGCAGGTGCGTTGCATCTTCAGCTTTTCGCTTCGGAGCCAAACCTTCTGCAACACTGAAGATAGCTACTGAAAGCACGAGTGTGGTGAACGAGTCTGCTCTTCAAGACGTCTCTTGGTTGCGGTGCAGGCGGACAGCGCAGCAGCGGGGCCGATTTCTCCTTTGTTTTTTCTTTGCCTTTTTATTTTGAGCAAAAAGCTGTAATCAGCGTGAAGGCCGTTCTCACGGCTGGTGAAACGGTGCGCCTAGAGCGCTAAAAAGCTGTTATTACAGCTGGTAAGAGAGCGCCTTCAAGGAGAGTGCACACGACAGGCTGCACATTTCCCTGTCTGTGCTGCAGCGGCTTTTCCCCTGCGTGCTTCAGCACCTAAAAGAGTCAGTCCTTGAAAGAGCTTACACGAGTAGTTTGCGTCTTTTTAAAGATGTCGTTCTACTTGTGTGTTTCTGGATGCGGTCGTTACCTGGCGCCTCGGGATGGTCACCAGCGCTGTATCGCATGCTTGGGCTTAAGGCACGCTGAGGCGGCGTTTGTGGACGAGTCATGTACCCATTGTGGGAAGATGACCGTCGCGGAGTTGCGGTCGAGACTCCACTTTCTGCAAAGGGGTGGAGTCCCGGTCCTGACGCCTCGTTCCAATCCTCCTCAGAGGGTTGCTTCGGGCGGCGGGGCTGGTGACTTGAGGATCATGGTGAGCGCGTTTCCTTCGGGGAACCAACCCCCTAGGAACCCTCACCCCTCTTGCGCTCCGCAGCCAGTAGAGCTGCCGGGGGAACGCGGTGGACCACCCCAGAGGTGTATACCATCCGTATCCTTCGGAGCTCCCTAAGATGACCGGATGTCGATCGCTGCATCGGAGGGTGAGCCTGACGCTTCTGGGGATGATGATTCGGCGCAGCTGCCTCCCTCGGGAGTGACAACTGTGCCCGATTCAGACCCGGAAATGATGGCTATGCTTTCCCGGGCCGCCAACAGGGTCGGGCTCGTGTGGAACCCTCCACCGTGTCCCGAGCCCTCGAGGTTGGATGATTGGTATCTCGGGGTGGCAAGGGCTGGTTCTCAGCCCCCCACCCCAGTGCCTTTCTTCCCGGAGGTGCATGAAGAGCTCACTGGCACGTGGACGGCACCTTTTACTGCCCGAAGCCGTGTCGGTGGGTCCTCCTCCCTCACCACCCTTGATGGTGGAGCGGCTAAGGGTTATACGCGCATACCCCCTGTGGAACGGGGGCAACTGTGCCCTAACTCCACCTGGCGGGGGTGGGCCTGTAAGTACTCGTCAGATCTTACCGGCAAGGCTTATCAGGCCTGTGGGGAAGCCGCTTCTGCCTTACACGCTATGGCGTTGTTGCAGGTCCATCAGGCCAAGGCACTGAAGGACCTGCACGAGGGTGGTCACGATCCGCAAGTTCTGCAAGAACTTCGTGCCGCGACGGACCTCGCGCTTCGAGCGACGAAGGTTACGGCGCGGTCAGTGGGTCGTGCGATGTCCACCATGGTGGTCCAGGAACGCCATCTCTGGCTGTGTCTCGCGGACATGAGGGATACCGACAAAGTCAGGTTTCTTAATTCCCCCTTGTCCCAGACCGGCCTTTTCGGCGATGCGGACGAGAACTTTGCCCAACAGTTCTCGGCTGTACAAAAGCAGTCAGAGGCCATCAGTCACATCCTGCCGAGGCGGTCAGCTGCTGCACCTCCACCGCCGGCGGCACCTCAGACTGCCCGTCGCCAAGGGCGCCCCCCTGCAGCCGCCCCCCCGCTCCCACGCCCCAGCAGCAGCAGCCTCCATCCAAGCGGCATCGTGGAGCTGGTCACGGGCGGGGTGCCCAGCCCGTCCAGCCACCCCCTAAGAAGAAGGGTGGCAAGGCCAAGTCCAAGCGGCCCTAGGACGGGCGACCCGGAGATGGACGGGACTGCTCTTCAGGAGGTGGTGACCGCACCGCTCCTTCCCCCGGAGGAGGGCCGGGTAGAGAATCTTTTGTTTCCCCTTTTTGTTCCGCCGCTGGCTCAACGGCCAGCGGTACCCAAATTTTCAATAAAAGAGCAGTTTCCTCTATCTCCTGGTCCGAAGAGGGCTCGGAGAGCAGTGGGAGGGCTAGAACCTCACCACTCTCATCCACCTCTTCTGTCGCCAGCGGACAGCAGCGAGCAGCAGGTAGGCAAAACCTCGACTGCTCCCTCTGTGACCCCGCTTCGGGCCGCCTCACACAGAGAGCCTCCCGGGCCGCGTCCCTGCGTTCCACCTCGCTGCCCCGTGACGGGTACGCCGGTGGTCCCCTTGGTGCCGCTTGCGGGGTCTCTGGGAGCCTGGATAGCACTCCCCAGTCCGTCTCGCTGGCTCCTTCGGACCATCAGGCTCGGCTATGCGATTCAGTTCGCCCGGCGCCCCCCCAAGTTCAGGGGCATTCTCTTCTCTACAGTGAAAGATGCCGATGCCCCTGTTGTGCGTGCGGAGATCGCAGTCCTACTGGCGAAGGACGCGATAGAGCCGGTCCCTCCAGCCGATTTGAGGTCGGGGTTCTACAGCCCCTACTTCATTGTACCCAAGAAAAGCGGCGGGTTACGACCGATCTTGGACCTGCGAGTTTTGAATCGGAGCCTTCACAAGCTACCGTTCAAAATGCCGTCCCCGAGATTGGTTTGCAGCGATCGACCTGAAGGACGCGTACTTCCATGTTTCAATTCTTCCGCGACACAGGCCATTCCTGAGATTCGCGTTCGAAGGTCGAGCATATCAGTACAGAGTCCTACCCTTCTGGCTGGCCCTGTCTCCCCGCGTCTTCACGAAAGTCGTGGAGCCCTTGTTCCCATGAGAGAACAGGGTGTTCGCATTCTCAACTATCTAGACGACTGGCTTATTCTAGCACAGTCTCGGGATCAGTTGTGCGATCACAGGGACTTGGTGCTCAGTCACCTCAGCCAGTTGGGGCTTCGGGTCAACTGGGAAAAGAGCAAACTCGCCCCAGTGCAGAGGATCTCTTTTCTCGGTATGGAGTTGGATTCGGTCGAACAGATAGCACGCCTCACAGAGGAACATGCTTGGTCGGTGTTGAACTGCCTGAATACGTTCAACGGCAGGACAGCGGTCCCACTGAAGTTCTTTCAGAGGCTCCTGGGGCATATGGCGGCTGCAGCGACTGTAACACCGCTCGGTCTGCTTCATATGAGACCGCTTCAGCACTGGCTTCACGGCCGAGTCCCGAGATGGGCATGGCAACGCGGCACGTTCCGGGTGCCAATCACTCAGGAGTGCCGCCGAACCTTCAGTCCGTGGTCGGACCCTTTGTTTCTTCGGGCAGGAGTGCCCCTAGAACAAGTGTCCCGGCATGCTGTGGTTTTCACAGATGCTTCTGCCACCGGCTGGGGTGCCACGTACAACGGGCATGCAGTCTCAGGGGTTTGGACGGGACCCCATCTGCATTGGCACATCAATTGCCTCGAGTTGCTGGCAGTACGCCTTGCTCTGAGCCGCCTCAAAGGCCTGCTTCAGGGCAAGCATGTACTGGTCCGTACGGACAACACTGCGACCGTTGCGTACATCAACCGTCAATGTGGTCTACGCTCCCGTCGCATGTCGCAACTCGCCCGCCATCTCCTCCTGTGGAGTCGGAAGCATCTGAGGTCGCTTCGCGCCATTCATGTCCCCGGTGTGCTCAACCGTGTAGCCGACGAGCTATCACGAGCTGCGCTGCCAGGAGAGTGGCGACTCCACCCCAGGTGGTTCAGCTGATCTGGAGAGAATTCGGAGAGGCTCAGGTAGACCTGTTTGCCTCACCAGAAACCTCCCACTGCCAGTTGTTTTACTCTCTGACCGAGGGGACACTCGAGACAGATGCACTGGCTCACAGCTGGCCCCGGGGCCTGCGCAAATATGCGTTTTCCCCAGTGAGCCTACTTGCACAGACCCTGTGCTAAGTCAGGGAGGACGAGGAGCAGGTCTTGTTAGTTGCGCCTTACTGGCCCAACCGGACCTGGTTCCCAGAACTCTCACTCCTCGCGACAGCCCCTCCCTGGCCCATCCCTCTGAGGAAGGACCTCCTCTCTCAGAGACGGGGCACTCTTTGGCACCCGCGTCTAGACCTCTGGAAACTCCATGTCTGGTCCCTGGACGTGATGCCGAGGTTCTAGGTGACTTACCCCCTGAGGTACTTAACACCATCACTTCGGCACGTGCACTGTCTACGAGACGTGCTTACGCCTCGAAGTGGAACCTGTTCGTCGAGTGGTGCTCTTCTCGCCGAGAAGACCCCCGAAGATGCTCGATCGGAGTCGTGCTTTCCTTCTTGCAGCAAGGGTTGGAGCGTAGGCTGTCCCCCTCCACCCTCAAAGTCCATACTGCTGCCATATCTGCTTACCACGACCACATAGATGGCAAATCTGTTGGTCAGCACGACCTGGTCATCAGGTTCCTTAGGGGGGCGAGACGGTTAAATCCTCCTCGTCCCCCCTCCATACCCTCTTGGGACCTTACTCTGGTGCTCAGAGCACTCCAGATTGCTCCCTTTGAGCCTTTGCTGTCAGCAGACTTAAAGGTTCTGTCTATGAAGACTTTGCTGCTGGTGGCATTGGCCTCCATCAAGAGGGTAGGGGACCTACAGTCATTTTCGGTCGACGAATCGTGCCTAGAGTTCGGGCCGGGTGACAGCCACGTGGTACTGAGACCCCGGCCTGGCTATGTGCCCAAGGTTCCTACCACTCCCTTCAGGGACCAGGTAGTGAGCCTGCAAGCGCTGCCCTCGGAGGAGGCAGACCCAGCCCTGGCTTTGCTCTGTCCAGTTCGCGCCTTGCGACTGTACATAGACAGAACTCGAATGTTCAGGACCTCAGACCAGCTCTTTGTCTGTTACGGAGGCCAGCAGAAGGGAAAGGCTGTCTCCAAGCAGAGGATGGCCCACTGGATAGTGGATGCCATCGCCCTGGCTTACCAAGCTCAGGGCGTGCCCTGCCCGCTCAGGTTGCATGCTCACTCCACGAGAGGTGTGGCATCCTCCTGGGCGCTGGCTCGTGGCGCCTCGCTAACAGACATTTGTAGAGCTGCGGGCTGGGCGACACCTAACACGTTCGCTAGAAACTATAGCCTTCGTGTCGAGCCGGTCTCCTCCCGTGTTCTCGCCTCAGGTCAGAGGCACGGAGAGGCCCCGGCTTAGTGTCGGCTTGCTGCGCTACATGCGCGTTCTATTCTCCAGAGAGTCCCTACGGGCACACCCTGTTGAGTCCTCCGGTTACCCTTCGGCAGCTGACGTGGCAGAGCGTCTGGCGCCAGGCCTATACTCCGTTGTATCCTTGAGAACCGGATTTAGGCTGGGTTCCATATGTGTGCCCCCCACGGGGATCCCATATGGCTTTTTCCATGGCTGCTCCTAAACGAAGCCCGTGTCTTTCCCTCTGGGAGAACCCATCTCTCACCGAGTGGAGTTACCCCAGTTCTTCCATATGTTGTACAACCTACAAGGTTAGTCCATATGTACTTATCCATATAACTCCTTCGGGGAAGGATATGGCTTCCGCAGCGTTCCTTATCGCATGTAAGGCTGCGCTTTCCCAGCGTTATCCAATTGTCGCACTGAGTGGGTTTTGGGAACAACAGTGATCGACCCTCTCTGTGTGAGCCTGGTTCCACCGTCCTTAGGCAAGGGGGTTCAGGTGGCTCACGACAGAGCGCTGGAAGAGGGCAGCTCCTGTGGCGCTTTGGTAGGGATTCCTATTCGACGGTCTGTCCGACGTACGAGTGAATGGGAACGTCTCGGTTACATAGGTAACCCTCGTTCCCTGAAGGAGGGAACGGAGACGTACGTCCCGTCGCCACAGGCGTTGTCCTGCTGATGCTGCCGCCTGCTGGGTTTGGCTCCTCAGCGAAAACCTGAAGATGCAACGCACCTGCTGCTCATTATATACCCGCGCTGCGAGGCAAGCAGCTGATGCATATGATTGCATGCCAATGTGCATTGGCTCGTTTAGTTACACTCGAAGTAGATTGGCCTCTCTAGCGAGATTCCTATTCGACGGTCTGTCCGACGTACGTCTCCGTTCCCTCCTTCAGGGAACGAGGGTTACCTATGTAACCGAGACGTTTCTTGCATACCAAATCAGCATACTGGAATGATTTCTGAAGGATTACATTTGTATAAATACATTAAAGTAGAAAACACTTATTTTAAATTGTAATAATATTTCACAATATTACTGTTTTTATTGTAATTTTATAAATAAATAAACGCCTTGGTGAGCATAAGAGACTTCTTTTAAAAACAAACAAACAAAAAAAATATTTTTAACTGTAACTTTTTAATGTTTTGTCAAAAAATATTACAGTTTTTGTCTATAATTTTACTTATATATTTTTCAATAATCTGAATCTTCTTAATGAAAGTCTATAAGGGTACATTTACATGACAATGATATATATATATATATATATATATATATATATATATATATATCCCTGTTTGCACAGATCGTCTCAGGTTACGTATGTAACCATGGTTCCTTGAGAACAGGACGTGATATGGCGCGACCCGGAAGTATATAAGGAGCTCCTAGAGAATCAGTCAGAATCTTATCGTCTTGAGGAACTGTTCAGCAGGCAGCCCGAGGCATGGCATGGCAACGCAGAGTCTCGTTCCCTGTTCTCAGGGAACCATGGTTACATACGTAACCTGAGACATTCCCTTTCGAAAGGGAACTCAACTCTGCGTTTACCGCTTTGGGGAACGATATACCCACGCTGCCATGCTCGAGGAGAGTGCATGCCAAAGATGGCTAGACAAACGTCCGGCAGTTTCGAAAGAAATGCCATAAGCAACTCTCCCTCAGGTCACTCCTGGGCTTCACTTTAACTCCCTGAGGTTCTGAAAATGCGCCGGCGCGTTTTGCAGGGTTTTTTTCACATTGCAGCAAAACAGACTTAAAATACTCCGTCATTTTTTGTCATAGAGACATAAGTAATATATCAATTGAAACTATAGAATGTCTTCTTTTATTTGTGTAAAAACAAAATGTTGTGGTTTTTGCAAAATAAAGAAAACTAACATGATGCGTGATCTCTCGTCTCTCTCTGAAGAAAGTCCAATCTGATAGTTCTCAGAAAACGAACTGTAACTTAGTGAATACTAATGACAAAAAAATTAGACTTATGTCAAAAGAAACGTTGAAATGTCAGGTTTTAAATCGTGCAAGTCAAATCGAAAACAAAAATTCTGTGTTTATGTAATCTGTATGAAAAGAGGCACATGTCAGAAGTCCGTGTTTCACCTCATTATCCGCTAATGCGGCCACGCCCACGGAGCCAGCGCTATTCAGAGGCATATTCAGAGGCAATACAGGTTTACATTGTCTCAATCATGTATTTATTGTCTTTAAAAAAGTGTTTATCTGTATGTAAAAGCCATGGTTAACGACCTCTGGAAGACATACCGTTAGTTCCTGATATGTCCTCTTCTCCTTTAGAATAATTTGTGGACTAAATGTGCACAGAGAGCGCCCTCCGGCTACAAGTATGAATTGAAAACACCATTCCTGAAATGTCCTCTTCAACTTTAGAATAATTTGTGGACTAAAGGTGTACAGAGCGCCCTCCGGCTGCAAGTATGAATTGCAAACACCAGCGCTCGTAGTAATGACAATGAATATAGAATAAACTGTATAGAAAATTGACATAAACATATGATAATCCATCAATATTTCTCCATATGTGCTTCTTTTAAACTAAAAACCTATAGTCGGACTCTTTGCATCACAAAAATACATTATATTTTAAAGAATATAATAGAATACCATTATTTTAAATTGAGCTGAAACATGATTACAGAGTTGTTGTTTTTTTTAAACCTTCCTGACTGAAAGGCCTCATTAATATGCAAGTCATTTCAGGTCATTATTATGTGATTCTTTTGTCTTCTCAGGTGTAAATGGCCCATTATTCATGATAATTCACACCTCCACGCATACTGTGTTTCTTGACAAAAAGTCACTTACAAAAACTAAATCAATATATTGTTTTATAAGTAGGCATTATCATTTTTACATAATTTTGAAGCAAAAACTCTAGCCTACAACCTCCAATACCCAGAAGTCTTGTAAACACAGATTTAATATATATTTTTGGCCTTATTTCAGTGACTTAATTTTTTTGTTTTTTTCAATAACCACGCATAAATGTTATTCCTTCATATACACAAACATGTGCATACATGTTCCTCACCAGATGTACTTGTTACATCAGAAAAAGAATGGCATCTACGCTAATATTAGTCTTTCTGTTTATCCCGAGGTTTACCGTAGTCAACCGGATCTGGGCCAAATCCAGCTGAGACCAAGGACCGGTGCCATGACACGACCACAACGCAGCCCTGAAGTATCAGCAGAGATCGAGTCAACTAGATCATCCATTGTGAAGACATCATCAACACGACAGCCAGTGCCACAGTTCCTCAACAGACCGTCCATACCGGTGTGATGAAAACGATCCTCAACTGGACACGGCCACAAAGCAGACCTGAAGTATCAGCAGAGATCGAGTCAACTGGATCATCCATTGTGAAGGCCTCATCGACATGACAGCCAGTGCCACATTTCCTCAACAGACCGTCCATACCGGCGTGATGAATACGATCCTCAACTGGATGGAACTGAAATAAATACTTTGATTGTTGCGATCCTGTCAGACTTATGATAGCAACCTGATTGTAACAAAGCACTGTTCGCCAGTGGAGAACTGACCCCCCGACTAAGCCTGGTTTCTCCCAAGGTTTTTTTTTCTCCATTTCAACACCTATTTGCCACTTGTTTGCCACCTGATGTCACCTGATGGAGTTTGGGTTCCTTGCCGCTGTCGCCTTTGGCTTGCTTAGTTGGGGACACTTGACATTTGATATTCAATAGTATTCTTGACATTTATTCAACAGTGCTTCTGATCTGCCTGCATTGACACTATTATTTAAGAGCTGCTGTGCAGCCAAATTATGTACCAGTTATCAATGTAAAGCTGCTTTGACACAATCTGCATTGTAAAAAGCACTATATAAATAAAGGTGATTTGACTTGACTTGACTCACATATTATGGTAGCCTAGTTTGTGCTAAATACAGTGTAATGACACTTTTTCCACGAATATGTTTATGAACAACTGAAAAAAGCACAAATGTCAGGGCATGTCAAAACTTCTCCAGGCCCCAAATCAGCCTCAGACTCCAGAGGGTTATATCCCTTCAGATATGAGCAGAAAATGAAGCACTACAAGCCAATAGTATAATAGCATAATGCGGCCTGCATGTGAAAACTAGCCAACCTAATGATTCAGTTATTTTGTCCAAGATGAACCCTTTCTAACTTTACTGACTACATGCTCAGGAAAGCTATACAGGAAAAACAAGGTCTACGCTTTTTATAAACATAAAAATATAGACCCAGGTTACCTCCTGCGGCTCGTAGAACAAAGATTTCTCCTCCTTATTTTCTTGTATGAAGAAGGATGAAATCAAAAGTTCTTTTAAGCCTAAAAGCACTTTTCACTGTCAAGCCAGAAGTCGTCCTTAGAAAAATATTATCAAAGGCCCAGCCGTCAGCCTGACTGTTAAAGGAGCACCTGAGCATGTAAAATGAAACCCCCCCCAAAAAAACTCAGGAGGCAGAGGAAGAAGGGGCGAGGGCAAATGCAAAGTTGCCCTCGCAACGAGAGGGAATCGATTACAGACGCTACTGGTGTATGTGATCGATCACCTCCTCCAAACCTGCTTCTTCCTCCTCGAGTCCAGCCGTCTCTGCGCCTTGCTCTGAAAGGAGGAGGTGCCCTAGTGGCCATTCTGGACCTCTGGCCCTGTCTCAGAGCCTCAGCTCAAGATGGAACAGCCTCCTGATAAATCAATTGCTCAGAAAAACTATTCAGGAAAACAAGGTCTTATTTTTAAAAACATAAAACATAGACCCATCTCATCTTCCTGCGGCTCAATGACCGAAGACTCCTAATACTCCCTTTTTTTTTTTACATGAAAAAAAGATAGAATCTAAGGGTTCTTTTAAGCCTAAAAGATCCTCTCACTATCAAACCGAGAAAGCAGGCCGACAGAAATATTCACTATGGGCCCAGCCATCAGTCTGACCATAAGAAGTATCTGAGCATGATATAAAATATATATACATGCATATAAATACATATACAATACATTATATATATATATATATATATATATATATATATATATATATATATATAGGGGCTAGGGGTTTTTCCATGCCCTCCCGATCTCAAACGCGGAGATCAGGAAGGAATGGAAAGTCTATGGGAGCTGCAGCATTCATGGATAGAAAGGAACCACTCGTCGAGCCGTCCGCGCACATCCCCTCTCTTAACGCGTTCTCACAGCAGCCAGAAAGCGCGTCCCAAAAACACCAGCAGCTCCACGTTCCCAGCAGCAGGAACGCTTGCTATCGGACGCAATGACGTCAAACATGGATGTCATCATCATCCAACCACTCATCCTCATCAACCCCGGAATACAGAATACAACTCTCTCAATCTTCGCAACAAGCTCACCTGCGAGCCCTATGATTGCAGCCGCCGTTTTGCCTCAGCACAAACGGGGCCAGAATCACCAGGCACAGATACGGACACCTCTTCCCTCAAGAAGAGTGCCGAATGAGAACGGAGCGTCCCGATAGGGAGACACTCACCGTAAACAACAGACAAACACACAGACAGCACTGTCTATTCGCGCTCCTCTCCAGACAGAAAAATGCCAGAAATGTGTATATCAAGTGTCAAAAACCTGGGACACGGATGAACACACTCTCCTGAATGTTTGTAAGGCATATTAAAGAATCCCTTACCAGAGTCGACATAGTCGTGATCAGACAGAACAGACCCGAAAGACAAAAAAGATTCTGACTGAATCTCTAGGCGCTCCTTATATACTTCCGGGTCGTGCCATATTATGCTGTTGCCGGCCAATGGAGATTGGAGTTGGTGGATAGTTGGCTTTCAGACACCGGGTCATGTGGGACGTACCCCAAAGCGGTAAACGCAGAGTTGAGTTCCTTTTCGAAAGGGAACTGAGAAAACGACTAAAAATGCTATATTATTCTGCCAGGCCAGTAGTTGGCGATGTCAGTTCAAAAAGTAATATGCATGCACATGACGTCACTGTTTTCATAAATTTGCATTCTTGTAGTTTATGGAGATGATAACTGTATCATTTTCAAAAACTTGCATTTTAAACCCATTTTCCAAAGTTCACATTTTCAGGCCCACAAAACACCGTTGTCATGTAAATGAATGGCAAAATATATAAAAAGTTGTAAACAGCCCCTAAGATGATAAAGAGCAAAGACATTTTTTTGTTCAGTTTTGCTCATCTTTATCAAGGGTGTCAGTATTAGGCGAGGCCACTGTAAAAAATAAGATGGGTTTACATTTAAAAAATGGATGTGTCTCAAAATACTTGATCTTGTGAATTAGATGTTATAGTCTAAAAGCAGCTGTAGAGATAAAGAATGGCCTGATATGTGTTCAGTGTTAGCGTGAAGGTCTTTATATGTGATTTTATCAGTATTAATACGAAGAAAAGACTCTGTGTGTAATAGCTATCAGAGGTCCTGTTGGTGCAAATGTCCTGTGATGGTGTTTATCATTTAGGCCACTTTCATGATCGTTTTGTCTGTGAAGGGACAAGAGCGTGTGTGTATGCAATGATAAAGTGTGACGCTGCACATACGTCAGACATATACATGCGTCTACAGAGATATTAAACTCTGGTGATGCTATGAAATCTTTAAAGCACATAGTCATATCACTGTGCACCAGGCATATTCCCACATAACCTCAATTTGGTTGGTAATATTCCTCTGTGAGTGTTATCACCCCTATCTCTTATAAACACACACTGAGGTTGAGAGTGTTATCTCGCTCAAAGGAAGGGTTTCAGATGAATAAACTAAGTTGCATCTGTGTGTGTTACCTTTTAACCTTCTTTCGCATCTCTCTCTGATTCTGGTTGCTGTGATAACACTCTCTGCAGTATATCTGGGATGTTTGTATTAGCATGAAACATGGGATCCGTTCGATTCAATTATCATTGTCTGGATGTTGTCTTTTATCCAGCAGAGTGTAAACAAAGATAAGCAAGCAAAGCGTGACATTTAACAGCTAAAAAAAAAGAAATATGCAAGCGCAATATTGTTTTTTTTTTTTCAGCGCAAGTTTATGCGTGTGTGTGGATGAACCGAGCAGTCAACCAATTGATTAGTTGATGGGAAGCCTGACTCATTCCCAGTGAACCGATTCTTTCGAACAGTTCATTTCAGTGATTCAAAAAAGCGATTCAGCTGTTCTTTTATACCATCACATGGTCTCTGATATCATGACGTGGCATATTATAAGCCCTATAATGTTGCAATGAAGCCATTTGTAAGCACATATTAGTATTTATTTGATTTTTCATTTATTTTGAAGTTTAATTAGTGTTTATGTAATTTCATGTGTCCAAATTCAGTTTATTACAGCCTCAGTTCAACTGATCAACTGATGTAAATGTTTAGATTCATGAAAATGTTTGTATTTTCAAAATGTTAGTTGGTATGAAAGAAATTTACACCTGCTCCCTACACGTGTAAATGGTGCGTAAAACATTTGAATGTTCTGCGTTCTTTTTGGCAAACTGATGCATTTTGATGCACTACTGTATGTACCATAGTAATATATCACAAGTTTATTTGCCTTTTATGTAGCTTAGAGTTGAAAACTGTTCAACTTTGGGTAAAACACAAAACCCGTCACTCATTTATTTTTATTTTTTTACCCAGCTGTCCAATCACAGTGGAGGAGGGACGGGACAAATACTACAGCGACCAATCATCATAGTTGTACAACAAAAAGTTAAAATTGCTGTTTACTGAATTTTTATATTCAGTAATATTCTTCAAAATGAGATACTAGTAACACGTTACTTCCATGGATATTCCAAATAATAGCAACCAAAGATTCTCAGCTGGAAAAACGCTGGCCATTTTCAGAAGAGCCCCAGGCATTTATTCAGCTGGCTAAAAATGTTCTTTTGGACGCACGTTATGCTGGGTACACACTAAAAGATTTTTGAAAACTTTGAAAACTTTTCAAAATGTGAGAGACCACAAACATGAGGACAAAAAAATCATAGATTTAACAGTTTGGCTCCTATAGTGTGTGGTGTGCCGTGATGTGACAAAGACAGCACACCACACACAAATAGATTTTCAACCAGAGTCCCGACTGTGAACATGGGAAATCTCACGAAATCTCTTGAGACTTCCGAATAAACACGGCGGACGATAGGCATTAAGAAACTGCGATGATAGTGTTTGGAAAGATTTTGGTATGTTTTACAGGTGCTGTTGCCACAAATCGTCAAGCTGATCCTCCATCTCTGCTGTCCAAATCCATTTAACTTCGTGCTGCGCCATGACTGCGTTTGTTATGTTTCTGTCTTCTGTCAGCTCGCTTTCTGATTGGATATTGTTTTGTTTTATGTGATAATCTTCAGGGTTCCCCCCACGCATCAGGATTTCTGTTGAATATTTACGATTCGCGATCGGGGCGCCTCCGACGTTCTTCCAAGCAGATTCAGTCACTCTTAACACACCTCACACCACAGAAAAAATCTGATAAGATAATATGTAGAACCAGCAAGATAATTGGGACATTACCTAGGATTGTCGGAAGGGGAGAAATCGGCCTAAAATCAGCCCAATTATCTTGTGGTGTGTACCCAGCATTAATTGAATATTTATTGTTAGGCATATGGCCTATTAGTCTTTTGCATTTATGCAATATACTGTAGCCAATTATGAGAAGGGAGTCCAGAAGATGCCATAGCGTTTCTGGACACATAATTGACATAATTGTATGTCATAGGCGGGGATTATGCTTTTGTGAATGAGCGTGCACGTGCGCCCTATTTACGAATGATTGAAATTCATTAACATACACGTTTAACTATCAAATCTGTTTACGAAGTGTTTGTGAATACAGAGGAGAGTTTTCAGGAAAGTCATTTCATGTGCAAATTACTCCGAATTTACTCATATTGTAAAGAAGCAGGCCTGGCCTGTACTACTACGCTCTCATTCAATAAAGCTTGCATTTGGATTGGAACCTGTTTTCCAATCCAAATGCAAGCTTTATTGAATGAGAGCGTAGTAGTACAGGCCAGGTTAAAACAGGGGCAAACAGGAACAACAAGGGATAGGCAGAGTCGTGGTCACAGTACAGGCAATAGATCGGGGCAGGCAGATATCAATCACAGTCTAGGTAACAATATACAGTCCAAAGGTATGCAGCAGGGAATCGTAACGGATAACAGACAGGATCGGTAACAGGCAGGCAGACAGACAGGCAGACAGGATAACAACGCTTGGGATTGTACACAAGGGTGAAACAAGATGTGGTGTGGTGATTAGTGATAGTGTGGAGTGTGTGCAGGTGACTGGCAGGGAGGATTATGGGAATTGGAGTCCGGGAAGTGACAGGAATCGTGACACATATATTTTACAAGTTTCATGAATGAGGCCCAAAGAACCTAAATAGAATTTGCATTTATCTGAAACCATACTAAAATCCATTTTTTATTTAATCACTCAGCAGTGATGTTTTGAATGTTTTAATAAAATGTGTGTTTTTTTTTTTGTTTTGTTTTTTGTCATACTCTCCACACGTGTTGGTAATCATACAGTCAGTTGTATACATATTTCCAATACTTTTTGTTTTCTGCTGTTTGACGATCGACTTTTGTCACATCAGAGAACTGTTGGGTTAATTGCACATCAATCATTTCTTCACTTAGTACAAATCAGACATGTCTGACATGATCTTGATTCAGTGGATCAGTAAGGTCTTCTTTTAAGAACCGCTTACTCATTAGGTCCAATTCGTGATCAAATCATTCAAACTAGTTTTGTGAACCAATTCAACCAATTCACTGAAAAGATGCAACCTATAATGGGCCAATATATTTATTGTCAGCAAAGCCCAAGCACTTTGTATTCACAAAGCATAAGCGTACACTGCTGCAGACATGTAGCGTAAAGCCTAAATTCTTGCTAACAACTTTGTAGCAATTTAAGTGTCACCCACAGGCTGACAGAAACTATAAGCGAGTGGAACATGATGGTTTTTGCAGTTTGGAGAGATACGTACTTCGCTTTCTCAACAGCTCTCACACACTCTCCATCAACACTGCGTTAGAGTCGCAAGAAACAGTGAAGACCGCTAATCCAATGTTACGCCTTCTGCCGAGTCATTTACATAAGGTAAACACTGATCGGCTAACTAGTCGACTACATTTCTGGATGGCTAGTAAACTAGTCAAAATTAATTCCCATGTGTTTGTTTGTATTGTAGTATTATACATTATATCTGTACTGGATCATTGAGTGACTGGATGAAAATCGCATTATTGACATGCTGCACAATTACATTAGAATAGATTGAAATTTGGGCCACTAATAAAGTGTCATTTCATTCCCCATGCTCCAGTGATTTGGCATAAAGAGAAGCAATTATTCGTTCTAACGTGTGACAATCTCACCAGCACACCGTCCATTACCACGGTAACTGTGCATGAGTCTGCATTAATGAGGGATCTCCATGCACAGCCCATAATACACCCATTGTTGCGTGTATCTGTTCATTAACTAAATGAACAGTCCATTTGCAAGTTACGAGTCTATAAAATGACAGTGTAGAGTATATCTATCAGGAGTTGTGTTTGTAAACCTGTCCTTTAAAGAGTCTCATAATTCATGGTCTGCAAAAGAGCCTCCTTTACGAAACACTTCATGCAGTGATAGCATGCTTGCAAGAACAGGAAAAGACATATGATGGTGCATCATATAAATCAGATTTCTGTTAATGTATCTTCACGATAATGCATTAAATGTGGAAAAACAGCTCTGGAATATGAAGATAAATAATAGTAAATTCAAAGGAATATTAACTGATATGTTATCAGTCAGACACACCTGCTTAACTGTCACTTCCAAATAAAGGGAAAGAGGTCAAGGGGCAAATATACCCTGTGGTGAATTATGGTGGTCTTTGGTCTCACACAGCATGCCAGACCGTTCACAGTGAGTCTGATGCATATTGCACAATAAAAATGGCAAGAGCTAGTGGCAATCACCATTCCAATCTGATTGGTTTACTTTGTACAATTTCCAGGAGCGAGGGTGCACTGGTTTGCATCATTGTGCTGCATGGGAAAACAAAGGCATTTCGCCTAAGTTTGCAAGGTTTGTGAAACTGAACCTTTGCTAAATTCTGCTGTTTTACTTTAAAGAAATTGTTAAATTATGCAGAAATGTAATTAAAAACTGGAGACTGAATCAGAAACGAAGCAAATTCTTCTTGCAGTCAAATGAAAAGTGAGGAGCCTTATTTCAATGTGATTACAGCTGATCATATTATTATAAGTGAACAGAACCTTTCCTCATATTTCTGCAACATTTTTCACTACATACTGTGAGCTTTAGTTATCAACACTGCTATGACCTGAATCAATATGTAAATATTAAGTATATAAAAAGATAAGTGACCAAGACAGAACATTTTTGGATAATTTCCATGTTTTAAAGAGATAGTTCGCCCAAAAACTGAAACTTGGTCATCATTTACTCACCCTCATGTTGTTCCAAATTCACCCAAAACACTGACGCTTTAAAATGTTTATAAAGAGATCATAAAATAAATCCATATTAATTGAGCAGTTTAATCCAAGTCTTCTAAAGAGACATGATCACTTGATGTACAGATTTAAATGTTTTTATTCACATACACAGCATTCAAATTTGGACACAGAAGTGACCAATATGGTTAATTTTTGCATTTTAAGCCAGCATGTTTGAGCTTCCACTTGCGGTTTGTTCTCACAACTCAAAGAAAGTACTTTTGAGCTTCTGTTTATGTTCGCAGATGATCAATATTTATACGCGAGTAAAAAAATAAAATAAATCTGTTCATCATATAAAGCAATCGTGTCTCTTCAGAAGACATGGATTAAAACACTCGATTCGTATGGATTTATTCTACAATTTCTTTATGAACGTTTTCAAAATTTTTGGATGAATAGACTTTAAATGGGGGAACAGAAATCTCTTTGATTTCATTAAAAATATCTTCAATTGTGCTCCGAAGATGAATGAAAGTCTTATGGGTTTGGAATGACACAAGGGTGAGTAATGCTTAGCATAGGCATAGCTTGATGACGCCAAGCTTTAGAGCGGAATCTTGGGACATGTGGTCTCCACCTCAACAGATGGTGCAAAAGAATAGGGATAGGACTTGGGAAGAAATCATGTTCATGGATGCGATTATTAATGTTACTGTAGTGTGAAGCAGAGCAGGACCGAGTGTTGTGGGAACTGAACAAGGCCGCTGGAGTGATTGCGCAACACACGCCTCACGAGCAGCGGAACTTTTATTATTATCATATTAGATACATCTGAGATTGTTGAAAATTATTTTATAATGTTACTCTGTGCGTTCGCTCGGTGGCTGCTGTGAGACACTGTTGCACACTGCAGTAAACTATAGTTTACTCGATTTTAGAATATCATATTAAATACTGGATGGCTTGTGTTGATAAATGGCATGCAATTCATTTTAAAACGATGTATGAAGGAGAAAATGCTGTATTACTGTTAAAGTTTACTAAAAATATTACTAAAAATAAAGCTGCATCTGATTATGCTATGTTAGCTACTTGAGAAAATAGTGTTTTTCTCTGAGGCATGGTGAAAGCATGGTACTCGCAAAAAAAAAAAAAAAAAAAAAAAATCAAGAAAATTAGATTTAAACAATAAGACTAAACATGTTGAGCTATATAACAATGATTCGTTTTCTGTCTATAAATATATCAGAACAGTGGTTCCCTTGTCTATTAAAACATGTAATTTATTAAAGCATCTTTGGTGTTTCCTTGGTTTCTACAAAATAAAACCAGAAACCAAGGGTAAACGTGGGTGAGCCTTGGTTAAAAATGCAATTTTCTCAAGATTTACAAATAGTTGGAAACATTTGGGATATTGTAAGTACTTAAGTGAACAAAATATATAACACTGGCCTAGTGGTTTTTGGATATTTTACTGCAAAAATACTACATATTGCACCTTTAAGTCTACTTGACTTGTTCCTGAGAAAGAACTGGTCAGTGATGTTTTTAAAGGGGCCATGAACTGCATTGTTTGTTATGTATGGTTGCAGTAGAGAAAGCTCGCGCCGTTGATGGAACAACCAGGGAGGGGAGGTGGGCGCCCTGAAGACCTACACGTGGATGAGGGAGGTGCAGGCAGGTACGGAGGTCTCCAGGGTGGATCTAGGACCTCGGGCGGCCATGGCGGGTCAGGGGCCTTGGAAAGCCATGGTGGTTGAGGGTCAGGAGAGTCGGACAGCCATGGCAGTACCGGAGCCCCACCCAAAAGTTCCCCACCCATGGGTATATGCCCATGGGTGCCCATGCCTCGTCAATCTGTAGTGCTGGAAATGGATTTGTGGGCTGGAGCTGGCCCATGGCCGACTGGAGCGGGCCCGTGGAAGGCTGGAGCTGGCACCGTGGAGAACAGGAGCGGGCCCGTGGAGAACAGGAGTGGGCTTGTGGAGACCTTTTGGAGGTTTGGGCTCCAGGTCAGGAATACCCACTGGAGGAGTATGTGGAGGAGACTTGCGGTTGGTGAACTGACCAGGCTGCATGCTTTTCTGAGGGGACTGGACGAAGATGATATGTCTTCTCTTGAACCTCTTCAATTTCGAAATCGGAACCATTTAAAAAGAGAATCAGATTAATAGACTCGACTAGGGAAAAGTAACAGGCAGGTTCAGTATAACAAATCGTGTCCTCGTCCAGGCCCTTCAGAAAACAGGCGTTAAGTGGAGCATCTGGCCAGTTCACTTTGCAAGAATGTTCAGCAAATTCCTCTATGTACCTCTCCAGCGGGCGACCATACTGCCTAAGGATCCACAGACGGTCCTCCGCTGAGTTGATGGGTTGGTGAACAGCAGGAGAGATCGGTACCAAAAATATTCCCATCCTAATTGCAAAAGTCCTCACGGTATGGTCTGTTCTTCTGTTACGTATGGTTGCAGTAGAGAAAGCTCAGAGTCGGACTTCTACAAAATAGATGTCATTGACCAAGAAACAGAACAACCATACTTAAACAAACATAAGAACAGACAAGGAGTGCAGGGAAGTGAGTCCATTATAATGGGAGTGCAGATGATCAGGAGCAGGTGCAGGTAATCCGTGTTGATGGGGAGATGATGAGGAAGTGAGTGCAGGTGAGGAAACGAGGATCATGGGATATGGAGTCTGGGACAGAAGGTAACTGTGACAGTTTTATTGTTTTGTAATGTTTTCTGGGGTGCACTTATAATGTTAATATGCTTTTTACATAAAACATTGTCATCATTGAGAAATAAAAGACATTTTTCCAACCACAATTTTAGCTCTCTTATTTGAACTCCCACTGCTCCCACTGGCTAAAATCTTTGCAATATAAAATAGCTAAGTATTACTCTCTCGAAAACTTTAACACATTTTTTATATTTGATATTCTTATAGTGTGATTACCTCTTATATATCAGAAGCTCAAGGAAAAGTTGATTTCTCAATTCATGACCACTTCAAGGCAGGGCTTAGTGAAGTGTCAATTATTTTCTCATTTCTATGGATGTGTCTGTACAACCATTCACAAAATAGCTAGAGCGCCACCAGTGGCTGAATATCAGTTTTGCCAACCAGAAATGCATTGTTTAAGAAAGAACTGTTGTTGGTTGCTTTACATGTCTGTCAGGCCCATTCCCGACAAAGTGGGCAGGTCTTGATCTGAATAAACTGCAAAGTTGACTAGACATCAAAAAGCTATAGTATGGTGTGTTTTTCATAGAGCACCCTCTAGTGTGTGTAAGAGACCGCCAAATAAACTATATTTCACCACATGACAATAATTATTCTGTGTACATATATGAGAGGAAGACTGTAGATTAAGCCATGGTTTCATGCAGACAGGCCTGTGGCGTAGTGATTGTATTCTCCTGATGGGTTCTCATTGCTGTATGTCTGTTAGTTTCCTGTCTCTCTCTCTCTGTCTCACAGTTTAATTGTCTCTCCTACAGCTTTGGTGATGGTTGGGAGCTGCAGTGGTGCATATACACAGACACACATACACACATGAACAGTAGGGAAGGCTGGGAGGTGTGCAGGTTTTGCCCTGCATTAACACAAAACTAAATTAATGAATAGCAGGATTTTTCACCCTCAATGGCCTTCTCTACATACTAATTATTTAGGCCTCATCCTGAGAGCCTCGGCGCGCCTGCGAGTGTGTGTGCGCATAAAGTGGAAGTACTGAAGCGTTAAGAGTGTGTTTTCCTCTTTTCTTTAATCAATGAGGGCCTCCAACAGCTGTTGGGAATGAAAAAAAGACAGCAGAGAGATTCTCATGCATTTTTTTCCCCACCCTCCTTCCTGTTGCTGTTGAGAAATAGACAACGAGAGGACGAGAGGTGAAACAGGAGAACTTTTGTTGATTTCTCCCCAAATTGAGCTTTAGTAATTTCCAAGAGTCAGAGTGCACAGTTTTTTTTGCCTGCTGGGACAAAAAACATGTGTTTAATTGAGTTTACAGCCTTCTGAAGAACAACTAACCAACATACTCTTATCACAACTTAAGGAATCGTAAGGAATTGTAAGACTTCATGACCTGTATACACAAATTTATGACTTTTTCTTTTAAGTGATAAAGGTTAATGGTTTTAGGTTGTATGTTTTAAAAAAACTTGTACGATTTCACTATCTTGAACAAATAGACAATAGGTTGAACTATCAACAAAGTGGATAATTTACCATTTACCTTATCTCTTTTTTTAATCATGCATTGTAGGAACTTTGACACTATTGCTTAAAATCGAATGTTATTTCACAAGGTTTTGTGGCATTGCATCTATGAAAGATATCAATAGTTTTTTGTTTTGTTTTGTTTTTTGAGGCTGTTCAGTTAAGCAATGATTTCCTCACCCCTAAACTTTGACTCACTAATGCTTAAAATTAAATTTGTATTGTTAACTTTTGCATCGCCCTATGAGCATGTAACATAATACATCTGCATTTCTGCAAAATCAGTTAACCCTAAAAAATAAATAAATAAATAAGTCATCATTTACTCACCCTTGTGTTGTTCTAAAGTCCTATCCTGACCTTGGCCATTGGTGTTCTGTGAGACTCTATCAGCACCACAGTTCACTCCGACTCGCCCAGAAAAAGCACACAAGGGGCCCTATCATACACCCGCCGCAATGTGACGCCAGACACGAGACGTGTTTTTTTTTTTTTGCTAATTTCAGCTTGACGCAGTTATCATTTTCACATCCAGTGCCCACGTTGTTTAAACAGTAAATGCACTCATTCCCATGCACCCACACCCCATGGACATGTTGGTGCGCCGACTATTTTTTCCGTTGTTAAACTAGCAAAAGAGGAATCTGACATGCCCTAAGTGCACCTACAATGTGCTTAGAACGTTAAAATAGAGCCCAAGTTGTGCGTCTTTTTTAAAAAATCTTGATGCTGGTCACTGTTCACTGTCATTAAATAGACGAATGCAAGTTTTTTTTTTGTTTTTTTTTAATACTCCTTTTGTGGTCTGAAAAATAAAAGCATATTGCATTAGAACAATGGTTCTCAAACCTGTCCTGGGGATCCCCCACCACTGCATTTTTGTATGTCTCCCTCATCAGACACTCCTAATTCAACTCTTGCAGTCTCTACTAATGAGCTGATGACTTGAATCAGGTGTGCTAGATGAGTGAGACATGCAAAATGTGCAGTGGTGGGGGGTCCCCAGGACAGGTTCGAGAACCACTGCATTAGGACAACACCAGGGTGAGTAAATGATGACTTAAAGGGATAGTTCACCCAAAAATTTGATGTTTATCTGCTTACCCCCAGGACATCCAATATGTAGGTGACTTTGTTTCTTCAGTAGAACACAAATGATGATTTTTTTAACTCCAACCGTTGCGGTCTGTCAGTCATATAATGCATGGCAATGGTAACATAATCTATAAGAGTCAAAAAAACATGCACAGACAAATCCAAGTTAAACCCTGCGGCTCGAGACGACACATTGATGTCCTAAGACATGAAATGATTGGTTTGTGTGAGAAACCGAACAGTATTTATATAATTTTTTACCTCTAATACACCACCATGTCTGAATTGTTCCAACCAACTTAAAACTAACAGATTACGTTCTCTCGTGCAAACTCATTCGGGAGTGGTGACTTTCCACGCAACGTTATTCCCAATTTCTGAGCCTGCTCGCCTGAAGTTATGGTTGATTGCTCTTCGGCTGGATATCATCACACCCATTAACGTACTAAAGTTGTTGAGGGTCTGCAGTGATCATTTTTCCCCTGATGATTTTACATACCCTGGAGAGGATCATGTACGACTTAAGCCATCAGCTGTGCCAATGGTTTTTCCACGTCCAACTGAGGTATGTGAACAAGATCTTTGTATGCGTCATTTTTATTTGTAAAGCTGCCCTTACGAAAAGTAACAAAATAAAATGAAGTTTTGATGTAATAAAACCATGTTTTTTAATGGTTTACTTCCATTTGTGTAACAACTGTTGTACTACAGGCACCATGTTTAAACTATGCCAGTTGCGTTCACACCTCGCTCTCAAGGCAGTTGGACATAGTGGTGTATTAGAGGTAAAAAAAAATATATATATATAAATACTGTTCGGTTTCTCGCACAAACCGATCGTTTCGTGTTTTTTTTTAGTAGTTGAGTTTCCAAGTCAGAAATCTGACTTCTATTGCACTTTTTTATTGTGACTTTCTGAATTGAAAAGAATGCAGCATATGGTCTTCTCTTGACATGAAAAAGTCACAGTGGGGAACAAACATTACACTGACTGTCTACGCAAGCGTAGTGGGGTAGAAATTGTCTTGTCATTCACAAACAAAATCCCATTTTTTAAAATCATTTTCTTATTTTAATTTCAGCTTCTGGCTTATGCACAGCACTAACCAGCAGTACACAAAGAGAAACAGATGGAAGGATAGAAAGAGCTCTAGAGTATCAGTTTACGATGAACGTTCACCCATCAACCCCCTGGCCACGTCATTACCTCCGCTCATGTCAGCACTACAGTGATTCTAACCCACATTCCGGCGAGTGCCTGTGAAAATACACTACTTACTGACCCGTGAGAACTGCGCAACATGAATATTTCAGTAACCAAGAATGAGGGTTTTTAGTAATACTCTGTGAAAAGAAATGCCATTAGCATTTAGCTTTCATGAGACACCACTCTGTTCGCTCTCTCTCTCTCTCTCCCACCTACTTCGTTTCATCCATTTATTCTTTTGAACGATACTCTGAAACGGCACAGAAAGCAAATTGTCCTGAAACCAACCTCTTCATCTTCTCGCGAACACATTTTTTATCATGTACGCGAATCAATTACTGAAGGGAGAACTGTGATTTTTAAGCATCGTCCCATTAGCTGTTATTGGAGCGGCAGATAGTGTCATGCTCGCCAATGTCAGTGTTTTGCAAAATTGTTTACTCTCACAGAAAAACATATTTCTGTCTTTACCCCCTTTGGGCTCATCGGCGGAGCTTCATTACTTGAGAAGCCTTTCACAGGCAAACGTACATTTTCATTAAAATTGCTCTCCCCCTCCCCTGTGAAATGCACAAAGGCAGCGAACCAAGGCATATCTTTAATTTCAGTTTGGATAATGCCCTCACTGCCGTGTTAAACTCCCTCTGTCTCACACACACACACACACACACACACACACACACACACACACACACACACACACACACACACAGACACTTCCCTGCCCTTTGCCAGCGTACTTGACTCCCCAAGGACAAAAGCAGTCTGATTTCTCCGACTCACACGGTGGATATCTTGAAGCAAGACCTCTCCACCTTAAAGAATTGCCTGAGCCATTCCAAACGCAGAGGAAGAGAGAGAATGCTTACATTTGTATAAATTATCTCAGACTAAAAGAAAGGCAAGGTCAGCTAGTGGTTAGCATTCGTCCCTGTGTGTGTGTGTGTGTGTGTGTGCTTTTGTTTATATTACATTGTGGGGACCAAATGTCCCCATGATGTAATATAAACCTGAGTTCACCTACATCGTGGGGACCAGCCAGCGGTCCCCACAATGTAAATGGGTTTATAAATCATATAGAATGAGTTTTTGTGAAAAAGTAAAAGTTTGCACAGTTTCCTGTGAGGGTTAGGTTTAGGGGTAGGGGCAGGGTAGGGGGATAGAATGTACAGTTTGTTCAGTGTAAAATGCATTGAAGTCTATGGAAAGTCCCCACAATTCACAAAAACAAACATGTGTGTGTGTGTGTGTGTGTGTGTGTGTGTGTGTGTGTGTGTGGAACGGAGCTCCTTTGGTGGTGTAAACCGATCTGTGAGTGTGGGCCGCAGTAAAACTGTCACCAAGCTCTGTCAGTTCTGTCACTCTTGCCACAGTCAAAGCTGGTGATGGCTGCTGCCGGCATGCTGTCTAGTGTCTATTAAATGTTATTAAACGTCACAGGAGGAGTGAGCGGATAATTAAACTACATTACAGATGGACTGAGATACATTTATACCTGAGGCCATAACTGCTGTACAGCCATCATCAAGACACTGATTTAAAATTAAAGCCTTTATGAGTACTGAAATGATGCTTTTCTTAAGCAGCATTTATACACACACACACACACACATGAATTTATTTTTTACAGGTCCTAATATTTATTTTGTTTTATTTACACATTTTTGTATTTGTGTTCATTTTAAATTATAAAAGGAAACCATAAATTGTATTTAAATATAGATAGATAGGCAAGATAGATAGGCTAGATAGATAGGCTAGATAGATAGATAGATAGATAGATAGATAGATAGATAGATAGATAGATAGATAGATAGATAGATAGATAGATAGATAGATAGATAGATAGATAGATAGATAGATAGATAGATAGATAGATAGATAGATAGATAGATAGGAATTTAAATCCTCATTTACCTGGCAAACATGAACAATAAAGATCTCAATATGGTATCAGCGTTAAACATAGACAACCTTTTTTTTGGTTCATTTACAATAAATCTCTGAATGACGCAATTCACTAAAATTAATATGAAGTTAACCCTTTAACTGCCCCACCAAGAAAAAAGCATTTGAAAATTTTTTTGTTTGCATTTTTTATCTCATTATATCACTAGTTACCACACTCACTGTATTTTTTTTTCAATACATCCCATAATTTTTAAAATATCGCCCTCTACCAAATGGTTGAGAGGGCACTTAAAGGTAAAATAAAAAAAAACCATACACATACTATGAAATTCAGAAAATATGAACTATAATACTAATTTATTTAAAGCATAATCAAAATAAAAGTTTTATATATTGAATATTGTTTATTTATTGAAATATTCTATAAAATATTTCAGATTTTCATTTTATGACAGAAAATTACATGTTTTCTTGTTTTTTTTAACAATAAACAAAAATAAATAACACAAATAACTAAAAGTAACAAAAATAAAGACATTACATTCTTTCTGCATTCAAAAACTAAACACAAAATAGCAAAAGACAGCAATATAATGGCATTTTAGGCTTTTATGATTCAAGAAACACCATCACGTGTGGTAGCGCAACAGGATTTTTCTTTTCTTTTTTTGACATATGAACATTTCTCTTCTCAGACAGGGTGATAATTTGGATCCTCTATTGGGTCATCAACATCACTGAGATCAACATCAGAATCTGGGGGGTTTTCTGGGACAAGGGCCTGAAAGAGTGCATGTTCTTGTACCATAGAAACTGTTGACATCCATCTAGTAACTGTAAAAAAAGCAACAACAAACAAATAAATAACAATCTCTTACAATTTTAGTAATGTTAGTTCACCAGCATGTCATTTAAGAAGTAATTGCCTCTGATAATTATGATTTCCACACATTAATTCAATGAATTCATTATATTTACATCAAAAAATATGCAAAAGTGGCAAAAAATACACATTTAAGAAATTATCTCATCATATTTATGAGGAAATAACAATAGCTGTCATATTCATAGCTAATAATGATCAGAAGTTTATATTTCTCAGCAAATAGTCCATTCTGACTGCAGAAATGGATGATCTGAAAACATTACCTTAGCTTTTCTGCATTTACCTTTAAGTGACAAATCAACCGTTTGGTTGAGCATGTTTTTGAAAAATTATTTGAAACATACTAAAGTTTTCTCATGGCACCAAGTAACATAATTTTGTAAAGTTAGGGCTCTTACAGTGTAATATGTCAAAAAAAATTGCTTACCTTGCAAATTTTCACCAAGAACAGTTCACATGGCAGGAGTGATTTCATTGTTTCTGACATCCATGTTTGAGGAAGTGTTGTGACAAGTGCTGTTGATTGAAACTCTGACATCTAGTGGATTTGTTTGGCATAACATACCTCAACCAGATGGTAGAGATGGCTCAATCAGCTTGAGTTAAGTTAGGTACTCCTCTCAGTGAAATATAGTGACTCAAAATGTGCTCTACCATTTGGTCGAGCAGGCAGTTAAAGGGTTTTAAAGTAGATTAATTTTATGGACATTTATGAAAAGCATGCCAAGCATGTATCAATTCTTTTTTTGTTTTTTACTTTCAGAAATTACGTTCACATACTTTTTCTGTCTGTTCTGTATTTTTTCTTGATAATAAATGGTGAAAGTTAACAACAATAGTTAACATGAACAATGACATTTATAAATTGTGAATACAGTATTTCACAGTAAACACTGGCAACATTCATCATGTTACTTTGTAAGCACACAATACAGTTCACAGTGTTTTATAACATTATAAAGCATAAAAATATCCTTGTGACATTTATATTTATTTAGACATTTAGCAATTAAAGGTTACCTACCTGCCTATATATTTCATATTTCAACATGTTTCACTCAATTTCACACATTATATTTTGGGAAAAGTATAAATGTGTACAAGTTTAAGTGTACAAAATGAAAATTCTGTCATCATTTACTCACCTTCAAGTAATTCTAATCCTGTATGAATTTCTGGTAACACTTTATTTTAGGGTCTTTTAACTAGTTGCTTATTAGCATGCATTTTACTAGAATAGTGGCTGCTTATTAGTACTTAGTAAGCACATATTAATGCCTTATTCTGCATGACCTTATTCTATATTCTGAATCCTATCCAATACTTAAAGGATTAGTTCACTTTTAAATAAACTTTTCCTGATAATTTACTCACCCTCATGTCATCCAAGATCCAGTCCATGTCTTTCTTTCTTCAGTCGAAAAGAAATTTAAGTTTTTGATGAAAACATTCCAGGATTTTTCTCCATATAGTAGACTTCAATGGGCACCAAACAGTTGAAGGTCAAAATTAGTTTCACTGCAGCTTCAAATTGTTCTACACGATCCCAGATGAAAAATAAGGGTCTTATCTAGTGAAACCATCGCTCATTTTCTGAAAAACAAAATTGAAAATTATATAAGTTTTAACCTTAAATGCTCATCTTGAACTAGCTCTCTTCTTCTTCTCCACTATTTGAATTCCAGCAGTGTAGACACTGCTAAGTGTATTACTGCCCTCCACAGGTCAAAGTTTGAACTAATTTTTATATGCAATATGCTAGTTCAATAGTATATAACAATTAGTTCAAACTTTGACCTGTGGAGGGCAGTAATACATCCTGGAATGTTTTCATCAAAAACTTTAATTTCTTTTTGACTGAAGAAATAAACACATGGACATCTTGGATGACATGGGGATGAGTAAATTATCAGGAAAAGTTTATTTAAAAGTGAACTAATCCTTTAACAACCACCCTTCTAACTATTAATAAGCAAATTAGGAGATTATTAAGGGGAAAAGTCATAGTTAATAGTGAATATGTGTACCCTTTACTAAAGTGTTACCAAATTTCTCTGTTCTGCTAAACACAAAAGAAAAATATTTTGAAGAATGTCAGTAACCAAACAGATCTCACCCCCATTTAGTAGGAAAAATAAATACTATGGTAGTCAATGGGGGCGAGATCTGTTTGGTTACTGACATTCTTCTGAATATCTTCCTTTGTGTTCAGCAGAACAAAGAAACTCATACAGGTTTGGAGCTACTTGAGGGTGAGCAAATGACAGAATTTTTATTTTTGGGTGAACTATCCCTTTAAGCAATGGTGATCAGATTAAACTGAGATATTATAGAGCCACCACCTGACAATGTCTACTGGTCATTAACACAAATGTACGCTTGAGCCATCTCTAATAGCATGACATGTTGATGAGATTTGTCCTCTTTCATGCAGTCTATTAACCTGCTGCATGGAATGAGTGTGTGTTGATCTAAAACATCTCATGTATTGATTTAGAGCATTTGAAGAGCTCTTACCCTTCAAACAGTAGCTGTGGCATGTGAAAACATGGACTAAAAAAGCAGCACTGTAAGGACAGAGCAATAACATCCAATTTGTGTTTTGTCACCCAGAAATCCTTTTCTCTCTTTTGCTCAATGGCTCATAAATCCATTGAAAACCTGGAACTGTGTGTTTGAGTGATCAGGCGGCAGCTAAAAGGCTTCTGTGGGAACACAACATTAGACTGAAGCGCCATTTTGTGAGCTTGAAAACACACACACAAACACACAAAGTCAAGGAGGCAAGCTTACCCTCGGTGCCTGAATGCTCCATAGGACCCAAATAGGCATCTTTTCAAATGCCTTCCACCGCTGTGACTCAGCGCCCATGAATTCAAATAATGCGAAGCTTATGCTGGCTTTGCATTCAGCACCACATGAGCAGTCAAAACACTCACCGCCATCTTCCTTCAGATCAGAATCGATGCATTCATTTCATTACAAGTAATATAGCATGCATGCCGATGAATATTTTGTGAAATTCAGAAATTGCAAAACTGAAGAATTGATTCCCTTTCAATTATTTCCATCCATCCAATCCAAAGAAATAGTCATGAATATCTTTGAATTTCATTTCCATTTCCTTACATACAAATTTGAATTTCAGTTGAAATTCATGTAGCATTTGAATTCATAATAAGCATTCTAAATGGTGCAAATCCTCATTAAAATATGTACAAATATCCAACTTTCTTTTTACCAAACAAGAAAATTCACATCATGTCCATTTCTTGCTTGAATGTCAAATGTTGTGACTCAGCAAAGCTAGAATCTAACATTTTAGCATTCAATTCCGGTGGTTCCCGTGTGGTTCTGTATAATTGCAGAGCAAATGGCATGTGTCTAACGAGAATAAGTCATTGGGTTCATTTGAAAAAGCAAAAATGTGAACATTAAAGGAGAAATTAATTTGAAACAGCCATTTATCAGCATGACAGGCTTAAATACGGACTCCTGCACATATCTGTGTGCAAGTGCAAAAAATCACATGCACAAAAACCCTCCTGCTTCAGGGTGGGCGTGTGGATGGGAGCTGAGGATGTGGGTTTTAAGTGCTAGAGGTTGTATTGGGGAAGCAGTGGTCAGCCAGGCTTGACGGAGGCCGATATGACTGCTCTGTGGTGTCGGGGGGGGGGGCTGCTGAGAGCATCTATCTTGTGACAGCACACGGCTAAAGCCAGAGGAAGATTGATGCTCTCTCCCTCCGGACTTATAAATCTCTTCCGAAAGTTTGAAAATTCAGAGATTACAGCTGAATTATAACAAATAACTCACCCATCGTGCGTAGCTCCGTGTGTGATGCTGTTGAGATGCGTCTGTGTCGGCGCGACGCGTGTATGTGGGCGTTTAGTGTACACTTTGCACATGACTAGTTCTGTTTATGTAAATACAAACACTGTTTCTCTCTCTTATCCAATGAGTTTTCAATCACACACTGAACTGCACAGCCTACATAACACTGTATCACTGTATAACATCGAGTGCAAAGTGACATTCAGTATGCTAAAGTATGCAGTGTGTAGCTGAAGGACACAATGGCTTTGTTCAAACAGGCAGCAAATTTTTATTTTTCTCCTCAAATCCATGTTTATTTATTTATTTTGTAGCCTCAAAAGCAAAAACACGGTATATAAATTACTGTATACAGCCTCGATCCAAACCCCATCCATTATGCGGTTTGAATTAATTAATTTATTTATTTTGGTCATCTGGAACTTGTTAGGAGCGATTTCACCAAGTACAACATGTTCCTGGCTCAACATTGTTGTTGATCCTGGAACAACATTCCAATCAACTGATCAGAATTGAGAGGCAAGTTTACAGTTTTATGTCAAGTTTAGGCTTACAGCCAGGGTTAGGTGCTTCTACATCAGTGTTATTTACCATAATTTCCCTCTAATTTTAGGGATAAGTTGTGGGTAGGGTTAGGTTTTGGGGTAGGACGAAATTTTGAAAAGGAATGTTGTTCCAGGATCAACCAAATATGTTGATCCAGGAACATGTCTTACTTAGCAGTGACTGTCTAAATACACTAACTCTCCCTTTCAATATACAGAGTTATATCATGGTAAATGAGTAAATGAGTCAGCGATTTTGGTTTCAGTATATGCATAAAAACATAGTGTGTATTTTTTATATATGTAAATATATAAAATAAATATATAAATAGGCCTACATAGTGTGTATGTTTTTTATATGTAAATATCTTTCTAAAGTTTATAATCTTTTAATACAAAATGATTTCAGTCAATATCTGTATAATTCACATATAAATGCTCACAATTACAAGTCATTTGCCAAGATACAGTGGCATGAAAAAGTATGTGAACCCCTTGCTAAATCTGTGAAAATGAGAAGTATTTTAATAAAATAAGAGGGATAATTAAAAAAAAAATGCATGTTATTTTTTTTATTTTTTTTTGTTTAGTACTGTCCTGAGTAAGATATTTTACATAAAAGATGTTTGCATTTAGTTCACAAGACAAAACAATAGCTGAATTTATTAAAATAACCCCATTCATAAGTATGTGAACCACTGATTCTCAATACTGTGTGTGGTTATCTGATGATCCACGACTGTTTTTATGTTTTGTGATGGTTGTTCATGAGTCTTTTGTTTGTCCTGAGCAGTTAAACTGAGCTCTGTTCTTCAGAAAATTCCTCCAGGTCCTGCAGATTCCTCAGTTTTCAAGCATTTTTGCATATTTGAACCCTTTCCAGCAGTGACTGTAGGATTTTGAGATTCATCTTTTCACACTGAGGACAACTGAGGGACTCAAACTCAACTATTATAAAAGGTTCAAACATTCACTGATGCTCCAGAAGGAAACACGATGCATTAAGAGCCGAGGGTTGAAAACTTTTGAATTCAAATATCAAGGTAAATTGTACTTAATTACATGCAAGTATCTTCTGTTGCTTCCGAAGGGCAGTACTGAATGAAAAACAATGATATTGAAACAAAATAAGAAAAATTGTGACATCTTCATCCTGTTCAAAAGTTGTCACACCACTCTTAATGCATCGTGTTTCCTTCTGGAGCATCAGTGAATGTTTGAACCTTTTTTAATAGTTGTGTTTGAGTCCCTCAGTTGTCCTCAGTATGAAAACACAGATCTCAAAATCCTACAGTCACTGCTGGAAAGGGTTCAAATACGCAAAAATGCTTGAAAACTGAGGAATCTGCAGGAGCTGGAGGATTTATCTGAAGAACAGAGCTCAGTTTAACTGCTCAGGACAAACAAGAGACTCATGAACAACCATCACAAAACATAAAAACAGTCGTGGATCATCAGATAACCACACACAGTATTGAGAATCAATGGTTCACATACTTATGAATGGGGTTATTTTAATAAATTCAGCTATTGTTTTGTCTTGTGAATTAAATGCAAACATCTTTTATGTAAAATATTTTACTCAGGACAGTACTAAACAAAAAATATCCCTCTTATTTTATTAAAATAATTCTCATTTCCACAGATTCTGCAAGGGGTTCACATACTTTTTCATGCCACTGTAATGTTTTTAATTTGAGGTGCTCCTCATTAAGGGGTCATACTCATATTCCTTCTGCATTGGGAGCGTTTCCCAAAAGTATCGTTAGCCAACTTAACATCGCAAGTTCCGTCGTTACTAACATAGTTCAACGATTTGGTGTTTCCCGAAACCATCGTTCAAACGAACATTCACAAACTGCATCGCAAACTTGTGTGGTTGGAACGACAGCTCTGATATGGTTAGAAATATAGTTTCTTATTTTTATGACATGTGGACTTAATAAATCGTTATCTTGAGCAAAATAAGCAAGCTGACATTAAGTACAATGTACATCTTTTATTTCAAATATATACAAATGTTAGTTTGTCAAGAGATTTTAAGCAACGTTTTTGAAGAATGCGCATAGGCGTACGTGCTCTAGTACGTAAAAATGAGCCAATGATTGAATCTGGAAATAAAGCAAATTAATTGTGTAGTCATCAGATGCCATGTCTGTAATTCATAGCAAAAAATCTAGCATTAATTAGATCTCAAATGGATTAATTTAAAGAAGTTATTACGTGATATCACTAACCAGTGTGGCTGAACGACAGGTTTGCGACAGTACGGTTTCGTAACTAGCTAGCTGATTTGCTCAACGAGGTATCTTACTATGGTAGTGAAGCAGCGGGTTACATCGATGTACGGGAAACGCATGCCTGGTCAAAAGTGGCTGAACACCTCAAATGTAATTTTTTTTTTTTTTTTTTTTTTAAATTTTCAGTAAAATGAATGTAATGTAGGCTATTTTGTTCAATAATATTTTTTTATTTAATATCTTATATTTTAATGGAATTTTATGGTGCAAAGTAATAGGGAATAATTGATGACAGGCCGTTGAAATCTTAGAAAATAATGCACACCCGAGGTGGTAATGCGGCCACGACTCTAAGAATTCAATGGCCTGGAGTCAGTTTTTCCCCTTATACTACGGTTACCACACCTCAAGACACTGTTCCGGTGTTGTATTTCAAGACATTTGTCAGGTTTTTATCCTGGGACTAATTTCTTACGCATCTCATCCCAAGCCTCCGTTGCTAATTCCAAAACGTAATTTCAGAGCTAGTTATGAAGGCTTGAGCCTTGATAGCAGAATAATACCATTGATACAGATATTAACATATCAGCCTAACCTGATCTGTGTGTCTCAATGGCTCTGCAGCTGTATTTGACAATGTTTGAAAGATCCTTAGAACAAAAGTTTTGTTTGAGGCGCTTAGTATTTATTGCATTTGGATGGGTGGGAATTATATCCACAAAGCCAACCTTTCCCACTTACTGTCTTCAAACTGAAGCTAATTGTTTTACATGTTGGTCAGACGATTTCTTATTTTCTAAGTGGCAAGTTTTTGATCAGATAAAGTACAAAGTGAACTAGACCTTGTGCCAAGAGCCTCTAGGCTGTACACTTCGATTTTCAGATCATAAAGTCATTTGAAGACAGTGGTGTCAGAATGATGAGCTTTGGGGCGTCTGACATCAGGTAATGTTGTTTAAACCTCTCTTCTCTCTTTCTTTCCGTGTTGCTGATACTTGTCCTGTTTATTGCTTTGGGAAAAGTTATTACAAAAAACATATATTCACCTTCTGGTATGATCCTCTCTTAAAGTGTGATTTATGTTTTCGGCATCAGTCAAAGCTCTCGGAAAGCAACTGGCCATGAGAAACAGATGGTCCTTTTATTTAATGAGATTTGGGGCTTGGCAGGTTTCAGGAAACATCTAAATTTCCTGGATGCAAGGTTTCCTTGTCTCGATTATGACTGTCCTTTATTATACACACTGTGTGATGGGCATACATTCCTTGTATGATGAATAATAGGCATTAATGAAGCTCTTCAAGAAGAATATATTAAAGCGAATGTGTGTGTTTCAGCACTTTTTTCTCAGATGACAGATGCTTCTCATCTCGTGTCTGGGCAGCTGGCGGTCATGACATAAAAATCTTCATATACAAATGCTCTACTAACAAGATGCCATAAACAAACACAGACCCAAGTGGAGACGGTGGAAAAACCTTCTTCTCTCCACAGTGTGAAGTTAAAGCCCGTTCTATTGCCGGGGCTTCACTGTGCCCCTTCACATGTATTGGCAAATCAATAATCCTGACAGGTAGAATTTGTCCGGCTCTGAAATACATCTCAGAGCTGTCCGCACCGCGGCCTTCCTCAAGCAAACGGGATTATGACCTCTGAACACTTCCGGATAAGAGCCAAATCTCTTTCTACTTTACGACCGCTCTCAGGATCTGACGTTTACCACAGCATGCTCAGAAACAGATGACAGCTCGTTAAAATAAAACAAACCCTCGATACGGATCCAAACTGACAGACTGCGGCACAGAGCAGGAAACGACTTTGACAGTCACATGACCTCCGATTCCACCTGCCATCAACACTGGCGCTAGCACAATTCATATCCAGTCTGTACAAATAGTTTGTGAGATTAATGTGTCCCAAATCATACTTTGTTGAAAATTCTATGCCAAAGGTGCCCAGATGGTCTACTATTTCTGGTAGAGTTTTAAAGTTTTTTTTTTGCTAATATTACCCACAATCCCCTGCACATCGGAAGAGGAGGATTATGTGATGTTCTTTATCAACTTTTTCAGTGCCACAGCAGTTTTATAAATGTGTTAACCTAAAAGTTTAAGGTGCTGTAAGCACTTTTTTTTTTACCTAAAAGATATCACTGAAATAGGTGTGCTAAGAAATAACATCTTTTAGGCCCTGTAAACAGCAAAAACGAGGCAGGGGGGCAGCCCAACCCTTTAGCCAATCAGAAGCACTCTCTGCCTGCCTGCCAGTCAGCTTGCACTTTTTGCTGACATCAAATTTACCAATGTATTTGGATGGTAAGATTGTGTAGAGAGATGTATGGCTAAAGTTAGCACAATAGTAGAAGTTCATATTTATTCATTTGGCTCTTTTATCCATAGTAACTTGCACTGCTTTCTGTTTTGTCAGTCCATGTGTTCCATGTGAATCAAACTCACAACCTTGGTGAGATACAGGAGCACAAACTTAGCAAAATGCCTAAATAATAATAATAATAAAATAAATAATGTAAATTAATTTAGCCAGATGTTGCATTTTGTAGTATGCAGGGTCGGAAAATAACATGGGCTTGGGACAAAAATGCCCCCAAATATAAAATACAGCAGCAAAACATGCCCTGCAGTATTAAACTAAAAGACTGTCAAAGTTAAAGTGAAAATTAATTAAAAAATGTTGATTGCGGCATTACATTTAAATTTGCCCATGTTGCACCAAAATACTTATTTTTGTCTTTTTTTTTTCTGGCATTCAGCATTATAACCAATCACAGACATATCTGTTGAGCACATGAATGGCCCATCAAAAGAATTTCGATTAGTCACCAGTGAAGAAGAAATCTCTTTGACTTAGCTCTCCAGTCTCACAAATTCTCTCGGAATTCTCTCAGATATAATGTAAAAAGAGATTCATTATGCAGCGTATTCAGCTTTATCGATTATAACGGGAGTTTTTGCACAGATGTCTGTGAACTTGCATCATTGACTGCTTCAGTTATGAGGAATGTTCTTAGCTTGCTTTCTGTATATAATTTATTCCCAATTTGAAGATTTTTTTATTTTATTTTTTTTTATCCTGATAACCAATGTGAATTCTTGATTTTAAAAAAGCAATAAAATAATACATAAATGGTTCTCAGCTTGTTTTGTCTGATTTGTCCATGCTGCTATTAATATAAGGGTTAGTTTACCCAAAAATATAAATTATCCCATGATTTACTAACCCTCAAGGCATACGTGTATATGACTATAATCTTTCAGACAAACACAATCTGAGATATATTTAAATATATCCTTAGTCCTCCAAGCTTTATAATGGTTGTGAATTTTAAAGAAAAAAAAAAATCTATCTATCCAAAATCAAAGTAATCCATATGGCTCCAGTGGGTTAAGGCTTTCTGAAGCAAAGTGATAGGTTTTTGTAAGAAAAAGATCCATATTTTAAACTTTATTAACTATAATATCTAGCTTTCTGCAGATGGACAGACACATCGATTTGCAGCTGAATGCAGAAGCGCAGAGGATAGAGCAAAAGAAAAAAACAGTCACAAATTAGAGTTCTATAATGATCATTTTTAAAGAGAAATATCTAAAGATTTCGAAATAAGAAAAGAGGAGCTTCAGTTTGTTGCCCAGCCCCATTTGTTTGAACTGCGAGAGTCATCTAAACTTAATACTCCTACTCTTTTGGCACAAGTCGACTTGCGCATTCTGCATATGGTCTTCTGCTGCAAGCTAGTTATTTGAATTTATAAAGTTTTAAATATAGATATTTTTTTCTTACATAAACACATCACTTTGCTTCAGAAGGCATTTATTAACCCCCTAGAGCTGTATGGATTACTCTTATTATGGATGATGCTTTTTTTTTTTTTTTTGTGCTTCAAAATGTGGCCCCCTTTCACAACCATTATAAAGCTTGGAGGATCATGGATATTTTTAAATATATCTCCAATTGTGTTTGTCTGAAAGAAGATAGTCATGTACACCTGGCTTGAGGGTGAGTAAATCATGGGATAATTTTCATTTTTGGGTGAACTATCCCTTTAATTAACATTAATAATCATTATTACAATATCAACGGCAATAATCAACAATTATTATTGTTGATTATCATAATATTTCAGCCTTAACCTATAATGAGTTCCTGTTTTTAATTTAATTTTATAACTTATATACTCTATATGTAAGCTTTTTAAAATGACATTAGTCTCATGTCATTATGCAATTGTTGGGTAATAACATTTATACCACCTTTGAGCAGCATGCATGCGATGTCAGATGGAGCTTCTGTTCCATGTTTGCAGGGTAAAGATGGCTTTTGTAACAGCTTGATGAACTATGATTCCGACTGATTGAATTGACATAAAAGACAACACAGATCAATTTAAAAAGGTAATAAATTGCTTTTATACAAAGGTTTGAAAATGCCAAATCAATCCCAGGGGGCAAATAATGCCCCTTCATAAAAAATAAAATAATTATAATATAAATTAATATTTTAAATTAAAATAATAATAATAATTTTAATTTCTGACATTAGTAGTATGAAGATTATATAATTTTATTTTAATTTATTTATTTATTTATTTTTGGGCATGTCTCCATACTTAAATGTAGGCTATATACAAAGGTATATACTTTCCCATCGTCAGCGAAATACAAACATTTTAGAAGTATATGAACTGGAACACACCTGTTGAGGCATTGTGCTCTATACACTGCAGGGGCGAACTTATTAGCTATATCTGATGCAAAACTGTGACTTATTCACAAATATTAGTCAAAATTATATTACAATTCATGTCTTTACATGCACGTGTCTGGTGTGTGGTAAACAGCTAATGCTGTCGGAATGCTGGGTAAATTTCTGTGATGACTTCTGGGCTCATGCGGAAAGCAGCAGAGCTGAAGCGCTTTGTGATGAACTGCTCGGTCCTGCGACGCTGTAATCACGCCCACGCATGACTTCCTGCATAATTGATTTTTAATCCCTTAATCGAAAGTAAATCACATGAGAAAAACGTGCTGGAGCCCTGCCGTGATACAAGAGTGTGTGAGAGAGAGAGAGTGCAAGAGAAAGAATGGTTATGGGGAAGGATAGTATGATACTGAAAACATAATGAAAAATAATCAAAGGCTCATTCTTCAAAATGTGTCGTTCATATATTAGTATAATATGACTAAATGTTAAATATATGACATATTATATTTTATTAATTTGATGTAATTTAATCATATTTAAATATATACAAAATACACTGTCGAGGCCAAAAAAAATGTCGCAGTTTGGATTTGAAATACTTAAGAGTCTATGGATGGATCATTATTACAGTGATTATTATTTTTCTAGCATGTTATATGTTTGGAAACGGTTCTTTTAACCCTAAAAGATGGAGTGTGTAACTTTTCATTTCTTAAACAACCATGTATTAAGATGTATCATGGCCATATTCCAGGATGACAATGTCAAGATTCATCAGGCTCAAATTGTGAAAGAATTGTTGGGAGGGAGCATGAAGAATCATTTTCACACATAAATTGGCACTGACCTTCACCTCGGTGTAAATTTTTGGGATGTGCAGGAGGAGACTTTACAGAGTGCTCACCTCTTGCATTGTCAATACAAGATCTTGACCAAAAAAATGATGGAAATAAATGTGATGTTATTTCCATCAAGAGGTGCATCATTTTTTGTTCAAGATCTTGTATTGACAATGCAAGAGGTGAGCACTCTGTAAAGTCTCCTCCAGCACATCCCAAAGACTTTCAATGAATTTAAGGTCTGGACTCAGAGGTGCCAATTCATGTGTGAAAATGATTCTTCATGCTCTCTGAACTATTCTTTCACAATTTTAACCCTGGTGAATCTTGACATTGCCATCTTGGAATATTGCCATGATGTGTCTTCCTACATGGTTGTTTAAGAAATGAAAAGCTACACTCTCCATCTTTCAGGGTTAAAAGAACCGTTGCCAAACATATAACATGCTAGAAAAATAATAATCACTGTAATAATGATCCATCCATAGACTCTTAAGTATTTGCCTATTAAAATCCAAACAGTGACTTTTTTTTTTATTGGCCAGGCAGTGTATATGCTGTTTGTATTTATGATATTTTATTCATATATATTTTATATGATTTATTATTATTTATAATATTTATATATTATATATTAATATTATACACATTATTTATCTAACAGACTTTATAAGAATATACTTTAAAAATCTCTCTCTTAAAATGCACTAATTTAATAAATTCCTTAAAAGCAGTTGGTTATATTGACATTGAATGTGATTTGTGGAGTACATGCCAATCTTGGATCAGTGAAATCTGCAATGTGTGCGATTTTTACCCTCTCTCTCTCTTTTCACTCCTTTTCTCGTTCTTTTTCTCCAGCCGCATGTGTTTGCATATAATTAGACGAGATTAGAGGCACATGCATTTAATAAATCAAAGAGACTGCAAAATGGTAATCAGGTTGATTTTGTTGAAACTGCAGCATTAAATATCTGGCCACCCAAGGAAAGTCTGCACTCCTAAAAATCATCCCCAATTAGTCCTGGAGGCTGTAGATGGGATTAGATCTGGGTAAATATTGGCAGAAAATGTCTCTCCGTGCAGGAGTAATGAAGTCATGTGGCATGTAAACCCTCGGCTGTTCTGCCGGGATAGACTACTGAATTCCATCTTTCATCAATAGGTTTCTGATTTGGTAGCAGGAGATTCAGGCTTCTGTTGTGTTTAATTCTGCGGTAAGAAACACTTTTGAGGGATCTTGGGAAGCAGCGCTAAAGGGCACTTTGAATACGATTAAGTCAACAGAACTTTGCATTGATGCGGACACAATCCATGCGGCGTACGACTCTTATATAAAAACCCAGCTGACATTAGTGCGAGTGTGTCTTTTGTTATACATGCACACAGATGTCTGTGTGACCGCAAACACGGTATTCTTCTGAAAGGTGGTGGGAAATGTTTTCTGTTGTGAAAGAGCTCTTGAATGCATAATCCTTTCAACGGAGGCTTTTATCTTTTGCCCCCATCGGCACAGACAACACAACTGATTCTTGCCAGACAGGCAGCAACTTTACCATGGAAATGAGTCATTATTGATTTTAATATAATAACCTCTCGGGGCATTTCATTAGCATCTCTGTCGTTTTCCCTCTGTTGGGCTCAAACAGCTTCGATGAGCCCTAACAGCTGAAACTCAAGGACGACTTTTTTTCTTTTTTCAGAGCAGGCCACAGGTTTTATTGCATCCACTGAAAATGGATATTTAACAAATCGTTGAACACAATTTTATGTGGCCGTAGGCTGTGGCAAAGAGGAGCTGCGAAATTCATAATGCTCAGAGCTACACGGGCTGGAAATATATTTTATGAAAAAAAATCACAGGCAGCACTTTCTTCTTTGCTGGTAAAGAGCAGACAATATCTTTTATTAGTTTTGTATCTTTTTTCTTTTTTTTTTTAATAACATTTGCCACTTTCTCCTCACAAGGGTTGTAGAATAGGTAGAGGACAGGAAATGACTGGCAGAAGAGGAGAAAATGGAAACCCAGACTCCAACAGGTTCATTTCAATAGATTTTAGCTATACAGTCTTTCCGCTGATAAGTTAAAACATGGAAAGGTCAGTAGCAATCTGTCATTTCAAAATCAACTGAGAGAGAAAGAAAGTGATGTTGAGTACTTGAGGACAAGTACTGTGAGATAATTCACTTATTCAACAGATGAATTAAATGAAACTTTCTGTTAAGTGAGGTTTAGCATTGTGAATCATCTCTGCTGTAAGACCACAGTAAGAGGTCACCTAAATATTTGTGTTTTGAATGCTATACCATCTTAAAAGTTTAGTTCACCTATAATTGAAAAGTAATTAATGAATTACTCATGTCATTCCAAACCTGTGAGACTTTAATTTATCTTGGGAACACAAATGAAGATCTTTTTAATGAAATCTGAGAGCTTTCTGTCTCTCCATTGACAGCTACACAACTACCACTTTCAAGCCTCAGAAAGGTAGTAAAAACATCATTGGTCCCACTTTATATTAAGTGGCCTTAACTATTGTCCATTTATCATCCAAACGATTGGGTTGTTTTAACCCAGCAGTTGGGTTAAATGTTTGCCCAACCTGCTGGGTAGTTTTACTTAACTCAACTATTGTTTAAAAATTACAGTATTGCTCACTTAAAATGAACCCAAAATATCTTAAAAATTAACATTTATTAATATGTTTAATAAATGAACATTTTAATTTCATTTTAGATTCATTTTAAGTCAGCCATATAGTCATTTTCAAACAATAGTTGGGTTAAATAAAACTACCCAGCAGGTTGGGCAAACATTTAACCCAACTGCTGGGTTAAAACAACCCAATCGCTGGGTTTGCCATTTTCAACCCAACTTGGGTTGTTTTTAACCCAGCATTTTTTAGAATGTATTTTCATCCCCCCAAAAAATGTTTTAAGCCAGTTATTTATATATTTTGCTTTTGTGTGTCAATAGGAAATATCCGTTCACATTTCCAAACATTCATTTTGCCATTAATTGTAATAATCCAGTGACATTTTTGAATACACACTGAGTCTGACAACAGCCGGTGCTCCACACAGTGATCTGATCTCACCATTATCGAATCCGTCTGTGATTACATGAAGAAACAGATGAAACTGAGACAAACTAAATCCAGGAGAACTGTGGCCGTGTCTCTAAGATGCTTGAAGAAACCTGCCTGCAAAGATACAGTACTGTGAAGAGTTTTAGGCACTTGTGTAAAAATGCTGTAAAGTGAGTATGTTTTTAAAAAATACTGTTATAAATAGATTGTATTTATCAATTAACTTATATTAACTAAATCAAAACAATATTTTGTGTGACCACCCTTTGCATTTAAAACAGCTCTTGTCCAGGTACACTTGGGCATCATTTTTCAGGTAGCTTTGGAGGCAGGTTTCTTAAAATCTCTTGGAGACACAGCCACAGTTCTCCTGGTTTGTCTCAGTTTCATATGTTTCTTAATGTAATAACAGACGGATTTGATGATGGTGAGCTCTGATCTCCATGTGGAGTATTCAAAAATCTCACTGCATTATTACAATTAATGGCAAAATGAATGTTTGGAAATGTGAACGGATATTTCATATTGACACACTACAGCAAAAGAAATAACTGGCTTAAAACCTTTTTTGGGGGGTGAAATTGCGTTTATACAACAGTTCGACGGCACGAGTGTGTAAATAAATAAGAACAACAACGGAGTGTCTTTAAAACCCTCTTTTGTGCAGCACTACTTCCTTCCGCCACAGATTCAAATCTCAATTTGACAGTTGGACCAAGCCTCCGTTACTAATTCTAAAACGTCACTTCAGAACTAGTAACGAAGGAACGTTGAGTCGCTTCATTGAAACACATTGAATTTTCTACAGTATTGGAGAGAAAGACAGAGTAGGCTATTACCTGTGTCTGGTATATTTGCATTACATTCATTCATCAAGTCGATTTCCATAATATTACATCCTTTAAACAAGTCCGTTTGAATGTCCGCTGAGGTAAGCGATCTTTGTATTTGTTCTTTTTTTTTAGCTTTGGGAATTTTCCATCCATAACACCACAGCGCTAAAACAACTTCCTTTTGCAAAAGTTCCTTTCAATTTAAAAGTCTCTTGTGACTCACTTCTCCTGTAAAGTGTTGCCGTCATCTAATGGCGTATTAATGTAATGTTCACTCAATCCATATTACTTAATGGACATATTTATATAAAATAATATTTATTGAACAAGATATAAGCACAATTGTACAGTTCAGTCAAACATAAAGCACTAGTTATTAAAAAAAAAAAAAATAGGTCACCATTTACGCTGGTATGTGGGTTTTACAAATATTTAACGAATGAAAACGATTTTAAAGAGCTTGTGACAAAACCTCCTAACTCCATTGGATCCTCAAACTGTCAATCAAGCCTCATTAATCCGCCTCACCTCTGAATGAAGTGCGCACGCAGTTTGGACATCTCTGTGCAATGCAAAGGTAAATAAAGATCTGATGTTTGAAAAAAAAAAAGTAAAGCGTTTTCTTTACTCAAAAAAACATATGTTTATAAAGTTTAATGTTTTACGTATTTAAAGCGGAGAAGAGTCTGATATGTCCCGTCTAGTTGTAGCCAATGTGCTATATAAGGATGTAACGTAACGTTTATTATCAAATTTAATATAGCACAATTCGACTTGCTCTAATAGATATAAAATAATAGATTAATAAGACCAAAGATTGCCCGTTCTATGTACTCAAATTGAATTATGTCTCGTGTTTAACCACTATAAGAGCCAGCGGCAAATCCCCGAGGCACTGGCCGAGATGAAGCTGTTCTCGGCGGTTACAGAAGCACTGAACGGCCGCTGAGGCACTCGAGCTCGCATCTCCGAAAACGTCAAAACAAATTGTAAAATGGACTCTGTTATTAAATATGAGTCACATATTTCAGGTATAAACAACTACATTCTCGCCTAAAAAACTATTAAAACTACAGTTCGTGGTACAAGAAGTAGTATTTGTAAAAATTACGGTTGATTTGATCGGCCGCCATGACGGTCACTTCAAGCGGAGTGATACAAACGGTGAAAAGGCAGTAGGAGTGCTGTTATCACTGAAATATCGCATGGCTATCAGCCAATCAGATTCGAGAACCAGACAGAACTGTTGTATAAATATATATATATATATATATATATATATATATATATATATATATATATATATATATATATATATATATATATATATATAGATATAGATATATACATAATTATACTATATTTAAACTATATAGTATACATAATTATAAATATTTGTATTATTCAAAATAACAATAATACAAATAATATAAAAATATGTTCGATCCCACTTTATATTAAGTGGCCTTAACTACTATGTACTTACATTTAAATTAATCATTTGACACAATGCACTTATTGTGTACATACATGTTTTTACATTGTACTTATATTTGAAAAACACATGCATGTAATTACATCTGTAATAATTTCTGTAATTACATTTATAATTACACTGCTGACCCATCCCTTACACCTAACCCCCAACCTTAAACCTACCCCTACCACTAAAGCTTTCCTTAACCTTATCCGTATCCCAATTCAATAGCAGAAAAAGTGTTTTGCAATTCAATATGAACCCAATAAGTACATTGTACTTATTTTTTGATGTAAGTACATAGTAGTTAAGGCCACTTAATATAAAGTGGGACCATATGTTCTTTTATAAAAATATATTTTACAAATATCAGCGATTTTTACTGTGCATATGATACATTAAAATCTAAAGATACTCTATTTTATAGAATTTAACACTGAAGACAGAAATTAGTGCATGTGCATGCCTGTCAGAGAAAATGTTTCTGTGTGTGTGTGTGTGCGTGTGTGTGTGTGTGTGTGTGTGTGTGTGTGTGTGTGTGTGTGTGTGTGTGCTTTTGTTTATATTACATTGTGGGGACCAAATGTCCCCATGATGTAATATAAACCTGAGTTCACCTACATCGTGGGGACCAGCCAGCGGTCCCCACAATGTAAATGGGTTTATAAATCATATAGAATGAGTTTTTGTGAAAAAGTAAAAGTTTGCACAGTTTCCTGTGAGGGTTAGGTTTAGGGGTAGGGGCAGGGTAGGGGGATAGAATGTACAGTTTGTTCAGTGTAAAATGCATTGAAGTCTATGGAAAGTCCCCACAATTCACAAAAACAAACATGTGTGTGTGTGTGTGTGTGTGTGTGTGTGTGTGTGTGTGTCTCATCCTTAGACAGGGTGAGAGAAGGTGAGGCACTTGAGTTCCCCACCAAGGCCAAAACTGCCAGGCTAAACGTCACTCTCTCTGTCTGAGGAAGATAAATGGGCCTAGCTTCAAAACACACAGAGAAAGAGTGAGAGAGCCAAGCAGAAAAGAAGAGGAAAAGGAAGAAAAGAGGGACAGGAAGAGAAAGAAAGCAAGAGAGATTAAAAAAAAAAAAAAAAAAAAGACACACACCTTCCAGGTGCCAGTGCTTGACTCTTTGACTGATGAGAGGGAGAGGTGGCTAATTGCCTGGCAGAGGAGAGAATGAAAATGGATTTATTCTAATAAGTAGCCTTGGAAAAGGAGACCCACGCAAAGAGAGCGCAAGAAAGGCCTGTCTCCTTCTAGTATCTCTTCAAAGAGACTGTGTCTGTGTCTGGTTGTGTGTTAGTGACCTTGTTTAGTATTGAAGGACAGCCCTGGTTAGAGGCCTCAGTTCTTGTCAAATAAAGCATGTAATGGGAGAAGACCGATGCTTTTTTGTATGTTTCTGTATTGAGTTTAACCTTCATGGTGACTTTTTCACTATATCAAATGGAAGTGTGTTGCTAATTGAAGAAGCCTTTGCTGTATTATACATAATTTATTTATTTATTTTTGCATATTTGTTTTAGGAATATATTTATGTGGTCATGTATCTTGCAGAGCTGTGGTTTTGAATAAGAGATTAGCCAGGCAGCGCTAAAGTGTTTGTTTTATTTGAGAAGTATTTGCAGAGAGATTTCAAACTCTGCAAACAGACCGAATAAGTAATTTCAGAACATAATCCTCATTCAAGACAGCAGATACCAGCCATTACATCCCCGCTCCTTACATATTATGATCATTATTTGATCATCAATATAATAATAGAGGTTTTAAATTTTCAGTTGAATAATTACATGCAATAATGAGCCGTCGTTGATATCTCTTATACCCTGAAGGCACACATATGTTGCCTAGACATTAAATACATTGCCAAGATGTTCCCTGTTGGATGTTGGAACAACATTCAGCAGATGTTTTTGCAACATATATTACATGTATGACTTAAAGGGTTAGTTCACCCAAAAATGAAATTTCTGCCATCAAGTACTCACCCTCATGTCGTTCCAAACCTGTAAGACCTTCGTTCAACACAAATTAAGATATTTTGATGAAATCCAAGAGGCTTTTTATCCTCCATAGAAAGCAATGTAACTACCACATTCAAGGTCCAGAAAAGCAGTAAAGACATTGTTAAAATAGTCCACTTGACTACAGTGGTTCAACCTTAATGTTATGAAGCAATGAGAATACTTGTTGTGCGCAAAAACAAAACAAAAATAGCTTTAATCAACAAATTCTTCTTTACCCTGTCATTCTCCTATGCTGTTTACGTTGTATAGACTTCCAGGTTCTACATCAGAACGCTCAGCACAACGTAAACAGTGTAGGAGAATGACAGAATGACAGGGTAAAGAAATTGCTGAATAAGGTTATTTTTGTTTTGTTTTTGCGCACAAAAAGTATTCTCATCGCTACATAACATTAAAGGATTAATTCACTTCAGAATTAAAATTTCATGATAATTTACTCACCCCCATGTCATCTAAGATGTTTATGTCTTTCTTTATTAAGTCAAAATGAAATTATCGTTTTTGAGGACAACATTCCAGGATTTTTCTCCATATAGTTACCAATAGTTACCAATAGGTTGTAGGTCCAAATAGTTTCAGTGCAGCTTCAAATGGCTCTACACGATCTCAGCAAAACAATCTTTATATACTTTTTAACCACAAATGCTCGTCTCGCACTAGCTCTGTGACGCATTGCATAATGATGTTGGTCATGTGTGATGTAGGTGGAAGTACTGCGGTAGGGTGAAAAACTAATTTTTCCTCCAACTTCAAAATCATCTGACACTGTTGTTTTACCTGTTTTTTTTTTTTTGTTTTTTTTGTAAAGGCCGTTTGACTTAGTCTTTGCATGTTCGTTTTGTAAGCACTGGATCAGTACTTTCGCCTGCATAACACGTGACCTTTCCAACGTGATTATGTATGTGTGGAGCATCGCAGAGCTAGAGCAAGATGAATATTTGTGGTTAAAAAGTATTTCTGTCATGACAACTCTCGGAGTGTTTGGCATGGTAATGGGCATGACAATGTTGACAATGTTTGGTCTTGGTGGAATAGATCTGCTACGCTGCTGCTGTTGATTATTGCTGCTGCAGAGCAAGTACGGGACTTGCTACTGCCAATACATACATGACACACTGCTGTGAGCAAGAAAGACATGCTGCTGCTGTACAATATAGCATACATGAATTACCCGTAGCAGATCTATACAGGTGGAGCTAGGGAAGGTGGAGGGTTTCTGAAGCGTGCTGCACTGCTAGACATATGCTACTCATGTATTTGAAGATTGAGCATGCTGGCTCATTGGCTATTGATACAATAGGAACCAATCAGCTGTGCCCTATAGAGAATGTTCTGATGACAATCCTTTAAGGTTGAAGTAATTAATGACAGAATTTTGATTTTTGGGTGAACTAACCCTTTAAAATGCATGAAACTTCTTTATGTAAGATGTTTATGAGAGGTTTGTACAAAAATATGATGTTTCAAACCATTCGTGATGGGCGCTTTCACAAATGTTAATTACAAGAAATTAATTGGAAATTTGGTCATAATTTATTCACCCCCTCAATTCATTCCAAAACTTTCTTTTTAAGTAACCACCATGGGTTGTCAATCTCCAGTGAGATCTGAGAGCTATGGTCCAGGAATGGTTTTCAGTGGAAATAGACTGAAATTTCACTCTTTTTTCCCCCACACAAAGCTCGAAATAGACATGAAATCTTGCTTAACATCTCCTTTTATGTACCTTGCTGCTTTTTTGGTCCTTTTTGGAGCTTGACAGCTCATGATTACTCTATACTTCCATTGTATAGAAAAGAGCTGCAACAACCTCCTGCCTACCATCTCCTTTTGTGTTTTACAGAAGAAAGAAAATCATGCAGGTTTTGAATGACATGAGGGTGAGTAAATTATTTTAATTATGAGTGCACTATATTTCTGTAGAGTTACTTTAGTCTGAACAGCAGCAACACAACCTGTTTTATAAGTCCTAGTGACTAATGAATCACCAATTAAAGGTTTTTCTTGAGCCGCACTTGACTTTTAGCCATTTCATTTGCAATGAAACTAGGGTTGAGTTATGGAAACATAGAGCAACCTGGCTCCTGACTAACAACATCTTGATTTTATTGTACTCCTTTACCCATCGATTGCACTTGATGTGTTTTACAGAGCAGATTTAGTGTAGCTGTGCTTGTGTCTTTTATTATGTGAATATTTGATGGTAATTTGTTGTGAGGACTCAGCTGTTGATTTTGTTATTTGTTTTAGATCAGTGGGTCGGGAAGAGGAAATGTGTTTGCGCTGCACTTTGACTTTCACTGATGGATGTGCAGTGCAGGAGGATTAATTAAAAACAAATTAAAAAAGGGCGACTCACCTTTAATCATCATTTTGAATGCTGCTCATACACACACTGTTTGTTGATGTAATATGGTCTTACGGTCAAAGCTGATGTTAGTTCATCGTAAGGACATCATACACTCTTAAATATGAAGGTTCTTTATTGGCATTGATGAACCTTTAACTTTCCATTGCTCAAAATGTTCTTTATAGTGAAAAAGGTTTTTGTTATCACACTCGAAAGAAGAAAAACAACCACAACAACAAAATGTTCTTTTAAGAACTGCTTACTGAAAGGTTGGGGAACCCAAAAAGGTTCTATGGCATCGCTGCAAAAACTTCCTTTTTGGAACCTTTATTTTTAGCATTGTACACTGCTTAATAATGACTTGAATCAAATCAGAGCTCTAATACCCCACCAAATGTTGCCACAATGCTCATTTTAGTGTTTTAAATAGCTTCAGAAGCTTCTTTATATTTAGGTTCAGCAAAGAACTGTCTTCTTATCAAGAACACTTTTTCGCTGACAACTTAAATTTCAGCCTGTTCCTCACACAAAGCTATTCTAAGCTTAAGAAGATTTGAAATAAAGTGCATATGTGCCATATGGACTGCTTGTATCATACTTTTATGGTCCTTTTTGAAGCTCCAGTTCTCATTCATTATTCATAACTGCATGGAAAACAGTGATCAGTACATTATTCAAAATGCATTTCGCTGTTGTGTGTGTGTGTGTGTGGTTCAGGAATTCGATACATTGTGGGGACATTTTGTCCCCACGAGGATGGCAATACCAGAAACATTGTGGGGACATTACAAATAATATTAAAATTTAAAAATGAAAGAAAAAAAAAAATGTATGGCTAGGTGTAGGGCCAGGTTTAGGGTTAGGGGATAGAATATACAGTTTGTATAGTATAAAAAAAATATTTCTATGGAGAGTCCCTATATACAAAGATAGTGAAACCGTGTGTGTGTTTCACAGAAGAAAAATCCTGTACCGTTTTGGAACGGCTTCAGAAAGGAAGAAAGTTGTAGGGGTTTGGAACAACATGAGGGTGAGTACATGATTTTCATTTTTGGATGCATTAATGTAAAATTTTTGGAGTAAAATATCAAAAAACCACTAGGCTAGGGTTATATATTTTGTCCAGCTGATTACAAACAGTATCTCTAATGTTTTCAACTACTTGTAAATCATGAGAAAATTCCCATTCTAAACAGTGACACGGGGCAGTGCAGTCACCTGTCAATGATGTCAGTTACCTTTGTTATCGCCTTTGCTGACGTAGAAACCACATGACAACAGTGCCGTGGACAAATGCGGAAGTAGAGTCTAGCGTCCAGCAAACCACTAGCTTGCTTCAAGCAGTTCCTTATTTACTTTGTTGCACGTTTTATGGTGGATTGTGTTACTTATTTATGGAACATAATTACTGTTTACCATCTGCCGCTGGTTCTGTCGACAAGGACAGCTCCCGTAAACTCATGACCGGAAAAGCGGAAGCGGCGCCGGTGACTGTTTCATAATAAAAGTCCCGCTGCTCGTGAGGCGTGTGTTGATCAATCGCTCCAGCTCCTCGTTCAGCTCCCGCAACACTCGGTCCTGCTCTGCTTCATACTACAGTAACGTTAATAATCGCATCCACGAACGTGAGTTCTTCCAGACTCCAATTCCTATTCTTTTGCACCGTCCGTTGAGTTACAGACCACATGTCCCAAGTTTCCGCTCTAAAACTTGGCGTCATCAAACTACGCCTTTGTTTTGAATAGGCTTCTAGTGACCTCTAGCGGGAAAAAATATCACAAATTGTACCTTTAATTTCATCTGACTTCATCTGAAATTTTGTTATTACTTACCCTCAAGTTGCTCCAAACCTGTATCCATTTATTTCTTCTGTTGAACACAAAAGAAGATATTTTTAAGAATGTTGGTAATGATACAGCTGCCGTCAACTGTTTAAAATATCTTCTTTTGTGTTCAGCAGAAGAAAGAAATTCATACAGGTTTTGAATAACATGAGGGTGAGTAAATTATGATAGAATTTTCATTTTTTTGTGTGAACTATCCCTTTAAGTGATACATGCGATGTTTAGCTATGTTTGAAGCTAAATTACAAAGATTTTTCTGAATGCGTAAGCACAAATGACAAAAGGGCTTCCTCTACAGGGTGCTCAGGGTGTGGAAAGCATCCAAGCATCAGTAGCCACAAAGAGCTTTCTCTCCGGCTCATCGCACCCCATCCGGCCTGCAGACTGGTGCAGCGACCTTTGCTTCCCACGAAAGCTTTGTGTCACAGCTGACAGTTGTGAGGAGGAAGCGGTGCGTCCACAGGAGAAGTGCCATGCGTGTTCATACCACACTGTACAGCACAATCACATCCTTCTGTTTAAAATGGAGCTGTCAAGCCAATCAGTTCCAGAACAGAGAGAAAGACAATGATTGCGATAGTCTTTAGATGAGGCTGTGCTCAGACGATTCAGCGCGGTGAGCGTGTTAAGAGTAAACGGAAAAGAGAGGGAAAGAGGGATGAGATCAGCCAGCGGAGAAACAAGCGGCTGGGTGATATCAGTCATAGCAGCGGTCTGAGACGTTCTGTCAGACACAGCAGAGAGAGCTGAGTGAGGAGTTCGAGAAGAGCATAACGAGTGTAATGACAGCCATCAGTCGAGAAGAGGCGGAGAAGAAACGAGACAGACTGCAAGATAAAGAGAGTGAGAGATTGAGTGTGATGCACGAGGAAAACAAGACAGAGAGAGATTGAAAGATGTAGTCGGACACTCTGTGGGTTTGACTAGGCTGATTTTGAATGGCATCACTGCAATCCTTTTCATCTAGTTTCTTGAGTGAAAGGCTTTGGTATGAAATGCAACAACTTGATCTTATAATAGGCTACATGTTTTGTTTTTTAAATACATTTGAAAGACAGAAATAGGACAGATTGGAAACCAGTCACAATTTAAAAGATAAAATGTTCAGTCTTATGATAACCTACATGACTCATTTGATGTTTGAGCTCAAGAAAACCAGTCACAAGGTGATTTGAAATAGAATTTTTTGACAGTTACACATTTAAAAAACAAAAGGGCAGGAATAAAGAACCCTAATCCCCAACACAAAGAACCATTTCATCATGAATGGATTCTTCAGGAGGATAATGGTTCTAAATAGAACTATCGTTTTGTGTAAAAGTACCTCTATAGAACCATTATTCTAACATTTCATGAGAGACTAATATTATCAGAGAGACAAATGTATTCATATCAGATGTGAGGGACAAAAAAACTCTTACAATCAACTGAGGAACTCATGTAAGAGTGTTATACGATTTGACAGTACTTGCATTCCTATATACAGTGGGTACGGAAAGTATTCAGACCCCCTTAAATGTTTCACTCTTTGTTATATTGCAGCCATTTGCTAAAATCATTTAAGTTCATTTTTTCAAAACAGAATTGACAGTTTTTGCAGATTTATTAAAAAAAGAAAAACCACATGGTCTTAAGTATTCAGACCCTTTGCTCAGTATTTAGCAGAAGCACCCTTTTGATCTAATACAGCCATGAGTCTTTTTGAGAAGTTTTTTCACACCTGCAGATCCTCTCCAGTTCTGTCAGGTTGGATGGTAAACGTTGGTGGACAACCATTTTTAGGTCTCTCCACTGATGCTCAATTGGGTTTAAGTCAGGGCTCTGGCTCGGCCATTCAAGAACAGTCACAGAGTTGTTGTGAAGCCACTTCTTTGTTATTTTAGCTGTGTGCTTAGGGTCATTGTCTTGTTGGAAGGTAAACCTTCGGCCCAGTCTGAGGTCCTGAGCACACTGGAGAAGGTTTTCGTCCAGGATATCCCTGTACTTGGCCGCATTCATCTTTCCCTCAATTGCAACCAGTCGTCCTGTCCCTGCAGCTGAAAAACACCCCCACAGCATGATGCTGCCACCACCATGCTTCACTGTTGGGACTGTATTGGACAGGTGATGAGCAGTGCCTGGTTTTCTCCACACATACCGCTTAGAATTAAGGCCAAAAAGTTCTATCTTGGTCTCATCAGACCAGAGAATCTTATTTCTCACCATCTTGGAGTCCTTCGGGTGTTTTTTAGCAAACTCCATGCAGGCTTTCATGTGTCTTGCACTGAGGAGAGGCTTCCGTCGGGCCACTCTGCCAGGTGTGACAGGTATGTGGCTTTCCTAATCAAGTCCAACAAACACAGCTGGACTCAAATGAAGGTGTAGAACCATCTCAAGGATGATCAGAAGAAATGGACAGCACCTGAGTTAAATATATGAGTGTCACAGCAAAGGGTCTGAATACTTAGGACCATGTGATATTTCAGTTTTTCTTTTTTAGTAAATCTGCAAAAATGTCAACAATTCTGTTTCTTTCTGTCAATATGGGCTGTGTGTACATTAATGAGAAAAAAAAAGAACTTGAATGATTTTAGCAAATGGCTGCAATATAACAAAGAGTGAAAAATTTAAGGGGGTCTGAATACTTTCCGTACCCACTGTATGTTCTTGTATGTTCTTTGTAGGAGAAAGAATGTTTTGACTTGTGGAAGACCTCAATTTAAAGTCTTACTAGTGTTACCAGACCTTTAACCTTTGACACAGATAATGTACAGTCTCACATTGATCTTACCTGGTGAGCTAAGTGATCATATTATTATCTGTGGAGCTCTAGCACTGAATCTCTACACACCTCACTCGTCTGGAGATGCCTGGAACAACTAATTACCGTCGGGTTCAGGAACCTGAGGAGGAGGCCATCTCGCACAACACAAAAGCAGTACTCTTACATGAGTTCAGTGCTTATGTGAGAGGGCCTGAGCAGAGAATCTGTCACTAGCGAGTGAGAAAAAGACAGAAACGGTCTGTAGAACTGCTTTTAATGGCTCATAAAGCTTTCATAAACTTCTTTCAACATTCATATGTACATTTAGACACGCAGAAGTTGCCAGGGGCTGTTTTAAGTTAACATTCATTTTACACTTGCTAACAAAGAGTAGAATCTATATTTTAAGACATGCTCATTTTATGGCATTCTGACGGACTTCCATGACTCTTATAAGTTGATTCTTTTTAATGAATAAAAAACCACACAACACAAGCAGTGTAATCCAAGTGATTCTGAATAAATGACTCTAATGAGTTGGTTCTTTTTGGTGAATCAAAACCATACAGCCAAACAGTGTGGCCCAAATAATTCCTCAATAAATGACTCTTATGAGTTGTTCTTTTTAGTGAATCAAAATCATATAGCACAACCAGTGTAGTCAAAGTGATTCAGAACAAATGACTCTTATTAGTTGGTTCTTTTTGGTGAATCAAAACTATAAAGCACAATCAGTGTAGTCCAAGTGATTCTGAATGAATGACTCTTATGAGTTGGTTATCTTTGGTGAATCAAAACCATACAGCCAAACAGTGTAGTCCAACTTATCCCTGTATGAATGACTCTTATGAGTCAGTTCTTTTTAGTGGATCAAAACCATACAGTCAACCAGTGAGGTCCAACTGATTCCTCAATTAATGACTCTTATGAGTCATTCTTTTTAGTGAATCAAAACCATACAGCACAACAGTGTAGTCCAACCAATTCCTGAAAAAGGGCTAATATGCACTGGTTCTTTTTAGTGAATCAAAACCATTCAGCCACTCGCTGTGATTCCTCAATGAATCGTTCTTTTTAGTGAATTAAAACCATACGGGACAACAAGTATAGTCCAACTGATTCCCCAATTAATGAAAAATGAATCAAAAGAATACAGCATAACCCACGTGGAGAGATTCTCAAACAAATGACTCTTATTAGTGAGATGTAAACAGTGTAGTTACTTCTTGTTTATTTTTTACAGTGTGTAGTTAAAGATACCCATTTTGAGTTTTGTTTGTAGCATTTTATAAATTAAATGTCATCATTTTTTCATAGGTTAAGGCCAATTATTTTATGCCACCACTAAACAGAAATATCATCAAAATGTTTGTGTAAACACACCTTTTGCAATAATTGTTTTGAGTTTATTTATTGTCAAAATTGTTATAATTTGACAATGGAATTGCATTTCTTTCTCTTTTTTCTTTTCTAAATATCACTTCCTAATAAAGTGGAGGGGAATAGTTGGCTGTCTTTTCTCCAAGATATTGATCCTGAACACTTCTTTAGGAAATAATGACATGCATTGTATTGTATGAAGTTGTCATCTCCACTGTAGTTTCTCATGATATCATAATTCTTATTCCAGATAGATCGATAGATAGGAAGCAGATCAGAGGTGCTGCTGAAGCTTAATCTCAGTGTGAAGTGGTACGTTCAACACCAGAAGATTGAATCCAGAAGTGATGAGTCCCTCTAGACATTGCTGCCTGTGCTTGGTGAGTTTATAGACTGAGATGCAGCTGTGCGAGTGTTTCATAGTCCTGTGGAGTCTGTCAGTAATGGATGGCTCTTTGACCCTAGAGCAATGGCCCAAATACTGATGCCTTCCCCCAGCTGTGGAGCTAATGTGCCGTTGCTTATTTGGGTGGTGTTTGATATGCTTGAAGCAATCTCGCTTGCTGTATATGGTATTGTAAAATGAAGAAAGACATGCAAATACTTACAAATGATTATGTGAAATACATACATGTAAGAATATAGAACGACCTGCTGATGTTTTGATGAAAAAGATGCCAAAACCAGTAGATGTCTTGAGAAATGTTTAGAAAGAGTTTAAATATGTCTTTTTGTCTGAATAAAAACTTTTGCTAATCAGTTGCTTGTTAAACCTAAGCCAGTGCTAATCCCTGCCTGATAAATGAAGACCTGTTTGGCCCCTGATCTGTCTGTGCCGATTTCCTACCGGACAAAGAGGCCAGCCGGCAATGGATAATGAGTTTCAGAGCTGTATATGCTGGGCAGATCCATCTTTTCTAATTATGCAGAATACTCTTCATTACTGTGCGTTCACATAGCCTCCTGCGAGGCCTGTGGCCTTTCCCTGAGAAAAATATTCAAGATTCCTCTTCCCATGGGTAGGTGAATTCCTCTCTCTCTCTCACCCTATGGATCTACCAAACATTTTTTGTTTCACTAGAACTTTAAACAACTGCTAACTTTATTAGTCATAGGTCAGCTTACTCAAAGTGATGACATAACTGTCTGCTTGACTTGATATATAGTATATACTGAATTAGTGTCAAAAGTTTGAGGTTGTTAATTTTTTTATGTTTTTGAAAGAAGTCTCGCATGGTTACCAAGACTGCATTTATTTGATTAAAAATACAGTAAACAATAATACTGTGAAATATTATTACCATTTAAAATAGCTGTTTTCTATTTTAATATACATATTTTAAAATGTTCTTTTTTCCCCTGTGATGGCAAAGCTTTTTTTTTTTTTTTAGTATGAAAAATTATAAAAATTATTAGTATAAAAATTAGTATAAAAATTATTCTAATATTCTGATTTGCTGCTCAAGAAACATTTCTTATTATTATGGGTTTCCATTACAGATTTGCACAAAACTTTTGCGATATTTTGTAGATGTCGATAAAAAAAAAAAAAAAAATGTTGTGAAATTACGGTGTTTCTATTAACCAATGTTATGTGACTAAAACATCATTTTTTCCTCTTGTGATAAGTCAAAACAAAGCCTGAGGCTAACTTAATGTCAACTCAACTTGCATTAGATTGGTGTATATTCGTTTTACTAGTTATATCAGCTCATGCCAAATCATGAAAAATATTTGCCTTATGCAGTTCAGAACTGTGCTCATCGATGTGACAGTAGGTCTCTGGCCAAGTATTCCATCCATTAGGTTGAAATACTTGAATTTTATTTTCCTGTTCCCATCAGCACTGCTTTTGCAGAGGTTTTCTTTTCCAAAAGATACTTCTGTTTGACAGCTTTCCATATGGAGCGTAATATTTGCCATGGCTTCTGGAAGCCCTTCTCCCTCATTTCTGCTTCGAGGTTTTGATAAATTGTGGCATTTCTTTGTTGTTTAGAATCCAGAATTATTTTGTCTTTTATGAGTTTAATAAAGAACACTGTCTCTTCTTCTGTCCAAACATACCGTGCCATCTATGAGAGTGACCTCTAAATGCAAAAAAAAAAAAAAAAAAATTACATTGTAGTTTTGCAAAATATTCCTTTTTTGAATTGCCCGAAAAACCACCTTATGTGAGCGTAAAAATTTTTTTGCGATATGGGAGTTTTTGCAAAATTGACGCGTTTCCATTCAGACGCGTATTTTCAATTTGCAATTTTAATTTGCGCAGTTTGAAGGGTAATGGAAACAGCTAATGTTGAAAACAGTTTTGCTGCTTAACATTTTTTTTGTGGAAACTGTGATAGAAAAGTCTGTACTGTCACTTTTGATCAATTTAATGCACCCTTGCTGAAAAAAAAAAAAAAAAATTCTTACTGACACCAAACTTTTGATTGTTAGTTTATTTTAACATTTTAAGCAATTTAATTCTGCATCTTTATGCTCAAGGTTATATGCAATGGCCACATGTTATGTAAATATAAAATGCAACAAAATCAATTAATTCACACATATGATATGTGTCAAATGAATTTCTGTTGTAAAGGTATTTCAGTGTAAATAGCTTTGTTGAGAGGTGTTCAGTTTTTTTGCTATCTTGTTCTTAAACAGTTGCTAGCAACGATGTTAAACCTGGTGGTTTAAGGCCCATTTTTTTCACATTTTCTTTAGTAGAAATGAACAAATTGGGAGCTATATTGGTCTTCAGCTCCTGTACCAGCTAGAGCACCTTGTTAATGGAAAAGCATTTGGTTAATTTGGTCAATCATGAGATATTTTTCTACTTTCGACTGCGACTGTTTCACTGCAATCTCTAAAATGAGATTTTATCACACCCAGCTAAATGTACAAAGCGAGTCAAGGTGTCCCAGATTATCCTAATTCATCCAATGAGTTTCTTGAAAGAGTTTGGCATGAAATGTTTCAATTAATACTCAGTATTTCTGTCATATTAACGCAACTGACAACATGATCAATCCCATCATTTTACTCATAAATTCAATTAGTTTAGCTTGTATGATTTTGGACAGATTATCTGAAATATACACTTCAAACCGTAACACAGAAAAGTGCTAATCATCTAAAAGGTACACTGTGTTCTCTGAACTATAGCAGCTAATGGTGGATTTTAAGAGAAATGGATTTTAAAGAGAAAATTGTCTGTCGCCTCTTCTGCTGTTATTCCATTTCCATTTTTCTCAGCTCCTGCATTTCTTTTTCTTATTCCATCATTGACATTTCTCATTTTTGCTCTCTTCTCTCTCTCTCTCCACTTGTCTTCATATGTACTCATCCTCCTCTGCATCCCACTCTCTGCCGTCTCGCCATCGTTCTCTCCCTGATTGTTTGCCGTATTGCTGTTATGATAATGGGCCATTCTCTCCATCTCTCCAATTCCACATCCCACGCTCTCTTCCGCAGCTGTCTTAGCCGGGCTGATATGAGGAGAGAGTGAGAACCAGACATCTGCTACTCTCTCTGGCACTCGTAATCCAGTGCATTCTAATGTTTGTCTTCCCTGTGTTTCCTTCATGCCACTAACCATGGCCTCACACTGTACATCATTCTGGCCACGGGTAGACGATGACCAAAGCCTCATTCACAATCACCACCAACTACGCATGAGAAGAGCGATAAAACAACTCAGAGACATTTACAATGTAAGAGCTTGTTTCTGCTGACAGCGGCTGTGCATAAATTACTGTTAAGAGGGAAGAGGTTTTTTATTCATTTGAAATCAAAGTTTGGCAGGTCTGTGTAGCTAAATGGTTGAAGATGGGTAGCTATATGACATTATAGCCTTGCTAGTTTTATCGATATGTTTGACTTCCCTCTTTATTATATATATATATATATATATATATATATATATATATATATATATATATATATATATATATATAATATATATTTGCTTAATATGTTGATGGTTTGACCAAACTTAAATTGAAAAACAAAAAAGCAAGCAAGGACAACAGCGAATAATATCTGACATGATCCATGATAACATGATATTTTTAGTGATATTTGTAAATTGTCTTTCTAAATGTTTCGTTAGCATGTTGCTAATGTACTGTTAAATGTGGTTAAAGTTACCATCGTTTCTTACTGTATTCACGGAGACAAGAGCCGTCGCTATTTTCATTATTAAACACTTGCAGTCTGTAAAATGCATAAACACAACTTCATTCTTTATAAATCTCTCCAACAGTGTGTAATGTTAGCTTTAGCCATGGAGCACTATCAAACTCATTCAGAATCAAATGTAAACATCCAAATAAATACTATACTTATGCGATTAGACATGCTGCATGACGAACACTTTGTAAAGATCCATTTTGAGGGTTATATTAGCTGTGTGAACTTTGTTTATGCAATGATAGAGTCGAGAGCCCAGGAGGGGGCGGAGAGCGCAAGCAATTAAAGGGGCTGCAGCCTGAATCGGCGCATTTCTAATTATGCCTCAAAATAGGCAGTTAAAAAAATTAATTAAAACAAAATCTGTGGAGTATTTTGAGCTGCAGTTTTACAGACACATTCAGGGGACACCTTAGACTTATATTACATCTTGTAAAAAAACGTTTGATGACACCTTTAAGTTTTACAGACTGAACTTAAATTTACAGTAAAAAACAAACAAAATTAATTAACTGAAATAACTGACATAACATATTTTCACACATGACTTAAAATAATGCAGTAAACATTAATTTGACAACATAAGATGTAACATAGAACCCTTATACACATAACTTAAAGAAAAAAAAAAAAACTAAGAAGAAACAATTATTAAAATTAAAAACCATTCAATGCAATGTGTATCACAGAAAATTCAGGGAGTGTCAGTTTACAGGATTACATTGTAAACTATAAGATTTATTTTTTAAAACTTCCAAAAACTGCACATTTAACCGTATTTTATTGTAACATTACATTAAACGTCCCCTTAGATTTATTACAGTTTTTTTTTTTTAAAGTAAGGGGACATATCCCAATTATACGATTTTACAATAGCATTTTAAGTGACTTTTATTGATATGTCAGAAAGAACTTAACGGAAATAATGGAGAAACAAAAATTTGTACTAGTTTCTGCTAAAATACTAGTCACTATCAGAGCCAGCCCATCCTATAGGCTATATTGGTCACCTAATGCCAATGGTGAAGATAATTTTACCAAGTACAACATGTTCCTGGATCAGCGTCTTTATTGATCCTGGAACAACATTCCGGTCAACCAATCATATTTGAGGGACAAGCTTACAGTTTATGTGTAGTCTCACAACCAGGGTTAGGTGCTTCTACCTCAATGATATTCACCATCATTTCCCTTTGTATTTAGGGATAAGTTATGGGTAGGGTTAGGTTTAGTGCCAGGGATAGGTTATGTTGATAAAAGAACATGTCTTACTTGACAAAATCACAATGACCCATGGACTTTTCAGGTGAAATCAAGTGTCAAAACTAGAGATGTCCTACTACATTTATCAAATGGGTCTGATTGAGCTTTGTTTCATTACTAACAAAATGCTTCTGCATATCATAAACTGTTCAAAAGTATTTAACATACAAACAACCATAATAAAAAAGGTCACCACATGAGAAATAACTGAAAGTGACAACAAATACAACAACAGCAGCATAAGTAAAGACACCAAGCTACTGTTTTATAGTAGAATTTAAGTAAACAACTACGTTTTAACTGCATAACTATTCTAAAAGCTATGCTATCAAAGAATTGAGATCAAATTACATAAACACAGAAGTTAAAAGCTTGAAAAATAAAATCAATATTTATTGCAACGTTTCATTCATGCCTCAAGCAAATGAACTGAAACGTTGCAATAAATAAGATCCTTGTAAACATTCAGATGTGCGAGGAATATTTATCTACACTTCAAGAAAAGTCTGTAAAAATAAGGCACAATGTCCTGTGTTAATATGAAGGAATTTTCTGTATTGATTTTTATCAGATGTTTTAGTTTGAATTACGCATTGCACTATTTTGTGTTTTATGTTTGAAGTAAATGTCTGGAAAGTTAAAACAGGTTAATTTTCTGCCAGGACATTTCTATTTTATTGAAATGTTTGCTTACAGCATATTGTCATGCAGTGCTAAATCAAGGTCAGTCATTGGTCAGCTTATCGTTGGTATGTTTTGGTTACATGGGCATCATAGCAACATGAATCTGTCATGCAAGAGTGCCCTTGAATCCCCAAGATGCCGTTCAGAAGCACAAAAAGGGAAAATTAACTTGAACAGATCACAGCACCATTTCCATTTAAAGTCCTTTTACCTAGATAAACAGGATGGTAAAGTGTTACAAACAAAGGATGGTAGGCTTGCAGGGAAGAGACGTAATTTGTTCTGAATATCAGGCTCTTGTCCTTTAGCTCCAGTCTGAATGTTAAACGCCGACTCGTTGCGGTTGAGTCACGCCGACCTGATTACATGAAGATGTCACAGTGATTTTACTTCATCCCACTGTTACAAATGTCTCAACCACATTATTGTAGATTAAATTTTTTTATTTTGGAAGACTAATTTCCCTACAGAACACAAATAGAACCGTGACCTTTAAGACGGAGAGACAGTGTCTTGAATCGGAAATACCTTTGTTCTCCAATTTATTTATTTATTTAATATTCTGCGAATGCTTAATTTTCAGTGTTTGTTGGTTTACTTTATCCACTTTATTGTCTCGGAGGCTTTAAAATCACACCCCTTATCTGCTCAACACACATTGTAATGCTGCCAACAAGGTCACAAAAGCCCTGCCTATATCACAAATACAAACCCATATTATTCTAAACCATGTGAGGACGACGTAAAAATCCTCTAGCTGATGAAGTGAAACCCAATCAATACGTGCCATATGAAGAGGCGGCCCGTAGTGCACGTGTTCATCTGGAGTGTTTTCTATTCTTTTATTAACAAGGCCTCCAACGCCGTTACTTTGAAAGGCATCTCACGCCAAGCAATTTGGCTTCCATATTTTATCCTGAATTACCTCGCTGATGCCTCTAATGAAATGTGGTCTATTGTGGCAGAAAGACAGGGAGAGGGAGAGAGAGAGGAATAACAATCAAGCTGTGGTGTTATTTTTATTTTTTTTAACACCATTGATGACCTCGAGTCCATCTGCAATGAGAACAAGCAGTCGTAGGGGGAAATAACACAAAACAGCTTCCATGTGCGTTTACTTTAACATTTACTTGGCAAACATATGTCACGTTGACTTGTGAGAAAAAGCATAAAGTGCACTGTTGTTGCCAATTACCTTTGCAGGTAGCAATAAGAACGCAGTTCCTGGAGAAGATTCAAAGCACAGAGCTGTAAAGTTGGGTAGTTAGCATTTTTTAAAAGACGTCCAAATTCCCTCACTAAGCATCAAGGGAAGGTTTCTTATATAATTCTTCATTTGAATTTCTTATTCAGACCTTAATATCTCCAAAGATTTGTGAATTCTCTTGTAAGTTACATCAAAATTAAATCTGAATCAAATGTGAATGTCATTTCTGTAGCGAATATGCTCCAGTGTTTTTATGCTTGAGTTTGTGATGTTTTTTTTTCTTATTCCCTCCCTCATACTCTGTGCTCATTAAAAAGTAAAAAGTCCATTAATAAATATAAAATAAAATAAAAATAAATTACACACGCTATTAACATGTGATGGCACTAATTTTAAATGTGCATGTACTACAATGTCTTTCAGTGTTTTTATGCTCAAAATTATTTTCTATCTCAAGCTGTGCTAATTAAAAGGCCAAAAGTCCACTGAGAAATAAATCAAAATAATAATAACAACAACAACAATAATAATTAATTAATTGCAAACATTATACAGTGGCATGAAAAAGTTTGTGAACCCCTTGCAGAATCTGTGAAAATGAGAATTATTTTAATAAAATAAGTGGGATAATAAAAAAATCATGTTATTTTTTGTTTAGTACTGTCCTGAGTAAGATATTTTACATAAAAGATGTTTGCATTTAGTTCACAAGACAAAACAATAGCTGAATTTATTAAAATAACCCCATTCATAAGTATGTGAAGCATTGATTCTCAATACTGTATGTGGTTACCTGATGATCCACGACTGTTTTTATGTTTTGTGATGGTTGTTCATGAGTCTCTTGTTTGTCCTGAGCAGTTAAACTGAGCTCTGTTCTTCAGAAAAATCCTCCAGCTCCTGCAGATTCATCAGTTTTCAAGCATTTTTGCATATTTGAACCCTTTCCAGCAGTGGCTGTATGATTTTGAGATTCATCTTTTCACACTGAGGACAACTGAGGGACTCAAACTCAACTACTAAAAAAGGTTCAAACATTCACTGATGCTCCAGAAGGAAACACGATGCATTAAGAGCCGAGGGTTGAAAACTTTTGAATTCAAATATCAAGGTAAATTGTACTTAATTACAGTATCTTCTGTTGCTTCCGAAGGGCAGTACTGAATGAAAAACAATGATATTTAAACAAAATAAGAAAAATTTTGACATCTTCATCCTGTTCAAAAGTTGTCACACCCCGACTCTTAATGCATCGTGTTTCCTTCTGGAGCATCAGTGAATGTTTGAACCTTTTTTAATAGTTGTGTTTGAGTCCCTCAGTTGTCCCTCAGTGTGAAAAGATGAATCTCAAAATCATACAGTCACTGCTGGAAAGGGTTCAAATATGCAAAAATGCTTGAAAACTGATGAATCTGCAGGACCTGGAGGATTTTTCTGAAGAACAGAGCTCAGTTTAACTGCTCAGGACAAACAAGAGACTCATGAACAACCATCACAAAACATAAAAACAGTCGTGGATCATCAGGTAACCACACACAGTATTGAGAATCAATGGTTCACATACTTATGAATGGGGTTATTTTAATAAATTCAGCTATTGTTTTGTCTTGTGAACTAAATGCAAACATCTTTTATGTAAAATATCTTACTCAGGACAGTACTAATCAAAAAAATAACATGCTTTTTTTCTCATTTTATTAAAATAATTCTCATTTTCACAGATTCTGCAAGGGGTTCACATACTTTTTCATGCCACTGTATATTAACTCTTTCCTTGCCAGTGTTTTTTTTTTTTGTTTTGTTTTTTGTTTTTTTGCCAGCCAGCTCCAGCATTTTTGATCATTTTCATCAAACTTTCATGGCCCCTAGAATATTTTATTTTATGAATATCTGAACATGCAATATAAGAAAGAACAGAGTCTCTGCTTTTAAACAAAGAACTAGCTTCATTCAAGCTCCGTGCATTTTTTTTTTTAACATTTGAATATTGGTAAGTTTCATTAAAAAAAAAAAAAAAAGTAACATTTTGATCTGGATCAGATTCAGAATGATAACCAAAACATAGATGGAGTAGACGGAGTCCATCAACACCCCCAAAGCTTGCACAGTCCTATACCTCTTTCTGGATTGACATTTCATTCAGGAACTTTTTTTTTAATAAATATATGCTTAATGTTTGATGATCATGGTATTTTACATGAGTATAACTTAAACTGTAAAACATGATGGACAGTGCATCTTCGTTTTCTTTCCACTGAAGAAAAAAAGGCAAAATATCCCAGTAACGATTGTTGCCAATTACGTCGTTTGGAGCCCAAGTCTGCGCAGTAGTGATCCCGCTCACACTCCCTCTTATCACGCGAACATATATGTCTGTGTGATAAGAATTACCTAAAATGACAGAAACGGTCTTTGGAAAAAAAGTGTAATTGTATTTTTTTTTTTTGGCTCATGTCGTATTCGATTACATGGAGAGGGCGGGGTTTATGACATTTATGGCAGTCAGCCACCAGGGGGACAAACAAAATAATTTGGCTTCAGTTTTTAGGACTTGTGCAGCACACTTGGGTGCATAATTAATTCTTCTATCGTTTGTTTCTGCTTCTTCTTTGCCTGTGTTTTGATCTGGATATTCTGTATTCTTTCAGAAGATGCACCTCACTTGCCTGGAAAATCCAGCCTCACCACTGTACCAGCGGATGAGTCTGGTCAGCCATTGAATCAATTTGATTTCTAGGGCGGAGCAAATCCCAGCAAACAGGAAGCGGAGTAAACCAATCAGAGAAGGGTGGATATGACGTTAGCAAAGCGACAAGAGAGTCAACAGCGAAAAGTAAATAATTTGTGTGCTTTTGGTCATTTAAAACTGAATTCACGGCTGAATAGAACAAACTCTCGGGTCTCCCGTGCGCAATCTTTGTTGATATTGAAGGGACTTTCGCCGCACTAGAGTGACGCTGTTTGCGTCACTGAAATAAACGAATCTGAGTGGTACGGTTTGGAGTTGAGTTGACTTGAATCGCGACAGAGGGTGGACTGACCAAACTGATATATCTTGTAGAAGATATATCAGTTTGGCCTTGCCATATAACATACCATATTACCATATATTACCATATAACATAAATGACGGAAAATTCTGGCGAAGAAAAAGTTTTTCCAAAGAACATTTGATGGCCCTAATTTAAACATAATAACATTGAAATATAAAAACAAATCTGTTTTGGATAAAAAATATACAGAAACATACATTTATCAGCTTTTCTGTGACCTCCAGCCAAGATTTTCCTCAAACAGCAGTGGCACACACGACACACCTGCATACCACCCACACAAGTTCTGCCTCTTTTCATCACTTTTCTCTTTATCACTCCACATTCCTACTTTTCCTCTCACGCACTGCAAACAATCAAAACATTTTGTGTGTGTGTATGTGTGTGTGTGTGTGTGTGTGTGTGTGTGTGTGTGTGTGTGTGTGTGTGTGTGTGTGTGTGTGTGTGTGTGTGTGTGTGTGTGTGTGAGGCAGCTAGTGTGCCGTCGACTGATAGCATTCCTGTCAGGATATATCAGAGACACTGATTCATTCTGGCAGGCATGTCATTGGGTTTGTGGACTGAGCTCAGGCTGGAACACTCACCTACACTGCAGGATCAGTCCATGCGATTGGACACGGCCCGCTGTGAGGCCGCCTCTCCATATGTATTCATTTCTCTGTGCTTATAATGTTTGTTTGTTTTTTTTCTTTTCCAGTTGGCCTCCCCTCAGGGACTATTGATGACATCTTAACACTCAATCGGACGCTATGGATTTTCGGAGACCATGAGATTGTGAGGATGCATGAGCATCTCGCTTTTCAGAAGTGAGAATTACGTCATCTTCTGTAATCGCTCTGTTTACCAAGCTGCAATCTGCAAACATGAATAAATAAAATGCCCAAGCACTTTTCATCTGCTGGTTGGACGGCTGCTGGTGGTAATTTTTCCTTGTTAGCGTCTTAATCATGAGCCGATTAGAAATTAGAGGAAAATCAATATTTGGGTTTTAAAAAGGCAAACTGTAAACTTATTTATATAGAGATGCAGTCTGTGTTGCACAAATTAAGATGAATCAAAGCACTAATGCACAGCATAATGAACAGTACTTAAATGATGAATTGATCGCATTAAAAGTCACATAAAAAGAAATTAAGCAAACAAGAAAGAGAGAATGAAGTAAGAAAAAAAAACATGTTTAGTGGTTGTCTTGCTTGCAAAGACTATTTACATTAACTCTGCCCAGCAGTGTCTGGTTTAGCTAGACAAAAGTAAAATCTGAACCAATTTTGGTGAAAATCTAATTAACTGCCTAGGACGAGTTCAAAAAAGTAGGTTTTCCTGGAAAATTCAAAATGGCCGAAAAGTTTTCATGACAGAAAATTAAGCCATAGGGTGCAATTGAATTGTCTTAAAGGTGCCATCGATTTTTTTTTTTTTTTACAAGATGTAATATAAGTCTAAGGTGTCCCCTGAATGTGTCTGTGAAGTTGCAGCTCAAAATACCCCATAGATTTTTTTTAATACATTTTTTTAACTGCCTATTTTGGGTCATAATTAGAAATGTGCCGATTTATGCTGCGGCCCCTTTAATTGCTTGCGCTCTCCGCCCCCTCCCGAGCTCTCGACTCTATCATTGCATAAACAAAGTTCACACAGCTAATATAACCGTCAATATGGATCATTACAAAGTGTTTGTCATGCAGCATGTCTAATCATGTAAGTATGGTATTTATTTGGATGTTTACATTTGATTCTGAATGAATTTGATAGTGCTCCGTGGCTAAAGCTAACATTACACACTGTTGGAGAGATTTATAAAGAATGAAGTTGTGTTTATGAATTATACAGACTGCAAGTGTTTAAAATGAAAATAGCGACTGCTCTTGTCTCCGTGAATACAGTAAGAAACGATGGTAACTTTAACCACATTTAACAGTACATTAGCAACATGCTAACGAAACATTTAGACAATGTACAAATATCACTAAAAATATCATGTTATCATGGATCATGTCAGTTATTATTGCTTCATCTGCCATTTTTCGCTATTATCCTTGCTTGCTTACCTAGTCTGATGATTCAGCTGTGCACATCCAGACGTTAATACTGGCTGCCCTTGTGTAATGCCTTGAACATGGGCTGGCATATGCAAATATCGGGGGCGTACACCCCGACTGTTACGTAACAGTCAGTGTTATGTTGAGATTCGCCTGTTCTTCTTAGGTCTTTTAAACAAATGAGATTTATATAAGAAGGAGGAAACAATGGAGTTTGAGACTCACTGTATGTCATTTTCATGTACAGAACTCTTGTTATTCAACTATGCCAAGGTAAATTCAATTTTCAATTCGATGGCACCTTTAAGCCAAGGAAATTAGAGGAAAATATTTTGTTTCTAGCCCTTACAAAAAAAAACAAAACACAACAAAAAAAAAAAACAAGCCATAAAGTTCCTAACGGGTGTTTAACAGGCATTTAATAAGTCTATAATTTAAAATAGATGTGTGCTTTCATGCTGATTGGATGGGCTGACACATTGACCGCAATGAGTGGAGTTCATATATTGTTGCTCAAAACTTTGGTTTCATTCCTGGACCTGGACTGATAAGCAGGTTCAATATGGTTAAGATTAGGGGTAGGTGTTTGGGTAAGATTTAGGGATGGCAACACGGTCCCAATAGGGCAGCATCCATTTATAATTTTAATAAATATAATCAAATGTAATTATTTACAATATGTTATTATTATTGCATACTGTTTTATAATTTACTACGATAGACTGAGGTCCAAATAGTGTCTGCCGTTATTTGAACTACGTATAAATGTCATATAATGATATTTACTATTTACTTTAATGATATCACTTAATGCAAATAGCATCTAAATGCAGTTTGTGCAAAGCTATTTTCACTTAGTGTAAATAGCATCTAACGCTATTTGATTAGCTGTAACATCTGTTGATGTAGTTTGGCAGTTAGGCAGCTGTCTGCAGAAGAACGATATGATCTGATTGGCTGTCTGTATTCAGTGACATCTTTGGCTTTCTGTAAATATGTGCAGTAGCACATTGCTGTAGCCTACTGTCTGTCTTTGATGTATTATATATAAGAAGAGCGTAACAAAATAACCCAGTCTGTACATATTCCATAATGCTATTTTCTCTGAGGAGGTCTTTGAGAAAATATTAAAAAGTTAGCTTGATTTATGATGTTAATTAAGGGAGAAATGAGTCTGTGAAATGGGTCCATTTGTTGTCTGTAGAAAAATCATGTCAGTTTATTTTATACTATTGTAGATGGTAACATTTTGAATTAGTTTTTATTTTTTATATTTTCTGTTTTCATTTTAATTTAACTGAAATTCGTTGTTTTAATAAATTTGTTGTTTTTTCATTTTGTTATTTATTTATTTTTTTAAATATGTCTATAGATTTTTTTTTATCAATTTTTATTTCAGTTATTTTGGTTTATTCTTGTTTATTTATCGGGCAAATCTTATTAAAACCCAAATTATACTTAGTGTCCCCCGCAGTGACAACCATATAAACATTCACAATGCTATCTAGATAGTCTGCTTGCTGACGATTCTGTAATATCGGTCAAATGCATGCTATTTTCACCTTGTATAAAACCTACAATACACTTCAAATTATTATTCATATAGCCTATGTTAATATGCACTATATTAATGACAAGACAAGACTACCTAGCTGTTGTGGGGGAAAAACTGATAAATCATATCTGTCACAGGAGTACCACCCCTCCACCATGTGTAAAGTTTATGGCATGCCCATCTCAGGAATTCGGGTATCAAAAATATTTCCAAACTTCTTAGTGGTAAACACGACATCAAAGGCCGTTCATGTGCAATAGCAATACCTAGGAAACCATAATTCCGATACGATTATTTACGATAATTCCAATAGCACGTGAAAGCAACATAAGGCCGTTTACACAGCACTGTTTTTTTAACACACACAACAATGGTGTTTTGGGGGCCTGAAAATGCAAACATTTGAAAACGGGATTCAAGTGCAAATTTTTGAAAATAATACTGTTATTGTCTCCATGTAAACCACAAAAACGTGAATTTGTAAAAACTGGTGACGTCATGCGCATGCATATTACATGTTCAGTCTATAGGCGAGTAGTATTTTTTTGACAAAGTGACATCGCCAACTACTGGCCTGGCAGAATAATATAGCGTTTTTAGTCATTTTTGCAGATCTGTGTGAACGTGGATCATTTTGACAATGTTGTCATCTGTACGCGAAAAACGCATTGACGGAAGCTGTCCTGTGGCAAAACATGATGACAATTGACCCTTCGCAAAGACCCACCCCCCTTAGTTACTGTTGCTTTGTCCGACAAGCCATGCGCTGTCACGCCACACGCAGTGAAAGATATCGCAGAGCAAAGAGGACACTGACAACACGTCGACAGACAAGACAGAACAGGTTACTTATGATATTAAACAAAGTCCCAGCTTTCAAACTGTGTAGTTTTTTAAAAAATGCAAACAATAAAAAACGTTTTGTGGCTCTATAATGTGATCGTGACCATAGTCCTGACAGATTGTTGTAGCGCATCAGCTCAAGAGGCTCATAAACCTATCATCTCTTCCTACTAGTCCATTTATAGCATCAAATAAACATGAATGAACTTGAAAAGGAATGTGTTTCAAACTCAGAAAGACGTCAATACATACAATTTTTTCAAGTTTAACTTCACCGAGGTTAATCTTCTAACTACTGACTGCTTTGTCGGACAAAATGGCGGATTCTGCATTCTGATTGGTTAGATCGCTTGTCAATCAAACTCCCGGCGAAGGGACAATTGCGTTTGACTACGAGTTTGAGTGCAATCTGGATGCAACACTGATTGGTGGGATATTTTGCTAATAAAATGATTATGCCAGAAGAATAGCGTGACAACTTTATTATGTCTGCTCTCTCTGTATCATCTTGTGAGCTTTTATTGCGTTTTACATATGTGCAGTTAGGGGATTTAAGAATTTTTAACTTTTGGAAAACGCTTGTGTGCATGGGAAGCGTTTTGAAACAAAAATGTCATTTTCAAATGTATACAGATTTATGTAAACGAAGCCTATGTACGTAGTTGCAAAGTTACTTTTAGTTAGCTGAATATCTAAAGTGGACCTTCAAAATAAAGTGTTACCAAATGCAGTTCTGTATTGTTATCTGCAGACACACGCTGTAATTCTATTGGCTCCGAGCTGGCAATCAGCCCACAGTAAGCGATGTTGATGTGAACACAGTCGAGCCATTACATTCTCTCTGCCCTGCTATAAAACAAGCTCACTGTGAAAGAGAAGTTCACGCTGAAACACTCGCTTTGTAAAGGCCATTTACCATAATGAACCTGGAAACAAGCTGAAAAAGCCCCACTGCAGCGAAGGAATTAAATGTCAACTTTGGTCTGAGAAAATAGACCGGAATTGTCCAAGAGGCATTCACCTCCAAAATGAGCTAATTTAACACTGAGAGGCATCTCTGCATGGAAATAAAGTCATCCGAGTGCTCCAACTCTACCGCGACGAGAATGGAGGGACAAAGAGAGACACAGTCTGGATAGAAAATGATGCACTTCCTCTGAGATTCAGCTCCTATATGAGGCTAATTAATGCTCCTTCTTGTAAAAAGACCTATGAACTCGGCCATGTGGTCCAGGGTTGTACGGGCAGGGAGCTTGTTGGCATCTGGGAGGAGAGAGGAGGAGAGGATGTGCGTGAGGGGGCAGACGGGGCAGCAAGAGGGAATGTGGCGGCTAGATAATGTCAGTTGGTGCGGCATGCGCGGGGATTGCCTGGATCTCGCACTAATAGAAGGATTAGCAAGAGAGAGGTCGAGCTAATACTGTTGTTCAAATGAGGGATAGAGAGAAAAAGAGGTAAGGAGTGTGCGCCTCATCAGACTAACAAGCAATCCAGTTTTCATTAAGTCCCCGGCAGACCTCAGATCAGTGTCTTGTTAGCAAGAGCAGAGTGGGATTAGTTGAGCTCAAACACTAGGGATGGAAGACAACTGCAGCCTGATTGCCTTATTTAGATACTTTGGCACCACAGCCATGAGAGAGAGAGAGAGACACACACAGACGGATAGACAGGTAAAGATGGATGAGTCTAATAGGAACTAGAGATGGTACCACAAAAACATCATTGTGTCATGCTCAGCTAATTTCTGAGGATTCCTTGACTTAATCAAAGGTTAAAAAGTTTAGGGTTCAAATAAAATTTCTGGCTTTTTTTTTTTGTGCTTTATTTATTTATTTATTTATTAAGAAATGAATACCTTTATTCAGCAAGGACACATTAAAAAGACTTTTACATTGTTACAAAAAAAAAAATATATATTTTAAATAAATTCTGTTCTTTTGAATTTCTATTAATCAAAATTCCTGAAAAAATGTATCACATAAAAAAAAAATCCACAAAAAATAATCCGTTTTCAACATTGAAAATAATAAGAAAAGTTTCTTGAGCACCAGAATATTTCTAAAGGATCATGTGACACTGAAGACTGAAGTAATGATGCTGAATAAAAATCATTTTAAAATGTATTCAAATAGAAAACAGTAATTACATTACATTTACTATTTCACAGTATTACTGTTGTTTTACTGTATTTTTGTCATTTATCAATCAATCACTTCATACATTTATCAACTAAATGCAGCCTTGGTGAGCATAAGAGACTACTTTCAAAAAGTTTTTTTTTTTTTTTTTACTGACCCCAAACTTTGAATGGTAGTACAGCTCTGATAGGCTGCCTGTGTTGCTTTGCATTATGGGTAATTGTATTTCTCTCATCTGACAGAAGTGTAGCACCTTTATTTAGGTGCTTTTGTGAGCTATGTTTATTTTCAAGCTTGCTTTGTCACAGAATGTATGTGCATATGACATTTGCGTGTGTGTGTGTTCACTGAAGAATTATAAATGTGTTTAGAAATAATGAGATGTCAGAATTTGTATGAAATAACTGCAGAGAAATGTTTAAAAATAGTCATCTTTTGTTCATCTTTTTAGGGTATCTGTATATTGTTTAAAATATAAAGGCTCAAGGTATTACATCAGTGAAACATCACTGGGTTTTGTGACCAATTGTGACATGCTAAGTTCAAATATATATTTTATTCGCTCTACTTCCTATCCGTAAAAGTGGCAGACGTGCCAAAAATGAACATTTAAAAGAAGGAAGATATCATAAAAGCTTATATGAGAGAATCTGTGTATGTTCAGACATGCTGAAAGCCCGTCAAACACCCTAAACACATGCAGTTTGTGTTTCTAGTTTTGTTCACCTGTGTATGTTCTGCTCTCAGCATTGTGATGGTACCAGAGCAAATAAGATTTTAGAGAATTTGTCCGTCTTCTCTTTTCGACCCTGATTTGTGCCGACAAATCATGTCTAAAAAGTTCCCAGTTGTCGCATGGCCTAATAAACTGGCCACAGCTGTCCAGGGGGGCCTCCTGAGGCCAGGGACCCGGTTATGTTATCGAGCGCCAGAGGATGTGGATAGCTGGATGATGGATGAGACAGAGACTAAGGAGACCCAGATTATTTATCGATTACGTATAACAGACCTGGTCTGAGATGTAGAGAACCTCATAACAAAGCATATAAAGACATTAATATAAAAAGAACATGCACAGCACAGTCTGTTTCAGCACATACAGATCACTTTGTCATACAGAAATATACACATTTCAATTATATTTCATGAATATTATATTTATACAACAGTTAGTTCTGGTTCTCGAACCAGATCAGCTGAGAGCCTTTTCCAGCCATGCCATATTCTACTTATATCACATAGAAACCATTTCACAATTTGTATCACGGATCTTTACTGGCAGCATTTCTCACAGTGAGCGTCAATGGCGGAGAAGCAAACCCACTATAATTTTACAAATACTACTATCATTTTGTCATGGAATGTAGTTTCAAGAGGTTTTTAGGCAAGAATGCAATTATTTAGACCTTAAATATGTGATTTAAAGATTCACTTTAAATTCAGTGCTCATGTATCCACCAAGAACAGCATTATCTTGGCCAGACCTTCAGGAATTTTCCATTTGGCTTTTATGTAGATGGTGGTTAAACAGTTGTTTATTGGTCAATAAGGCTGTCGACTTATTGGTATGTATCCTTTTCTCCCCCTGGATCTACAAATGAGTTTTCTTCTTTTGCATTGAGGCGAGACACCCCAGGTGAATAGGGTAAAAAAAATAACTAATACATATCACCATACTTCCCCTGCTGATTGATTACATTAAAAATTGCAAAAAAAAAAACAAAAAAAAATGTATTACAAGTTTTCTAAAATGTTATGTTTAAATATGCAAATGAGGCGTTATCTAATTAAATATGCGCTAATTTGCATACATTTCTAGAAAAAAAATCTGAATATTGGATGAAGTCAGGTTCAAACTTCTTGTTTAATTTTTTGGACATATTAAATTAAAAGGTTTTTACAGAGTGAATTTTGGATATCTCCTTTTATCACTCCATAAATCAGAAAATACTATACGCAGCCAGAAAAAAAAAATAATTTTCACAATATTTTTTTAGGAATAAAATGTTGTATAAAATCTGTTTGGTGTATGAAAGTTCTGCTGAAGTGGAGATTTCTGACTCATTTTTACTGTAATTGAAATCTATTGATGCAAATAGATAAAGTGGTATAAAACATACACATAAAAGTGTATTTTGGATGTTTTCTTTCCACCAGTCTGAAAAAAAAAACACTTTATGAAAAGCCAAAAAGTGCAAAATCTCAAAATTGACAGGTGCCTGAAAAAACTGTGTTTTTGCCTGTAGTGTCTCCCCTTAAATTTATCAGCTAAGTGGCTAAGTGCTTCCTATAAAATTCTTCATTGTACAAGAATAATGTTACTCACTCCCTTAACCCTTAAATGCATGACTGTTTCGCCAATCATTCTTACATATTCGGGTCTTTATTGACCTGGATCTATATCTAACACTGATGGATCTCTACCTGTCGCGATAATATAAAACTCCTCTGATATTAGAGTAACAATTACAGAAGAATAAAATAAATCATATTTTGTTACCTTTTGGAGCGTTTGAAAGGGCTCAGTTTGAGCAGATGTTTTATGCCATCATCACTGTCCTCGTCAGAGCTCATTTCCCAGTAAATTCAGCAAATAATAGGCTAGTTTTATGTTTGAGGTTGCGAATATGAGCCCATTCACAATCTCAAACATATTATCAAAGCTATATTATTTTCAGCATCTTCAAAAACAATATTCCGATCGCCAACAGCTTCACCAGATCCATCCAGTGACAGTTACAGTCATATTTCATTGCGTTCAGTACTTGCTCTACAGTAAATCGCTGAACCATTTCATGTTTTGCTTATTCTTTCCTATTTTGTCTGAGTGAAACGTCACTTCATCATTGTTGTAGTGAAGCGAGTGCCAATACTCGCTTTGGGGGAGGGGAAAAGTAACGGGAGTCCGTGAGAGAAAAAAAAAAAAGAAAAAAAATAAATAAATAAATGATGGCTTACTCGCACAGCACTTCCGTGCAGGGTGTACTTTATTTACAGTGCCAGAAATAAAGCAGTCCACAGTGAAGTCTATGTACAGGTGCACACAAAAACCCAAAAGTACCAAAACAATAAAACAAAAAATAAAGACGAAAACTGTATCCACAATATACAATGGTTTTGGGGTTTTGCTTGAGGTTCCACCACAACACTCTCGCCGACTTGGTTAACAAGTGATGAATGTGAGTCTAGCCTCCCCTTTTATATGACAGACTCCACCCCCTTTTGGCATAATTCATTAAAAGGGTAAGTATTATACATTGGACATTTTAAATCTTTCATAAGACTCACTAAATCAACCTTAAACATTAATTCTCACGGGTAATTCAAATAAATATATTAATTGTCCTCAATTACACAAAAACACGTAATCTTTCAACACATATTTTACACATAATCTCCCTACCCCACTCAAGACAATGGTTTAGCCGGCTTCCGGTTGCGCTGCGCCGGCGCGACCATCCGTGTGCTCTGTTTGGCCGACACAGCGTTTACCCACCGAAAGACCGACTAAACCCAGACAAACAAACAATTGAATGAAGACAAAACACAAGACAAAGACGATGTGTGTGTGTATAAGGATCGGGCATGAAACTGTGTTAAAGGGAAATGTGATGTGGAGGAATGTCCATGGGCCATCGGCCCGGCGTGTGCACCCGCTTTGCCGACGGCAGAAACAGCAGGTAAGGAGAGGGAAATGGAGCGTGAATGGGGTATGTATTTAGGTGCGTGTGTGTGTGCGTGCCCAGCGGGGAATATCTACTTTATCACAATTGTGTATCAGACATTGCCACCTTGTGGAATAAAGGTGAATTGCAGTTATTCCGTCATCTAAGATTCAATTATTGCTGTGCAGAAAAAAATATGCATACACTTATACACACCTCGGGTCGATAGCGACCCTATACAGTTTTTACAAAAAATGAATACAAAAATAGGCATTCTTTTATAATTTTATGATTTTTTTCTTGTTATATTCTTTATAATGAATTGATTGAGGAATACCAAGAAGGTTGATTTTTAATCTTTAAAAAATGAATGAGGAGGAGGGTAGTGAATGACGTACGAAGACCCGAGGTATGCATTTAAGGGTTAAAGGGGTCATGAACTTTTTTTTTTTATTATTATTATTATTTCATGTTTCCCGGGGCCCGTTTCAATAAAGAGGATCAACCAACTCATAGTAACTTAAACTTTGAGTTGACTTATTCAAAGGACTAATGAGGAAGTTTTGAGTTCTGAAATTTACAGGATGTTGGATGAAATTTGAGTTCTTAATTCATGACCCCTTTAAATATGGCTAATTTGCTACAAAATATGATTAGCCTTGGGTATTTAGCCATATCCATTGCACAGTTTCAAAGCAGAGAAACAGGAGGAACCTTATTTAATTCAGTGAGGTCTGCAGGAGGTATTGGTGGCCTTGACTGAGTAATTACTCTTGTTTATATTCATAATAAGGAAGTTTAACAGCTGCTGCTGAAACTTTGCTTTTAAAATGAGCCATGCTTAACACAGAGGTGTCAAAATTATTTAGCGATTCAGTACTTGCCCGGTGGCAGTCGGCTACTTGACTATAAAACTGATCGTTTGGGACTGAGGTGAATAGGACGGCAGGACTATCCATTACCATAATTAATTGATTTGTTTTCTTCAAGCCTGCAGGTTAAATGCACTCTGTCTTCCCACAGTAAAAACCACAATAAAAAGCCTTTTAAAAGTGGTTTCCACGATCGCAGTGCAAAACTTCATGCCTGACCTGTTTCCATCATCTTTGCAGGATATGAAGATTGATCTTTTTCATCAGTTTCTATCCAGGTCACTGGACTGTCGATGCATTAATAGAAGGCTCGACCACACCCGCGGTGGATAATGAGACTCACAGACTCATTGACGATGAAGGGTCAGGGTTTTTCTGGTTAGCACTGAATAGTTAATCTCTGTTGCTTGATGCTGTGGGAGGGGAAAAAAGCGTCTTTCTCCATTGATGGCTATTTAAAAGTAGCCATAAATTCTGACTAAATACTATTTTGCAAGTACAACCGAAAGCAACCCATTTTACATAATATGGTTTTATTGATGTTGCACTATGAAATCACATTTGCATGCAAATGTTACCAAACATCATAGTGCAATCAGAAATGTCATTAATGATTTTTCTTCTTTCTTTTAACTGGTTCTTTTCAGTGAACCGGTTAAACCACTGCACCTAATTGGTATGAATATGTAATAGCAGAGTGTATAACAAATAAAGCCAACTGGAAATATGGTTAAGACTTTAAGACTTTGAGATAACTTCTGGAGAAAAATATTGGACAAAGATGAAACTTTCTACAGCGCATCCGTCAACCGCCTGCATTAGGCAGTGTTATCAAATGGAGTACACTTTAAAAGGCTACGCATTCGACTCTATGCATGCGCTAATGTACGTATAAAAAACGAAGTATACTTTGAGCTTAAAGCTTACATATGGCTCAGTACGGCTCACATTTTGGCGCTTTTCCACTGCATGGGACGGCTCGGTACGGAATGGTATGGCTTGCTTAAATAGTACCAAGCGCAGGGTTGCCAGGTTTTCATAATAAAACCCGCCCAATTGTTACTCAAAACTAGCCCAAAACTAGCCCATTCGCTTTTCAGGGGGGGAATGCACGCAAAAATCCAAACCCACTAGATTTAAATAGTCAGTATAAGCCACCGCAGTATCATTTGTTTCGTGAAACGACTTGCTTTAAAGGTGCCATCGAACGTTTTTTTTTAAAGATGTAATATAAGTCTAAGGTGTCCCCTGAATGTTTTGATAAATTTTTTTAATTGCCTATTTTGGGGCATAATTACAAATGCGCCGATTCATGCTGCGACCCCTTTAAAGGCTCGGGCTCTCCGCCCCCGGAGCTCGCGCTTGCCTTAAACAGTGCATAAACAAACTTTACACAGCTAATGTAACCCTCAAAATGGATCTTTACAAAGTGTTCGTCATGCATACTGCATGCATGCGTCGGATTATGTGAGTATTGTATTTATTTGGATGTTTACATTTGATTCTGAATGAGTTTGAGGCTGTGCTCCGTGGCTAAAGCTAACATTACACACTGTTGGAGAGATTTATAAAGAATGAAGTTGTGTTTATGCATTATACAGACTGCAAGTGTTTAAAAATGAAAATAGCTACGGCTCTTGTCTCATACAAACGAAACATTTAGAAAGACAATTATTACAATAATTACAAATGTAATTATATTAATAATTACAAATATCACTAAAAATATCATGTTATCATGGATCATGTCAGTTATTATTGCTCCATCTGCCATTTTTCGCTGTTGTCCTTGCTTGCTTACCTAGTCTGATGATTCAGCTGTGCACATCCAGACGTCCTACACTTGTGTAATGCCTCGATCATGGGCTGGCATATGCAAATATTGGGGGCGTACACCCTGACTGTTACGTAACAGTCAGTGTTATGTTGAGATTCGCCTGTTCTTCGGAGGTCTTTTAAACAAATGAGATTTATGTAAGAAGAAGGAAACAATGGAGTTAATTTCCATGTACTGAACTCTTGTTATTTAACTATGCCAATATAAATTAAATTTTTAATTCTAGGGCACCTTTAAACGACTGCTGCACGCAACTTGAAAAACGAAATGGCTGTATCGTGGTCAGTAGATGAGGTGCTGTCTCATTAGTAGACGAGGAGTGGATTCATGGCAGTAGAGGCGACGCAACTATACGATCAGTCTATAATCCCACCCACCCACAGCGGTACTAGTGGAAAAGCAAACCAAAAAGTAAAGTGAGCCAAGTAGTACCATGCAGTGGAAAAGTGCAAATAAGCTCTGATTTGACTATATCTGCAAAGCATCCTAGGCAACCAGCAATTCCACTAAATATTTCCCGGACTCTTTTGACTCAGAACACCCATAGCAACTGCATAGCAATTCTCTGGAGTTTTGCACGGGTAAACATCTGTAAAAATGTTTTAAATCAGTTCCAATCACACATTTGTTAACATATGCTCCACTTTCCAGTTTGGTGTCAACATGCTAAACTTAAAGTCTGTGAAATCAGACTCCCGCACAGCCACGTTCAGCACAGCATGCATGCCTGCAGGGAACAGGCCACGTGTCATTAATACACTGTCCTACATGAATTTCTGCTGTGACACAGTGTATAATGAATCATGGTTATAAAACTCATACCTGAAATTAAAAATCTTATTATAGCCATCTATTCCGGCCGACATTTATATACAACCACAAGAGCAATGGGGTAATGCTTTAATGTTCTTGAATGTGGAATATCATAAATAACCATGTTAAGCTGTGGAGGAACCATTGGACTATGACCATTAACAAATAATAAACAGAAATGATAAATAAAAGATGAAAATTTAAGTATTGAAACATAAATCAGCTTTAGTGAGCCTTGATGAAATTTTTCTTCAGTGACTTTTGATACGATACTGTGAAAATAAGTAATATGCATTAAAGTATGCCCTTCACTGAATCAATTGCTATTTTACTTATCATTTTCATGTTTTTGCAGTTGTGGTAAGTTCAGTCCCTGCAACGTGGAGAAGTTGCCTCAGCTCTTCCATGGATTTATATGGTCTCAGTTGCTTCCGTCAACGTAATCCTAGCCTGACTTGATGGCGAGATCAGGGGCCTAAACCGTGAAGCCAGTTTAGACAGATAGATAGATGAGTTTCAGTTTAGTTTGCCAGCCTTGGCTTTTAGGCACTGTGAAAGTGGCTCAGCTTTTAGCTGTGTTCATTGCCATAATAACTTTCTCTCCACGACAGGTTAGGTTCTAGTTAAGAGATCTCAAATTGAAATTGGACCAATCAGCTGTGAGAAAAGTGACACATCTGACTCAGTAAAGTCACTCCCCCAGTTTCTCTTACTCCAAATGACAGGTTATTACAAAGTACAACATTTTTTAAAGACAAAATTGTCTGGCTTTTTGCAACGATTTTTTATTATAATTATATGATTTATATATTATTTATTAATTATTATACCTATAATCCATTACACATGAGCAACTTTAGTTTAACAATTTTTATTAAGCATTTAGTTTAAAAGAATATATACCGATAATATGTGATAAGATTTGGAATCGATAGATAAAGCTTTAAAATTGACTATAAAATTGAGCTTACATGTTCGAGTCTCTGTATAGCTATATATATTATCAACTATATAAACTAAGTTCACAACTTTCACTTACATTGACATAGCAAGATACTTATTTCTTGCTTCGAAAATGCATTCATATACTTCACATTCACAGAAGAGAGAACTGAATTGTACTGACTCGTGAAGTGAATCACAGTTTCTCTGTGTTTCAAGACATGTGATTGGCTGTTCGCTACTGATGTCACACTTTGAAATCAAAAGTAAAGTTTTTTGCGGCTTTACCAAGCTCAACAGCTCTGGCCGAGCTGTGATATAAATGAAACGCTATTGTTTATGTTGCGCCCTGTCTTCCTGTTTCAGTAGAATAATGCTGCGTGTTTTGACATTTAAGTGAGACTTTAATGTGCATGTGCTCAAACCCTCAGTTGACAGAGAAAGTTGATGATTAGCATCATGGTACCAACAAAGCCTGATTGGACTGGTTTGGTTTTGTCAACTTGAAACTTATGCTGTAACCCTGAATTTGTTCATCCGCAGATCTCTGTGTGGGCTGTGGCATCTGTTGTAGGTCTTCTTGTTCATTCAAAAATCCCAGTGGATTGTTACAATATCTGCAAAAGGAATGTTTGGACATCTAAAATAGATATTTTCAAAATGACACAGTAAAGCAAACAATCTAAACATCATAAAACAAATGTTTTAGTGAAGCATCCAGTTTGCTTAAAGCAACACCATGGAACATTTGCTCATGGTTCCCCCATATGGTTGATAAGCACAATTGTCTGTTACCAGTGTCGTAAATAATGTTGCTGCATAAGCTTCCCCGTGGTCAGTGCAATACTCGCAAATTTGTTGACTAAGCTGATGGAACCGGCGAATGCAGAAACCTCGTTTGGAAACCATGTCTACCGACCAGCTAAAGTAGCCATGGTGTTGGTTTTGATACTTGCATATTAGATTGTTTCATCTTATAGTTAGCTGTTGGCTAACTCCACAAGTGAAATATGTGACATATGCCGTAAAGCAGGTTGCACTCTTCCGCTGGTGGGGGGGGCGGGGCTGTGTGTACCAACCCGAACACGAAACGCACAGAGTGTGGTTGTAGCCGCTTGGAGGCTGCTCAGGTAGCAGCGGCAGTAGAATTCATCCAGATAAGAGTTGTTCTACCACTGAAATCATTTTAGAGACATCATTTTAAGGTCAAAAACTACATAGTGTTGGTTTAAGACATGTACACATCACCATAGCATGTAATTAATCTGATTAAATTTTGAAGCAATAGACAGTCCTAGTCAAAACAAAACAAGCCTTCTGGTTTTAATACAGGTGATTGTGCTTAGCATTTTTGACATTTGTCACAATACGTAGTATCTTTGTTGGTTTTTTCACTCATGTGAGATTAGTTGAGGGCATATTTGTGTAATGGGTAATGAGCGTTCCGCTGTTCGCGTCACCTCAAGCTTTGTTTGCGGGAGAAGATTAGCTCAAAGCGCGCTAACCATGGAAAAGGTGCAGAAAACCAGATGAGATTCGCTCATGCGTGGTGTTATAAATTGGGACGAACTGTCAGAGTCACTGTGATTTATGGCATAATTAATGAACAATTAGCTAACAGATTAACGCTCCTGACTCATGACTCATTTGTTTGCCGAAAACTTTTTGAGTTAGCATTTCGCATTTTATGAGGCGTAACTAAGCTTGACTTCTGTATTAGCATCATTCGAAGGATGAAAGTACAAATATATCAAGGTGAACGCAGCACTTCAAGATTTTGAGAGCAGTAAGTCCATCACGTGCCTTTAGAAAAGGCAGCAGAAGGTTCTGAGCAATTATGAGATGTGTATGCTGTTATTTCTCGTCCAGCTTGAGGTCTGGCCATGCTGGCTGTTCAATTCAAGCTTTTCATTCATCTCCCCCTCTGAGTGCTGAATGGAAATTGTTTTTTGCATGTGTAATAGCAAAGGCTGATTTGGCTCTGTTGTGAAAGGATTTGAGTTTGTGAGACATTGTGAAGCCGCTAAGGAGGACTAGTCTGTTAATCGGTGCCGTGGAACAAGAGAACGAGAGAGAGAGATTGTGAAGCGCACACATGTTAATGGAAGAGAGATTTCTCTCCCAATACAGGCTTTTCAACACTGAGCTACTCCACATTCATCATTTATAGGAGCACTCATGCTGACTGCAGTTATGGATCTATTCCAGACGTCTGAAGGCTTACATTTCTCTTTTCTCTTTATCCTTTACAGAGTGTTTACAGAGTATCTATCTATCTATCTATCTATCTATCTATCTATCTATCTATCTATCTATCTATCTATCTATCTATCTATCTATCTATCTATCTATCTGTATCTAATCTGTCTAGTTATCAATCTATTATCTGTCTGTCTCTCTATCTATCTATCTATCTATCTATCTATCTATCTATCTATCTATCTATCTATCTATCTGTCTGTCTGTCTGTCTGTCTGTCTGTCTGTCTGTCTGTCTGTCTGTCTGTCTGTCTGTCTGTCTGTCTGTCTGTCTGTCTGTCTGGTTATCGATCTATTATCTGTCTGTCTCTGTATCTCTATCGTCTGAAGACGTCTGAAGGCTTACATTTCTCTTTTCTCTTTATCCTTTACAGAGTGTTTACAGAGTATCTATCTATCTATCTATCTATCTATCTATCTATCTATCTATCTATCTATCTATCTATCTATCTATCTATCTATCTATCTATCTATCTGTCTGTCTGTCTGTCTGTCTGTCTGTCTGTCTGTCTGTCTGTCTGTCTGTCTGTCTGTCTGTATCTAATCTGTCTAGTTATCGATCTATTATCTGTCTGTCTCTCTATCTATATCTATCTGTCTGTCTGTATCTAATCTGTCTAGTTATCGATCTATTATCTGTCTGTCTCTCTATCTCTATCTATCTATCTATCTATCTATCTATCTATCTATCTATCTATCTATCTATCTATCTATCTATCTATCTATCTATCTATCTATCTATCTATCTATCTATCTATCTATCTATCTATCTATCTATCTATCTATCTATCTAATCTGTCTAGTTATCGATCTATTATCTGTCTGTCTCTCTATCTATCTCTCTATCTATCTCTCTATCTATCTCTCTATCTCTCTATCTATCTATCTATCTATATGTCTGTCCATCCGTCCGTCCACCCGTCTGTCTGTCTGTCTGTCTGTCTGTCTGTCTGTCTGTCTGTCTGTCTGTCTGTCTGTCTGTCTGTCCGTCCGTCCGTCCGTCCGTCCGTCCGTCCGTCCGTCCGTCCGTCCGTCCGTCCGTCCGTCTATCTATCTATCTATATCTAATCTGTTTAATTATCTATTATCTGTCTGTATGTCTATCTATTTATTGATCTATCTGTATGTCTATCTGCCTGTCTATCTATCTATCCGTCCGTCCGTACGCCCGTCTATCTATCTGTCTGTCTGTCTGTGTATCTAAGTATCTTGCATGCTAGGAAGTACAAATCTATCTGACAGCTTGTATAAAGAATGTAAGTTGTGCTTTAAACTTCATATACACTCTTTTCTGCGCTGTTTTTGTTTTGTTTTATTCTCTCTCTATCCTTTAGAGCTGACCTCTCATTACAGACTCATCTCTCAGGTGGAGCAGTCTGTGTCTGCGTCTCATGGGCCCGTTTCTGTCCGTCTAGCTATCTGACTCAACCGGCTTGCTATAATCAATAGCTTCTCCCATCATTTCTCATGAGATACAACCACTAGAGCAATGACCTTCCTCGCTCTCATTCTTTCTTTTGCCGGCCTCTCCTCCCTCATTAAATTCTAAGCTGTGAGGTCGACCCTAACGATTCCAGCATGAGAGAAAAGGATAAAAGTGAGAGACAAAATAGATGAGAACTATTTCAGGGCTGGATATCCAGGAATGGCCCAAAGGCTTTAGTATGATTCCAGTCTGATGGAAAACGGTCCCTCTGTAGTCACTGTGGTCCCTTAATATGAAGACCACTGGACCAAAGACTGGACGATGCATAGTTGAAGGACTCTCAGATGTCTCTTTGAATTTAAGATAACAAAATGCAGGTAGACATGCTCATTTGATGGAGTATTCACTGAGGGGCCGTTGTAAGAAGCTTGAGATATGAGTCCACCCACATCTAAACCAGACCGTGGAGAAATACAGCAGCTTTAGCTGCATCAGTGCAGAAGCTGATAGCAAGAGTTTAGGCTTGATTTCTTTCATTCACAAACACTATCAACACTAGACACTCTATAGTGGGACTGAAAACTCAAAAATGCTGCCTTATCATGTGCCATCCAGAGGTTTGAAGGCACTGGGCCACGTCTGAAGCCAATGTTTCCCTAAAAACTGGTCAACTGAAATACCTCCATCTTTTTGGTTTTTGACTGCAGTGTAAATATCAGAGGTGGGAGTCAGTCACACACACACACATGTGCATGTCACAAGTAAGTCTCAAGTCTTAAAGGTGCCCTAGAATCAGAATTTGAATTTACCTCGGCATAGTTGAATAAAAAGAGTTCAGTACATGGAGTTCAGTACAGTTTCAAACCCCATTGTTTCCTCCTTCTTATGTAAATCTCATTTGTTTAAAAGACTTCCGGAAAACACTCGGATCTCAACATAACATACGTAACAGTCGGGATCATTAATATGTATGACCCCAATATTTGCATAAAGCCAGCCCATTCGACGCATTAGACAAGGAAAGGCAGTATTAACGGCTGGATCTGTGCACAGACAAGGTAAGCAAGCAAGAACAACAGCGAAAAATGGCAGATGGAGCAATAATAACTGACATGATCCATGATATCATGATATTTTTAGTGATATTTGTAAATTGTCTTTCTAAATGTTTCATTAGCATGTTGCTAATATACTGTTAAATGTGGTTAAAGTTACCATCCTTTCTTACTGTATTCACGGAGACGAGAGTCGTTGCTATTTTCATTTTTAAACACGTGCAGTCTGTATAATGCATAAACACAACTTCATTCTTTATAAATCTCTCCAACAGTGTGTAATGTTAGCTTTAGCCACAGAGCATAGCCTCAAACTCACACAGAATCAAACGTAACCATCTAAATAAATACTTTACTCACATAATTCGAAGCATGCATACAGCATGCATGACGAACATCTTGTAAAGATCCATTTGAGGGTTATATTAGCTGTGTGAACTTTGTTTATGCAATGTATAGTCGAGAGCTCGTGGGGCAGAGGGAACGCATCTCTTAAAGGGGCCGTGCTGAAAAAAATCAGTGCATAGTTAATGATGCCCCAAAATAGGCAGTTAAAAAAATTAATTAAACAAAATCTATGGGGTATTTTGAGTTGAAACTTCACAGACACATTCAGGAGACACCTAGGACTTATATTACATCTTGTAAAAAACAATCTAGGGCACCTTTAACCTTTCAGTCTCAAGCAAGTCCAAGTCAATTTTTGTGAGAATCAAGCAAGTCAAGTCACTGCTTTATATCAAGCAATTCAATTCAAGTCGTAGCTCGAGTCAAGCAAGTAACTGGCAAGTCACATAAATGTTTGATGATTTAACTGAATTTATATTAAAATAAGTTAAAACTACAGTAGTTATGGATTACGGGAGTTTTATTTGCAACAAAAACAAAAAAAAAATAGCAATATGCATTTCTACTCAAAAGGTGTCCGCATACAGCTAAGCTGTTAATACAATAACAATTAAAAAAAAATATATATATATACAGCTATGGAAAAAATTAAGAGACCACTTAACATTGATTTCTGAACTTGGAGTGGTCTCTTAATTTTTTCCATAGCTGTATATATATTAATTAATGTGTGTCCGTGTGTATGAGTGAAAAGTGTATTGTTTGCATGTGGAGGGTTGTGTTTGCAAATTTTATTGTTTTTTCTTTTTATTTGTGTGTAAGAGAGAGAGAGAGAGAGAGGCGATTTGATTGAGTTAATATTTCATTAGTTATTCATTAATATTTGTGAGTGTGTGTGCGTGCGTGCGTGAATAAGTGAAAAGTGTATTGCTTGTTTGTATGCGCGTGGTTGTGCTTGCAAGTTTGAGTTTTTATGTGTGTGTGAATGCATGGTTGGGTTCGCAAGTCTGTATGATTCTTTTTTCTTTGTGTGTGTGAATGTGTATACAATATATTTATGTGCATCCTTATAAACTATCCATAGGCTTTTCACTCAAAGTCTAACACTGAAGATCAATTATTAGACACTGTACACATGCATATACTAAGTGATATTGCAAAAAAAAAAAAAAAAGTTGACATTTACAATGCATTGCACTTGCAAAAAATTAAACGTGATAATTTTCACTGTTATCTTTGTTCTTTGATTACCTTCAATGACAGACAGCATTGGTTGCTGTCACTTTAAGAGCTGCTGCACATGATGCGGATCTCATGTGCGTCCCACTTTTTCTCACAACTTTTACTTTGGTTAGACTTTATTTAACTCTTTTAAGGCTGTTCTAATGAGGATACTCGACAAAACAATCCCATGTTAAACTGGGAAAAAAAGAATCACATGTGTTAACGCGTTGACAGCACTGATTTTAACCCAATTTTCTGTTTATTTGAACACAAAACCAATTCAAAGTCAACTCTAAACATGTCCAAAACATTATCTTTTTACTTAATTATTCTTGCCGTAGCGCCTTCCGTGTTAGGTTAGGTTGTGCTGCGTTCAAAGACAGATATTTATTAAACAAAAGACAAGTTATTTCAAGTCATTTAACTCAAGTCCGAGTCAAGTCTCAAGTCATGAATGTAAAGTCAAAGTCAAGTCAAGTCTTTTATTAATATTTGTCAAGCATGTCCTAAAATTTGCGACTTAAGTCTGACTCGAGTCAAGTGATGTGACTCGAGTCCCCCATCTCTGGTAAATATATTCTTTTTTTCCAGACAGCAACATAGTGTGGCCCAGATCTGGTACATGTGGATTACACCTGGGCCAGATGTGGGCCAGCTCAGGGCCAAAACTATGTTGCTGTCAGGGTTGCCACCTATGATATTGTACCATACTGAGTGTACAATTCAATGACACATTGAAAGAAAAAAAAAGTGAAGAATGATAGGGCATTTAAAATAATTGTTCTTCAAATTAAGGGCCAGACCCTATAAAACCAAAATCACCCTCATCACTGAGAAGCATCTGGAATGCTGAGATTCTGCTGTTTTCATCATTAAATCATGCCTCTGTATGCTGCTGTTTTATAGATTTAATATTTAATAGTGTCTGTGTATAACACGAGGTGTAAGGTTATCCTAATTAGGCTGTAACCTTCAGCTGGTGTAATCTGTTGAGTCAGCACACTGCATAGGAAGTGTTTAATTGGTCAGTAAAATTTATGTTGCTCTCTCATCTTCTGACTCTCACAGTACACTAAGGTCTCGCTGATGTGAAAATGCTCACTCAGTATAAATACACACAGGCACTAATCAGTGGATTAAAGAGGAAAAGGAAAGAGAATAATAATGCACCAATAGAAAGAGAGCGAGTCTGACATTTCTGGGCTATCTGTGCTTTAATTAAATGTTTGAGACTTTCTAAGCGCTTTAATTTTCACTTAACTGCATTTCTAATCACTGCTTCACATTTAAACTGAACACATTTGATGCTGCCCAAAGAGAAAACTTAGAGGACAGACCACCCTGTGGGGAGAGAGATGTATAGTTTCAGTTCAGCACTGTGGCTGGTCATGTTTATTTAACTGTGGGTCAGAGATTTTGCTGTAAAGCGGTGGTAGATGTGTCACACATTTAAAAAAGCTGTGTGCAGGATGCAATGGCCAGATAATTCCTACATGTTCAAAACGGGCAAATTTACCAAATCTTCATATTTCAAACTTCGCAAACATGAGTTTATGTACATGCCCCAAGTGTTAAAGAGAACCTATTATGCTTTTTTTTCTTTCTTTCTGTAATGTGTAATGTTACTGTTTTGAGCATGATAAGGGTCTGCAAAGTTACAAAGTCACTCAAAAGGTAATTTTCTATATCAGTAAGCACTTTCTGAACTTCTGAAATGCCTTGATTGTAGTCTTGAGTTGTTGTTGTTTTTTTTTTGTTTTTTTTTGTTTTTGTTTGTTTGTTTTTCGGACACGTCACTGTATTCCTCATTTAATTAATTCCAACCCAAGGCATACAAAAAAAAAAAAAAAGGATGAGGCCTGGTTAAGTTGCGCTAGTGTGTTGAAACTTGTGGTTATGGTAAGAGTCGTTACATTTTTTGAACATTTAAGCACGAAAACCTATTCTAGTAGACCTCAAAAACATAATCAAGACTTTGCAAAAGGGCATAATATGGGGCATTTCCAAAATTTAATCCATCTAGGGCTGCCAATGTGGTTATTTGACCATTCATTTTCAGGTGGAACTTTAGACATGCATAAAGACACCAAACACACTTTAAGTGAATGTCATACTTGTCTATATTTCTGATGAATATTAAACCTGTAGGTTTTTGAAGAGCATTTTTGAAGCCCAAAGTGGGCGGAATGGGCTGTCGCCATCTTGGCAACACATCACCACGTTTCACTCCCGGATAACTGAAAATCCGGCAAAGAGGCAGGATGTGGGTGCAGCTAATAGACAGCAGACAAACGGCTAGTAGTGACAGCAGCAGCAATCCACCTGTCACTCAAGTGGCCACACCCTTAATTATGCAGAACTTTAAGGCTTAGTATAATTTAAATAGATATAATTAAAAAAAAAATAAAAAAATCACCCCCTCACAGTTGTCATGAAGGGCAAAATTAGCTATATAGACCAAAACCACTTTTTTATACCAGTCTGTAAACATTTTTTTTTTTCTGCTGTAAAGATGGGCATTTTAACATGGGGCGGTCTTTGGGATTGACTCCCTTTTGGAGCCTGTCTCTAGCAGGCAGTTGTGCAGTCGCTTCCGTGTTGAATTCAAGAGAGAGACCAGAAGGTTGCCGCTGGAATAAAACACATTTTGTGAGAAAACATAAGCAGGAGGTTTCACTCAAATGTGAATATTTCATATGCATCCAAATTAATTCTTTTCTACATTTTCTATTTTTTCAACCAGTTCTGTAGCTTTATATCACATCAAGTTTCAGATTAACTACAAAATGTTCTGCAACACAAAATGTTTAAATTCTCTGAGTGCATAGTGTATGTTTTGCTATATTCGTAAGGTTATGAATAATTGCTTTCTATTCTGTAATTCTCACCATGATCTTATCTTTATATATATATTATATATATATATATATATATATATATATATATATATATATATATATATATATATATATATATATATATATATATATATATATATATATATATATATATATAATTGCTATAGCAACACAAGTACAGTACTCTACATTTGTGATGCTAATACAGCCTTTTTACAATTGTATCCTGAATTAGGATGAGAGGCAAAGACAAAGATATGGGAAATTTAGTATAACTACTCAAAGTAAAGTAAGTGTGAATAATTGCAGGTTTTAGCGCTGTGAGTAGAAGCAAAATTATGATGGTACCTCCAAGCTCTTTTCCTTATTTTACAATTCTTTGCACAGCAGATCCCAATAAATTGTCCTTGGAGAGTGGAAACCTGTCAAGACAGAAACTGGTGGCATGGGCGACTTTAGTCAGACACAGGGATCAAACTCCTGAGGGTCTTTAGGCATGTGAGTACTGACTCTTGACAACTCATTATCAGTAAAGTGAGTGCTCTGAGCTCAAGACCATCTTCACAGCTGCTTTACAAACCCCTCTGCTCAGAATATCTATTCCCTTTACATTCACCATAACACCAGCTCTCTCTCAGAGGGGAGAGATGCTCTATCCTTCATCCATATTCAATAGGAAAGAGTTTCTTCTGAATGTTCTATTTATCTGACCTCTAACCTTTCTCTCTCAGTTTCAGTTGAATCTGCTTTATTGGCATGAACAAAAATGCATTTTCAACAGCTGAGTATGATGAAAAAAACTCTAAAATCAGATTGGATGAGTTGCATTCAGAGCTGTGACTACACCATGAAACTTTGAAAAGAAGAATTGTTTATTCAGATTGTTACTGATAAATTAAATTTACTGAACATTTTTTTTTGTATTCATTATATTAGTTATATTAATTATATTAATATTAGGGGTGGGAAGGTTCAGGTTTCTCACAGTTCGGTTTGTATCACGGTTTTAGTGTCACGGTTTCAGTACATTTCGGTATGTGCTATATTCAGTAAAATGTACACTGATACTGATACACATGCGTTGTCTGTCTCATAACATAACCTACTATTTTTGTTAGGGTACTCACTAAGATGGACGAAGGTCTTACAGGTGTGGAACGACATGAGGGTGAGTAATTAATGACAGAATTTTCATTTTTGGGTGAACTAACCCTGTAAAGTGGTATGCGTTCAGAGATGCTCTTCTGCAGACAAGCGGTTATTTAAGTTACTGTTGCCTTTCTATAAGCTCGAACCAGTCTGGCCATTCTCCTCTGACCTCTGGTATCAACAAGGCATTTTCGCACAAAGAACTGCCACTCAATGGATATTTTCTCATTTTCTGATCATTCTCTGTAAACCCTAGAGATGGTTGTGCGTGAAAATTCCAGTAGATCAGCAGTTTCTGAAATACTCAGACCAGCCTGTCTGGCACCAACAGCCATGCCACATTCAAAGTCACTTAACCCTCAGGGGTCTGAGGATTTTTGGGACCCTGGAGAAGTTTTGACATGCCCTGACATTCGTGCTTTTTTCAGTTGTTCATAAACATATTAATGGAAAAAGTGTCATTACACTGTATTCAGCACAAACTAGGCTACAATAATATGTGAGGAACATGTATGTACATGTTTGTGTTTTTGAAGGAATAACGTTTATGCGTGGTTAATGAAAAAAAAAAAAAAAACTTAAGTCAGTGAAATAAGGCCAAAAAATATATATTAAATCTTTGTTCACAAAACTTTTGGGTATTTGAGGTTGTAGACTAGAATTTTTGCTTCAAAATGAGGTAAAAATTATGCTGCCTGTTTGTTCATATAAAACAATAGAGAGATTTAAATTTTCTAAAACATCTTTGGTCAAGAAACACAGTATGCATGGAGGTGTGAATCCTCATGTATAATGGGTGATTCTCACCTGAGAAGACAAAAGAATTGCGTAAAGAGCTCTAATGAGCTGCATAAATAATGAGGCCTTTCAGTCAGGTAGGCTGTGAAAAAAAACTGTGAGACATTGATCATGTCTCAAGCTCATGGTGTATATCAAACATACAGAAAAAAACAGCAACACTGTGAAATATTATTACAATTTAAAATAATGGTATTCTATTATAATCTTTAAAATATAATGTATTTCTGTGATGCAAAGTGTCTGAACAATTATGTTACCTCTATGGCATTTCATATAGGGTTTTAGCTTAAAAGCATGCACATTTGGAGAAATATTGATGGATTCTCATATGTTTGTCAATTTTCTATACAGAGGAGTAATATTTATTCAGGATTTATTGTCATTACAATGAGTGCTGGATACGGTGTTTTCAATTCATACTTGCAGCCAGAGGGCACTCTGCCCCTTTTGTCCACAAAAGGCAGGATAGCCAATTTTTTCTGAATTTATCTACATTTACAGTCAAACCAAAAATTATTCAGACATTTTTATATTTTTGATATATTTTTACTGGTGGGTGCAGGACACTAATTCACTTATGTAAGTGAGGATAGCAAAACAATTATTCATACAATGGACTATCAGTAAAACTGATAAAAATTTGGAACCAAAAATTATTCAGACACTTTGACCTGACCATGTTTTGCTTAAGTGTTATCTGACATAATTAAGTTTTTTTTTCTTACACAGTTTAACTCTGAGATATTGTCATATTCTATTACCATTTTTTAAACTATAGTGAATAAACTGAATTAATGAATGAAATGTTCAAGTTATGTGAATCAATAAAAGAGGAATGGAGCTATGAAAAGAGTCATTTAACAAGCTGGAAGAACCATCAGTTTCTTACTGTAAAGCACTTTTGTTAACAAAGGGGTTCACAACTTAATACAAAATTGCTGATTAGTGTTCAAATGTACAATACTTGCAAATTCCTTAGCTGTTAAAGAGCATCCAGATATGCAGTCTCAGGGGAAATCGGTCTGAAGGTTTTGAAGTTGTAATCAGTATCTTCTGCGTTCAATAAAGAAATGATGACTGCGCTGTTAATTTTACCCTGTTGTGGTCGAGGAAGTTGTGCATGGCTGATGAGGCCTCTGGGCCAGGTGAGGTCTCACCTGAACAGTAATCAGTAGAAGCAGCAAAAATGGAGGGGGCTTTGTGTTGGCTTTTAAGTTCCCAAGAGGTCACACCTTTGAGTTATGGCTTGACCAAGTTCCTTTGTTTGAAAGTGAACTCATTTGCATGAGGGGAGTAAGCTGGCAGTTTGTGTCCATTTATACTCTGATAAATATAACAAACATACAACGCATTCTATGAGATAGTGATGTCCACCAAAGTGTGAGTCATTAAACGACAAGTATTTTGATATGATACACCACCTAGATGGGCTACATTATCTAGTAGTTCTATCATCAGGCATTCATAACACTATACAATATACAAAATATACACAAAACACAAAATGTACTGGGGAAATGCATATTCATTCATTTAGGCAGAGTTGTCAATGAATTAGTGGAAGGGTCTGTTTCTTGTAGCCTGTACTTTTCTGAGCAGGCACTGTCTCCCAAGTGTCTTTTAAATGTATGATGTGAGCAAATGGTGATAGTTCTCAGAGGGGAAACCAGACATCAAGGAGTCTGCATGGGTGAAGGGTTGTGAAGATTAACTTTTACAATTGTGTGTTTGTTTGTTTGATCAATCCAGTCATTACAGAAGAGTTGGAAACCTGTGACGTTCTACTCAGAGCAGTTGGTGACTCGAACTTAAGCGTTTCAATGGCAACACTATCAACGCCGAAATGAGTCTGCAGCAGTCAGGTGGTACAGGTCAGTGCTCTTTAAGTTGTTTATGTTCATTATTATTATAATATTACATGCTTTGAGACATGAGGTAGTTTAACAGCGTCTCTCATGATGCTTTTATTTGCTCCTTGCTGTACTTGTTGATGTGTTTTGGAGGAGGCGTGGATTTGTTGAGCGCTCTGAAGGGAGGGTGGGATCTTATGCTTTCAAAGCTAGCTTGCTATTGCTAGCCTAAATCACCTTTCTTCTCCATTCTGATGCTCAGATTGAACTTCAGCAGATCGTCTTGAGCATTGAGCTGCTGCCATGTGATTTGCTGATTAAATATTTGCATTAATAAGCAAATGAACAGGTATACCTAATAAAGTGGCCGGTGAGTGTATATGATCAGCAAATATAAACAGACTGATCTCGATACCGATGTTAGAACATCTATTGCTCACTGGATGAAGCAACACATTCATCATGTATGCCTGATCCTTCAGCCCCTCACACAGTGTGTTTACAGAAAAAACAAGAACGGCCTCGGCCTCAGTGTAGACTGTGTGTCAACCTGAAGGACCAGCTTATTTGCGCACACACGTCCGCACACCTTTCTCAGAGCGGAGCTGGCATTTAACTTACAATCTGAAGTGTGAAGGCAAGCTGAGACTCCCATCCTGAGGGTGTAAGCATGTGTGTGTGTGAGAAAGAGAGAGAACAAGTCACAGCAGGGTGTCAGCAGTCACCCAGAGGCTCCTCCATCATTAGTGTAGTCCTTCTTCTTCCTACTGTCACACAGAGAAGAGTCTCACTGCCTTTGTTCTGAATCCAACAATCCAAGCATCTGGCGGCCGTCTGTATCTCCTGACAAAGCAAATTCAGTGCGGCCACCATGCAGCGCTCCTCCCTTTATCTTCTCAACGGACTTGTATCAGCCTTTCAACAACTCTCTCTCTGTCTCTCAGTTCTCTCTTAAAGAAAGTTCTTCAGTTTATCAAAAAAAAAAAAAAAAACCATTTATGTTGTAAAACAACATAAACGTAATTCTACATTATATCATGGTGCTGTTAAAGGATTAGTCCTCTTTTAAATACACTTTTCCAGATAAATTTACTCACCCCCATGTCATCCAAGATGTTCATGTCTTTCTTTCGTCAGTCGAAAAGAAATGAAGGTTTTTGAGGAAAACATTCCAGGATTTTTCTCCATATAGTGGATTTTAATGGCTACCAACAGGTTGAAGGTCCAAATTGCCGTTTCAGTGCAGCTTCAAAGGGCTTTAAATAATACCAGATGAGTAATAAGGGTCTTATCTAGCGAAACGATCGGTCATTTTCGAAAAAAATACAACCGTTTATGCTTTATAAACAAAATATCGCCTTGAACGTACTTTCCGTTTCCGCATTCTTCAAAACGCTTACGCTGAATGTTCTACGCCTTCCCTATTCAACTTATGGAAAAAAAAACAAAAAACGAAACTGGCGCTGCCTTCATTCTGTAAGCATAATAGGGAAGGCGTAGAACATTTAGCGTAAGCGTTATGAAGAATGCGGAAACGGAAAGTATGTTCAAGGCGATATTTTGTTTATAAAGCATAAACGGTTGTATTTTTTTCGAAAATGACCGATCGTTTTGCTAGATAAGACCCTTATTACTCATCTGGTATTGTTTAAGGCCCTTTGAAGCTGCACTGAAACTGCAATTTGGACCTTCAACCTGTTGGTAGCCATTGAAATCCACTATATGGAGAAAAATCCTGGAATTTTTTCCTCAAAAACCTTCATTTCTTTTCGACTGACGAAAGAAAGACATGAACATCTTGGATGACATGGGGGTGAGTAAATTTATTGGTAAAAGTGTATTTAAAAGTGGACTAATCCTTTAAATGCTTCATTCTAATTACATCTTTGAATAAAAGTGTCTGCTAAATGCATAAATGTAAATGAATCATCAGTTACCAGTATGCTTTGCAATAGCATCACTATATAATAGCCATAGCACATCAGCATGCTGAATATAACATCATTTTTTATAAAACACTACTGTTTAAAAGTTTGGGGTTGGAGAAAAGTTTTTGAAAGAAGTCTCTTATGCTCACCAAGGCTTCATTTATGTGATAACAATACAGTAAAAACAGTAAAATTCTCAAAAAAAAAAAAAAATTAAAGCAACTGTTTTCTATAGTAATATATTTTCAAATGTATTCCTATGATGCAAAGCAGAATTTTCAGCATCATTACTCCAGTTCTCAGTGTCACATGATACTTCAGAAATAATTCTAATATGCTGATTTGCTACTCAAGAAACATTTCTTGATTCTTATCAATGTTGAAAACAGTTGTGCTTCTTAATTTTTTGTGGAAACAGCATTTATTTGAAATAGAATTTTTTTTGTAACAATGTAAAAGTCTTTGTCACTTTAATAACTTAAACTTGTAGATTGTAGGAAGTACTTTACGCAGTGTAGAACTAGTTTACACTTATTTATTTTTTTATTTATTTTTATTATTAAGTATATCCAACATACTATTTATTTGAGTAAGGTCAAATGTTAGTTTCTCCACAAATGACTTGGAAATGTGCAGAGTCAGCTGAGACCAGTTTCTGATCCTCAGCAGCCCATGATATCCCATAAAACACTGCATTTTGCTGAGACACAGAGTCATGTGGCACTATGATGGATTTAAAACCTCACTAAATGTGTGCCTCAGTATCTTCCAGAAACAATGGTTGTCTTTGCAACAACCGTGAGCGGAATAATAAAGCTGAGCTGAGCCTCTGCTGGAGAAATCAGATGGCAGCCCCATCAGACGTCAGAGCACATCGGCTAATCGTCTGTGTGTGAGGATTACCTACAGGATCAGTCCCACCACAGTCTCTGCACCTTTTCAACAGCAGCTTCAGCAATTTTCCTCAAGATTTCACCCCAAAACAATCTTCTACAGAGAGCTGATAGACAGGAGGCTAAAGGTTGTTCCCTGGAACCATTCTGTGACATTTTCAGGCTCAGTTTAGATTAGTGTTTCTCAGCCTTATTTGTCTCATGTACCTTCACAGCCCCATCAGTTAGACTCAGTACCATTGACATCAAACCATATGTTTCTTTAAACTTAAAGGGTTAGTTTAAAACAAAATGAAAATTGTACCATTAATTACTCACCCTCATGTCGTTCTAAATTTGTAAGACTTTCGTTCATCTTCAGAACACAAATGATTAACTGTTTGATGACAGAATGCTGTCAGATTTCCTTCCATAGACTGCATTTGCAACTGAAACTTTGACACTTCAGAAAGTTAAGAGATTGGAAAACTGATCCATATGAATCGAGCACTTTAGTCCAAATTTTCTGAAGAGAATTGATCCCTTGTTATGATGAACAGATTTAATATATTCTTTTATCTTGTATGTAAACATTGATCTGCGAGCATAAGCTCAACCGAACCTGAATAATGCACAAGAACAAACCTCTTCCGGAATGAACTTCATTGGTTAGGAAGCTTCCGGAAGAGTTTTGTTAAGCTGAAGTCAGTTCAGTGTTTATTTAGTTCCATTTTAAAGATTATTATTGAATTAGTTAATTTCATCTATAAAGAAATTATAGAAAACAGTGATGTCATTGTCCAGCTCAGTTCAGTTCTCATCCAATAGTGTCAGTGCAGTCAAATCAATAATTTTGTTGAATATTAATAACTTACTGTACTTTGGATAACTTACTGTACCAAATAGGTTCCTTTCATCTGAAGTAGGCTAATAAATTACATTTATTTTACGTAGTTTAGTTATATATTATAGTTATATTGGTTTGATTAGATGCTGCATGTTTACATCCATGGTCATTGTTATCTAAAAATTGTAAAAAAATCCTTTTTGTATATTAAATAACTTAAAAAAGGTATGAATAAAAATTAGAAATGTTTCCTTGGCAATTAACTAACTTATAAAATAAGTTAGAGATGAAAGAAAGCTGAAGTAAAAATAAAACCTAAATAAAAATGGCAAAAGCCCATAAAATGACTAAAACATAAAGTAAATTAAAATGAAAATAAAAACTGAAAACATAAAAATAAAATGTTTTAAAAATATTCAAAAAATACCATATGAGTATATATAATATTAAATAATACACTTACACATATTCTTCTTTTTAACATTTTCTTACCTTAAAGAGTAGCTCAATGTGTTAAGATGCACAAAAATATAAATTTTATTACATTTTTAAAAATTAACTGTTTATAATTTTTATATTATTTTAAATCATACATTCTATTTCATAGATTTAACCAAGCAAACTGCATTTGCTTTGTGGAATGGTGGTGTTATAAGGAGTTTAAAAAATAATTTGGGGAACCGAGTGCTCATGAATGCTTCTATCAAAAAGAGTTGCAAGTTGCTGAAAAAAAAAAGAAAAAAAAAAAACCTGTGATGCTCTGCAATAACCACAAATGTCAGCATGTGTATCTAGAATAAAAAATAAAAAAAACTAGCACAGGCCAAAAGTCATGTGTCCCAACAGAGTACAACAGACTGAATATATGTCACTGCAACCATTTCGAAAGAAAAGTGTGTCTGTAACCACCATTAGCAACGTGTCTGCTACATCAGCTTATGTCAACAGGTTAAATCTGTGGCATTTCATTCAATTCTGCATCCCAGATCAACAGCACACCAATAATTGTTGTGCAACCATGTGGACAAGTCACCGTACGAGGTTACCAGGGAAATGATACAGATTCTGGCATAGTGACAGATGTTCAGTGACATTCAGAGGACTGTCGCCAAGGACAGAGTATTTGACGAGCGAACCTGCTGTAAAGATCTATTATTGAGTTACCGCCACACAGACCTTGGAATGTGGCGATAAGGACAAAAATCGTTAGATAAACAATGCTTGAATACCACAAGTGCTTTTTCATGCAATTCGAATTGAGATTCGCAGGACCATCGGCTTAATCTCAACAAAGAAACTGAGAATAAAATTTCCGCAGCATCAATTGTGTTGGGGTATTTGCTAGGCATTAAGAATGAACAAGACATTCAGAAGTCAAGTGCTTGGAGCAAAATGTGATTCAAAAGTGTTCAAAGAATGAGAGAGAACATAAGTCATCCGTTTATTTGAAGGTGGGTCTCGTTGGGCAGTAGGCGCTTGATTGCCTCGGGCGAACAGCACTCGTCATAGAAACATTGGTTGCATTTCCTTTATGATTTCACATAGTGAAATAGTATCAGTGCTGCTGCCAATTTTACTGGTTTCAGTCCTGGATGAGAGCTTGATTTGGTCTGAACTAATACATCTGACTCAACTAGAGATATCAGCTCAGTAAAATTATTCTACCAAGTGGCTCCAGAAGACTAAAACAACTCGGATTCAGTGTTCGGATCCAAACCCACTTCCCCTTCACTGACCACAACATTCCAACATTCACAGACTTCTTTATTTTTTAATGAAGTCTTTGTAAGTGAGAAAGATACCTTGTACAGAGGAGAAAAATAATGAGCAGTTGTATGTGTGGTAGGGTAAATGTTTAATGCATGCTCATGGGGCTATTTCCAGCTATCACGAGTCAAATAAATAGATATAGGAGAGCGAATTTAAAAAAGAGGAGTGTGTGTGAGAGTTGAGCCGTGTAAGCAATGCTGATGATACTGATCAAACACAACAGCTAACATCTCAAATTAACTTAATCTGCTGCACTGAAAATAGGAACAAGTATGAAAGAGAAAATGTGAGGAAACAACCAAGGAATTTAACCATTTGCCCTGACAGTTTTTCTGGTAATCCCTGTTTTCACTGTTATACTGTAGGAGGCATTGTTATGCATCTTGTGAAATAGTACAGCATCTCTGGATTCAAAAACAAGCATGTGGGCTGCGTCTGAAAATCACGTACTTTCTTAAGGAACTTATTTTAAATAAGTACTTACTTTTTACTTTTACTTGTGGGCTTGACATTAACTTATTTGCTCACCAGCCACTGTGGCTAGTAGTTTTCCAAAGTTACAAGCCACTCAGCATTTTCACTGGCCACAATTTTGACATCGACACAATGGGGAAAAACTGCTATATAGATATTTGGCAGCAGATACATTAGGCTGCTGTCACTTTAAGACCTGACACACGGATCCATTATACTGTTACACATGCATTTTCTTTCTCAACTGTTTATGTTCACTTAAAACATAACAGACTGTGTTTGAATACTCACCAAGACTGACATTTTGACATTATTTTGTGTGTATTTGACTGTTTAAGCACAATAAGCAATGAAAAAGAACTCACTTTGTGTGTGAGCACAAAATCTGCAGGAATTAGTAATATTACGTGTAATAATGCGCAATCCCACACCAAAATTCAAGCCCTGTAACACCAACAATATTCATCCAGAGCAAATGAAAAGAGTGAGTGAGGGGAGGCGGGTTTGTGTGTCACCTCGCTGTCAGAGAGATGAGAGAATGAGAAGGTGCAGCTGGTATTGTGCATCTATTCTGTGGAAAATGAGTATTGGAAGCATTTCAGATATTTCAGTATCAATATGTATTTAAAAATCAATATTTTTGACAACACTACATTGCACTTAGTTTATTATTTCAGAAGCCTTTTTAAAAGACTACAATTGAAAAATGTAAATAATATATATAATATTCTACCTGCCAAAGTGGCGAGTATGAATGACTGCGTTACACATCACAGCTGAAATCCACCTACATTTGCTGGGTTGGCGGGTGTTAAAGGATTAGTTCACCCAAAAATGAAAATGATGTCATTAATGACTCACCCTCATGTTGTTCCAAACCCGTAAGACCTCCGTTCATCTTCAGAACACAGTTTAAGATATTTTAGATTTAGTCCGAGAGCTTTCTGTCCCTCCATTGAAAATGTATGTACGGTATACTGTCCATGTCCAGAAAGGTAATAAAAACATCATCAAAGTAGTCCATGTGACATCAGTGGGTTAGTTCGAAGTTTTGAAGCATTGAAAATACATTTTGGTCCAAAAATAACAAAAACTACGACTAACTACGACTATATTTAGCATTGTCTTCTCTTCCGGAATCCTTTCCATTGAATTGATTCCATTGAATTAATTCCATTGAATCCTTTCATCTGTCGGAGTTGGTAATGCACTTTTACGTTGTTGTTTTTGGCGATTAGGACATCCGCATCATGTACACTTAAAAAATATAGCAACACCAAAATAGCAACACCAAAATACAAACAATGTAGAACAGTTTGAATACAGTGTGTGTCTCCCTCAGACTGTAAACGAAGCTCGGGAGCACCGGATAACACATCAGCAGCATCTTACATCAGCAGCGTCACTGCAAAGTCGTGAACCCGGATTAACAACAGAGCTGGAAGAGAATACAATGCTGAATAAAGTCGTAGTTTTTGTTATTTTTGGACCAAAATGTATTTTCAATGCTTCAAAAACTTCTAACTAACCCACCGATGTCACATGGACTACTTTGATGATGTTTTTATTACCTTTCTGGACATGGAAAGTCTACCGTACATACATTTTCAATGGAGGGACAGAAAGCTCTCGGACTAAAACTAAAATATATTAAACTGTGTTCCGAAGATGAACGGAGGTCTTATGGGTTTGGAATAACATGAGGGTGAGTCATTAATGACATCATTTTCATTTTTGGGTGAACTAACCCTTTAATGTCAAGCCCTGGTTCTATATAGTAAGCATGTGTCTAGTATGAATGTACATACTACATTTGCAATGTTGTCATTATCATATATGACCTACCAGTGTAGGTTGCATTGCTTCACTGGAAGTAGCAGGTCTTCTGGGTACTTGTCACATACTGTTTTTCGATTACTATAGGAATTATGTGATTCCAGATGCAGCCCGGGAGGAGAGGATAGAAGATTGTTTATGCACAAGCTAAGGTGAGCATCAAATATTCAACAGCATATAAATCCAAACTGCCAAAAGTTAGTGAATGAAATGTTGAACCCACAAAGAGGTATGAGTTTGCAAACTTTGAACTCAGTCTGTTCCAATGTTTTGATCATCGTTCAAAATCTGATCCTGACAAAGTCTTTGACAAATATGTGATTTTCTCAGCTTTTGGTTCAAAATGTTGCTTTTTTATTAAACTTACCCACGTGTTGATAAAAGAATGCATGAAGCTAGCTTTTTTGTTTTTTAAAACTCGGGCTCTGTTCTTTCCTTTGATATTTTGTATGTTCACAAAAAAATAAATAAATAAATAAAATATTCTGGGGGCCATGAAAGTTTTTTTGAAAAAGGTCAAAAATGCTGGCGCTGACTGGCAACTTTTTTAGAAAACACTAATGGGGAAAGAGTTAAAAAATGGAAATGGAAAAAGTGAAAAAGTAAAAAAAAAATTGAAAAAAACACTGACAGTTACATGTATGAATTTGAACAGATACTTTTATCCCAAGCAGCTTCCCAAAAAAAAGGTAAAAAAAAAAAAAAGGAATGGAAACCCAAAAGTGCAAAAGAAAGTATTAATCGAGAAAGTGTAAAACAAAAGGGAAAGCAAAGAGTGTAAGAGAAAGAAAGTGTGATATAGAGAAAGTATAAAAAATGTGTAAAGTATAAAAGAAAGTCAGAAAGAGAAAAATACAGAAAAGGCAAAGGATAGAAAATAGAGCGGAGGAAAAAGTGTGATAAAAAATAAACATGAAAGAAAGATTAAAGGAACACTCCACTTTTTTTGAAAATAGGCTAATTTTCCAACTCCACTAGAGTTAAACAGTTGAGTTTTACCGTTTTCGAATCCATTCAGCCGATCTCTGGTTCTGGCGGTACCACTTTTAGCATAGCTTAGCATAGTTCATTGAATCTGATTAGACCGTTAGCATTGCGCTTAAAAATGACCAAAGAGTTTTGATATTTTTCCTATTTAAAACTTGACTCTTCTGTAGTTACATCGTGTACTAAGACCGACGGAAAATAAAAAGTTGTGATTTTCTAGGCTGATATGGCTAGGAACTATACTCTCATTCAGGCATAATAATCAAGGAACTTTGCTGCCGTATCATGGCTGCAGCAGGCGCAATGATATTACGCAGCGTCTCTCACAAACGTCTCCATGGTTTCAAGGCACGTTCCCTGTGCAAGCAGGGGCTCACGGGCGCTGCGTAATATCATTGCACTGCTGCAGCCATGGAACGGCAGCAAAGTTCCTTGATTATTACGCCTGAATGAGAGTATAGTTCCTAGCCATATCAGCCTAGAAAATCGCAACTTTTCATTTTCCGTCGGTCTTAGTACACAATTTAACTACAGAAGAGTCAAGTTTTAAATAGGAAAAATATCAAAACTCTTTAGTCATTTTTAAGCGCGATGCTAACGGTCTAATCAGATTCAATGAACTATGCTAAGCTATGCTAAAAGTGGTACCGCCAGAACCGGAGATCGGCTGGATGGATTCGAAAACGGTAAAACTCAACTGTTTAACTCTAGGGGAGCTGGAAAATGAGCCTATTTTCAAAAAAAGTGGAGTGTTCCTTTAAATTACAAACATTACATATACTTGTTTTGCACTGTTTTCTTTCTTGAAACATTCTAATAATGAAAAGGAATCTTGAACACAAACTGTTGTGATTGAGTTTCTCTGGCTGTCTTCTGTGTCCTCTAATTTACAATAACAGATTTGTTGTCAGATCCAATATATATTTACTGTACAAAACCTTGTCAATAGCTCAACATGAATAATGACATTTTAATGTCTTTATTTACAACTCTGCTAAATATGCTTTGACAGTTTTATTGTGATGATGGCAGGGAGCCCAACGTACATTATAATCAGCTATGAAAGGAATGCTCTGACATTGGAATGCTGCGGAGACTCCTTGACAGGGAATTATGCAGAGCACACGATTCCTGACAAAGCCCCGGATTCACACAAAACTAACTAGTTTTTAATTCCTGGTCAAGGACAGGTCGCATAATCACAGCTCAGTGATGGACATAATATACTCTATTCATCTAAGAGCTTATAGAGTCGTCAAAGAAATCGGATGGCAAATTAACCCACTGAAAGACAGCATTCACTGATAACAGTGGCTGTATGTGGTGCCCCATCAGGCATGTGCACATCAATGAGAAGACTTATTGATCTTGGCAGGACTTGAGAGGCAAAGGCAGGCTCTGTGCAAGCTTTGAGAACCCTGTCCTCATAAATATTCCCCGTGCTACAATAATATCTCTGCATACTGGCCCTCCGGGAGCGGGCGGATGCGACGTTGCAACCGTGAACATGTACGACATATGTAATTGTGTGTAGGACATACTTCATAAATGTTTCATGTGCGGAATGAAGAAAGATCTGGAGCAATTTTCCTCTTGTAGTGAAGAAGCAGATGCCAAACCTTATTATAAAACTATGAGTTCCGGTCCTCAAATCTGATTTGTCGAGCAGCAGTCCAGCAGTACTTGGACGTTTTACGGTTTGAATCACTCCACTTGTCTGTGTTTATGCATTCCACCCAGCTAATAGAAAACATTCTCAGAACATTGGCTATCATTCTGGTAAGGTTTTCTCAAAGTTATGAACAAACATTTTTCCAGTAACGTAAATAGAATGTTTAGAATGTAAATACAATGTTGTTCATTGTAATTTGGTCTTTAATAACATTTTCAAAATGTTAGCACAAAAATGTAATTTATCCATTGTCGTGAAATGTTTCAGTTGGATGTTCAGCAAGTTTTTTTTCTATATATTATTACTTATCACTTGTCTCTATGGAACCTCGTTTCAGCCACTGAATACAAAATAAAAGAGGTAACTGATACTATTTTTCTCGCAATTGCGAGTTTACATCTTGCAATTCAGACTTTTTTTCTCAGAATTGTGCGATACACTGCCCGGCCAAAAAAAATATATATATATATATAAAGTCACTGTTTGGATTGTAATCGACAAATACTTAATAATGAATGGATCATTATTACAGTGATTATTATGTTTCTAGCATGTTATATGTCTAAAAAAAAATGATGCACCTCTTGATGGAAATAAATGTTGTGATGTTATTTCCATCATGAGGTGCATTAATTTTTGGTCAAGATCTTGTATTGACAATGCGAGAGATGAGCACTCTGTAAAGTCTCCTCCAGCACATCCCAAAGACTTTCAATGAATTTAAGGTCTGGACTCAGAGGTGACAATTCATGTGTGAAAATGATTGTTCATGCTCTCTGAACCACTCTTTTACAATTTTTACCCTGGTGAATCTTGACATTGTCATCCTGGATGTCCATGATGTGTCTTCCTACATGGTTTTTTAAGAAATGAAAAGCTACACACTCCATCTTTAAGGGTTAAAAGAACCGTTGCCAAACATATAACATGCTAGAAACATAATAATCACTGTAATCATGATCCATCCATACATTCTTAAGTATTTGCCTATTAAAATCCAAACAGTGACTTTTTTTTTTGGGCCGGGCATAAACTCCCAATCATGAGTTATAAAGTCCAAATTGCGAGATATAAAGTCACAATTGTGAGATAAACTCTCAATTAAAAAAAGTCAGTCTTTTCTCCCCTCAGAACCGGACTTTATTACTCACAATTACGTGTTTATATCTCACAATTCTGAGAAAAAAAAGTCTTCTTTTTGTGAGAAAAAGACTTTTTTTATCGCAGTTGCGAGTTTATATCCTGCAATTCTGACTTTATAACTCTCAACTGTAAGTTTATATTTCGCAATTCTGAGGAAAAAGTTAGAATTGCAAGATCTAAACTCGCAATTTAGAGAAAAAAAGTCAGAATTGTGAGACAAAAAGGCGCAATTATCTATTAAATTGTTTTATTCCGTGTCAGAACCAAGCTTCCATATGTTTCAAATCATCCAACATTCAAAATGTAATGTTCCCATAATGTTTGTAAAATGATAATATGGAACGTTCCCTTAAAGTTTTTGCTAACCTTTGCATCGTTTTAAATTTTCTGATATTCAGAAATAACGTTGGCTTAACTTAATGGGAATGTTCTTAGAACATTATCAAAATGTACTTAAAACATATTTTTGCCACAGATATGTATACGACATGCCACATTTAACCACTCCAGACGTGCCGACATGTCCGCCATCTTGGAACAGTCAACATTTCAGATGCTCTCGTCACTCACAGTAAAAATCTATGAGTTTTCCTAGATGCCACAGCATTGCGCAGCCTCTGGTTGTAAAAACATTATATATTCATTGGACACTAAAAGAATTTTTCTGTAGGGTTCTCTGATGATCAATAATATTTAGATATATAATAGATTTATAATATTTAAAATATAAGAGCTTTAACCTTTTTTTTTTTTTTTTTTTTTTTGCATATGCAGAATTATGCAGAACTATGCAGAACTTATCTTAATAAAAAACTAAATCCTATCATAGGATTGCAGATATACAAACCTGATTCCAAAAAAGTTGGGACACTGTACAAATTGTGAATAAAAAAGGAATGCAATAATTTACAAATCTCATAAATGTATATTTTATTCACAATAGAATATAGATAACATATCAAATGTTGAAAGTGAGACATTCTGAAATGTCATGCCAAATATTGGCTCATTTTGGATTTCATGAGAGCTACACATTCCAAAAAAGTTGGGACAGGTAGCAATAACTGGATGCCCGTGATCTTCGGGCCCTTAGACGGCACTGCGTCACATACAAGAATGCTACAGTAAAAATCACATGGGCTCAGGAATATTTCCAGAAAACATTGTCGATGAACACAATCAACCGTGCCATTCCCCATGCCGGCTAAAACTCTATAGGTTAAAAAAGAAGCCATATCTAAACATGATCCAGGCATTTTCTCTGGGCCAAGGCTCATTTAAAATGGACTGTGGCAAAGTGTAAAACTGTTCTGTGGTCAGACGAATCAAAATTTGAAGTTCTTTTTGGAAAACTGGGACGCCATGTCATCCGGACTAAAGAGGACAAGGACAACCCAAGTTTTTATCAGCGCTCAGTTCAGAAGCCTGCATCTCTGATGGTATGGGGTTGCATGAGTGTGTGTGGCATGGGCAGCTTACACATCTGGAAAGGCACCATCAATGCTGAAAGGTATATCCAAGTTCTAGAACAACATATGCTCCCATCCAGACGTCGTCTCTTTCAGGGAAGACCTTGCATTTTCCAACATGACAATGCCAGACCACATACTGCATCAATTACAACATCATGGCTGTGTAGAAGAAGGATCCGGGTGCTGAAATGGCCAGCCTGCAGTCCACATCTTTCACCCATAGAAAACATTTGGCGCATCATAAAGAGGAAGATGCGACAAAGAAGACCTAAGACAGTTGAGCAACTAGAAGCCTGTATTAGACAAGAATGGGACAACATTCCTATTCCTAAACTTGAGCAACTTGTCTCCTCAGTCCCCAGACGTTTGCAGACTGTTATAAAAAGAAGAGGGGATGCCACACAGTGGTAAACATGGCCTTGTCCCAACTATTTTGAGATGTGTTGATGCCAAGAAATTTAAAATCCACTTATTTTTCCCTTAAAATGATTCATTTTCTCAGTTTAAACATTTGATATGTCATCTATGTTGTATTCTGAATAAAATATTGAAATTTGAAACTTCCACATTATTGCATTCTGTTTTTATTCACAATTTGTACAGTGTCACAACATTTTTGGAATCGGGTTTGTATATGATGGTTTGCTTATGTATGGCAGCCCATAGAAACAGCTGTTAATGAGGCATCTATATATATGTATAGCTGGGCAGATAGACTGTCACTCTTGCTGAATTCAGAACAGCTTCTCGAAAAAAGAAAAAAAATATGTAATTGGTTAACATTAGGCTACTACAAGTTGCTAATTATCAGCAAAGATATTCTGTATAGGTGCATCCTTAATTTACTTGGTCAGCGGGTCTCTAATAAGCAGGATAATGCAGTCGGATAGTCGTTATTTAAAAAAATAAATAAAGCAGACAAAAATACATAAAGGCTTTGTAGTCAGCACTGGGATTCATAGATAATGTTTCTCTCTACACTATTCTTTCCAACATGAACCACATGTTTCTTGAAAAGCAGCTTGTGGCTGAAGTGAAAATGAAGGTGTCATGTCAGATCGCAGGGGGTGTGGGAAATGGGCAACAATGCAAAATTGCAGATGAGAGAAAGTTTAAAAGAGACAGAAGAGGATGGAGGAAAAAAAGAGAGAGAGGTTTAGGTTAAAAATAAAATAAGAAATTAGAAAAAGAGCAAGCTGTGACAGGCTGGTTGGTGTATGAAAACAGGCAACAGTGTGAAATGACCGGACAAAGAGGAGAAACAGTGCCCTCTTCTGACGCCTTACACATCTGGGTGTGTCAATAGAGGAAGATTTAGTTTTAGCACTGTGAAATACTAGTCTTTGTGACTTTTAACCTCTTACAGAATATTATATTGCTGTTCTATAATGTTCAGACAAAGCCTACAGCTGCAATGTTTAAATGGTATTGAGATTTTGAGAACACAATGAGTTTAATTCTATGACCTTGACAAAACCTCACTAATTTCAGACTCAACCAAGTCAATGGTTTTAAAATAGCAGCTTAAAAATGAAAACGTCCCTGCAGTTAACAGAATTGATTAGCGTAGACCTGCTTTGGTTTCAAAAGTTTTACAGACTTTTGTGAGATTTGTAATCTCACCTGGATTGACTGTGCTTGGGCTCTCTCATTGGCATATGGATTAATTTACCCATAATTCAGTTTGAATAAAGTGCACTACTTGAGGCTGCATCCGAAATCGCACACTTCCCTACTGTATAGTAGACAAAAACAGTATGTGACAAAATAAGTATGTCTGAATTCAAAAAGAGTAAGCAAAAAGTACCCAAATTACCTATTCTGAAGATTCTGAAAAGTGCATACAATGGACACTTTACTATCCCATGAGGCCACGGGAGAGGATTTGTGAATGGCAGTGAAGTGACGCAACCGACAATTGGAGGTCACATGATAATGACAACATGGTGAATGTATGTCCAGGTTATATTCATACTACACACATTCATACTATATAGAACATTTTTTTTTTTTTTAGTGGTTGCAAGTAATTATTATTCAAAATAAATCGAACGTTAGCATCAGTTCTGGCAGGTCACGTCAGTCAAGCTCGCATCAGCTGACTCCCAGGTGACTCACGTCTACCTATAGGAATACAATGCCTATAACAGCATCCATGATTAAGCTTTTCAGTAATATCAGAAGCTAGGGCATTCTCAGGAGCTAATTACCCTCCTCCATCCCCAGCTCTTCAGTCAGGATTGGCCTTATGATTCCCTTGAATCAAACTAATTCTTGAAATATGCGTACATGTTAAATTATTGACATTAAGTATATCTGCATATATTAGTTCTGTTCTGTTTACCCTAGGGGGGGGGTTATCTTATCCATGCTAGGCTGCATGGATGCACAGGGAGTTCTTGCCAAGAACAGAACCATACTGCCAATACAAACTCTATGCAATTATCAATCTGACGATAGTGGACCTGACAGAAGTACCTAGAAAAGGTGAGCTGAGTGAAACCACTCATGTCTTTTCCTCAAAAGTAAAAAAAAACATGCAACCTATCAAACAGGCTCAAGAGTTCTGCCGAGGTCACCTTCAGTCTACGTGAGGGATTCAGAAATAACCGCTTACAACTGAAATTGCTCACAAATATAGCGAGAGAGAGATGAATCTGGAATGGTCTGTCTAAGATTGGGCTTATACAGGAAAATGATTGTTTTATTGCTGTGTTAAAGTAAGTGTTGCAGAGTTTAGAGAAAGTAAATAAAAGATGACTCAAGCTATATTCGAAGATACACAGCTTGTACTTTCATCCTTTCAAGCCTTTGTGCTGCTATTTACAATGATGTATAATAAAGCAGCGTACTAAAATAGCCCAACTTTGCAAGGTTTACCTAAGTAGGCATTTTAAAAAATAGGGCAGTCTTTTTGTTATGCCTAGAATTATGTTAAACGATTATATTATATAATGAATTATAGTTTTGATCCTTGGTGCTAATTTGTTGATACAGCATTTGTAATACACAGTATAAAGGTTATCAGGGCCATTGCTATAGGGGAGAAAGGTGTTGAAAATTCTCGGGACCCCCAGCTTTCGGGAACCCCCCGTGATTTCAACCAAGGGGGGATTATTAATCATTTAAAAACAACTAGAAATAAATCTAGCCATAGCTCTTAACGTACAGTATGTTGTTTCAGAAGTGTGAAATTTTGATCCTTGATACTAAATGGTCGGAAGCGAGTTAGCATTTTAGCACTTCTGGTTCCATCACCCCGAAGTCAATGTTTTTTTTTTATGGGATTTTTGGCTGAAATAAGGTCTGTGGTGAACACTAGCTCAAGGACGCTTTCATGTTTTATTCTACAACATAAAATACATCAGTATTACCCCAGTTGTGATTTCTTTAAGCTGTTATGTGTCTTGAAAAAGGTGTGTAGTGATTTTACTTTCGCCCATCCAAGGATGCGAAGAAAAATAGGCATTGGAAGTCACGTCACCGCTAACATTGTGATTTTGGATCACACGTCTCTTAAGGTGTGGTTATGAGTACATCATATGACCACTTCCCCCACTTTTCCTGGTTCAGGGCACCAGTCAAGGCCTTTTACCTTGGCAGCATGAGAACACTCTGAACAGAGGCTTTTTATTCATTTAGAATTAATGTAAAGTGGTAAGCTGATCTATTTGAAAGACTGCTAACTTGTAGAGCCTCTTTTGTATTATCAGCACAAGGAGGACACAAGTGTAATAAAATAAATGTTATTAACAAAAAGATAAAGAAGAATAACTAACACAACTACTAAATGAATACCATGAATGATAATGGAATAAAGAGCATAAGATACATAGAATACAAGTGATTAAGTTGAGTGTGGCTATGGAAGATTTACGTTATCTTACGGAAAGATGAACTGTTTCTCTGAAAATAATAAGGTAGAGAACCTTATTATGCACTAAACAAATAAACGAAAGATTATTTGTTATTAACTAACATCAACTATATTACATCTAAAGAGAATTAAGAAATGATAAACTGATAATATACAACAATGCCAAGGTCTCTGGAAAGAGGTTTGGTTAAGTGATATTTACGTTCCACTTGGTTGAGTCTGGTGACGGTGACGTTTTCCACTGGTTGTGCTGGGTGACAATGCCGTGGGGAAAGGAGCCGGAATCTGTTTCAACAGTCTTGAACACGAAGCTCTGTGGGATGGTGATCTCCTGGAGCACCAAAGGGTCCTAAAATCTGGAACGCGCAGATGAGGCCCTGGTGTAGGTGCAGAAGGTCCTTAACAATCTGGAACACGCAGACGAAGGTACCTTGGAGTGAATGTTTTCTCTCCTGAGTTTAACTTTGTTGCAGATGTTGTTACTGTCTCTACTGTCTTACTGTTAATGTTTCTTTCCTCACAAGCTGCAGACTCAGATTGTGGGACCTTTTGGTGTCTCTCTGGATGGACCAGAGGCTCAGAAAGGTGTTGTATCTGTTAGTGTCTCAGCTTCACAAGCCGGGACTCAGAACAGCATATCTGTTAGTGTCTCACTCCTTACAGAGTTGAGACCCAGAACAGCGTATCTGTTATGTCTCATCCGATGGGAGACTCAGAACGATATATCTGTTAATGTATCACTCCTTACAGAGTTGAGACTCAGAACAAGGAGTGTCTGTTGAAAGGGTACCTTTATCCCTTTCCGACGAGGAGGAGATTGCAATTTTGGCGCTTCTCCATTCGAGTGCTGTGATTGGCTGCTGGCATCAGAGGGGACACACAGTGTGGCCCACCCTTCTTTCTCATGTGGAACTCATTTGCATACAGCACAAAGTTGGAAGTCTTTACAGTGTCTTTAAAGGGCTCTATGTAGGAATGACACCCAGTGTTCAAAATAGATACTGCAGTCCAAATTCAAAATATTGTTTGGCCCGCCCCCTCGTTCAAAGACGCGAGTTGCCAGCAACAATAGGTGACTTACACACTGTAAGCTGATGAGTTGACTTATCTGTTTTAATATGCTGTTGTTCATAGAGATATTTAGATGGATTAAGAGGCTTTTTAGGTCAAGTAGAATCTGTGATTCTCTGACCCAGTTTGTTTGTTGGTTTCCATGGTTGCAATGCGCGGCAACCTGTGATGTCGAAATACTATTGGATAATCTGGCAGCACACGGTTTCGCACAGACCAAAACAAAGACAGACATTCCAACACGGAATGCACATTTTCAAAGTAGAATATCTGGCTGTAGCATTGTTTTTCTGAGAAACAAGTAGGTGAACTTAGCATGTTTCTTAAATATCTGCAAACATAACGGGGTATTTTTATGCTTTATTAAAGTAAAAATCTTACATAGAGCACCTTTCAAGTTTACCAATGCATTCCTCACTTTTCAAACCACCACCAGAATACCTTTGGCAATATTCTAAACAAACAGACACTAAACATGATGGGAAAAGATTGAACTGTCATGCATTCATTCAATTGTACATTAACAACTGAATTTGTGTCAGATGTTGTACTACAAATAGCTGTCACTGACAATACTTATTTCTGTGAGTAAGTATGAAATGTATGTGTGTAGTTTGCATTAGTTTAAAGTTTTCCAAACATAGTTATAAATGGATTTGGATGGATCACTGCGATATCTCTTTGTTTCACCCACTGCTGCTGAGGTCCTGAGGAATCTTTATGGCAGTCTCTGGCCAACCTTAGGAAGTAGTCTCTAGATGGGTGAAGGGCAGAAACTGCATGTGGACCAATGAGAAGTCCTGTCCTTCCCAGGCTTGGTACAAGAGGTCTTCTTCTTGCCCTCTAAGAGGTGTCTGGATGTTGTCCTTACATCTTTATCTGATGGTGCTGGACAGTGTTAGTCCACCAAGATCCAAATTAAAATGTAGCAAACCTTTGTCCACTGTTACGGACAGAGAGGGGCCTGGCCATAAACTGGGCCCTGGAATGTGCTGTTCCCTACAGGCAGTTGCTAACAAGAGGCTAAATGGGAACATTAAACGTCATCACGCCGAAAAGATAAGCTTTTACAGCCTCATTATGTTCATAATTGTGCTCTTATAAACTATTCTAACTCAAGGCAGTTTTTTGTTGCTAAATCATACAAAAATCTGGTCGTACTTTACATTCTGTAAACCCGAATAAGTTGGGCTAACTCAAAAAAAAAAAATTAAGACATCAGTTACATAAATTTTTTTGAGTTATGATGTTCCCAATTTTAAGTTCCTTTTGAGTTTGTAGTACTCATGCATTTTAATTGCTCCTAACTTGAAGTACTGAGTTAGCTAACACACATTTTGATAGCAATTGACATAAAAGATTTAGTTAATTAACTTTTTTATTTTGAGTTCTTGCAAATCAAGTGAGTCACTGTAAACCCTAATAAAAAAATTCAGAAAATGGCAACTTGACCATTTTCTAACATGCTAACAATAGCATGGTATAGCACTTGCTGAATGAGTACAGCAATTTAAAACATGTAACTTGCTCTCAAACCATGCAGCATGCGCCACTTGTCACCATGATGGTAGCTCTCCAAAAACTCACATTAACATAAACTCTTCTAAATTAGCATAAAAAATCATTAATCACTACTAAATCTCCCTTACCATTAATCTTGCACACACAAAAAAAACATTATATAACATAACTTAATTTTAGCATTTACTTTCCCTTTCAAGTGCCATTGGCAAAGGATGCTGGAAAACAGAAATCCCAGCCCAGTTAAAACCAAGTTAAACTTAAGTTAGTCTAAATTAAAGGTACAATTTGTGATATTTTTTTTCCGCTAGAGGTCGCTAGAAGCCTATTCAAAACAAAGGCCTAGTTTGATGACGTAAAGTTTTAGAGTGGAAACTTGGGACATGTAGTCTCCATCTCAACGGACGGTGCAAAAGAATAGGGATTGGAGTCTGGAAGAACTCATGTTCGTGGATGCGATTATTAACGTTACTGTAGTATGAAGCAGAGCAGGACTGAGTGTTGCGGGAGCTGAACGAGGAGCTGGAGCGATCGATCAACACACGCCTCACGAGCAGCGGGACTTTTATTATGACACAGTCGCCGGCGCCGCTTCCGCTTTTCCGGTCATGAATTTACGGGAGCTGTCCTTGTCGACAGAACCAGCGGCAGATGGTAAACAGTAATTATGTTCCATAAATAATTAACACAATCCACCATAAAACGTGCAAGAAGTAAATAAGGAACTGCTTGAAGCAAGCTAGTGGTTTGCTGGACGCTAGACACTACTTCCGCATTTGTCCACGGCACTGTTGTCATGTGGTTTCTACGTCAGTAAAGGCGGTAACAAAGGTAACTGACGTCATTGACAGGCGCCTGCACTGCCCCGTGTCACTGTTTAGAATGGGAATTTTCTCATGATTTACAAGTAGTTGAAAACATTAGAGATATTGTTAGTAATCAGCTGGACAAAATATATAACACTAGCCTAGTGGTTTTTGGATATTTTACTGCAAAAATTTTACAAATTGTACCTTTAAAAGAAATGAGTTCATAAAACTCAAAACAATGAAACAGTTTAGATTACATGAAATAGGTCAGTGTTGTGAACTCAAAAGAAAAGGAAAGTTCTAAATACTCTACAGTTAATTTAACTGAACTAATTTGTTCAATTTAAGTTTGTCTTACTCACTCAAACCAATTAAGTATTTTGAGCATTGGGGTTCACAGTATAAATACACACATGCACAAAAAGCATCACCATGCACCAGATTTGATGGGCAAGCAAGGTTAGTGTTCATGGTGATGTGATACATTTGATCAGAGGGGGATTTTTGTTCTTTTGCAGACATACACACATGAACCCCATAATTACAGCATTTACTGTCCACCCTCCATTCCCTCCACCTCCATCTGCACCTCTTAAAATATCTCACTGTATTTCCCTTGAATACACCTTAAATACTGTAATCCAACAGCTCTCCTTCACACACACACACAACACACACACACAGCGTCTCTAACGGGTGACCTGTAATGTCCAGTGAAAGACAGAAAGAGAACTGATATCCTGCAGTGCTAAAAGGCACATTCAGGCTGAGAGAGATTGAGAAAGAAAGAGAAAGTGTCCACACGGCTCTTTACAGTCGTCCTGCACCTGCGGTCAGTGAACTGATATTCAGAAATAAACATCGCCAGAGTTAGTCGTCCTGTACAGAAGGCTGCTTTCATGCGCTATAATCATTCACACTAGGTTCCCGCCGCTCTTGCTGAGTTAAATGTACACCTGAAGTGTTATATCTACTGATATCATTCAGACATTACCATTCAGTGGTTTCAGCATGCTGGTGTGAACAGACTCAAAAGTGGCTGAGAGAACAAGAGTGAGTTGATTGTGTCTGCTGCAATTACACTAAATGGCAGAGTGTGTATACATGTTCTGTTGACTTTTGTCAGGATGAAACAAGTTTGTAGGTTAAAATCTACTGTATTTGTGCTCTCATAATGAAAAATGAAAGAAGACTAGATTACTGTATGCTTTTTTTTTTTTTTTTTTTACATTTTCAACTTTCTTTAGTGTGTGATGTTGCTGTTTGAGCATGAAAAAGGTCTGCAAAGTACATCAAGTCCACTCCAAAGAGTTATTCAACTTGGGTTGATTAGCTTGTTCTTTTTGACTGTCATTATCAGACTCGGGCTCAAACTGATTGCAGCACCTCAGGAAGCCTCTGGAGCTGAAAATCGCCAGTTTTAATGGAATTAAATGTTGTGACATTATTTCCATCAAGAGGTGCATCATTTTTGGTCATGATCTCATATTGACAATGCAAGAGGTGAGCACTCTGTAAAGTCTCCTCCAGCACATCCCAAAGACTTTCAATGAATTCCAATTCATGTGTGAAAATGATTCTTCAAAAAGAAAAGCTACACACTCCATCAATTGGGGTTAGAAGAACTGTTGCCAAACATATAACATGCTAGAAACATAATAATTGCAACGTTAGCCACACCCATTGGTGTGTTAGTAAGATGAGGATTCAGTACATAACATTACCTTTCAAAGGATCCTAATGCTAGGAATATATTTATTTTCTACAATGTGAATGTCTCAGTTGAGCTTTATTTATTTATATTCAGTACATTTCACTGTGGATTCTTTGGTAAATCAATTGCATTTCAGTGCAGGCTTAGCACGATATCTTTTATGATATGGACTTGACAGTAATGCAACAACATGTAAGTAACTGTGTTAATTCTAATGCCTGATCTGCTATGTAATGATTCATGTACAGTCAGATGTTCTATGTGTCAGTAAATCAAACCAGTGACTAAACGATCAACTTCATGTTGTTTCTCTTAGTAGGATGAAAGTAATCTGTTATTTAAACGGTGATCATATAGAAAATCCTAAATTCTATAGATCATCACGAAAATCATAAATCATAGAAAGTGATCAAAGAACGCTCCCTTTACAATCGCTAGAGCTGTCAATCAAACAGCGCAAGTTTATCAGTGACTGAGTTCTGGACGCGCCAAAAGTCCCGTTTTATTCAACGAATCTCTTAGTTACAATGCGTTTGCACTGTTAGTTACAATGAAAGCATTCGTTAGTGTGCAGAAATTGAGTTGCAATGACAAGATCACTGCTTTCATGCACTCAACAACATGTTACTGCAACCATGATATAAATATATAATGCCATAGATCAAAATGTAATGCAAGACTTTTCACGATTAATTAACCTTGAGAGCTGTAATAGTAAAAATGTGCTAAAAGTTTTCGAGAGAGTAATACGTAGCTATTTCAAGTGGAAAGATGTTAGCCAATCACAGCAGTGGGCGTTATTCACATCATCTCGTGCTCGCACAATTCAGTGTGGTTCAGAAGAATTAGACAAAATGATACCACAACCACAGTTTCTTTGTTTAGGGGTGAGTAAATTAGAAATTGATGATGATAAAAAAAATAAAAAAAAATCTCTCTTTCTCTCTCTCTCTCTCTCTCAAACAAAAAGAAAAAGTGAATGTCTGTGCAGATGACAGCCCTAGCAATGTGACGGTAATGTGTATGATTCCCAGACAATGCATGAACTGATAAAAATGTATACCTTCAATGCAGTGCAAGTTGCTTTGGATAAAAGTGTCAAACACATTAATGTAAATGTAAACTAAGAAATTAGCAGGATGCTAAAAGTACTTGATTATTTCAAATGTCTCAAACCTCAAACTTTCTCTTAGTTCTTGTTCAAAAGTGTGCATTTTAGCCATCTGATACTTTGTAAACAACTGATAAAAGTCAGTCGTGCATCCAGACTCCTAGAAGTTACAACAGGCAGTCACAACTAGTTACAGCTGTTCTTGCCATGTTTGTATGCAATATGAATTAGATGGTCAGTGAACAGACTGTGGATGGTCTGTGAGTGAGATTTCTGAGGTTACCTGGAGTTTAATGCCTTGATCAAGCTCACAATGATGGGTTACTCCTTGATGTGATCGAAGCAGCAACCTTCTGGTTACCAGCCTTGAGATATTCATGAACACACATTAGAAGAACCTCTTTTTAAGTTGCATTTTGCTCAGCTGCAAGGTCCTAAAGCCCTGTTTGTTCAGTGAATGAGGTACAGAAAGAGAGAGCGGGGGGCACACGTTCCTACTCTGTTCTCCAAATGTCCTGTAGGTGTCTGTGTTAGAAGCGTGTGTGGCAGATGGGAATAGGTTTGTTGAGGAGTGTAGGGCCAGAGTTTCTGCCAGCACATACTGGCAGCACGTAGATTTAATTACAATCACAGTATGGCAAACATTAAACGGCCACAGGCTATATACACTCTGTTTCATCAACACTTTCTCTCCTTCTCTTCTTTTTCTCCCACAGATGGAGACACCCTCTATTTGCACTTTCCACTAATAGGGTACAAATCAGGGCCTAGAACTCTTAAGAATTGTAGCCATGTTTTTCCTTTTCAAAAAATGGCCAATGAAAGGAAATGCTTAACTTTCAGGAATTATTGATTGTCACCCTCAGGAGGTAAAATTAAATATTATATGAGATGTTTTATTTTATTTCATGTTACATTTTCTTGCTCGCTGCCTACCTCTCCTCTTTCTGACACCCTGCAGAGACGGCCAATATATAGGAGAAAAATGATCTCAGACATATAATATCCAGTTTCTGCACAGAATTTAGTAAAATTGTTTCAGACCTCTAGAAATGCTAGCTAAAAATAAGTTCAGATCCTCCCAGCATGAGTGGAGGTAAATGTCTAAGGCTGGATAGACTTTTACATGTAAATCAGTATTGTTTGGGGCCATTGCTTCAGCCTGTGTTTGTGTGCACACAGGGTACTGAAATAACCTTTCAGATAGCTACAATTAAAGCTGTGAAAACCATCTGTGAAAATGCTTCTACTACTTCATTCGTCTAGGCTGCCAGAATTAAAGGGTTAGTTCACCCAAAAAATGAAAATTCTGTCATTTATTACTCACCCTCATGGCGTTCCACACCTGTAAGACCTTTGTTAATCTTCGGAACACAAATTAAGATATTTTTGTTGAAGTCCAATAGTTCCGTGAGGCCTTCATAGGGAGCAATGATATTTCCTCTCTCAAGATCCACAAAGCTACTAAAAACATATTTAAATCGGTTCATGTGAGTACAATGGTTCAATATTAATATTATAAAGCGACAAGAATATTTTTGGTGCGCCAAAAAAAACCAAAAACAATTTCAAAACACTGCTTCAGGAAGCATCGGAGCACAATGAATCAGTGTATCGAATCTGCTGTTCGGATCACCAAAGTCACGTGATTTCAGACGTTGGCAGTTTGACACGCGATCTGAATCATGATTCGATACACTGATTCATTTGTGAAATTGGCACACAATAAATAAGTCATTATTTTGTTTAGTTTTTTGGCACACCCAAAAATATTCTCGTCGCTTTATAATATTAATATTGAGCCACTGTACTCACATGAACTGATTTAGATGTGTTTTTAGTACCTTTATGGATCTTGAGAAAGGAAATGTCATTGCTCCCTATGGAGGCCTCACGGAGCCATCGGATTTCAACTAAAATATCTTAATTTGTGTTCCGAAGATTAACGAAGGTCTTATGGGTGTGGAACGGCATGAGGGTAAGTAATAAATGACAGAATTTTCATTTTTGGGTGAACAAACCCTTTAACAATACAAAAATGCACTATAGTGGTTCATGCTTCAGTTATAGTATCAGATAGTAATACCATGCTATTTGGATGGATGGATGGATGGATGGATGGATGGATGGATGGATGGATGGATGGATGGATGGATGGATGGATGGATGGATGGATGGATAGCACATTCCAAATGAAACAATGTAGTAGCAGTGTATAGCTACATCTTTTTTTTCTTCAGCTAATACTGCAATCAGTGCTTGAGGATACAGGTCAACAAATGTTTCCTGTTAAAGCTAAAAAGAGCTCCAAAACAGAAGAGGCCTTCACTGTGACTCTCTCGTCTGTAACAGTCTCCCAGGAACATCAGACAAGATGTAAAAATACAATCTAATTCTGGCCGAACAAAACAACATCCCTGACTGTGCTGTGAAACTCCTGGCATTGTGACATCATCTCTGTTCCATCTATGGCCCTAATTTGCGACTGCTCTGGTACTTTGTCTGCCTAGCATCAGCGCACGATCTCATTATACAGGCTGGGCCTAGCTGGAGGCTTGAAAACCCAACTGATTGGTCTTTTTTTCTGCTCTTAAGTAAGCCGGAATAATACACAGACACACTGCAGCCAACGACAGCAAGAGCACCTGTCGCTCTCGTCATGCCAACATGAGCCTTTTAGATGCTAACAAGCTAGCGTTTGGCAACGTTTACATTCATTTAACTTTCCCCACTGCATGCTGGGAGATATAATTAGGGGAGGTATGAAGGGGCCACACTTGAACACATCACAGGTGACAGCACTAGAAACTAAAACGCTGGTGTTTCAGCACGAAAATGAGATGTGATTGGATCTAATTTGAGGTGCGACAGAAAAACTGAATGAGAGAGGCTCAAAGAGACACAGCTTTGCGTATGCTGGGAAAGATAAAGTGTTACCGGCTAAAATCCTGCTGTCTAGACTGGCTAAGCTGGTTCACCAACTCCCTTGACTATCATATTTCTAGGTTTAACACTACATTATAAAATGGATAGTTCCGGCGATTCTGATTGGTTGAGCCGTGTTCGAAGCCGGTGTAAAATTCCCAAAAACATACAGATGACCACATTACATAAGTATCTTGTCCTTTTAACATGTAATGGGACAGCGCTAGTTAAAGCATTTGTCACTTGTTCCGTGTTCCCAACAAGGTTCAATATAAAAGACTTTGCAACTGAGTGAGGCGTTCGTAAAGACAATCTTTGCTGCCATCTAATGAGTTAATAAATGTAACTTCTATTGCTGTTCACAGTCAGTGTCTATGTTTTCCAGTTAATGATTTTACTTTATGAAAATTGCATTAATACATATTTTTTGTCTTTAATATTTGTATTGTAACACTTTAACAACACCCCTGTTATAAATTCACTGTAAACCACGGCTTCACAGTGCTTATTGCTTTAATAAGATATGTTTTGGACACCTTTTTGACAAGTTAATACTCTAGTTGTCAAGTTGGTCTAAATGCAAGGGATTAACTGACTGAAAATAGAGATACTAACTAAATACACTATTAAGTAGTTTAACTGAGCTGTGAATTTCAGTTAATTTTAGAGAACTGGTTCCTTCAGACAATTCACTAAACAGTTGCTTTATGTAGTTTAACTAATTTAAATACGATTGTAATTTTGGGAAGCTAAGTTTCGAAGCAGGTTCCCCAACACTGCCTGAGAAAACAACAATGTTAACCAGATAACAGACCAACACTGCACATATAGAACCAATTAATACATTTTAAGTTGGTCTAAGCCGGAGGTTGGCAACCCGCGGCTCTTTAGCACCCCCCTAGTGGCTCCCTGGAGCTTTTTCAAAAATGTATGAAAATGGAATATATTTTTTGTTTTCATATGGTTTCTGTAGGAGGACAAACATGACACAAACATTCTTAACGTTTTCCAATGCTGTAAAAATGTGTATAATAAATATTACATTTCAACATTTCTGTCAACGAAGATGCATCGATGTCACTTTCCCGCCGAAAGCGTGCTCCCTCAGCTGGACTGAGTGGCAAAAGAACCTGCTGCGTGAATGATTTAATAGGGAAAACTGCGAAAACACGAGTAAAACAAACGATTACACTAAAGACTGGACTCGAAAGTGTTTCATACAACTTGTCAAATAAACCTAATCCATGGATATTGACATGCTTGGAGTCGTGTTTCCTGACATTTATATGTGCCTGATTTGACGCCGGGGAAATACATAAAGCAAATCTGCCTGTGAATATTTTATATAACTGTCTACAATATAGGTAAGTTTAAATCCGCATAATCACTTATATCAATGTTATATCGTCATATTGTCCAGCCCTAAAACATACTTTTATAGTATAGTTTTTGTCAGTGTTTATTTTAAAACACACAATTATGCAGAATATAAAATGGAAAATATTTCGGCTAATTGATGATTTGTCAACATAATATGTAACAATACAATATATACGGTATGATTTTACCTCAAAATCCAACAATTTGACACAAAATGATAACTGCAAATCCATGTTTCTCTGCCTGGAGTCCAGCTGTTTCTGTGAATTGCAGAGTCCGATCACACAAAAATGCGTATCAATAGTACGAGTTTGTAATCTCGTAGAATATATATGGTACGCAGTTTTTCGCATGCATATGATACGCACTTATTTTACATTTACATTTATTCATTTAGCAGATGATTTCGTCTAAAGTGATGTACAAATAAGGAATAATACAACACAAGTGATTTATACTGAATAGATTGTTATATAAGGCATGGCAAGTCTTCTCCTCAGTAGAAATAAAGTTCATTTACACTAGAGATGAAGAAACATTATTATTATTATTGATGTGATGGTTTGGAAGTAGCACTCCTGAGAGCCACATAAACACTTTATGCTAAAACCCAGTTGCTAATGTGAGAAAGAAGCTATTCACATTCAAGACAGGGACAAAAGCATCATTTATATTCAATTTTCTGTACAGCCATAAGGGGCTCTAATAAAGGATTATACAACAGAAAGTTTTAAACTTTAACAATGCATTTATAGATGCAAAACTGCATGTCACATATTATGTAAAACTGCATCAAAACTTGATGGCAGTGCTTTGCAACAACATCAACTAACTCTCATTAGAATATAGTAGACCGTTATGGTTAGGTGTTTGGATAAGTACAATAAGTTGACATGTTGCAAAGTTATGTATATTCAATGTCTGTTGGGGGATCATTAAAATAAAGTGAGAGTTAGTCTACTGAGAGTTAGCTGACAAGTAAGTTACTTAGTAGTAAAATGTCTAAAGTGGACCATCGGAATAGTGTTACTGGAACTTGTGATGGTTTTGGTCTTTTACCTTCTTATTGAAATGATCTTTTAGTTTTTAACCATATACACTACCATTCAAAAGTTTGGGGTCAGTAAGATTTTTTTTTAAAGTCTCTTATGCTCATCGCGGCTGGATTTATTGTATCAACAATACAGTAAAACATATTGTGAAATATGATTACAATTACAAAACTGATTTCTATTTTAATACATCCTGTGATGCAAAGCATCGCTACTCCAGTCTTCAGTGTCACATGATCCTTCAGAAATCATTATAATATGCTGATTTGATGCTCAAGAAACATTTCCGATTATCATCAGTGTTGAAAACAGTTGTGCTGCTTCATATTTTTGTTGAAACTGTGTTTTTTGTTTGTTTGTTTTCAGGATTCTTTATGAATGGTTCAAAATAAAGCATTTATTTGAAGTAGAAATAATTTGTAACATTATACATGTTGAGATTGTACGAATACATACAATTAAGCCACCAATTCGCCAAAACGTAAAATAGTAACGAACTGCCATGTGAATGTGTTGAAATAACCATACTTGGTGGAAGAATTGTGTGTTAAGATTATTAATAAATGTAATAATTGCTTTTTTATATATAAAAGCAATAAAATGTCATGCATTACACCAGTTTTACAAAAACTGTAAACATTTCTAACCTTCCCAACTCAAAATTGTCTAGTGATTGGTCATTTTTCAATTTTATCAATTCACACAAATTTACTTGGACCAACTGAAAAAGGTTAGAAATTTTTACATATACATCAGCTGTTTTACAGTGGTTTCATCTGTTTTATTTTACCAATTCTAAACAACAATATTTAGATTTTTATGCTATCATGCATTTATAAATGCTGCTGGAGGTCAGAACAATGTGCTGTACATCCTGCCTAGCAAGCACGGTGCAAAATATATTAAAATGAAGTGTCATCAAACATAAATGACCAGTGTATAAAGTCAAAATCCTCTTTCCTTTCGACAAGATGAAATCTTTCACATCTACTTTGTGAACATGTGAAGATGAGATATTGATCCAAAGGTGTCATAAAGTGTGTGTGTGTGTGTGTGTGTCACATGTGATGCAGTCTGAACTGTCACCTCTTGACCTGCCCTCCTCTTCTTCAAACAACACACATCAGTGTTCATCTTTCATTTCCTTCCCTCTTGACACAGTCTCAAAGATAACTTATATATTATTTTTAGTATTTTTTATTAGATTGTATATGACAGAAGGGAGAGGAAATTATTAAGGAGAAAAAGAGTATAGTGTTGGAGAGTTGTCAAACTTCTACAAAAACCAGTCTCTGGTAGAAGTAGTAAGCTACTCTCTAAAAAAATGCTGGGTTAAAAACAACCCAAGTTGGGTTGAAAATGGACAAACCTAGCAATTGGGTTGTTTTAACCCAGCAGGTTGAGCAAACATTTAACCCAACTGCTGGGTTAAAACAACCCGATTGCTGGGTTTGTCCATTTTCAACCCATCTTGGGTTGTTTTTAACCCATTATACAAAACAAATGAGAAACAACTAAGAGTAGAAGCTATTTAAATGGAAATATTGGGAAAATAATAATAATAATAATTATTATTATTATTTTATAATGTATTTATTATACACTTCAAAACTTTGGGCTCTGTCAAACTGGCAAAAAATATATTTAGAATGCTACAAAAGAGTTATGTTTCAAAATGTTGTTCTTTTAACCGTTCTACTCTTCTAAGAATCCTGAAAATAAGATAGTTTCCTCAAAAATATCAAGCAGCACAACTGTTTTAACATTGATAATAATCATAAATGTTTCTTGAGCATCAAATCAGCATATTAGAATGATTTCTGAAGTATCATGTGAAATTGGTCATGGAAATTCAGCTTTGCCATCACAGGAGTAAATTAGATTTTATAATATATCAATAAAGAATTTAAAATTGTAAAATAACAATAAAATAATATTTCAAAATACTACTGTTTTACTATATTTTGATCAAATAAAATGCAGCCTTGGTAAGCATAAGAGTCTTCCAAGACATTTAAAAATCTCACTGACCCCAAATTTTTTAATGGTAGTGTTCATCCATTTATTAGAGCAGCATTTCTCTATACAAAAGCAAAAAAATATATATATGTATTATATTATGTCAAAAACACAGCGTGAATCACAATCAGTGAATCTTGAACTGGTTCATTAAAATGAATTGTCCAAACAAACTGATTATTTTGCCTACAAAGAATTGGACTTCTCAAAACTACATGAGAAAACATGTTTGATTATTGCTTCACCTTACACAGTTGTAAGGCTGTATTCAGTATAATGTGACAAATATGTGAGCTTTTTTCATGTCAGAGCTAGTTACTGAAAAAGCTAAGCTAAACTACTGGCATTATTTTAGGGAGTGCATTTGATCATTCGCCTCAGTTTCCTGGCCGGTAAAGCTGCATGTACTATACAGTCTGACATAAACATCAACAATAATGTTTTGTCATGCAACACTGCTATTTGTTTAGTAAAGTAGCTTGTTACTGGAAAAACTATGCTATTTCAAAAACAGCTGAGCTACAGTACTGTCGTACTACTGAAAATGTAGTTAAGTTATTAGTGTTGCTACTTTTAGCCAGTTACTCCCCATGCAGCGCTGTATACAAACCACAACTCTGACAGAAATTTCAACCGGAGAATCATATAACTTGCCTCACCACTGACTAAAAATAATCGAGTATTCATATGCACAATTTAATCCTTCTTCATGTTTACAGTTTTTGACAAATCACTTCCCCTCTCTCTCTTAACTGCTGTCTTTGTCTTGCCGTCTTCCTTCTGTCATGGCCTTAACCCCCATTTTCTTCCCTGAATAACAATATTTCTGCTTCAAGAGAAAATATGGCCCTGTGTGTATGAAGGTGACTGCACCCTGGGTCTAAGGAACGTGATTTTACTCTGCCTCTCTCTCTCTCTCTCTCTATCTCTGAGTATGAATGTGTGACTGTGTGCATGAGAGAGAGAGAGAGAGAGAGAGTGAGAGAGAGAGAGACTGAATGAAAAAGAGAAATGGTAAATGTCCCCACTTGCAGAGTACAAAACTTCATGAATAAAATGGTGAAAGTTTATGTTCTAATATGTTGTAATATTATATTAGGATTTTGCTAGCCTTGACTTTTACCCAGAGGATCAGCACACCAGAATGAAAGCAGCGAATGTAACATCAATATTTCTATTACTGAACGTGTTCGTAAAACCTCACCGTTATTGTCCTCGGGTCCCAAGGGTGATGTGTGAATACAATATCCTGAAGCAGCTCTTTGGATCGCAGTAATTTTGCTTGGAGCTCTAGGGATTAAAAAAAGATTACATTGAAGCTTTATTTTACAGAATCAAAACCTAATTGGCAGTATAATGAGAAACAGAGAATACACTTACTGTGTTACAGCCAAACACACTGTTGAAAACTATACTTGAAGATCGCTCCAGTGTTCATTTTACCCATTTTTTTTTTGGTTCAGTCATAGTTTTGGTCTTTTGACAAAAATGTCATTTAGATTTTGTAAATATTTTGTTCGGTCATATTCATGCACTAGTTAATTTTACTGATGCGACAATTCTAGTTGACAATGATTTAAATCTAACAATATAGCTGTAACGTAGTTCGTATGTACGGGAAGAAGGAGGTGGGAACCAGCGTACGTTAAAACAATAATCTTTAATAAAATAAACAAAGAACAAAACGAAAACACAAACGCCACACCAACATAATAAAACATAAAGTAAAGTCCAGGTCTGGTCCTCTCTCATCCTTCACTGTCGTCACTCCTCCTTTTATGCTTCCGGAGCTCCTCCGTGAGAGACTCAAGGCCGGTGTGCCTCCCAGGTGAAGCTCATTAACTCTCGCACTGTTCCCTCACGGCTCTCGTCCGCCCTGGTTGCCACATACCACCATTGCCCCTAGCAGGCCGGGGGTACTCCCGAGACTGTGCTTACTCCCCCCTGGGGGCCTGTCTTGGCGGCCGCAGCACCTGGGGGTAAGGACAGACGAGATGAGAGAAAGGAGACGGAAGCAAGGGGAGCGATAGGATGAGAGAGGGGAGAGAAAAAATTCTGGGTCCGGCTCCCAGACACACTGCCGCTCGGTCCTCAGCCAGCCGAGAGGCTCTTCCTGGCGGTGCCATGGAACTAGACGCACGGTGGATGGCCTGATCCTTGACCGCCTCCTGGAGGCCGGCGATGGCTCCTCCGGCTGAGGGCAGCCGGCAGCGAGTCCGCCGTCCCCTGCTCCTCCCCTTCATGGCGGACGGTAGCAGGCTCCAGCCCACGGCAGACAACGGCACTCCTCCACTCCCTCCAGGACGGCAGCCACCCCACCTTGTCCCAGGAGCACGGCATCCGGGTCTCCGTCCCACCTTTCACAAGGCTCCAGTTCCACCGCCTCGTGCAGCATCTCACAGTCTTCAATCCCGCGCTGCCCGAACTCCGCAGCACCGCGATCCCCCTCAGCAGCGAGAGCTCTCCGACAACATGTCCCTCCTTCCTCCTGGCTTTCGGCACCAATGTAACGTAGTTTGTATGTATGGGAAGAAGGAGGCAGGAACCGGCGAACGTTAAAACAATAATCTTTAATCAAATAAACAAAGAACAAAATGAAAGTAATGCCGGCAGACCCTCACGGACTGCCGGCCACACCAACATAATAAAACATAACGTAAAATCCAGGCCTTGTCCTCTCTTGTCCTTTACTGTCGTTGCTTCTCCTTTTATGCTTCCGGAGCTCCTCCGTGAGAGACTCAAGGGCAGTGAGCCTCCCAGGTGAAGCTCATTAACCCTCGCGCCGCTTCCTCGTGGCTCTCGCCCGCCCTGGTCGCCACATACCCACATCCCCCCTCGCAGACCGGGGGGTACACCCGCGACTGCGCTTACTCCCCCCCGGGAGCCTTTCTCGATGGCCACAGCACCTGGGGGTAAGGACAGATGAGATGAGAGAAAGGAAACAGAAGCAAGGGGAGTGTCAGGAAGAGAGGGGAAAGAGAAAAAAGAAAGAGAAAAAAATTCTGGGTCCGGTTCCCAGACACACTGCCGCTCTGTCCTCAGCCAGCCGAGAGGCTCTTCCTCGCGGTGCCATGCGATGGCACTGGATGCTCGGTGGACGGCCCGATCCTCGACCACCTCCTGGCAGCCAGCGATGGCTCCTCCGCTTGAGGGCAGCCGGCAGCGAGTCCACCGTCCCCTGCTCCTCCCCTTCATGGCGGACGGTAGCAGGCTCCGGGCCACGGCAGACAATGGCACTCCTCCGCTCCCTCCAGGACGACAGCCACCCCACCTCGTCCCAGGAGCACGGCATCCGGGTCTCCGTCCCACCTTTCACAAGGCTCCAGTATCACTGCCTCTGGCAGCCTCTCGCGGTCTTCAATCCTGCGCTGCCCGAACTCCGCAGCACCACGATCCCCCTCAGCAGCGAGAGCTCTCCGACAGCATGTCCCACCTTCCTCCCGGGTTTCGGCACCAACATAACGTAGTTCATATGTACGGGAAGAAGGAGGCGGGAACCGGCGAACGTTAAAACAATAATCTTTAATAAAATAAACAAAGAACAAAAAAGAACACCAACATAATAAAACATAATGTAAAGTCCATGCCTTGTCCTCTCTTGTCCTTCACTGTCGTCGCTCCTCCTTTTATGCTTCTGGAGAGACCCAAGGTCGGTGCGCCTCCCAGGTGAAGCTCATTAACTCTCGCGCCATTCCCTCACGGCTCTCGCCCGCCCTGGTTGCCACAATAGCCTAATAAAATGTATAATTTTATTATTTAGAATTTTGTAAAATTTAAATTTTGTAATTTTATATGCAGTGTTATTTTAGTATATTTATATACTATTTATTACTATTTTAAAGGGGTGGTATAATGACATTTTTACAAGATGTAAAATAAGTCTCTGATGTCCCCAGAGTGTGTATGTGAAGTTTTAGCTCAAAATACCACAGATCATTTTTTATAGCATGTTAAATTTGTCACTTTTTGAGGGTGAGAAAAAACACTACGTTTTTGTGTGTTCCTTTAAATGCAAATGAGCTGCTGCTCCTAAGCAGAGGGTTTCAAGAGCTTGTGTTAGCACATAGTGTTAGCAGTGCCGATTACCTCATGAAGACTCACTGAAAATGTCAGAAACTGTTCAGCCTTTTATGTTCAGACAATGATAGAGAGACTCAAGAAGAAATGACAACATGTAGAATGCAACAGGACATTTCTGAATGGTTAGTTGCATGATTTATGTATCTTAAAGTCATTGATTAGCATATTCTGCCATGATAATCTATAAATCGCTCGTGTGGGAACTTACAGAGCCAGAGAATATGCTGCATGAAGATAGAACCGGTATAGTTTAGTTATAACTTATGCTTTCACCATTTTATTAGTTTATTAAATATATCTATAGCTTAGTTTTAGTCATTTAAGTACTTCAACTTGTTTCTTCAACATTTTTTATATTTTATTTCAGCTTTATTTCTATTAACGGAGATTATTTTTAATATTTTTATTTTACAAAAGCAACTGTTTATATCATCAAATAAATATATATTAAAATAATAATAATAATTTTAGGCCATGATAATTTGCAAGTCATTTTGCAACAATCCGTGGATGCAATGGGAGCCGGTAATGAAAGGAAACCAAAATAATAGAATCAGCTCTTCCATAAATCACAACACTGGAGAACCGGTTTTCACTGTGTGTTAACAATGTGTCCACTAATAACCACCTGGCCTTTGACCTCTAGGCCTATCACGATCTGGTCTTCCACATTTAGTTTCAACCTCCCTGGACCTTCACTAGACTTTCCTGGACACTTCATTTCCGTTCATCAATAAAATAAAAGCATCTTACAGGAATGTTACTCTCATAGAGTCAGTCCTGACTCCATGCTATTGGCTTCACTGTAAAGGAATAGTTCGCAACAAACCTAAATGATTCTTTTTGGTGATTCAACTGATTCAAATGAGTCACTGAGATGAATCAAAATGTAAGGAAAAATGTCCCTCCTGTAAGTACAATAAGTAGAAACAAATCAATGAAGAAAGGTAATGTAAGCACCAATAAATCTGTGAACAAACCTAAAAAAAAAAAAAAAAAAAAAGAAAGAAAAAAAATCTTATTGGTGATTCAAAAGATTTAGTTAGATGAATCAAAATAAAACAGTTTTAAATTGCTTTTTTTAATTTATAGCCAAAGGAAAAATGTTTGAAAATGTTTGCGTTCATTTGCATCCTCACTAAAAACAGTCCCATCGTGCTGAAATTACAGCAGTGCGGGTCATCCATCCATGTCTCCTGGTTTCTTCTTTCTGCCTGAAATCGTAATAAACAAAGCTATACATCCCTGTTATCTTCTTGATGTGGTTGCTGATTGATGTTGTCCTTCATTACAGTATACATATGCTGGTCTAACAAACATAGTATGTGTCTGCAGGAGAAATCGCACATTAGGTCAGCATTATTTATTTGCCCACAGCTTAGATGTACTGTAGTATACGTTTAAGGTGCAATATATATACATAACACAATCGCCTCAGCCTAATGTCCATAAAGCAGCTTATGGAAAGAGATTGCAGTGGAACGACCCGGAGGCATTGAACAAGCTTCAATGTATGAAGGTGGCGATGACGATTTATGTATACATGCTTTGTTTATATTACAGAGATTACATTGCTTACCTTGTATCAGAGGAATACGTATGATATGTGGAAATGAATTATTAAAAACAGACAAGAAGAAAAAAGAATATTGCACAGTTCAGTCTCACCAGAGTAACTTTGCCATAGCAATGCTGTCTTACCAACAAAACATCACTGTGGTCACAATAACCTAAACATTTTGTAACAAAAAAAAAAAGAAAAAAAAAGAAAAAGATATCTAACAGGAAATCAGTGAATCATTTATTAATTTAGTAAATTGGTTTCTTCAGATGATTAATGTAAAAAAAATTCACCCCTTTATTAACATGAACCATGAATGACAAAAAAGTTAAAGGTGACGTAGAACGTCTTTTTAAAAGATGTAATATAACTCCTAAGGCAGGGGTCGGCAACCCAAAATGTTCAAAGAGCCATATTGGACCAAAAAAAACAAAAAACAAATCTGTCTGGAGCCGCAAAAAAATAAAAGTCTTATAACGTTATAAGACTTATATGAAGGCAGCACAATAGGCGTTTTAAGCAGAGCATGTTTTCAGCTGGCTAAAAACGCTTTGGTGCACACATGGCCTAATGAGGCGCTGAGCGTCTTTCTCACGCTCAAGCGCTGAGAGATCGGCGTTTTTTACCTGTCGCTTCAACTTTTAGTAAAACGCTGCGCTCATCACTGTCACTTTTTTACTTTCCAATCATAGTGGAGGAGGGGCGGGACAAATACAACACTGACCAACTGTCACAACATTCTTGCTGTACAACGACATTAACAAGCAGAGAACAGAACAAAATGGATGAGAAATTAATATTGCTGCTCTCCGAAAATACATAGCAAACACTGTGTCAACATTTTAAGTCTGAAACAAATTACCCGCAAAATCAGTTATAAGTAACAGTGCCGCGGATATTCCATATCATAGCAACAAAGCGTCTCAAAAGTCTATGGTCTCAACGGAAAAAAAATGCTGCGCAGCTGAAGTGCTCTCATGGATTTGCAGTTCCCATTCAGTCGGTCACGTTCGACGTACGTCGGACAGACCGTCGAATAGGAATCTCGCTAGAGAGGCCAATCTACTTCGAGTGTAACTAAAACGAGCCAATTCACATTGGCATGCAATCATATGCATCAGCTGCTCGCCTCGCAGCGCAGGTATATAATGAGCAGCAGGTGCGTTGCATCTTCAGCTTTTCGCTTCGGAGCCGAACGGTGGTTGTTCCTGTTCTCTGCAAGCAAGTGTCTGCTAGAAGACGAGTCAAGCTTTTTGGTTGAACTTCTCTTTTTTTTCCGAGTGCGGGCGAACAGCACAGCAGCGGGGTCGAAGTCCTCTCTTTTTCTGTTTTTGTTTCGTTTGCCGTTTTTGAGCAAATAGCTGTTTGACAGCATCAGAAGGCTGTTCTCACGGCCGGTACGGTGCGCTTTTGAGCGCTGAAAAGTCGTTTTTACGGCTGGTAAGAGTGAGCGCCTTCAAACAGAGAGAGAAAGCACACGACAGGCTGCACACAATCCCTGTCTGTGTTGCGGTGGCCGTTCCCCTGCATGCTTCAGCACTTCTAAAAGAATAAAGTCCCTGAAAGAGCTTACACAAGTAGATTCGCGTCTTTTTAAAGACGACATCCTACTTGTGTTTCTGGATGCGGTCGTTCCTGTCCTTACTGACGGCCACGATCACCGTTTCACATGTCTGGGCGCGTGATGAAATGATTTTCGTGGGTGTTCATGTTTTCATATGAGAACATGATCACGTCGACACGCCGGTCGTGACTCTTCTTTCTCCGGGAAGCTTGAGTCCCCTCTGTTGTTGGCCAGCTGCCGCTTTTGTGTGTAAAAGCACAGCCGCGGGTCTGCCCGACACTCTGGGAGACCGTGGAGATCAACGAGAGCAAACCTCTCGCTCCTCTGTGTGTCGTGTGCCGTCGAGCTGCCGGGCTGCAGCGCGGGTTGTCACGGCAAACCAGCGCTTGCTCAGCGCTCTAGATGCGCGGTTCCCTTGCATAATCTCCATTGTAGCGCCCTCTCTGGTGCACCAGAAGAGGTCTACTTTGCTGATATGGCTTGGGTGACATGAGGTTGAGGGGTTCCTTCGGGGAACCAACCCCCTAGGGCCCCTCCCTCTGTAGCGCATTGCAAGCTGTGCAGTTCCTGGATTGGATTGCTGGTCCTTTTCATAGGGGAACCAAGCATTTCATTCAGAGCTCCAGCTGAGGGACAGACGTCGATTGCAGCATCGGAGAGAGTGCTGTTATGCTCTGGAAATGAGGGTGACGCTGCCCACTGTAATGGTGTGTGCTTATGCTGACTCAGATTCGGAGTTTACAGCCATGCTTTCCTGGGTCTTCCAGATGTGCATGGAAAACTTAGCAGTATGGGGGTATATTGGTGCCATAAATATGGAGAAAAAAAAAAAAAAAAACAAAGGTGCCAGAATCTGCATAAGTTTTTCCTCTCTCACTACCCTCTTGGATGGGGTGGCTGTACACAGACCACACCCACCCTGAGGCCAAGGCACTCTTTTTGCATGAGGGTAGTTCTGTGCTGGGGTTGAGCTGCCCTTGTTGACTAACCGTGATCAAAGTCACGGCGCAGGCCCTCAGCCAGACGATGTCCACCTCCGTGGTCCAGAAGTGCCCCCTGGCTTACCTTGTGAGGTGTGAGAGGTTGTCAAGCTAAATGCTTTCTCAATGCTCCCATCTTACGAGGTGGCCTTTTCGGTGACACTGTCGAGGACTGAGCCCAGCGGTTCTCCTCAGTTAGTAGCGGATCGGGGAGCTTCCCATGACAAACCATTGAGTTCCTCTTGGGCCGCCCCTCAGTCTGCTCGTCGCCAAGGGTGTCATCCCCTGCAAGAAACTCCGGCCCAGCAGGCTCTGCTGTATCCATTGCGGGGAGATGACGCCTCCCGTCTCTGCAGCTGTTTAAGTGGTTGGTGAGAATCACCCCTGAGACGGGCGACCCAGAGATGGGTGGGGCTGCTCTTCCACCCCTAGAGGAGGGCAGGGTGGTAAATCCTTTTATTGGGTTTGTTTCTGTTCCGCCACTGACCCAAGAGCAGTGGTGTAATGTAACGAAGTAATAATACTTCGTTACAGTACTTAAGTATTTTTTGGGAGAATCTGTACTTTACTTGAGTTTTTATATTTCTGTCAACTTTTACTTTTACTCCACTACATTTCCTAAATAAATTATATACTTTTACTCCGATACATTTTCCCAAAGCATTTTCGTTACTTACTACAAAATAAAGTCGGAAGAACACAGACTGCAAGCAAGCATGTGCAAACAAGTGCTCGCACAACCGCGGTTGATTTAATTTTCCGGGTTGCGTCCATTGCTGGAGAGGCTGAGAAGAGTGCACTGTCATTACGAGCATAGATTATGAGACATTGCGAGAGCGGCCTCTAGAGGTGAAATAAAAACTATCACTGATGCCTCGTATGGTTTCTTTTGACACGTGATGTGAGGCTGCGCGCTGCACAGAGCGGGTCACTTCAAAACGATTTAAACGGACAACAAAATGGTATGTTATACAATGTACACTACAGTACATGTTTTCATATCACTATAAAGTAATTAGTTTGTTGACTAGATGCTGCATTAGTGGAGAACAGTATGTTTGTCATCGAGGCTGAGACATTAGTAGTAATCTCAAGCGGTTAAAACAATGTGACAAAAAAAAAAAAACACCAACTGTTTAATGTCAAGATTGTTACCATTCATTTGCATTAGTTTATAACTATTTGTTCGCTGTTATGCATTCATTATCCGGCGAAGTTGCATATTTAAACTGTATTCTCATACAGCGACAGAAGCTTAACAAATCAGAAATGTAGCCTATTCAATTTCAGTTTTTATCGGCACTGTAACACATATTTTGATTAGATAATCATCAATTTTTCTAAAATAGAGCCAAATAATGTGTGAAAGTACACATATAATAGACCCATGCTATGCCTTTGTGTGTAAAGATGGTAATTTTTAAGCATGACTGTTTGGATTTATATGAAATAGTAACATTTTACAATAAGAGTACATTTGTAACATTAAATAAGGTTAATAAAAGTATTGTTCATTTTTAATTTCATCATTTACATTTTAAAGTTGTCTCTTGCATTAGTTATTAATGCACTATAAATTAACATGAACAAATCATCAATGTATAATTAATATATTAGTATTTTTTATGTATAAAAATTACAATAAACCTTTAGCCAATTTAAAGAAACAAAATGTAAGAGAGTTAAAACTGAACACAATCTTGATGCTCAAACTGTGTAGTGTATACAACAATTTTTAATATTTTTTTGCTCCTTTTGTATTTTACATTTACTTGTACTTTTACTTTCACTACTTAAGTACATTTAATATCAAAAAAATACTTTTCATACTTAAGTACAAAAAATATCACATACTTTAAAACTTTTACTCAAGTAACATTCTAATCAGCAACTTTAACTTCTACCAAAGTCATTTTCTGGCAAGATATCTATACTTTAACTCAAGTATGGTTTTCGAGTACTTTATACACCACTGCCCAAGAGGCAGCGGTACCCAAATTTAAAAGAGCAGTTCCTCCATTTCCAGGTCTGAAGAGGGTTTGGAGAGCAGTGGGAGGAGAAAAACCTCACCACTCTCATCCCCCTCTTCTGTCGCCAGCGGACAGCAGCGAGCAGCGACTGCTCCCTCTGTCCATCCGTGGAGCCAGGTCAGTGTTGCCTAGCACACTGTGACGCCGCTTCGGGCCGCCTCACAAAGAGAGCCCCCCGAGCCACGTCCCTGTGTTCCACCTCGCTGCCCTGCTGCGGGTACACCGGTGGTCCCTTTGGTCCCGCTTGTACGGTCTCTGCGAGCCGGGTTAGCGCTCCCCAGTCCGTCTCGCTGGCTCCTTTTGGACCATCAGGGTCAGCTTTGCGATTCAGTTCGCCCGGCTTCCCCCCAAGTTCAGGGACGTCCTCTTCACTACAGTGAAAGATGCCGATGCCCCTGTCCTGCGTGCGGAGATCGCAGTCCTACTGGCGAAGGACGCGATAGAGCCGGTCCCTCCAGCCGATTTGAGGTCGGGGTTCTACAGCCCCTACTTCATTGTACCCAAGAAAAGCGGCGGTTACGACCGATCTTGGACCTGCGAGTTTTGAATCGGAGCCTCCACAAGCTACCATTCAAAATGCTCACGCAGAAACGCATTTTCGAGTGCATCCGTCCCCGAGATTGATTTGCAGCGATCGACCTGAAGGACGCGTACTTCCATGTTTCGATTCTTCCGCGACACAGGCCATTCCTGAGATTCGCGTTCGAAGGTCGAGCATATCAGTACAGAGTCCTACCCTTCGGGCTGGCCCTGTCTCCCCACGTCTTCACGAAAGTCATGGAGGGAGCCCTTGTTCCCATGAGAGAACAGGGTGTTCACATTCTCAACTATCTAGACGACTGGCTCATTCTAGCACAGTCTCGGGATCAGTTGTGCGAACACAGGGACTTGGTGCTCAGTCACCTCAGCCAGTTGGGGCTTCAGGTCAACTGGGAAAAGAGCAAACTCGCCCCAGTGCCGAGGATCTCTTTTCTCTGTATGGAGTTGGATTCGGTCAAACAGATAGCACGCCTCACAGAGGAACGTGCTCGGTCGGTGTTGAACTGCCTGAATATGTTCAACGGCAGGACAGCGGTCCCACTGAAGTTCTTTCAGAGGCTCCTGGGGCATATGGTGGCTGCAGCGGCTGTAACACTGCTTGGTCTGCTTCATATGACACCGCTTCAGCACTGGCTTCACGGCCGAGTTCCGAGATGGGAGTGGCAGCGCGGCACGTTCCGGGTGCCAGTCACTCAGGAGTGCCGCCAAACCTTCAGTCCGTGGTCGGACCCTTTGTTTCTCCGGGCAGGAGTGCCCCTAGAACAAGTGTCCCGGCATGCTGTGGTTTTCACAGATGCTTCTGCCACCGGCTGGGGTGCCACGTACAACGGGCATGCAGTCTCAGGGGTTTGGACGGGACCCCATCTGCATTGGCACATCAATTGCCTCGAGTTGCTGGCAGTACGCCTTGCTCTGAACCGCCTCAAAGGCCTGCTTCGGGGCAAGCATGTACTGGTCCGTACGGACAATACTGCGACCGTTGCGTACATCAACCGTCAAGGTGGTCTACGCTCCCGTCGCATGTCGCAACTCGCCCGCCATCTCCTCCTGTGGAGTCGGAAGCATCTGAGGTCGCTTCGCGCCATTCATGTTCCCGGTGTGCTCAACCGTGTGGCCGACGAGCTATCACGAGCTGCGCTGCCAGGAGAGTGGCGACTCCACCCCCCAGGTGGTTCAGCTGATCTGGAGAGAATTCGGAGAGGCTCAGGTAGACCTGTTTGCCTCACCAGAAACGTCCCACTGCCAGTTGTTTTACTCTCTGACCGAGGGGACACTCGGGACAGATGCACTAGCTCACAGCTGGCCCCGGGGCCTGCGCAAATATGCGTTTCCCCCAGTGAGCCTACTTGCACAGACCCTGTGCTAAGTCAGGGAGGACGAGGAGCAGGTCTTGTTAGTTGCACCTTACTGGCCCAACCGGACCTGGTTCCCAGAACTCTCACTCCTTGCGACAGCCCCTCCCTGGCCCATCCCTCTGAGGAAAGACCTTCTTTCTCAGAGACGGGGCACTCTTTGGCACCCGCGTCCAGACCTCTGGAAACTCCATGTCTGGTCCCTTGGACGGGATGCGGAGGTTCTAGGTGACTTACCCCCTGAGGTACTTAACACCATCACTTCAGCACGTGCACTGTCTACGAGACGTGCTTATGCCTCAAAGTGGAACCTGTTCGTCGAGTGGTGCTCTTCTCGCCGGGAAGACCCCCGAAGATGCTCGATCAGAGTCGTGCTTTCCTTCTTGCAGCAAGGGAGCGTAGGCTGTCCCCCCCCCCCACCCTCAAAGTCCATACTGCTGCTATTTCCGCTTACCACGACCACTTAGATGGCAAATCTGTTGGTCAGCACGACCTGGTCATCAGGTTCCTTAGGGGGGCGAGACGGTTACATCCTCCTCGTCCCCCCTCCATACCCTCTTGGGACCTCACTCTGGTGCTGAGAGCACTTCAGATTGCTCCCTTTGAGCCTTTGCTGTCAGCAGACTTAAAGATTCTGTCTATGAAGACTTTGCTGCTGGTGGCATTGGCCTCCATCAAGAGGGTAGGGGACCTGCAGTCATTTTCGGTGGGTGATAGCCACGTGGTACTAAGACCCCGGCCTGGCTATGTGCCCAAGGTTCCTACCACTCCCTTCAGGGACCAGGTGGTGAGCCTGCAAGCGCTGCCCTCGGAGGAGGCAGACCCAGCCCTGGCTTTACTCTGTCCAGTCCGCGCTTTGCGACTGTACATAGACAGAACCTAAAGCCTCAGGACCTCAGACCAGCTCTTTGTCTGTTATGGAGGCCAGCAGAAGGGAAAGGCTGTCTCCAAGCAGAGGATGGCCCACTGGATAGTGGATGCCATCGCCCTGGCTTACCAAGCTCAGGGCGTGCCCTGCCCGCTCAGGTTGCATGCTCACTCCACGAGAGGTGTCGCATCCTCCTGGGCGCTGGCTCGTGGCGCCTCGCTGACAGACATTTGTAGAGCTGCGGGCTGGGCGACACCTAACACGTTCGCTAGGTACTATAGCCTTCGTGTCGAGCCGGTCTCCTCCCGTGTTCTCGCCACAGGTCAGCGGCACGGAGAGGCCCCGGCTTAGTGTCAGCTTGCTGCGCTACATGCGCTTCTTTTCTCCAGAGAGTCCCTACAAGGCAGACCCTGTCGAGTCCTCCGACGTGGCGGAGCGTCTGGCGCCAGGCCTATACTCCGTTGTATCCTTGAGAACCGGGTTTAGGCTGGGTTCCATATGTGTGACCCTACGGGGATCCCATATGGTTGGTTCCACGGTTGCTCCTAAACGAAGCCCGTGTCTTTCCCTCTGGGAGAACCTACCCTTCATCGGGTTGGAGTCACCCCAGCTCTTCCATATGTAGCACAGCCCTACAGGGTTAGTCCATATGTACTTCTCCACATAACTCCTTCAGGGAAGGATGTGGCTTCCGCAGCGTTCCTTTCCCAGCGAAGGGTACGCTTTCCCAGCGTTATCCAATAGTCTCACTGAATGGGTTTTGGGGAACAGCAGTGATCGACTCTCTCTGTGTTAGCCCTGTCCCACCATCCTCAGGTAAGGGGGTTCAGGTGGCTTACACCAGAGCGCTGGAAGGGGGCAGCTCCTGTGGCGCTTTGGTAGTACGTCGAACGTGACCGACTGAATGGGAACGTCTCGGTTACAAAGGTAACCCTCGTTCCCTGAAGGAGGGAACGGAGACGTACGTCCCGTCGCCACAGTCTCTGTACCCCGCTGATGCTGCCGCCTATCCGGTTCGGCTCCTCAGCGAAAACCTGAAGATGCAACGCACCTGCTGCTCATTATATACCCGCGCTGCGAGGCGAGCAGCTGATGCATATGATTGCATGCCAATGTGCATTGGCTCGTTTTAGTTACACTCGAAGTAGATTGGCCTCTCTAGCGAGATTCCTATTCGTCGGTCTGTCCGACGTACGTCTCCGTTCCCTCCTTCAGGGAACGAGGGTTACCTTTGTAACCGAGACGTTATCATTTTGTGTCAAATTGTTGGATTTTGAGGTAAAAATCATTCCATATATATTATATTGTTATATAATATGTTGTCAAATCATCAATTACATATATTCCATCTTATATTCTGCATAATTGTGTGTTTTAAAATAAACACTGACAAAAACTATTCTATAAAACTACATATGTTTTAGGGCTGGACAATATGACGATATATTATATAACATTGATATAAGTGATTATGCAGATTTAAACCTTCCTATATTGTATTGTAGTATATAAAATATTCACAGGCAGATTTGCTTTATGTATTTCCCCGGCGTCTAAATCAGGCACAAAATGTCAGGAAACACGACTCTTGGCTACATGTCAATATCCATGGATTAGGTTTATTTGACAAGTTGTAAGAAACACCTTAGAGTCCAACCTTTAGTGTAATAGTTTATTTTACTCACGTTTTCGCAGTTTCCCCTGTTAAATCCAGTCACGCAGCAGGTTCTTTTGCCACTTAGTCCAGCTGAGGGAGCGCGCTTTCGGCGGGAAAGTGACGTTGATGCATACCCTCGCCGCACTGAAACGTGTGTTGCAGGCTATGACGCAAATCTTCGTTGACAGAAATGTTGAAATGTAATATTTATTATACACAAAGTGTTCGTCATGCAGCATGTCTTATCGTGTAAGTACAGTTTATATTTGGATGTTTACATTTGATTCTGAATGAGTTTGATAGTGCTCCGTGGCTAAAGCTAACATTACACACTGTTTGAGATATTTATAAAGAATGAAGTTGTGTTTATGAATTATACAGACTGCAAGTGTTTAAAAAATGAAAATAACGACAGTCTTGTCTCTGTGAATACAGTAAGAAACGATGGTAACTTTAACCACATTTAACAGTACATTAGCAACATGCTAACAAAACATTTAGAAAGACAATTTACAAATATCACTAAAAATATCATGATATCATGAATCATGTCAGTTATTATTGCTCCATCTGCCATTTTTCGCTGTTGTTCTTTCTTGCTTACGTAGTCTGATGATTCAGCTGTGCACAGATCCAGACGTCCTGCCCTTGTCTAATGCTTGAACATGGGCTGGCATATGCAAATATTGGGGGCGTACATATTAATGATCCCGACTGTTACGTAACAGTCGGTGTTATGTTGAGATTCGCCTGTTCGTCTGAGGTCTTTTAAACAAATGAGATTTATATAAGAAGGAGGAAACAATGGAGTTTGAGACTCACTGTGTGTCATTTCCATGTACTGAACTCTTGTTTTTTAGCTATGCCAAAATCAATTTAATTTTTAATTCTAGGGCACCTTTAATGTAATCCAAGTAATTCTCAAAAAGAATTGAGATTTCCCCCAAATCTTTTATTCTTTGTATGTTTTTATGTTTGTTTTTGTTCCCACAAAAAAATGGTATGCTGAATTGTCAGCATATGAAACCTTTCTGATTATCAATGTTGAAAAGATTCTTTGATCAATAGCAAGTTAAAATTACAGCATTTATTTCAAATAGATTTTGTGCTGAATAAAAGTATTTATTTTTAACAAAAACTATTACATTTTGAAGAGTATGATATCTATTTTTTTTTTGTTGTTGTTTGTTTGTTTTTTAAGGAACATTTTCCTATCTCATAAAGCATTGTGATAGTCCCCAGAATGTGTCTGTGAAGTTTAATATTATAATAAGATCCACTTCCTACGTCACAAGGGGAGCAAAATCTGAGCGGCTTGTTTTTTCACATGCTTGCAGAGAAAGGCTTACCAAAACAAACTTACTGGGTTGTCCTTTTTTCAAGTTTTCTGGGTTGGTAGATGCACCGGGAACCGATTATAGCGCTTAAACATGGAAAAAGTCAGATTTTCATGATATGTCCCCTTTAAGACAGCTCATGCATGTCTGGGACTAGGCTTAAGATTTGTCTTTGAAACTAGGCATATGTTTATAACAAAATATTCATATACATACATATGTAATTTGAGAGTGTAGAGAGAGAGACTCATGTAGTCAGACTAGCATATTTCTTTACAGGAAATTATACAATTAGATATAATGACGCTTAAAAAAATCACAATGGATTGTAGCGTCTACAGGATCACATATCACTACATCACTAAATCTCTGCCTTAAAAGGTTTACACTTTATTGCTAAAAGCACTTTCCCTATGGGAAAAAAGAATGAGATTTTTACTATGTTTCTGTCTGTGGTTTGTTACATCCTCATGTGCATGGACTTTTTACAAGCCTGTATTATTCTGCAGTAATTCACTGCCTAAAAAGAACCTTTATATTATAACACTGATGGAAAATTGGAGCTTGCGTAGTGATAAAGAATTTATCTCCCTATTCAGCGGGCCACGTTCCAAACTAAATGGATAGAAGAAAAGAACTCCGTCAGTAAAGAGGCCTAGTTCCACTTACAGTTAATACTTAACCAGCTGACAGTGTGAAGAAGAGCTACATTAAGATTTGCAGTATTTGAAAATGAATAAACTGGAACAGAATCTGTCCTGTCTGAAAAAAAGGTCAGTGTAATTTATGGGCCCTTAGAGCATTTACCTGTCTGGTTTAATTTACCAAGCAGGTTTGCATTTTGACTGAGGGTTCAGGGTTTTTTCTACCCAATATATCTCCGTCGAACTCACTCCCCCGTTAGTGAGGAGAGCTGATTACAGTTGATGTATCGGAGCCAAGATAGCAACAAGAGAAGCACCAGAGAGAGAAAAAATCAGTTCGCGCACACATTAATACACGTATTCATACAGGCATGTTTAACAAGGCCAGACAGCAATTACAAGTAATAAATGACAAGAGGGAGAAGTATCTATGACTTTAAAACTACACCGACCATCCCAGCACCCACCTCCAGCCTCCCACTCCTGTCAGGTAGCTGACGAAGATGTAGAGGCCTGCAAATGAGACCGAGTGACTAACGCTGACTTCATTTCTGCCTCATTCATCTTGCTGTGGTTATCAGAGCTCAAAGCTGGATCCTCAGAGCAGCAGATGTAGGGAAAACTAAGAAGGAGCATGACGGAGCCAATCAGAAATGAGGACACATAACTCAGTACGGCTTATGATTTGATTGATGGGAATGGAGAGACAGATTTGTGTTTTGTTCATTTTTTGCAAAGAAAAAAATTAAGAATTTTTGGCAACACTTTATTGTAGGGTTCAATTCTCACTTTTAACTGGTTGCGTATTAGCATACATATTACTACTATATTGGTTGTTTATTAGTACTTATAAAGCACATATTAATGCCTTATTCTGCATGACCTTATTCTATATCCCTTAATCCTACCCAACGCCTAAATTTAAAAGCTACAAAAACTACCTTACTAACTATTAATAAGCTGTAAATTATGAGTTAATTGAGGCAAACGTTGTAGTTAATAGTGAATGCATGTTCCCTATACTAAAGTGTTACCATTTTTTTTAAACATAACCCAGTCCGTAAGCCAATTATTTCTACAGTATGCACTTAGTTAACATTTACATAATTTAAAGAAGACATATTATGTTTTTTTACAACTTACTTTAGTGTGTAATGGTTTGAGCATAAAGAAAGGTCTGCAAAAGTTTCAAAGCAGTCTTGACTGTCATGACAACTCTTGGAGTGTTTGGCATTGTAATGGGTATGACAATGATTATACACAGCAGAAACACCAGAGTTAAATCAACTCTGCTCGGAGTACATATAGTCCCTCTCTAAAAAATGTTAAAGCAACACTGAAGCAGAGTTAAAGTTAAGTGATTAATTAAGTGAAGAATGAGAATTAGTGATGAACACCTGCTGTTAACAAGAAAAATCACTGAAGAAAAGATAATCCTCCTTTACTGAGATCTTGAGAGATATAATGTCTTCAGTAGTTATCTTCAGTTGTTTTCATCCAAGATTGTGGCTAAAGTCATTTGTAGTTCTTGTGTTTCTCTTTTCTTCAGTGATCCTGCTTGTTAACAGCAGGTGTTCATTACTAACACTCAATCATCACTTAATTATCTCATCAACTAGACAATTAACTCTGGTTAAGTGTTACTTTAACACTATTTAAAGAGGGGACCATATGTACTCCAAACAGAGTTAATTTAACTCTGGTGATTTTGCTGTGTATATGTTTGGTCTTGGCGGAATAGATCTGCTACACTGCAGCTGCTTTTATTGCTGCTACTGCTGCAGAGCAAGTACAGGATTTGCTACTGCCAATACATATACAAAACGCTGCTGTGAGCAAGTAAGACATGCTGCTGCTGTACAATATAGCATACATGAATTACACGTATGGATCTATACAGGTGGATGGTTTCTGAAAGCACGCTGCACTGCTAAGGCAAATTCTACTCATGTATTTGAAGACTGAGCATGTTAGCTCATTGGCTACTGATACAGCAGGAACCAATCATCGGTGTCTTATAATGATGTGATTAATAGCAGGTTAAGTTAAATGACCTATTTATCTATTTGCCTGTGCATCTAGAGTTTCCTGACAGAACTTTGTATTCATCCTGTATTTCACTAAACACTGTTTCTGAACTCCATGAAACGCCTCAATTGGTCAAGCATGAAAAACAAAAGATTTATTCAAATTCTGAACTGATTATATACTGCCTAGAAAGTGTGCAAAGATCAGTCCCTTTATAATCACTAATGGCTATATAATGGTTATATTGCTCACTGCACATGTTGTAAATAGAAACCTTTGATGCTCTCCAGAGCGCAAACATAGATACACAATATGTTGTCATAATATGCTATTATTATGGAGAAAACTGATCAGCAGCAGGCATGTGGTTTCAGTGACCTGGGGAAGGCTAAGTCTTGCCCACCCTTACACATGCTATGATTATTTACCTTTGTTCATTGTTCTCTGTCCATTGGTTATTTTATTTGCATGTATAAATGGATGTTTTGTTGTCCACCCTATTTCACCAAGGTCCACTCATTTTAAAATTTCTGTGTCATCTGTGTCAACATCAGTTTGTGTCACCACAACAGACACAAACTGATGTTGACAGAGTGTTATTACATACACTTTACAATGAGTATTCAGCTGTGTGGGTCACTAATGAACCCCAGCATGAAATGAACACATAAGGAGAAAAATACATTTAATCACACAGAAAGGATGTGTGTAGGAGTTATTGCATATTAAGCACTGAGCTGGTCTCTTGTTATTTCTTATAATAAATCATTAGGAATTACTGGGAATTATAGTACCTATGATTTACAATATCAATCAATTTGTACATTCCTTTTTATAAACATAATTATTTCATTATGGAATGGAGTGATTACGGAACACTCAAAACGGGATCTGGTTCTGGAACGCCGCTTGCCTGCATTAAAAGACCTAAACAAACTGTTCAATAAAGAGTAAATATTAAACTGCATTAACAGTTTTATTATCATTTCTGTGCATTATCGTGTTCTGCTTTCTTATTGTCCCAGTTAAAATGAAAGGCTGCAGTGTTTCCATTTTGAGTCAGGCATTATATTAGCAGATACATTCCCTAGTTCTATGAAGATGAGAATGGCACAAGTGTCCTTAATAACTATCTTCAGAGAGGAATATTAGATCTGAATACTTCAAAGCGTCCTCTCGGAAAGAGCAGAAGGGAGAGTTTCATCTCTGTCCTGTGATTCAACTGTTCCCATTGTCTTTCAAATACTTCATGAAAAGCCTTAAAGACAGAGTCTGTGTTGGCTGCTAATTGCCTGCATATCTGCGAAGCGTGACAGTCTCATTTGCAATACAAAAATTTAACACTGCAGTCAGCCAGAGTGCGAAAAGGCAAAATGAGACAAGTCCAAGATGAAAGGATTTTAGCTGGCGGGGAGAGAAAGAAAGAGACACAGAGAGAGAAATGCAGTGGTACTGGGGGAGACTGTTTGGAAAGAACATATTGGATTAAAAGGCAAGGTCATGGTAAACTCTATCACAGCTGCTCTAATGCAACGACTTTGCATAAGACAATTTATATAAGTCACATTAGATCAGAGAGATGAAATGCTAATTCAGGTAAGGAGGGAGAGTAATGCACAGGTAAGTGCGATGAATGTTGACCCAGCCAAGGCCAAATTCACTAAACAGCTTTTGTGCACGATATTCCAGTCACAATCCTGACATTAAATGTGCTGCATTGAGTATTACATTTATAAATTTTATATTAGACTAATTACAAATTGTGCCTTATTCACACAACTAAGCGCTATTTGTCTGGTGTAACTAAAGGTTGGAATACACTACATGAATTTTAAAAACTGAACAGATTTCAAAACACTAGGCATCATACAGTTGCCGACTTTGTAACTGGTTAAGGGGAAAAAACTGGGCATCATACACTAAATGACTGAGGATCACATACTACTAACTTTCAACTAGTGATCATTCAGTTTTTGTTGTTGTTATTTTTTGATGGCCAATGCTGACATCTTAGAGAGCAGGGTGGCCGATATAAAGCCAATGAATTATATGTGATATCATGTTATTGAATTTAATAATAGTAAATAACACAACAGTTGCTGCAATAAAATGTTTATTTATTTGATGTATTTACTTAATTAAAAAAAAAAAAAAAATTCAATAATTCAAATCTGAGTACAGATTTTTTATGAAGGCTACAAATGCACACTTCAGAAGATGATACAGCTGGATTCTCCAAAGTTTTTTGGAAATAAATGTTCATTAGATATTCAATGGCTTAAACCAGTGTTTCTCAACCCTGTCCTGGAGGACCCCCCAACACTGCACATTTTGAAAGTCTCCTCTGTCTGATACACTCATTTCAGGTAGTGGAGTTTCTTCTAATTGGCTGATGAGTTAAATCAGGTGTGTTTAATTGGGGAGAAAGACAAAACCTGCAGTGTTGGGGGTCCTCCAGGACCAGGGTTGAGAAACACTGGCTTAAACGATATAGATGAATATTTGCTGAATGGCGAAGATATATTATTGCTATATAAATGCCATCATACATTTTCCATATACCAGTCACTTTCTTTGTTTAAAGTGCCCCCATTATGCTATTTTTCCCAATTTTATTTTAGAGGTCTGCTACAATAAGTTTAAATGCATCCAATGTCGAAAAACACTTTAATTTTCATATAATATACTTTGCACATCACCTAATTTCTCAAAGAATCTGAAAAAAGTTTGTTTGAAGACCACTCTGCTCTGATTGGTCAGATGGCCCAGTCTGTTGTGATTGGTTTACTGCTTATAGCACGTGTCAGAAACCAAACAGCCATAATCTGAATTTCAGCTCCGGATCTTCCTCAGCACTAGTTTTTAGTTGGCAACTGCATGATGCCTAGTGTTTTTAAAGGTGCCCAAGAATGCTTTTTCACAAGATGTAATATAAGTCTAAGGTGACTCCTGAATGTGTCTGTGAAGTTTCAGCTCAAAATACCCCATAGATTTTTTTAAATTAATTTTTTTAACTGCCTATTTTGGGGCATCATTAACTATACACTGATTTTGGCAGCGCCGCCCCTTTAAATCGCATGCTCCCTGCCACACGAGCTCTCGACTATATTACAGTGCATTTACAAAGATAATATAACCCTCAAATGAATCTTTACACGATGTTTGTCATGCATTATGTGAGTAAAGTATTTATTTTGATGTTTACGTTTGATTCTGTATGAGTTTGAGGCTATGCTCTGTGGTTAACGGCTAATTCTACACTGTTGGAGAGATTTATAAATAATGAAGTTGTGTTTATGAATTATACAGACTGCACATGTTTAAAAATTAAAATAGTGACGGCTCTCTTGTCCCCGTGAATACAGTAAAAAACAATGGTAACTTTAACCACATTTAACAGGACATTAGCAACATGCTAATGAAACATTTAGAAAGACAATTTACAAATATCACTAAAAATATAATGTTATTGTGGATCATGTCAGTTATTACCCATAACACCGACTGTTACGTAACAGTTGGTGTTATGTTGAGATCCGCATGTTTTCCGGAAGTCTTTTAAACAAATGAGATTTATATAAGAAGGAGGAAGCAATGGGGTTTGAATCTCAATGTATGTCTTTTCCATGTACTGAACTCTTGCCAATATAAATTCAATTTTTGATTCTAGGGCACCTTTAAAATCTGTACACAGTGATACAAACAGTAGCAACTGAATCAGTTATACTGTATCAATTCGAGCCAGAGTCCTCCTTTGGAAAGTGGATCAAAGTGGATTTACTTTTGTGCAGAAAACAGCGTCTTCTGGACATGTCGCCAACATGAACCAAATTCTTCCAGTCCTCAGCTACAACTAGGCCGGTCAAAGTAGAGATTGTTCGCAGACAGCCAATGAAGACCATAGGCTGGCATTATGCGAATTTGTTACATTGTTACATAAGAATGTAACAGGAAATAAGACTGAGATTGCTGACGACTTGTTTCGGCAGTTCAGAAACTAATCTTTATTTGTCATGCACAATTTGTAGACCTTTTGCATTCATAAACAGCAATATTACACACTGCATGAAAGGTAATATTTGAAAAAGCATAATAGGACTTTTGGCAAATTTATTAGACTGAACTGTTAAATAAAGACAGTAAACTAATGAAAACTGAGAATGGGAGCTCCTGACTGCCAAAATAAAAGACTTTATTTCCAATATATTGGCCTTGGTGATATACAGTGCATCCGAAAAGTATTCACAGCGCTTCACTTTTTCCACATTTTATGTTACAGCCTTATTCCAAAACTGATTAAATTCATTATTTTCCTCAAAATTCTACAAACAACACTTCATAATGACAATGTGAAAGAAGTTTGTTTGAAATCTTTGCAAATTTATTAAAAATAAAAAATGAAAAAATCACATGTACTGTATGTATTCACAGCCTTTGCCATGACACTCAAAACGGAGCTCAGGTGCATCCTGTTTCCACTGATCATCCTTGAGATGTTTCTACAACTTGATTGGAGTCCACCTGTGGTAAATTCAGTTGATTGGACATGATTTGGAAAGGCACACACCTGTCTATATAAGGTCCCACGGTTAACAGTGCATGTCAGAGTACAAACCAAGCCATGACATCCAAGGAATTGTCTGTAGACCTTGGATTGTATTGAGGCACAGATCTGGGGAAGAGTATTTCTGCAGCACTGGAGATTGAAGTATGGAACCTGGACCTGGACTCTTTTTTTTCAGCAGCAGGAACTGAGAGACTCTTTCGAGCGAAAGATGAATGCAGCAATGTACTGTACACAGACATCTTTGATGAAAACCTGCTCTGGACCTCAGACAGGGGTGAAGGTTCATCTTCCAACAGGACAACGACCCTGAGCACACAGCCAAAATAACAAAGGAGTGACTATGAGACAACTCTGTGAATGTCCTTGAGTGGCCCAGCCAGAGCCCAGACTTGAACCTGATTGAACATCTCTGAAGAGATCTGAAAATGGATGTGCACCAACGCTTGAGAGGTCCTGCAAAGAATGGGAGAAACTGCCCAAACATAGGTGTGCCAAGCTTGTAGCATCATACTCAAAAAGACTTGAGGCTGTAATTGGTGCCAAAGGTGCTTCAACAAAGTATTGCGCAAAGGCTGTGAATACTTATGTACATGATTTTTTTTATTTTTTATAAATTTGCAAAGATTTCATGTTGTCATTATGGGGTATTGTTTGTAGAATTGAGGAAATTAATTAATATAATCAATTTTGGAATAAGGCTGTAACATAACAAAATGTGAAAGTGAAGCACTGCTAATACATTTCGGATGTACTGTATAAGTCAACCTCTACTTTCAAGTCATTCCAAACACAACAAACTTAAGTAGAAATGCATGCCTTATTGCTAGGAAATAATTCATATTGCATGCAAAATGTAAACAATGTGTTCTAAAGTCAGCTCAAATTATAATTTTTAAATACTCTGATTGGATGGAATTAATGTCTGAATCTAAAATCAGAGTCAGTACCCATCATACACGTGATTTCCTGTGAAATCTGTCAAGCTCAAACTCTTGCTTTCGACAGCTTGCGTTGATTTGTCCAGACTGTAAATTGGTTCAAAAGTCATACAGTATATTCAATCTTTAACATGCACTAAAAACACCTTAGGCCTATAGCGACTATTACATTTTACTAATGTTCCATTAAATTATGAATACATTGTTTCTGATAGTTCTCCAATATTTCAAAACTCTTATTTTTAACATTAAGAATGTTCATATAACCAGTAAAAAAACATTCTGTACAATGTTCGCAGAATAAGCTGGCAAGCTTAAGTTATTACCTGGTTTGCGTCAGGTTTTAGACAACCATCTTCATCAGAAAGACCATGCTGGTTTATTATCTTCACAGAATATTGATGGGGAAAACCCTGGGTGTGATGGTCTACCACATAAATGAGGTTGGGACCAGCATGGAAATTCATGATTCATGTTCTAACCTGGTGGTTTCAGCAGGGACTCTTTTGCTTATCACTTTCTCCATCTTGCCCGGTGTTTCCGGCCTCTCATTACAGCGCAACTTAACCCCTGCCATCACCACGGCAACATGGCCGGCACAGCAGTTTGCAGATCTGCAGAACAGCAGTAGTTGGATGCAGCGCTGCAGAGTTTCCAGCAAATCCATCACACTAAACGGATCCAACATATAGTCGCCATCTACAAAAGACCCTTCAAAGGAGCTGATGGATCAGAGGTTCATCACTGATTCTCCTCAGGTAACATTCAACAGAGCAGGTAAAAATTCACAGAAGTGATTTGGCATACTGAAAGAAATATCACTAGATATGCCAGTAAAAAACATCAATGACATTTATGATTTTTTGTGTTAAACACCTGGAAAAATTAGAACCAAATCTCACAGTGACTGCAGTGATACATGCAAACAGATCATTAGTCCTAATTAATACTTCAGTGGTTTGATGATTTTACTTGATTCAGCAAAGCAAGTACAAGTCAGACAGCAAAAAACAAACCTGGTGATGTTTCCCCAACATTATTGATGAAGGGGTCTAGAACTCATTGCATGTTTTTTCTGCAACATTTGCCTGTGGCAACATTTCTACAAAATGATATTACACTGCTTCTTGCCTGTTTCATAACACTTTCAAAAGCAAGTTTACTACATACACCAGAAGAGCCATAAATACGGAGCTGGACAAGTAATGCAAATGTCAAAATGCATTCGTTTACAAATCATGTACATGTAAAGGAGTTTTGACGTCATAGTAGTGTTGTCAAAAATATCGATATATCGCACATCACTGATCACGCTCAAATAAAGCTGCCTCTCAAACAGCTTGCGGTTACCAAATTGACTTCTTTTTTGTTGCTTATTGCATTTAAATGTTCAAATACTTTCAAAATTCTGTCAAAATGCCCTTCTTGCCAAGTATACAGTAAGTTTTGGAATGTAAATAGTTAAGAGAAAACACATGTTGTGTTAATAGTATTTTGGATCCGTGCATAAGCTCTTAAAGTGACAGCAGCCTAATAAACCTGCTGCTTTCTGTCATGTTAATCAAAGAACAAAAGACAATGAGAAAATCACCTGCTGCTCTTGACTGAATAACTTTTGTAACTTTAATTGTAAGCATTAAACTAAATTTAATTTTTTTTAGGGTTAGGGTTAGGGTTATTTTACATTTGATTACTTTAATTTCTGTTGTTTCTTTCCAGAATACTACTGTTAGACCCACCTGAAAAACTTATTTAATTTGTCTCTTTATTCTGTTGTATTTATTTGTACTATCGTTTGTATTGTTCTTATTTTATTACTGACTGTTTACTTGTCTTTTTCATTGTTGTGGGTAGAAAGGGTGGAGAGCCATCACAAACCCAGGTCTTACGACACTGTATATATACGTCTAATCTTTCTCAGCAATGCTAGCACGGAAGCGCCAAACACAAACACACCATCAACAATGGTGAATGTTGCATTACTATTGATGCTCATGGCTTTGTGAACATACATCACAATTCAAACATGGCGAATCCAATGTGTTTGTGCAGCTCACCGTAAATTGTATACATGGAGATTACAATCGAGCTGCTATTAGCTCAGTTAGCTGCTATTTCAAAAATGGCAGTCACAAGCTTATGTTCATCGTCTTGGTTGTTTTGGTGCTACTAATGAACCACTTTTCCTGGTTCAGAGCTGGTACTTTGGGTGTCAAAAGACAAAGAACTAATTTGAAATAAAAAATAAAAAAAGTTGGTTTAACTTAATGTTACCTGGTTGCCTTAACATTTTAAATTCATTGAAATTTAAAAATTAAGTTAATACAATGACAGAAACTCAAAATATTATGTTATCTGAACCACATTAATTATCTAAGTTGATTTGACTGAAGAAAAATTGTTGTGATAACAAATCATGACAAAATGTGTTTACCGTGTAGGCTCTGGCTCTGGATCAACACTCAAACTGCCTTGGTGGAAAAGGGGTACAGAAAAAAAACAACCCAGTCTCATTAGAAAAACGTACCTGTGGGAAAATACGTACCAATATGTACTTATCACTGCAGTTTTGATGAGAAATGTCCACTGAGTGGCGCTAAAATTTGTTATTTTTTTGCCAGAACAGAAATGTGAAAATGGTAAGTTATGACGTTGGTTTTTATACGAATCACGAATTACAAATTGCATCATTTTAGCTTGTTTAGATTTCTCTTTGAGCTCTTTTACGTGACTCGCCTTTCACGGGATTCATACTCAGGGCTTCCTCGTCTTAAAACTCCGTATCATCTGAACTACAAAGCAAGCTTGTTATATCAGAAAAGCGAAACATATGGAGCTGGTTAAGCGAAGCAAAGTCCAAAATATATTCGTTTACAAATCGTGCACTTTGGTAAAAAAGTATTTTGAAGTCATAACATAATATTGTGCAAGGAGACATGAAAATGAGTCTTTATTAATCCATAATCTGACCCCGTAATCGCAACTGTGTGTGAAAACGATCAAAAGAACTTGCCGTTTTACTGCCTCTAGCGTTCATTTCTGTTGGAAACTGCAGTGATATGAACGCATTGGTACATATTTTGGTGACTCGCAAAAACGTTCCCACAGGTACTTCTTTCCTATGAGACCGGGTTGTTTTTTTTTTTGTTTTTTTTTAATGTTAAACCCAACATGTCTGTGTGTGTGTGGTCCTGGTAAACCCTGACAATATGTCAACACAAAGATGGCAATATCCAAAATCACTGACCTTGTGGGGACACAAGTTTGTAAATCATACTAAGTGATGATTTTCGAGAATGTAAAAATGCGGAAGATTTTTTTATTATTATTATTTTTTTGTTATGGGTAGGTTTAGGATCAGGGGATAGAATATGCAGTTTGTACAGTATAAACATCATTATGCCCATGGAAAGTCCCCATAAAACATGGAAACCCAACTGTTTCTTGTTCTCTCCTAAAGGACCTTGGAGATGGACAGTCATCACTATGACAACAGCACACACATTCAAACTCATCAAAGAGTCATGATCTAGAGGATGACACCATGAGGCCATATCATATCATGAGTTTGTTCTTCCAGTGTTTGAAGGAAGCAACTTGATTGGCAAACAGGATGCAAATTTGACTTACAAATTTAAATTTAAAGTAGTAGAATTATAATTTAAAAATGAAGTAGACATTTTGAAGATTTTTTTCTGTAAATTCCGTTTCTTGACACTCCAAATGAAATTCCAATTCAACATCCAGTTTGGTGTGGTCAGTTCAATTCATGAAATGAAAGGGAAACAAGTCTTCAATTCAGAACTTACCCAAACCTTTAATTATAGAGAACTTATTACTTAAATGATATAATAATATATCTATATTTCATAATTTGCAGAATAAGTTACATTTGCCATAAAGTTCTATTTTTCATCATTTTGGCTTCTTTAATTTCTAATAGCACCCATCCACCCTCTGTTTATATTATTTGTTCCAAATGTGTAAGTGAGCTGGCAGCAGAATTAATACCAGACATGCTGAGGTTGAGAGAAGAGAATAAAGCTCTGGTAATGTGTTTTGTAATGCATTGGTTATACTTCACAGTCAAATAAAAAATAGATACAAAAAAAAAAAGAAAGAAAGAGACATTCACCACTTTCAGCCACCAGACTCTATACACATCGCCTCAAATTGGATTTTTTTTTTCTGCTGACAGCATTCGTTATGCTTTCCACCTCCATCCTGTTCATCATTTATTTATTTTAGCAAACAAGGAGCCTTTCAGAGAGTTCTACAACGTGCACACACACCTGGAAAGATTATGTGTGACAGGACGGAAAATGCACAGACAGACAGATGGACACAAACAAACAGATGAAGAGTGTTCGGCACAGGGACTCTATAATTTAAATAAATTGAATGCCACATGCTGAAAGAAAGACAGCAGAGAGGAGGAGGAAGAGAAAAGGAGTGTCAGGGTAAGAGTCTGAGCAATTCATACATCTGTTAAGGTAAAACCCCAATTTTCCTTCTTTGTGTCCCCTTTCAGAAGCGATTAGCGGAGCAGAGAGCATCAAACCGACAGGAAAAAGATGTCTGTGTTCCAACTGCTGTCAGCTAATGAAAAGGTGTCATTGATGGAGAGTGAAAGAGCTTGATGCAGTGGCTTTTCCCTTTCTATTCACAAGGAGATGACCATCGATCATTCTGAGAAAGTCAGAGAGAGAAAGAAAGAAGAATCTACCCAGTTCAGTGATTTGGTGGGTCACGTGCAGCCTGAGATGGTAAAACATTAGCATGTTGCTCCATGTGAGGAACTGCAATCTGTGAAGTGGAAAAGTGCTTTATCATTGCTTAGCTGTGACTGACAGCATGTGCTAAAGATTTACACATCTAAAGCCTGACTGGAAATACTGTGTTCCTTAACAATCAAGAAAAGAGTAAAAAATGGGGGCAGAAAAATCTGATTCAGAACAGGGATTCACAAACATTTTATATCTTCTGAACCACTGACCTAAATTGGTGGATCCCAACTGGTTTTGCTTCAGAACCCAGACAAGACAACATGTGAAACATAGGCTGCATAGAAAACTGACAATTTTGTAAATGCATAAGCAATAATTGACCTGTCTAATACAGGAAACAAATGTGCATTACTTTTAAATTTACAACCCGAATTTCAGAAATGTTGGGAAGTTTTTTAAATTTGAATAAAATGAAAGCTAAAAGACTTTCAAATCACACGAGCCAATATTTTATTCACAATAGAACATAGATAACATAAATGTTTAAACTGAGAAAATTTTGCAAAATGAGCTCATTTCAAATTTGATGCCTGCTACAGGTCTCAAAAATGTTGGGATGGGGTAATGTTTACCATGGTGTAGCATCTCCTCTTCTTTGGTCCAATTCTTGCCTGATATAGGTTTCCAGCTGCTAAAGAGTTTGTGGTCATCTTTGACGTATTTTTCTCTATAGGATTTTAAACTGAACACTGATAACATGCTGGAAGGAGGACACGGCGTCCGTGATTTCCAACAAGAATGTCAAATTTGGACTTGTCTGACCATTGAACACTTTTTCACTTTGAAACAGTCCATTTTAATTGAGCCTTGGCCCACAGGACACGACGGCGCTTTTGGACCATGTTCACATATGGCTTCCTTTTTGCATGATAGAGCTTTAGTTGGCATCTGCAGATGGCACGGCGGATTGTGTTTACCTACAGTGGTTTCTGGAAGTATTCCTGGGCCCATTTAGTAATGTCATTGACACAATCATGCCGATGAGTGATGCAGTGTTGTCTGAGGTCCCGAAGACATGGGCATGCAAGATCTTCAGCCTTGTCCCTTGCACACAGAGATTTCTCCAATTTCTCTGAATCTTTTGATGACTTTACGCACTGTTGATGGTGAGATTTGCAAAGCCTTCACAATTTGACGTTGAGGAACATTGTTTTCAAGGTATTCCACAATCTTTTTATGCACTCTTTCACAACTCTGCCCATCTTTACTTCTGAGAGACTATGGGAACGGAGCACCACACCGGTCTCGAGTCTCACGGAGGAGCTCCGGAAGGATAAAAGGAGGAGTGACGACAGTGAAGAATGAGAGAGGACCAGGCCTGGAATATTTGTTGTTGTTTTGTTTTAGTTTAAGCGGCAGTCGTCCGTGTAGGGCTGCCGCTTTAGTTTCATTTTGTTATTAGTTTATCTTGTGATTAAAGTTTATGTTTGACATTTGCCGGTTCCTGCCTCCTTCTTCTTCTCCTTGCTACAGATGGTATTTTTGTATTGTAGTTGTAGGATAAAGTGAGCAGGAATTTACTGTGAGCCCCTGCAGACCAAGCGGGACCACCCACCACGACAAGTGGGCCAAAGCCCGAAGATAAGGGACAGAGCTTCCCATCGCCCTGGAAACAGTGCCCCAGCATGGATCTGACCATAAGTGTGAGCCTGAGACACCAGCAGCCAAGGGAACGGAGTCGGAGGACTGGCTGATGGACATCGATGGGGACTTGTTAACTTCCACCCTATCCCACTTGGTATCTAAATAATCTATATTATCTAAAGAGAACTTTGAGAACTGGGAGTTATTTTTTGCTCTAACATGTGTGGACTGTGTCATGATTACAGTTATCCTCTCAAGTCTCGTTTCATCGCCACCACAACAGAGCTCAGCCAGTCCTCTAATCCCATTGCTGTGCCCTATCTGGGGAATTCCTGCAATGGCATTGAGCCACAGGTCGTGCAACCACCAGCAGTACCTATCCAGGAGAATCCTTCAGCCTCGGATCCCTTTGCTCCATCTCGACCTGTCTACCTATCGGCTCCATCTTGGCTCCTCCCACCTTCGGCTCCACCAGAGACCTCAGTCTAGTTTCTGTTTTCATGGACTTTCAGTTTGTTTTCATTTGTCATATGTCTTCTTTGTTAATTTGCCACCACTCATCAGTCACCATGAACACCAACCTATCATCACAGCTGTTCGTCATTGGAGTTCCTGCTTATCCTCAGTTTTGTATTGTTTGTGTCTGCACGCTGTTTCGCATGTTGCCTGTCTATTTGGATTATTCAGTTAAACATTGTGTATCTTCTTCTTTGTCTTCATCTTCCTTGAACCTGAGCATCACACTAGTCTTTGGTGTCACATGATCCTTCAGAAATCATGCTGATTTGCCGTTACCATATATATTCACTCACTGTTGTGCGTGCATGCAAAAAGTACATAGAACGTTCCTAGAATCTATTTTTCTAGAATCTATTTTGTTTTAATTACAAAAAAAGGAAAAAGGAACATGCTTCACAGTCTTCACAATGATGCTTGTTTCTACTCTGCCAAAAAAATGGTATCAGTACAACCACACTTGTCAAGAAGGCAGAAATCAACGATATAAACCAGCAACCAAGCACAAATCTCACCAGTTAATAGAGTTGTCAAAAGCACGGTCAGGCTTTTTAGGGCAAAACTATTCCAGACCATCTTCAATTCTTATGCAATTTATGATTCTTATTTATTGAAGAATGAACCTATGCAACAGTGCAGAGAGTCCATAGACTGACTGTTTGAGTCGCAGCACGTTGCCACAAGAGGTTTCAGCCCCTGTTGGCTTGATGCTCAATATCAAAAACCGGTGGTTAATATTTCATGGGTGTGAATGCATGCATTTGGCATTTGGACTTTAGACCTCAATGTTCCCTCTCTGCCCCTCTTCCTTTCACTCTTTTTCTACTTTCCCCTCCCCTCTGCTCTTCTCTCACCCATCAGCAGGCTTTCCGCTCCCCGGCTCATATCGAATAGTGACTTCTCTGTCATTAAGACAGTCTTTTATGCCTGCAACTGCAACATCATTAAGGCTTTGGCTACTGTCGAGGCTTCCCTCTCACAGCTCAATCTTTTCCACATCATGTGTTTACTCACATTGATCTCCAATCGTCATGACCACACACAGGTGGATTATGGGAGCTAGAGAAAACAATGCAAATGTGTTAGAGCTCAACAACAGAATCTATGAGGAAGAGCCTTATAATATATCTGATCGCTTGCCTCACATAATGAGAATTGACCTTTAACATGATGGGATTTTACTTTAACATTCTGAATAGGCAATGGGAGTCAAATTGTAATATTGCTGGCATCATTCTCTATTTGAGCTACAGGAATTCTAAATCTATATACACTGCCATTCACAAGTTTTGGGTCAGTGAGATTTTTAATAGAAATTAATACTTTTAAAGTGTATTCATTTCATTAAATTGATCAAAAGCTACAGTAAATATATTTATAATGTTAAAAATGATTTCGCTTAATTTATAGCACAAACAACTGTTTGTCTATGAACATAGACATTTTTTGGCATTTGTAGAAGAAGTATGCACTAGAATTTAGCTAACTGGCTAGCGAAGCTAGTTGCTCTTTGTATATGTACTTGAATGCAACCAAAAATAGCAACAGAACTATACATTTAAAAGACATGTACAAACAATAAAACGTACTTACAGTTTGGAGCCAATAAACAGCAGCTTCATCTTTCAGTAATAGCCTTTGTGCAAATCCAGCATTGAACTCGTGTTGATTCTGGAAGCTGTCTTCAGCGGTGCATCCAGTGTAAAAAAATATCACAGATTATAATGGGTTTTATATCTTTCGCCGCACCGCTCGCGTCCGGTGAACACAACTCTTCCGCTTCCATTATACTGCGCGACATGGCCTCGCCACTTTGTTGCGTGTTCCCGGGGGCATGTTTTGCAGGGTTTATGATGTCAACAACCCGGGAAGAAGCTCGTTGTAGTCCAAACCGGTCGTTTTTGTAGGCATTAAACTTCTATAATTTTAAAAGACAATATCTCTGTTTGCATTGAATTTTCAGCGCTGTAACTTTGTAGATACTGTTTTTGCTCAAGCAGCAACATTACACACTAACTAAAAACCCTCACCGTAAAATCTTACCAACTGCAAAGTTTTGAACAGAAACGTAGTTCATTCCCATTAATTGTCACTTTTGTAATACATCCTTAGATTCTTGCCAGTTTTGGTCATCAACATGCATTTAATGCTTTTGATGGAGTGGTCTTGAAAATCCAAAGAAATGCTCCGCACTCCAGGCAAAATCCTGAAACTTTGACTTTGATAAATCCATATATTTTTATAAAGCCAGCCAATCAGATTGGAACTTGCAATTTTCAGACTATCTATAATTAGGAGAATTAATGACTTACAGAACTGTTAAGAAGAATAAATCTAGCTCATGATAGCAGCAGTGGAAAAGATCTACAGTACATGTGTTTATAACTGGCAGTCATTGCTAATGGTTCTGTACCTGAAGTGAAGAGTGTTTGATTGATGACTACAGTGTGTGGTAAACACTCTCCTCCTCTGCAGTGTGTCCGTGTACAGTGAGATACCGGAGCGGGTCACAGGCCCGATGCCAGCGGGCAGATCAGGTGGACTGGGCACAGTCTGTTGTCTGCTGTGAATCAGTAACGGGTTCAAGCGGGGGCACGGCTTGTTAGTAAACCACCTGTCAAGTGAGTGATGGAGCGATGTTAAGGAAAGAAGAAGAGGAGTATCAAATAAAATATGTATGCTGCTCTTGTTTTTTTCCTCACCGAACACTCCAAGAACTTTGGCTTTCTGTACAGTTGAGTAAAAGAATGGTGTCTGTAATGGCTTTCCTTTTCAAGTTAATTCACTTCATTTTCATTAGGGGAGATGTCCAAACTTGCATTAAGGTCTGCATTTATTCTGGTTTCACACTTCTCACAATCTAATTAATCCCTGAAGAATAAAGTAAGTGTTGTTATTGCTAACTAAAAAAATAATAATATTAAAATAAATATATATTGAAATAGTTTTAAATAATTGGAATAAAGCTGAAATAATCCATAAAAATTGGATTAAAATCTTGAATAAAACATATAATTGAAATAAATAAATAAATAAATAAATATATGAAACTGAAATAAAAATAAAGCTAAATAGAAATATAAAAATGATAAATCACATAAAAAAACTAAAAATATGAAGATATTTAAACAAAATCTAATTTAAAATATCAATAAATACTAGAATCATACAGAAAAAAAATGCTAAAGTAACAATAATGAAAACAGGATATAATTTTTTTCCAACAATGTTTGTGTATAACATAAAAGGATTGTGAAAGCTGCTTTATGCTGACTTAAAGGAATAGTTCACCCAAAAATGAAAATTCTGTCATTAATTACTCATCTTCATTTCGTTCCAAACCTGTAAGACTTTTGTTCATCTTCAGAACACAAATGAAGTTCTTTTTGATTAAATCTGATGAATGAATTGAAAATTTTCTGAAGAGACTTGATCACTGTATGAGGAATAGATTGAATTTTATTCACATATAAACATTGATTAGCTAACATAAACAGAAGCTCAACCGAACACGCTTGACACACGAGAACAAAGCTCTTGCGGAAGCTCAAACATGATGCGTAACACACGAGAATGAACCTCATTGGTTCAAGAAAACATGCCTGAGCTTCCATTTACCACAAATGATGTGCGTTGATGAATGTTTATATGTGAATAAAAGCCTAAATTCAATCTGTTCATCATATAAAGCAATCAAGTCTCTTCAGAAAATTTGGACTAATCCACTCAATTCATATGGATTAGTTTTACGATCTCTTTATGAACTTTTTGAAGTGACAAAGTGGTAGTTGCATAGCTGTCAATGAAGGGACAGAAACTTCTCAGATTTCATCAAAAAAATCTTCATTTGTGTTCCAAAGATGAACGAAAGTCTAACGGGTTTGGAACGACATGAGAGTAATGACAGAATTTTCATTTTTGGGTGAACTATCCCTTTAAACACTTTAACACAATGCCGATGGAACATCCTCATGATGTTAGTATGTTTTCTTAATAAAGGTGGAAAAACATTATAACAACATTGTATTAAAGTGCTTTCAAGCTGAGAGCAAGTTTCACAATGTTCTACAGTGCTGCATTAAAAGAACATCTTTGTAAACATCAGAACTTTTGTCTAGAGTTCCCACAATAATCTTTTTTTTACGTTATAGATAAAATATTTTTAATAACGTGGACAGTATAACTAACATGTATTTTACATACAAAGCAAATCCCCCAATGTAACATTAAAAATGAATGTTCTTTGAAGAAGTTAATACAAGAAAAAAAAAAAAAAAAAAAAAAATCTTCAGGAATATATGCTAAACTATTCTACTTGCATTAGGAAAACCAAAACAGAATGTTTAAAATGTTTTAGAACATAAATATATTATTTGGGTTAATTGTGAGCCTCGGTTTCTCCTGCCTTTCTCTCTCCTCTTCTTTTAGATGTGATCTAACTCCCTGTTCCTCTCCACACTGCAGGGGCTGGTCATTTTTAGTCAATGCGTGTGTGTCAGAGCATGAGGACCCAGGCTGTTATGAAACCCTCCAGGGCTCTTCTGTTGGTTCCAGGATCCAGTGCCATTTCTGGCCCTGTCCGCACCTGTACCTGGTGGTGCCCAGGAGCGTGTAAGGAGCATATGCCCGTGAGGGCAGCGGGAGGGTGTGTGGGCTAACAAAGAGGGACGGGGCACTTTGGCACTGAAGGATAGAAGCACAATAAAAGAAGCCCGATTGGTTTCCTCTCTGCAGGTTTTTAATTGGTTAGTGAGAGTACACCTGAGCCCCGTGGAGGCTGAGTGCACATAATGCCCAAAATATGCCACATGCAGAGATCCAGCCTCAGGATACGTCAACACATTGCCCACGCGCGGATACACAAACACAAAAACAAATCCCAAGCTCTCTCAAATAAAGGCAAATTAACAATGAAAGCAGACACTTTTATGCAATTACTCTGACCTTGCTAAAACGACAAACACCGGAAAGAACAAGATATTTGTGATGACACAGAGAGCAAACAAAGTAGATGAGTATAGAAAACTAAAAACTAACATTAAATTAAGTTAATTGTTTGGAGCCATGGCATAAACTGATTCTGAACAACAGTGTTTACATGCTCCGTATGACTAAAATGTCCGCTTATTCTTCAACTACATCCACTTTTATGTTCCAGGGGTTGGTTTTTATTTGATTTTCTTTCTTTTTTGTTATATTAAAACTGCTTCGGAAAGTTTTCACCATGCCTTAGTTTTCAAATGCATATTATGTATAGATATTATAGCTTTTCCCAAGCTTAGACTATGAAAAGCCAGTTAAAAATATGTTAAAAAACTGTACGAGAGGCTGTGCTGTATACAGCACTAGCCTTATTGCTTTTATAAAACGGTTAACACACAATACAAATATTAAAGCCAAAAATATGTATCAATGCAACTTCCATGAAGTAAACTTTCACTAAAGCCTTCCTTCCGTCAGAAATATAAATAGTCCCTCACCGTGAACAGCAACAGAAGTTACATTATTATGCCATTAGATGGCGGCAAAGACTGTCTTTATGAGTGTGTCAGTCAGTAGCGAAGACTTTTATATTGAAAAGACTGAACTGTTGTGAACAAAGAACAAGACGCAACTGACAAATGCTTTGACTAGTGCTGTCAGTCACGGGAAAACCCCTTAACTGTTAAAAGGACAAGATAATACATCAGACATTTAAACAGATTTTTTATTATGAACATAAGACTGGCCTGAAGGAAAATGCTAAATCTCAATGCAGGTAATAAACTCGCTCAATCGATCTCTGTCGACAATACTCTTCATTAAGCATCAATGAACAATATCACTTGAGAACATACAGTTTACATTGCTAAGAGTGGTTGCTAAGGGTGTTGTGTAGTGATACCAAAGTCCCTTTAAGGCAAGTCATTTGGTCATTTCACTCGGCGGCCATCTTTGAAACACCTCTCGGGCATGCAAGTGCAACTCCTATCTCTTTGAATGGGGAAACATCAAATTCTCCAAAACTGTTTGCCAAGCTTTCGATTAAATTTCATATTTGTAATCACCAATGAAATCTGACAACAACTGTCTCATTTTGGAGGCGCGTCTGACTGTTTCTATAGACCCCTTAATCGCCTACGTCACTGTGACGTCACTGCTCTAGCTGGAGGCAAAACATAAATAAGAACTAATAGCGGGCGCGCTAAAAGTTTGAGGTTTTGATTTTAAAATGTCGTCTTGTTGTGTTTTTGGCTGCCAGAATAGAAGGAACAGGACTTTTGGTTCAAAACTAAAGTTTTACCAGATCCCGGCAGACATTCCTTCACAGAAATCAAAAAGATAATTGTGGTTGAAAGCAATACGGCGTACAGACTGGATGGAGACGATCATAAATAATACTCGTGTTTGCAGTGCACACTTCATATCAGGTAAAATAATCTATGCATATGTAATGGTGTTTTGGTTTTATCTAGTACAAATCAGCACGTTTCTGTTTTATAGGTGAAAAGTCGTCAACTTTCAGCGCACTAGCTAGCTTAAATGTTAAACAAACATACAGCGATAGATGTGTGTGCCATCCTTTGAATGGTCTCTTAAAATAATTCACATTGCTAGCCATAATCATAGTTAGCCCAGCGTTAGGTTACATTAGACAATAAGCCTTGACAAAATTCCCCGAACCACCCGAAAGTAATTAATATGTTGTCTAGGAAATATCCAAAACTTAAATTAATTTCCAAAAATTGCTGTCACGGTCCCGCAGAGTCAGTGATTGTACATATTCAGACAGTTCTGAACCTTCTTCTGCATCTATGTTTAATAAATCCCTCCTAAAACATGCTAGCTTACGCTTGTCAGCATTGAGTCCAGCGTCTCTTTTTGCCTCCAGCTAAGCCCCGCCCACTATGAAATGTTGCAATGTTTACAAACTTTTAAGGGGTCTATAGAAACCTGTGCTTCTAATGGCCGCTGCAGTGACGCGATAAATTTACCAGTCGGCGATTGGCCCTCATTTAGAAGGCGGGACTTATTCCGCCATATTGCACGTTGCACTTTCTCCCATTCAAAACAATAAGAGTGACACTTTGTGTGTTATTCGATTGACCTTATTCCTGACTAGCCTACTGGGTTTGGAATTAAGGGTTGCACTTCCGGTTTGGGGAACTTCCATTTAAAAAGACTGAAACGAATCATGCCCATAGAGTTCTGAACAGCAGTTTTGAAGAGAAAATGAGGCCGCTGTCTATCGAAGGCCAAAAGGGCCAAAACGTGTGAAACTGATGCGTTAACACATAATTACGTCTTAACACGGCATTTACATGTTAACATAGCTGTCATCTATGCTGTGCGTCACCGCACGTCACTCCCGGAAAATGGGTAAAGAGGCGGGGAGGTGGTTTGAGCTGATGTGACTGGTTGCTGAAACCACCGCCTAGCTCGACATGACCATGTTAGCAGAGCTATCTATCTATCTTAGATACGATCTAAAATATTAATGAAGATAAGTTTTATCATTAGAAAGTTCTAAAGGTTTACTGTCTATCTGCTGTGTTTTTTTTTTTAAGATATAGATGCTCCAACACCAGTAGTGTTGTTGGGTGTGCAAATAACAACATGGAAAATCAAATAGAGATCGTGAGATGAATCCAATCTGTGGCACTTTGGTAAAATATGAGTGTCCATTGCAAAAAAAAAAAAAAAAACTACTTTTTGTCCATGAAAGATTTATATTTTGTCCATTGTTTGCATCACATTTCTTCTCAATGATCTGCTCTCTGTCATCGTTCTTCAAGAAATAATGCAATCTGAGCAGCCTTTATGTTGTAAAACTGTATACGATCATATCTAACAAACAAATGAGCCCATGTCCAAAGTATATTTTTTCAAAATAGTGCAGCGGTTTTAGTTATAATATCCAAGCAGTGCTGTCGGATTTTGATATCCTCCCGCCATTGTCATTGTAGTAAATCTCACAAACAAAACTTTCAGCCAATGCCACGATCCAACAACATGTGTTCTGTTTCTTCCGCATGCATGCACATCTACACAGACACACATCAGTTTCGAATATAATGCAGCAAGCCATATTTTATAATTGTATAAAATAATCGTGCACAAATACGGCTGAGATGCCAAATTCAGCGGCAGCTGAGGTAACATGACGGCTCACAGACAGCAGCGTAATCTACCTGTCACTCAAGTGACCACGCCCTTAATTATGCAGAATTTTAAGGCTTAATATAATTTAAACGGATGAGTTATAAAAAAATTCACCCCCCTCAGGCAAAATTAGCAGTATAGACCAAAACCACAATTTGAACCAACTTGTAAACATGTTTGTTTTTTTCTGCTATAAACTTGGCCAATTTAACATGGGACTCAATAGCCGCTTTTCCACTGTCGGGCCAGTGCGAGCCAGGGCTAACAGCGTGCTGGGCTGGGCCTGTGGCCACAGACCGTAGGCACAGAGGCCAAAATCAAGTTGCATTTCCACTGTCGATCCGCTAGCTCCGCAGCGCTGATCTAAAAACCGCCCTTAAACACACCTCCCTTGATCACACGTCACACAACCCAACCCATTTCAGCGTGTAGACCATCACCTGACTACGATTAGCTCCGCCTTTCACCTTGACCGCGCCTCAAGCCCCAGCTGGCCCGCTTTGGACAAAGGATTTCGGCGGGCCGAAAAACCCATACCTCTGGCACTGAGGAAGCACCGAAGAGGCACGATCGAGCCCTGGAAGTGACAGTGGAAACGCGACCGGCCCTGGCACGCACTAGCACGCCTGCCTTTGGCCCGGCAGTGGAAACGCGGCTATTGAGATTCTGCTCTCTTTTGGAGCCTGTCCCTAACGGCCAGTCGATGAATCGCAGTTTCTTCTGTATTGGTTTCACAAGAGACTGGGGGGAGGTTGCCGCTTGGGTGATACACAGAACCGTTTGGTGAAGCAGTCATAGCTGTATTTTATTGTGAATAAAACACAGCTATTGACATATCAGAATCAATAAGGACAGGAACGAACCGTTTTATAATAAATATATAAATATTAATTCTGAAAATGTTATTTAATATTATTTAGGATAAATAAAATGCTTATGAGTTGGCTATTTTATAGAAAATAAATCTTTAAATATGATATTGGTCACAGAATCCATAATGGCAGAAATGTTCATGTTGTTTCATATAAACTCACTGTTGATCAATTAAACTGAGAGAGTGAACAGAACAGCTGAAGAAACAGCCTCATTCGTGCACTGCATGTATTTTGCACAAAAGTTTTGAACATGCTAAGAGAAGCATTTAGTGTCAGCGTTATCATAGCAGCCTGTCAGAGAAAGACAGCAAGGCAGATAATGACAGAATATGCCGACTCAGCATGCCAAACCAGTGTGTAATTGCCATGTTTGCCTTGCCATCATATCTAAAAATATGCTAAGAAAGCTTCCTTCTCATGTTTCAAACAGATGAAGAATATGAAAATAAGAAACAGCATTCCACATTGTATCATGTGTAAGCCTCATTCTCATTCCTCCTCCAATAACTCCACAGCAACAAACAATTTCTTTATGTTCTTGTCTTATTTTCTAGTACAAATATCTAAATTCATGCATACTAAGAAAAAAGAAAAACTACATTGCATAAGGTATGAAAAATAGATTTAATTTACAATATATTTCCTAAAAAAATAAATCTTACTTTCTTATGCAATTTTGTTTCTCAAGTAAAAAAGATTTTTAAGTAATCTTAGAAAAAAAGACAAAAATACATAGAAAATTATTACAGCTAATAAGTGGATAAAAAAGTATATTTCTCTTGAAAACTATCTTTAAGCCTTTTTACGAAGTGATTCATCTTTCTAAACACAGATATTTAATGCATGAGCACAGGCATACCAGGGTCAGAAGGACAGGATGTAAAGAGCGGCTGGAATAGGGATCCCTGCTTGTTAAAATTCAGGCAGTTTCAATAAGCTGAGGCAGCGCATTCAAAGTCTCTATTCATACTAGCGCTGCTGATGCCTTCAGCATTTGCTGCAGATGACTTTGAAGTCGTCAGGGAATTGTGGCATGTCAACAGTCGAGCCGATATCAGCCAATACCCTCAAAGGGCAGTGGCAGGCATGTTAGAGACACCACAATACAGCATGACCTCTGCTTCATCTCTGTCTTTTACTCTACCTCCTTAGTTCCTCAGCACGCATTCTTTCTGTTGACGTATTTTCTTCCAAATATAGCCACACACAACAACACAACTCATAATTCATTCAATCAGTGGGCTGGTTAGTACGGTCCAGCTGGACCTTGTTGGTAGATGCGATAGTTACACACCTTGCATTCAACACCTGAAGAAAATTCACAGATGTTTGTTTACATCTGGCTGCCAGAGTTTGTTGTGACGGGAAGATGATAATCTCAATGATCTGTCTGAATGTTCAGCCATCTCTACAGTAGAATGAAGTGAATTATGTTTCGTAAAACTACCAACTATAAACCTTCTCAGATGTGTGTGTGTGTGTGTGTGTGTGTGTGTGTGTGTGTGTGTGTGTGTGTGTGTGTGTGTGTGTGCTTTTGTTTATATTACATTGTGGGGACCAAATGTCCCCATGATGTAATATAAACCTGAGTTCACCTACATCGTGGGGACCAGCCAGCGGTCCCCACAATGTAAATGGGTTTATAAATCATATAGAATGAGTTTTTGTGAAAAAGTAAAAGTTTGCACAGTTTCCTGTGAGGGTTAGGTTTAGGGGTAGGGGCAGGGTAGGGGGATAGAATGTACAGTTTGTTCAGTGTAAAATGCATTGAAGTCTATGGAAAGTCCCCACAATTCACAAAAACAAACGTGTGTGTGTGTGTGTGTGTGTGTGTGTGTGTGTGTGTGTGTGTGTGTGTGTGTGTGCGCGCATATATATACAGGGCTTGATGTTAATGCGGGTGGATTTCAGCAGTCACTCCTACTAGCCACTTTGGCGGGTTAAATTTTAATTTATTTTTCAATTGTAGTCTTTTAAAAAGGCAGTTGAAATAATAAACTAAAAGCAATGTTGTCAAAAATATAGATTTTTGATACTGAAATAGGCCAATCTGAAATGCTTTCAATACTCAATTTCCACAGAATAGATACACAATACCAACTGCGCTTTCTCACTCTCTCATCTCTCCAACAGCGACTTGACACACAAACCCGCCTCCCCTCACTCACTAGTTTAATTTGCTCCGGATGAATATTGTTGGTCAATTTCGGGATGGGATTGCGCATATTGCGCATAATTTTACTCATTAAAGAACTCAACTGAGAGGCGGCTATGCTCACACACTTTGGGTGTGAGCACAGCCGCCTCCCAATTGAGTTCTTTTTTGCTGCTTATTGCGCTTAAACAGTCAAATACACACAAAATAATCTCAAAATGCCATCTTGGTGAGTATTCACATAAACAGTTGTGTTTTAACGCATGTGTAACAGTATAATGGATCCATGTGTTAGGCTTAAAGTGACAGCAGCCTAATATACTGTATCTTCTGCCAAATTATGAGTTAATAAGAATATCTGTATGACCATTTTTCTCCATGGAATCGATGTCAAAACTGTTTCCAGTGAAAATTCTGAGTGGATAACTTTGGAAAACTACTAACTATTTCTAACTATTAACTAGTTGCTTAGCATGCATATTACTAGGATATTAACAGTTTATTAGTACTTATAAAGCACATATTAATGCCTTATTCTGCATTCTACATCCTTTAATCCTACCCAATACCTAAACTTAACAACTTACTAACTATTAATAAGCAGTAAGTAAGAGTTTATTGAGGCAAAAGTTGTAAATAATAATTAGTTAAAGGATTAGTTCACTTTAAAATGAAAATTACCCCAAGATGTACTCACCCTCAAGCCATCCTAGGTGTATATGACTTTCTCAACATGTTCTCCAACCAATATGCCTATACAGGTCATTTGTCACTTCCCTGAAATATGACCCATAGGAGCGTTTGCTAAAGTTGCGCCCCTATCGACAACAGGACACTTTCATTTTAATGCATTGTTCCCTTTTATCTAAGACATATTTTGGGTTTTGCGTAGCTCAATTGGCAGAGCATTGCAATATATAACACTATGCAATCATGTGATCATGCGATCGTGGGTTCGATCCCAAGGAATGCATGTGCTCATAAAGTGTAAATGCACTATAAATCACTAAGGGTAGGTTTAGGGGTGGGGTGGTTGCAGTCGTTAATAAAAAAGAAAATGAATTTTGCTAAATGGGAAATAGGACAAATGGTAAAAAGTCCACACATTGCATTTAAATGAACACGCATTTTGACTGGTAACGACAGTCATACGTCATTTCATGACGACAGACATAACACGACACTGTAATTATTTTTATGCCACTAGAGGGCGCATGACTTTAAAACGTAAATATAGGTCGTAATAAGGTGTTTGAAAAACGACCTATAGGTTCTTTTTTTTTTAGGACAGTCTGGACTTTCTTGTTTCTGATGAACACAATCTGAGTTATATTAATGAATATCCTGATGCGTCTTTATAATGGCAGTGAATGGGGGCAACAAGTTCGAAGCTCAAGAAAGTGCATCTATCAATCATAAACGTGTACTCCACACAGCTTCGGGGGGTTAATAAAGGCCTTCTGAAGTGAAGCGTTGCATTTGTGTAAGAAAAACATCTATATTTAACAAGTTATAAAGTCACCCTGATGTGCTAAAAAGTGTAAATATGACAGACAGACAGACAGACAGACAGACAGACAGACAGACAGACAGACAGACAGACAGACAGACAGACAGACAGACAGACAGACAGACAGACAGACAGACAGACAGACAGACAGACAGACAGACAGATAGATAGATAGATAGATAGATAGATAGATAGATAGATAGATAGATAGATAGATAGATAGATAGATAGATAGATAGATAGATAGATAGATAGATCCTTAGATTTTGTCTGAAATATGGTATGTTATGGTATGTCGTATGGTAAGCCTTTGCATCAGGACCAGGTCTATGATGCATACAAATCTGGGTAGTCAGCTCACTTGGACCATAGCCATGTTTCTCCAGACATGCAGTGATGGTCGTGGTTTTCACATGGCACAGACTGTAACAGACTAAGTATCCATTAGCTGTGCTTCCTTCCCTTTCTCTCCTGTGGAAAATGACTTCAGGCCAGTCTACTGTAGGAGCGTCGACAATGACAGATCACACACTCTCCCGCTGTTACTATGTGTGTGTCTGTCCCATACAGCATTATCTCCAGATGAGATAGGAAAGACACATAGTGGATCCCTGTTTAAAGGGCGAACAGAGGAGAGAGGGAGGTAGAGAGAGACTGAACGAGAGAAGAGAGAACATTTACAATCAGAGTCTGGCAGACAGCAGCTCTCATGGTGTGTTCAATGCAGACCTGATAACAACACCTGCTCTCAAACCTCCTCGTTATATATTTTTTCTCCACATCACTTTACATTGGCCGAAAAGGAATATGTAAGGGATAATGTACAGACAGATCATCATTTTCACAAAAAAGGGTCCCCATCCCATTGTGGAGCAGATTAGTAAATCAGTGCACATTTGGATATCAAATAGTCGATTTTTTTTTTCTTCTTCTTATCTTACTTACAGCTTAAGTTTCCACTAAGAAAACTAGTGTGACTCATTGGTCTAGAGGTAATGTTTCCGCTTTGAATATGTGATGTTTTTTGTTTTTTTACTGTTTTTTTTTTTAACTCACAAAGTTAATTTTTAACTCACAATTGCGCGTTTACATCTTGCAATCCTGACTTTTTTTTCTCAGAATTGAGTGATATAAAGTCACAATTGAATGGAAATAAAGTCAGAATTCCAAGATATAAACTAACAATTCTGACTTTTTTCTCACAATTGCGAGCTTACATCTCACAATCCTGACTTTTTTCTCACAATTGCATGATATAATTGCGAGTTATAAAGTAAGAATTGCGGGATATAAAAGTTCTAATTATTGAAATAAAATAAAGTCAGCATTGCGAGATATAAACTCTCAATTCTGGCTTTTTTTATAGCAATTGCGTGATATTAAGTCACAATTGAAAGGAAATAAAGTCAGAATTTCATGATATAAAGTTGCAATTGCAAGTTATAATGTCAGAATTGTGAGATATAAACTAGCAATTGCGGGATAGGGCCTATAAAGTTGCAATTATTGATTTGGAAATAAAGCCAGAATTGCGAGATATAGGCCCAGTTTCACAGACAGGTCTTAGGCTATATGCCAGGATTAGGCTTTATTTCAATTAAGTAATTTAAGTAGCTTTTATAAACATACCCTAGGAAAAAACATTACTGGTATGCGTCTTGAGACAAAACAACAGCTCTGACATTTTGTAAGATATGTCAGTGCAAGTTACTTTCAGTTAAAACAGCTCAAACATGCATTTTAGTCTAGGACTAGCTTAAGCCTTGTCTGTGAAACCGGGGGGATAAACGCAAGATATAAGTCAAGGTATCCCAACTCAAGAACTCAAGTTATAAACCTGAGATATAAACATTTTCTAACAATTGCATGATATAAAGTCACAGTTGTGAGCTATAATGTCAGATTTATAAGCTGGTTTTCACAGACAGAGCTTAGATTAAGCTAAGATTAAGCCTTAGTTCAATTAGGGCATTTAAGTAGCTTTTATAAATGTGCCTTAGAAAAAAACATTAATAGGCTTAAGCCTTGTGTGTGAAACTGAGGGATAAAGTCCAAATTGCGGGATATAAAGTCACAATTGAAAATAGTAAATAATAAAGTCAGACTTGCGAGATACAAACATGAATAATAAAGAATGTTTCCAGCACCTTGTTGAATCTATGCTACAAAGAAATAAGGCAGTTCTGAAGGCAAAAGTGGGTCCAACCAAGTACTAGCAAGGTGTAGTTAGTTGCCGACCTTCAGACTGACAGCAGAAGATCTATCGCAGCTTTTGCAGGACGTTTGACTGACACGTAACGCAACCAATCACAGTTTGTTTTGTTCCATGTCATGTTTAGGGACGTGGAAATGTAAAGTCTATGTCCCTAAAATAACAGACCAATGTGAACCTAATAAATTATTTTTTCAAGAATGTTGTGCAAGTTTACTGCAACAATGGAGCCGCAAACTTCACATACTTTTGAAAATCCAGCATTTAGTTTATCATGATAAGAGCTCATTGTCACAGTTGTAAACATGATGGCATTCTTGTTCCAGGAGGGAGTTTGGCATCACGGCATTTGTTTCCAGGCGGACCATTAAAGAACGCAACAAACACGATGACTTTGAAAATCCTGAAGTGTTTCCAGTTAAGTGTGCCATATGCATCAGACGTTCAACCAAAGATCCGTAGTTGCCAACATTTGTAATTTTTGTTTGTTTTTTAAGATAAGGTTTTTCATCTAATATTTATATTTTTTATACAACACTGGCTCACTGAAAAAAAAAAACAACTCAAACTTTTCCTGAAACTGGGATTCGTTCCTGCAGTGGGAAAAAAAGTGATGCTTTATAGTCCCACAATCACTAGTTTCTTAAGGGTTCATTGCACTTAACAGCACAAAACGGATAAGAAAGGAGACAGACTGAAAAAAGTATGAGATAAGCAGTAGTACAAAAAGAAGCAAAAGATGAGGAAAAACAGGGAAAAAGTCTTGGATATGGCTCAGAATGTAAGGATGTGAAGTGAACAGAGAGAGACAGGAAATGAGAATTCCTGTGATGAGATGTAGTTTGTCTCCCCTGAGAGGTTGTTTCCCAGGTTGTTAGGAAGAGGAAATAGGCCAGGCAAGATGAAGCGCACACACAACATTTTTCCCCCAAACACAACATTTTATTCAAACACTCCTATTTATCTGAGCCACCTTCAGACAGATGTGTTTTGGTTGCACTGTGGCAATCTGACATTAAAACACATACACACATTTGAATATGACAATCTCACAGCAAATGCCCGAGAGGAAGAAGAAAAGAAGGCACTCCATCACACGCTCACCAAGGCTCAATACAGGCATCAAATCTCTTCACCAAGATGTCATGGTTGTATCTGACAGAAGGAGACTGAACACGGCAGGAAGCATCTGGAGTACGTGAACGGTTTTCTGCGTGTGTGTTTGGATAGTCTTGCAGGTCTTTGACAGCAGGGGGGCTGGCGGATGCCATGTTATAATGTCTAAATAATGAGTTTGCTGACATTATTCTAGTGAGATGAAGACGTCAGAGTGTGTGTGCGTGTGCGAGTCTATATTCATCTCTGAACTTCCTGTTGTTCATCCTCTAAAGCAAGAGTTCTGCCTTAGATACGGCAACTTTGAAGTGATTCTGGTCTCCCTCCGTCTCCAGTTAAGTAGGCCTGCAACATTCCTTTATCTCCTGCCCTCAAGACACCGTATGGAAATGGATTCATGCAGAGCAGACTCATAAATAGCTCCAGAGTGGAGACGGGGTTTGCAGAAGTTTGACAGGGTGCGTAGACAATAGCTGAGGGTCTGAATAAAGCATGATTTCTGCAGCCTTGGCTCGTTATTTTATCAGTGAAGACACATCAGCATCAGCTCTCACTGTCAGACGAGAGGCTTCTCGCACGCTTCAGTCTGCCTCATCAGCTCACTGGCTGGAAGGCGTGCCGCTTGGAGAAACTGTGCAGAGCGATAATGGATTTTGGTCGCTCTGTTGCTGTTGTTGACCTATTCAGTTATTCGGTCATGAGGCAAATGCGAGAGCTTTTGCGAAAGACAGGAAAACAAAAAAATAAAGAGAGTAGTGGAGAGAGAATAACGGAGAGGATACTGAATGATTGAGTGTCTGAGAGGCTGCTACACTCGTACCTGTAAAGGAGAATATGTTCCTGGGGAATTCAGGGATTGCTCTTAGGTGCTGCTGTATAAGAAAGAACTTTTACTTCCTGCTGGGTTTCCAATAATGAATCCCGCTTTAATTATAAAACACACAAAGATAGAACAATAGAATGATGAATAGATATATAGAATGCTAGATAGATAGATAGATAGATAGATAGATAGATAGATAGATAATTTATTAATCTTCTAATCTTTTATTATCCTTGCAGTGCGTCAGTTATGCAGTGATGCGCAATGAAATTATTTTGAGGCAAGAGAATATATATAGACCGATCAGGCATAACATTATGACCACCTTCCTAATATTATGTTGGTCCCTCTTTCGCTGTCAAAATAGCCCTGACCCATGGAGGCATGGACTCCACTAGATCCCTGAAGGTGTGCTGTGGTATCTGGCACCAAGATGTTAGCAGCAGATCCTTTAAGTCCTGCATGTTGCGAGGTGGAGCCTCCAAGATTCAAACTTATTTGTTCAGCACATCCCACAGATGCTCGATTGGATTGAGATCTGGGGAATTTGGAGGCCAAGTCAACACCTCAACACCTTGTTGTGCTCCTCAAACCATTCCTGAACCATTTTTGCTTTGTGGCAGTGCGCATTATCCTGCTGAAAGAAACCACAGCCACCAGGGGAATACCGTTTCCATGAAAGGGTGTACATGGTCTGCAATAATGCTTAAGTAGGTGGTACGTGTCAAAGTAACATCCACATGGATGGCAGAACCCAAGGTTTCTGAGCAGAACATTGCCCAAAGCATCACACTGCCTCCGCCAGCTTGACTTCTTCCCATAGTGCATCCTGGTGCCATGTGTTCCCCAGGTAAACGACACACACGCACCCGGCCATCCATGTGATGTAAAAGAAAATGTGATTTATCAGACCAAGCCACCTTCTTCCATTGCTCCGTGGTCCAGTTCTGATGCTCACATGCCCACTGTTGGCGCTTTCAGGTTTGGACAGGGGTCAGCATGGGCACCCTGACTGGTCTGCGGCTATGTAGCCCCATGCGCAACAAACTGTGATGAACTGTGTTTTCTGACACCTTTCTATCAGAACCAGCATTAACTTCTTGAGCAATTTGAGCTACAGTAGCTCATCTGTTGGATCAGACCACATGTGCCAGCCTTCGCTCCCTATGCATCAATGAGCCTTGGCCGCCCATGACCCTGTCGCCAGTTCACCACTGTTCCTTTTCCTTCCTTGGACCATTTTTGATAGATACTGACCTCTGCAGACTGGGAATACCCCAAAAGAGCTGCAGTTTTGGAGATGCTCTGACCCAGTATTCTAGCCATCACAATTTGTCCCTTGTCAAACTCGCTCAAATCCTTACGCTTGCACATTTTTCCTGCGTCTAACACATCAATTTTGAGGATAAAATGTTCACTTGCTGCCTAAAATATACCGCCCACTAACAGGTGCCGTGATGACGAGATAATCAGTGTTATTCACTTCACTTGTCAGTGGTTATAATGTTATGCCTGATCGGTATATATACAAATAAATAAATCAGTTTCACCTTACACGTGCTGTTGAGGTGTGAGCCATCATTTTTAGACAGATTGTCAGATGGATGGATGGACGGACGGACGGACGGACGGACAGACCGACAGACCGACAGACCGACAGACCGACAGACCGACAGACCGACAGACCGACAGACCGACAGACAGACAGACAGACAGACAGACAGACAGACAGACAGACAGACAGACAGACAGACAGACAGACAGACAGACAGACAGACAGACAGACAGACAGACAGACCGACAGACAGACAGACAGACAGACAGACAGACAGACAGACAGACAGATAGACAGATAGATAGATAGATAGATAGATAGATAGATAGATAGATAGATAGATAGATAGATAGATAGATAGATAGATAGATAGATAGATAGATAGATAGATAGATAGATAGATGTAATTCAGTAAATTACACTCCCTGTTCAAATTCCAATTTAAACCTCTAGCTGGAAGTGGCCAGTTTTCACACCTCAAAGAGAAAGTTCTTCAATTCTGAATCCACCAGCATAGCTATACTAGACCAATGTGGAAATTAAAGCTAGTCTTTTCAAATAAATAAAGGACAAATAAATTATCTAAACAATTAGATGTTAAACAGCACAAAGACCGATATGAGCAAACCAGCAGGCACAGTGCAACTTCCAGAGGGCAGCGGGTTTGGCTGGATTACTTTGAGCCATGGCAGCCAGGTTTAAATTTCACAGTGAGAGACAAGCTGGAGTCCTAACCTCCGGCAGAACATGTTTCAAATACAGAACAGTGTGCAAATCCTCTCCTGGACCAAAGTCGGGCCAGAACCACCCAAGGCAGCCCAGGCACCCAGCACGAAGCCAGGAATACTGCCACAATCCATGGCGCCTATCTCTCTTTCGTTCTCCCTGCAGACGTGTGTTAGAACAGTGGCTGGCATGACGAATTTATGCTATGCTACAAAGACAAGTGTGCAGCTCTCTGAGATTGATCCTCCAGCCTTGTTGCTAACAGCTCAGATCCTCAAAAACAAGACCACAACCTTGCTCTGCACTGCTTAGCTAACAGTCTAATTAGCTGACCTGCCAAATAATGTATACTTGCTAGTTTGAAGCAACAACAGCTTTGGACATAATACTGATGAAAACAACTGAAAAGATAGAGTTTGATTGTATTCATCAGAAAGAAGAAAGTCATATACACCTGTGATGGCTTGAGGGTGAGTAAATCTTGGAGTAATTTTCATTTTAAAATGAACTAATCCTTTAACCAAAAATGAAAAAAAAAAAAAAAAAAAAAAGTGAAAAAAAGGAAAAATGGCTCTTTGGTCAAAGAAGGTTCCCGACCCCTGGTCTAATTGATCTTTTAGTCTAGTCTAGCTTGTCTCCCAGCCTCACCAACTGAGAAATGACCAAATGTGGATGGATGGATGGATGGATGGATTATGTGCAATAAATACATTTTCTCAAAGGGTTAGTTCACCCAAAAATGAAAATTCTGTCATTAATTACTCATCCTCTTGTCATTCCACACCCGTAAGTTCTTGGCGTTCTGGCGTAGAACCTGGAAGTGCTGAATGTAAACAGCATATGAGAATGACACAGAAGAGATGATATTGTTGAATAAAGTCATTATTTTTGTTTTGTTTTTGCACACAAAAATATTTTTGTCACTTCATAAAATTAAGGTTGAACCACTGCAGTCACGTGGGATATTTTAATGAGGTCTTTATTACCTTTCTGGACCTTGAAAGTAGTTGTCTATAGAAGAGTCAGACAGCTCTCAGATTTTCTCAAAATATCTTAATTTGTGTTTTGAAGATGAACAAAGGTCTACAGGTGTGAAACAACATGAAGGTGAGTAATTGATGACAGAAATTTAATTTTTGGGTGAACTAACCCTTTAACTTCAGTCAGTGTGATTAGGCTGGTAATCACCTTAGCTAGTCTAAACTGATATTTTCAGCAGGGTTGAATGAACATTTATCCCTTGGGCACACTTGTGGTTGTCACTTCACAGCAACACGGGCCATTCAAAACTGTTCAAAGATGCTCAATCCCAATTCGCAATCCATGACCACCAGTCACTCAAAAGAACAAGGTCACACTGGGTATAAACAGAACGTTAGACAGTGAGATAGAGACCAGAAGACAGAGAGCCAAGGGTGATCTCTCTCCCGGCAAGGTCGAGCAGCCCCCTGTCATTTCATTGCCGTCCACACCTGATCTCTGTGCTCGCTCTCTCTGCACCTCATCTATGCTGAGGGAAAGTGTGTGTGTGCTTTGTGTGTGTGTGCTGTGATTAATCTCAGTCAGGGGTAAATGAAAACCTTTAATAAGCCATCTTAGTCTCCTCAGAAAGAACTGCCACTCACTGTGGACACGCTGTCATTTGCATAGCTTCAATCAAGACCTCTCACATTGTCTCACCTGCTCCAGCGCTAGAATTTTAATTTGAGGTCTATATGCCCGTCTGAGATTTTCATTTTAACAAGTGGCTGTCTTTCAACTGGAATGACCGCCCCTGAGGAGAAAACTGCAGAGTTTCAGCAAAGTCACCATCGCTCTTACACTGATTGGGATTTGAGTCCTTAATGTGGTTCACACAGAGTATGGTTATTTACAGAAGTGACAACTGCATTCTATAAACAAACTCACACAGTGTCCACAGTCACTGTTCGCCACCCGAGCTGCTCCCATCAGTTTTGTATTCCACGCGCGACTCAATTGCCGTGTCGTGTGCGGCAGCACAAGGCGCTACAAAGGACGAGAGACCTAAGTGCAATGGTTATAGGTGTCCGGCTAGCGCATGTTCACATTGAAGCTGTTGTCGGTTAATGAAGATTTCAGTTGATGGATGAACTCACATCTCAGCTGGATTCAGTCCTGTCAAAAGTGATACGCTTTTTCAGTTTTATGGATGTTGCCATCTTTTAAATTACTTTGGTCACTGACGCTATGGTTACTAGTAAGAGAACTGCTGTAAGTTGCTGCATTTCAAAACTCACACCTGTAAGTAAAGTCGTATGTTAATCCCAAAAACTGACAGTTTGAACGTGGCCTTATTGACATTGAGGGTTCCATGAAGAACCTTAAACATCCATGAAACCTTTCCATTAGACAAGGGATCTTTACTGTATATTTGAAAATGTTTTTTTTTTTTTTTTTTTTAGATTAAAATGTTCTTCAAACTAAGGTTCTTTTTAAGAATTGTTGACTGGATGGCAACCAAAAATGGTTGTTCTATAGCACTGCACAAACTTTTGGAACCTTTATTTTTAAGAGTGTACAATGACTGTTTGTATGGACCGCAGGCTGTCAAACTCTAAAATGCACAAAATGCAGTTTTTATGACTTATGCGGTACATCCTGGTCTTCTGAAGTCATACAGGCCAACATTATAGCAAATCACTCATGCAAATCAAGTTGGAGTTTATGGATCAGGATGGATGACATGACATCAAACATCAGTGCTATATACTGAGATGCATGAAGGATTTGATTTGAAAGTGAATAATGACTTAAATATTAGCCTTTATTAAATAAATATTAGCATTTAGAGTGTTATATATATATATATATAGAAAGTTAGAAATTAGAAGTTAGAAAGTTAGAATGTTGTAGAAAGTCAACCATCACTGCAGCCCTCCACCAGTCGGGGCTTTATGGCAGAGTGGCCCAATGGAAGCCTATCCTCAGTGCAAAACAAATGAAAGCCCACATGGAGTTTGCTAAAATGGTGAGAAATAAGATTCTCTGGTCTGAGGAGACCAAGATAGAACGTTTTGGCCTTAATTCTAAGCGGTATGTGTGGAGAAAACCAGGCACTGCTCATCACCTGTCCAATACAGTCCCAACAGTGAAGCATGGTGGTGGCAGCATCATGTTGTGGGGGTGTTTTTCAGCTGCAGGGACAGGGCGACTGGTTGCAATCGAGGGAAAGATGAATGCGGCCAAGTACAGGGATATCCTGGACGAAAACCTTCTCCAGAATGCTCAGGACCTCAGACTGGGCCGAAGGTTTACCTTCCAACAAGACAATGACCCTAAGCACACAGCTTAAATAACAAAGGAGTGGCTTCACAACAACTCTGTGACTGTTCTTGAATGGCCCAGCCAGAGCCCTTACTTAAACCCAATTGAGCATCCCTGGAGAGACCTAAAAATGGCTGTCCACCAACGTTTACCATCCATCCTGACAGAACTGGAGAGGATCTGCAAGGAGGAATGGCAGAGGATCCCCAAATCCAGGTGTGAAAAACTTGTTGCATCTTTCCCAAAAAGACTCATGGCTGTATTAAATCAAAAGGGTGCTTCTACTAAATACTGAGCAAAGGGTCTGAATACTTAGGACCATGTGATATTTCAGTTTTTCTTTTTTTAATAAATCTGCAACAATGTCAACAATTTTTCTGTCAATATGGGGTGCTGTGTGTACATTAATGAGGGAAAAAAATGAACTTAAATGATTTTAGCAAATGGCTGCAATATAACAAAGAGTGAAAAATTGAAGGGGGTCTGAATACTTTCCGTACCCACTGTATATAGCTTGTTAGACTCTGGTCACTAAAAACCGTGAATCTCATTTTGTGTTTCACAAAGAAAAAAAACAACCAGTTTGGAATGACACGAGTGTGAGTAAACATGTCAGAAATTATTGCGTTAAGATATTGAAGTCATTCTAGGTCACTGATCGAATAAGCATATTAGTGACACTGACCATATTGGACAAAAGGTCAGATGTTTTTGTTTCCATTGAAGCACAAGATGCTCTTTGGATCATGCTAAAAACCACATGATCATAGGGTTCATGCAGCTTCAGTGCTTCTGTTATTATAGCAAAACATTTATTTATTTATTTATTTTTCTTTTTCATCAAATTGTTTGTGCTAATAGTAATTTGTAGTGGGGGAAATGTAAATGCATTGAACATATTTTCACTAGTGGACTTTTGACAGGAATAATTCACATAAAATAATGTTTTGTATAATCAAAGTACACTTACGCATATATTCCAAATTATTTAGCTAATTTGGCTGAAGGTCTGGACTCCATGGCAGTCTTCATTGGCTAAGGACTGCCCAGAGGCCGACTGACTGATATGTAAATCAACCAATCACAGTTTGTTTTGTTCAGCGTCATGTTTAGGTGTGAAAATATAAAGTCGATGTCCCTACAATAACAGACCGGTGTGTAAAACTCTTGAGTGTATTTTAAAGAGTCTATGCCGCAAACTTTACATACTTCACATACTTTTGAAAATCCAGCGTTTAGATGATCCTGATAAGTGCTCAAAGATGTAAACACGACGGCTTTCTTCTTTCATGAGGGGGTTTGGCGTCACAGAATCTTTGATTCCAGGCGGACCATTAAAGAAAGCAATACACACATTTCCCGGAAATCATAATTCAACCAATCAAATGACAACTTTGAAACTCCTGAAGTGTTTCCAATTTTGTGTACCATATGCATCAGACGTTCAGCCAACGGTCCGTGGGCGTGACGTCTGAGGCCGAGACCTGATAAATGACTAGCTTCAACAAGCCAGAATCCATGAAAAAAGCAGATATAATCTACAAACATCAAGTTATGTGGCCTACATATGTGTAGAACATCCATTAATGTTGAAGTGATATGGCTTGTAAAAAACTAAGCAAACAGTTTTATTATTAACAGACACTGTGGTTAAATGATTTTTGGTTAAACTGATTAATAAACACCCAGATTCCAATCATTTAATTGGCATTTGATTAAACTGGTGAGCATAGACCCTGGAGCAGATCCAGACTGTGGAGCTTCACTCGTCCAGCTGAAGATAAGCCTAAAGCTTAGCAGGACAATTAAATAGGTTTGAATGGAACACTGGGTAAAGCCTCTCTAGCACAAAAACTCTGGATCAGTTTTGAAAGTTAATGATTTCCCCGAGACACCAGCCTGAGTCATTATCCTTGGATTTGTCAAGGAGACGCTGAAGAGCCCCAGTGAAAATCCAAACAGATTAAAAAAAGAAAATACTAGAAAAAAAAGAGAACATTTTTGTTCATTGAAGACCTTTTTTCTCTTTACAAATGTAATTGTATTTGGTAGAAAGTGAGAAAGAGAGAACTCGTCTTCTGTTTTCAGAGACAAAGTTTGTCGCATTCATGACATAATATTCAAGTTGATTCAAGACTTTGGACTGTCTTCTAATTAAGTTTTAACTCTCTTTGTCTCCATAATTGAACTCATTTTAGAGGATTTCAAAGTGATAAATCTGGCACAGAGTCTGAGCAGGTCCAGAAGGCGAGAGTGAATGAGAAACAAGACATGCAATTTTAGAAATACACTTACCACAGTATTCATCTCTTGTTTTAGACTTGACAGGAAGGAAATGAAGTTTGAAATCATTGCAAATGAGAAACTATATTCGTCCTTTTCAATGTAGAATAGAAATGTTTAAAAAAAATCTCTGCTAGAAAAAAGCTTAGGCCACACTTGTCCAGGCTGTTTATGCTGGTTTGGCAGAAGTCTAAACTCATTAACCTGAATGGTATTTTTGGTGAAGCTGGTTGACTAAAAACAAGCATGTTGCACCAGGTTTGACATCAATTACCTCAAATGTAATTTGTAATTTTGTGCATTTGTATCATTTAAATGTATGCAAATGAGATTCATGACTTCAGAAGACTTGTAGATTACCCTTTATTTAAATATTCCACTTTAGACATTCTAGTAACTTTGCAACTCTCAGAGTATTAGCAGACTGTTACAGTAGGTTAGGGTTAGGGTTAGTAGAATAATTTGATGTGCTTGCAAAGTTACTTATATTCAGTAGAAAGTCTGTTGAGGGACCATCAAAAAGTATTAGCAGATATAAAGCAGACAGTCTACTAATGCACTTTAATTGCACTTTATTTTACAGTACGTCCACTCACACGTACTTACAGTGTACTTGCTTAAAAAATTATTGGGTAATATAAGGTAACTCATGGGTTATGGTTAGGTTTAGGGGTAGGTTCATGGTTAGTACCTAGTAGAGCTGTCTAAATTACCAACTTCGGTACCAATTCAGTACTGAAATTTTAAAAATGTGATGCTTTGAGTGCTGTTGAGCAGGTTGGCCATTGTGTTAATGCACTCATTGGATAGGTCAGTGGTTGACCTCGATGATCAGCGCTTCAAAAACACATTGTAAATAGTCATCAATGACGCTCATCATCGAGTGCTTACCAAGCGGCAACCTCCCCCTTTCTCTCGTGAAGCCAATACGGAAGTAACTTAAACTGCGATTCATCGACTGGCCGCTAGGGACAGGCTCCAAAAGAGAGCAGAATCTCATAGAGTCCCATGTTAAATTGGCCAAGTTTATAGCAGAAAAAAACATGTTTACAAGTTGGTTCAAATTGTGGTTTTGGTCTATACTGCTATTTTTGCCCTTCATGACAACTCTGAGGGGGGTGAATTTTTTTATAACTTATACGTTTAAATTATATTAAGCTTTAAAGTTCTGCATAATTAAGGGCGTGGTCACTTGAGTGACAGGTAGAGTGCGCTGCTGTCTGTGAGCCGTCATGTTACCTCAGCTGCTGCTAAATTTGGCATCTCAGCCGTTTTTGTGCTTTTTTTTCTCGATTATTTTATACAATTATAAAATATGGCTTGCTGCATAATATTCGAGACTGATGTGTGTCTGTGTGCATGCATTCGGAAGAAACAGAACACACGTTTTTGGATTGTGGCATTGGCTGAAAGTTTTGATTGCGAGATTTACTATGACAATACCAGGAGGATATACAACTCCGACAGCACTGCTTGGATATTATAACTCAAACTGCTGCACTATTTTGAAAAAAATATACTTTGGACACAGGCTCATTTGTTTGTTAGATACGATCGTATAACGTTACAGTTTTACAACATAAAGGCTGCTCAGATTGCATCCTTTCTTGAAGAACGATGACAGAGAGCAGATCATTCAGAAGAAATGTGAAATGTTTTTTTTTGTTTTGCAATGGACACTCATATTTTACCCAAGTGCCACAGATTGGATTCATCTCGCGATCTCTATTATAAAGGTATGAAGTCCCATTTTAAGTTTCCATGTTGTTATTTGCACACCCAACACAAATTACTGGTGTTGGAGCATCTATATCTTAAAAAAACACCGTAGATTGACAGTAAACCTTTAGAACTTTCTGATGATAAAACTTATCTTTATTAATAATTTAGATAGTATCTAGATAGATAGCTCCTTTGCCTGCTAACATGGTCACGTCGAGCTAGGCGGGCGTGGTTTCAGCAACCAATCACATCAGCTCAAACCACCTCCCCGCCTCTTTGCCCATTTTCAGTTATCCGGGAGTGACGTGCGGTGACGCGCAGCTAAGATGGCTGCGGCCTCATTTTCGCTTCAAAACTGCTGTTCAGAACTCTATGGGTGACGTCACGGATGCTACATCCATATTTTTTTACAGTCTATGGTGCTTACACAGATACACACAGGAGGGTTTGAAAGCAGGCGTCTATCGTGGACCAGTACGTTGATAGATGCCTGCTTTCAAATGCTCCTGCTTTCAAAACGCTTTCAAATTCAAACACTTCTGTGTGCTTTCAAATGTTCCCGTGTGTTGATCATTATAGCCAATCACAGACATATCTGATGAGCATGTGAACACAATGGCCAATCAGAGGTGTTTACGAATCCCCTCAACAGTGCTCAAAGAGTCACATTTTTTAAATTTCAGTACTTGGTACTTGGTTCTTTTGACAACTCTAGTACCTAGTTATGACCCAGTTATTGCAATCACTATAAGTACATGTAAAAGGACTTAATTTTACAGGACTGTAAAATAAAGTGCTACCAATACTCTAATGACTGGTAGTTGACATGTAGTTGCAAAGTTATGTATAGTTAGTAGAACATGGAGTATTGAAATAAAGTGTTACTGACTTGTATTATAGTGCCTGAGTTATATAGACCACAATGTTGGTGTCTGACAGCCAAAACATTTATGCATCATTATAATGCATAGGCCTATATACATTGTTATATAAGATTATAAGAAAAAATATCCAATGAATTCTCATTTCTGGATGAACTTTCATCACATACTGGGGACCAAAATCAGTAATACAACACATTTCACTAGATTACCAGGCCAATCTGATTTACCAAAGACTCTGCTATGAAAATTATAGATAGGGAGTCTGGTTGATAGGTCAGGTTACTGAATCATGTGATTTAATTCAACATAGCAATAAGGAAATCCACAGCTTTATTCATCCCGGATTGGGTCTACAAAACCGATCTGCGTCATTTCATCCTATTACTGATAGACTCTAAACACTTCTGCTCCTTTGACACATCAGGGAATGGCGGTTTAAGCACAATCCCTGCCTAATGCTCTGATGCATTATTCAGCGATTGACCTGTTCTCTTATGGAGAGTAAAGTCCCCTGGATCTGTCTAAATGCTGGCTAGAATGCAGCGCTGATGTAAAATGCATGTGTGCTGATGTCACCTCTCCCCTTTCCTAAAAGCTCTCATCTCCACAGACACAACCGAGAGGAACACCGCAGCATTAAAAAAAAAAAAACTACCGCAGTACGACTGCACCATCAAAGCATCATCTCTGCTCTTTAATTAGACCCTCTGCACTGTACACACCACAGGCAAAAGGAAAGGAAGCAATGAAAAATTAACAGCACAAAAAAAGAAAAAAAAAGAAGAAGAAAAAATGGTGTCAGTCATTCTATTTGAATGTGATAGGACTTTTCTTTTTGATTGGGCTGGAGTGCTATGTAGAGCAGATCTCAGTTCCCCCGGAGAAATCAACACTAGAATAGAGGGCAAAGATTCAGATTGAAGTAGAAGCACAAAAACCTTTATTAGGGCTCGCTAAAATTCAAAATCCCTGGTAGCCCTTTGGGCAGGCACTCTTTAGATTTTGGTACCCTGAATTAATTTAACTAGCCAGAATAAAAAATGTAGAAAATGAAAGTGAAAGTGACATTTTGTGTGGTGAAATATGGTGTCCCATACTCAGAATTTGTGCTCTGCATTTCACACATCCAAGTGCACACCCACAGCAGTGAGTATTGAACACACACACACACCGTGAACACACACTCAGAGAAGTGTGCAGCAGCGCCCGGGGAGTGATTGGGGGTTAGGTCAAGGGCACCTCAGTTGTGGGTAATGAGAGTGGAAGAGAGCGCTGTTCATTCACTCCTCCCACCTACATTTCCTGCCAGTACTGAGACTCAAACCCGCAACCTTCGGGTTACAAGTTCGACTCTCTAACCATTGGGCCACAACTGCCCCTAAATTGGGTAACAAAACCTCAATCAAAAACATTTTCTCTGGCTGTCCCTTCTTCATCCTGACCTGTCTTTTTTGGCTGAGTAGAACTAAAATACCGGTGTAAATCCATGCACCTATTAACATTTTCACACACACACGTCAGCGATTTTTGCAATTTTCTCCACTGTGCATGCAATCTCTATCACTTAGCAACAGTAAATTAAGTGAGAATGACACTACTTTACAGGGGGTGGCAACACCAATTGTCTTTCCCAAATGTCAGAAGAAGAGAAGGCAAGGTGGATGCAGCCGGTGTCATGACAAATAGGGTCCTCCCATGAAATCGGTTCTCTCAACTATCAGTAAATTATTATAAGTACATACAAACTATATTCTTTTTCCTTTCTTTTTTTTTATGTATACAGTGCCCTCCACAAATATTGGCACCATTAGTAAATATGAGCAAAGGTGGCTGTGAAAATAAATCTGCATTGTTCATCCTTTTGATCTTTCATTAAAAAAATTCACAAAATTCTAACCTTTCATCAAAGTAATACAATTGAAAGTAAGGGGGAACTCACAATATGAAACAAATGCTTTTCTCTAATACATGTTGGCCACAATTATTGGCACCCATAGAAGTTATTACGAGTAAAATAAGACTGAAGTATATTCCCATTTATATTTACATTTTTTAGCACACCAGGGTGACTAGGAGCATGAAATTGTCCTGCCATGACTTCCTGTTCCACAAGAGTATAAACATGAGGAAACACAAAGGCCAAATTCCCTTAATCATTCATCACAATGAGAAAAAAACAAAGAATATACTTCTGATGTGCAGCAAAAGATTGTTGAGCTTCACAAAATAGAAAATGGCTATAAGAAAAAAGCTAAAACATTGAAAATCCCCATTTCCACCATCAAGTTGTTATCAAGTTGCCAAGTTGTTACAAGATGTTACAAATCTGCCTGGAAGAGGACGTGTGTCTAAATTGTCCTAATGCGCTGTAAGGAGGAAAGTTTGAGTGGCCAAAGACTCTCCAAGGATTACAGCTGGAGAATTGCAGAGATTAGCTGAGTCAGACATGACTGGAACTTCAAAGGGGACCGGCTTCTATGGGCAGATGAAACTAAAAGAAGAGCTTTTTGGCAGCAAACCCACCAGATGGGTTTGGTGCACACATTGGTAAAAAGTACCCCAAGCCCACGGTTAAATATACTGCTGGATCTTTAATGTTGTGGGCCTGTTTTTCTCAGGTCCTGGACATCTTGTTCAGATGCATGGCATCATGGATTCTATCAAATACCAAACAGATATAAAACAAAACCTGACCGCTTCTGCTAGAAATCCTATAATGGGCCGTGGTTGGATCATCCATCAGGACAATGATCCAAAACAAACGCCGAAATCAAAACAAAAATGTGTCTCTGAACACAAAATGAATCTTCTGTCATTGCCATCCCAGTCCCCTGACCTGAACCCTGAAGAAAAGTGGAGTGAACTGAAGAGAAGAAGCACCAACATGAAGCTGGGAATCTGAAGGATCTGGAGAGATTCTGTATGAAGGAATGGTCTCTGATCTCTTGTCAGTTCTCCAAACTCATTAGGCATTATAGAAGAAGACTCAGAGCTGTTATCTTGGGAAAGGGACGTTGCAATAATTGGGTGCCAATAATTGTGGCCAACGTGAAATAGAAAAACATTTAATTCATAATGAGCTTTTTCCCCCATTTTTAATTGTTTTACTTAATGAAAGGTTAGAATTTTGTTAATTTTTTGAATGAAAGATAAAAGGATAAACAATGGAGACTTATTTTCACAGCTACCCTTGCTCATATTTACTAAGGGTGCCAATATTTGTGGAGGGCACTAGATGGTGCATAATAAAACAAATTGAATGTAATTTATTTCACTTGATAAACTGTTAATTCATAAATAATAATAATAAAAGTCTATTAAGTGAAAAATTGAACATAATTACATTTTCATAACTTAAGTATTTGTACATTTAACACTTAATTTAACACAATCACATTATAGATGATTGTGAATACATGTAGGGTAAATGCAAATCTGTGTATAAACTAAGCTATCAGGCTAATCGGGTATCTGTAAGCTATGCTAGTACATAAGCTAACTAATACAGACATTAATGATCTGTTAAGGATGCTGGTGTAGAGAGACGAGGCAGATACGGATTTCCACAATCGTAAGAGACTTTAATAGAAACAAGGGCAGGAACACCAAACGCAAACATAACACAACAGAGAACGGACCAGGAGTGCAGGGAGTGAGTGCAATATATGGGGAGTGCTGACAATAGAGTCCAGGTGCAGGTGATGAGTGCTGATGAGGAGTAGACGAGGGAAGTGAGTGCAGGTGTGGAAACAGGAGGATCATGGGATATGGAGTCCAGGAAGACAAGGGATCTGTAACAGTACCTCCCCCTCCCGGTAGGCGCGTCCTCGCGCCGTAAATAGAATAACCGGGAGGGGGGGCGGGCGCCCTGGAGACCTCATGCAGGTGCCGGGGGAGGAGTGGACTGGAGTGGAGGTCTCCAGGGCGGATCCATGAGCCATGGCGGGTCTGGAGCCTTGGCAGGCCACGGCGGGTCAGGAGCCTTGGCAGGCCACGGCGGGTCAGGAGCCTTGGCAGGCCACGTCAGAGGCCCACCCAAATGTGTGGCGCCCACATGTCCCCCACCCACGGGTACTTGGCCCCCCCCCAAAAAATACTTGGAGAGGTTTAGGATCATCTTGAGGAGTCCAAGGAATAAAGTCAATGTGTGGGTGGAGGAGCATGAAGCTGGTTTGGCGGCGGATACTGGAGCTGGTTTGGCGGCGGATACTGGAGCTGGTTTGGCGGCGGATACTGGAGAACTTTGCTCGGCGGCGGAGACTGGAGAACTTTGCTCGGCGGCGGAGACTGGAGAACTTGGCTCGGCGGCGGAGACTGGAGAACTTGGCTCGGCGGCGGAGACTGGAGAACTTGGCTCGGCGGCGGAGACTGGAGAACTTGGCTCGGCGGCGGAGACTGGAGAACTTGGCTCGGCGGCGGAGACTGGAGAACTTGGCTCGGCGGCGGAGACTGGAGAACTTGGCTCGGCGGCGGAGACTGGAGAACTTGGCTCGGCGGCGGAGACTGGAGAACTTGGCTCGGTCCAAAAGTCTATAAGCCAGGCCACCTCACTTGGTGGCTCGCACAGGGTTGGAGCTGCAGGCTCGGAAAGGGCTGGAGCGGGCTCTGGAGATACTGGAGCGGGCTCTGGAGATACTGAAGCCGGCTCTGGAGATATTGGAGCGGGCTCTGGAGACACTGGAGCGGGCTCAGCGGAGACTAGAGCGGTTTGCTTCCTCTTCCTCCGCTTACGGGACCCAGTTGAGGAGTGTGGGTTCCGTGTGGGGCAGGAAGGAAGTTCACTGGAGGGGCAAGCGGAGGAATACGGAGACTGACTAACTGGCCCGGCTGACCGTGTTTCTGGACGGACTGAAGACCAACACTCATCCACATAGAATTGGGAATTATTCAAAAACAAAATAAAATTGATAGTTTCACTTAAGGAGAGACGATAATCAGGTTCATGGAGACGGAGAGTGTTGTCATCCAGACCGTCCAAAAACAGGGCGATTAAATTAGCATCGGACCAGTCAGACAGATAAGCCAGCTCAACGAACTCCTCCACATACCTCTCCAGTGAACGACCAACCTGAAGAAGCCCGATGAGGCGATCGCCAGCTGACAGATGAGAGAGAGGCGTAGGAGGAGCAGGAGCCAGGGAGCCGGTGGAAGTCTCCATTATTCTGTGGAAATCCAGCATAAAGGGTCCGTTCTTCTGTTAAGGGTCCGTTCTTCTGTTAAGGATGCTGGTGTAGAGAGACGAGGCAGATACGGATTTCCACAATCGTAAGAGACTTTAATAGAAACAAGGGCAGGAACACCAAACGCAAACATAACACAACAGAGAACGGACCAGGAGTGCAGGGAGTGAGTGCAATATATGGGGAGTGCTGACAATAGAGTCCAGGTGCAGGTGATGAGTGCTGATGAGGAGTAGACGAGGGAAGTGAGTGCAGGTGTGGAAACAGGAGGATCATGGGATATGGAGTCCAGGAAGACAAGGGATCTGTAACATGATCATGGTCAAGTTATCATAAAATTATTTTGTAGGAGCTGTAATCGGGGGCTAAAGAGAGTAACTATTAGAAGTCATTTGAGCAAGGGAGGACCTGATTTGTCAGCACACCTGTCAAAGAGAAGTAAACACACACATAAGCCAAGTAATAAATCAATAAATCAGCATGATCAAAAACTTCTGTGATTACTTCAAATAACAAGTCGAGATTGAACAATGCGAATCAAGGAAGGAATTTTATTTCACACTTTTCCGGGCAGGGTGGTGATACATTTTGGTCGATTTTATGAGCCCTGCTTTATTCATTCATACCACTCACAATCCAGATTAACCAAGCATATGCAATATACACTCTTAAAAATAAAGGTTCCAAAAGGGAGTTCTCACAGCGATGCCATAGGAGAATCATATTTGGTTCTCCGAAGAACCTTTCTGTGAACAGTTCTTAAAAGAACCACATTCTAAGGAACCATTTGTGCAATGGAAAGGTTCCATGGATGTTAAGGATTTTGGGACATGTGTATTTACAGTAAATTAAGTCATTTTCCTTCTTTTCAGCAAAAACACATCTACTTTCTATGTAAATTAGGTGAATTATAGAATTTTTAATGTATTGCAGTAAAAAAAAAATACCGTAATATAATGGTTGTTTGAATTTAATCAGCATAAATTAAAGGGAGTACAACAAATGCTATAATACTTCAAATGCTTCAAATAAAAATATTAAATGGTTCTAAAAAAAAAAAAAACAATTATAAATTTCTTATTTTTTCTTTTGATTTTTGGGGTGAAATACGATCCAGGCTGTTTCTTGAAAGGATCTGTGAGATTCGTCTATCAATATCTTGTGTAAAGTCTCTTTTATCACAGGCTTCTGTCAGTCTGCAGGCTTTGGCAAGCATTTGGGTCTGTATGTGTGTGTGTGTGTGTGTGTGTGTGTGTCTGTATAATTATCACTAAGCAGTTACACACTCTGTGTCTCTCATTTCCAGTCCATTTCATGGCCCATGTTTTATTCATGCCTAACATGCTTGTTTTACTAAACATGATGCTGCTACGCTTGGGATTTGGGTATGGATCCAGTGCCAGGACTGGATGCAGAAAAAGAGAGATGGACAGATATAGAAATAAAGTAAATGAGTGACAGATAGGAATGAAGCAAGGAAGGAAGGAAGGAAGCAAAGAAAGAAAGAAAGAAAGAAAGAAAGAAAGAAAGAAAGAAAGAAAGAAAGAAAGAAAGAAAGAAAGAAAGAAAGAAAGAAAGAAAGAAAGAAAGAAAGAAAGAAAGAAAGAAAGAAAGAAAGAAAGAAAGAAAGAGCGGGCAACCCTGGCTAATATTACAAGTGCCAGTGTAGCTGTCAGAGGTGGTGCCAACCAACCCCATGATCCACAAAGGAGAAGAGGACAGGAAATGTGGTTCCACAAAAAAAAAAAAAAAAATTAAAGACCCGCATTATTCATCTGACTCAAACACACACACACACACACATCATTTTCGTATGCTGCAGAAATATGAGCACAGGATCAAAGCAAGTGCCAATCCTGAGCAGTGATTGAAATGGCTCCAAATGAGCCACTGAACTCAATCCACCTGCAAGCAGTGGCACAGGAACCATCTGAAAAAGGTCGGATGGACACATTATAAAATATATCAGCCTGGCTCATGAATATTAAACATGTCACATAGTCCAGTAGTCATGTCTGATTTGCGTAATGGCAGACATTAGTAAGTTGGTGTGAACTACAGTAGGATTTCCACTTGGAGAATCTTACCATGATGCTTTAATTTGGAGAAACTAACTAGAAGTAGTAACACTAAGTCATCATTTTTTTTCAGCAGCATTAGCAGTATTGTTATTGTTAATTAAAACTAAAACTAGTATAAATCGCTTTCAGTCATTTAAATAAAGCTATAATAAAATAGAAATTACATGAAAAACCTAAACTGAAAAGATTGGTTAACTTCAGAATTAAAATATCCTGATAATTTATGTCTTTCTTTCTTCAGTTTAAAAGAAATTAAGGTTTTTGAGGAAAACATTCCAGGATTTTTCTCCATATAGTGGACTTCAATAGTTACCAATGAGTTGAAAGTCCAAATTGCATTTTCAATGCAGCTTCAAAGGGCTCTACACGATCCCAGAAGAGGCAATAAGGGTCTTATCTAGTGAAACAATTGGTTATTTTCTAAAAAAAATAAAAATAGTATACTTTTTAACCACAAATGCTCTAGCTGTGTGATGCGCCACGCATTACGTAATCATGCTGGAAAGGTCACGCGTGATGTAGGTGGAAGTACCAAGCAAGTGTTTACAAAGCAATCATGTAAAGACTACGTGAAAGGGCCTCTACAACAAAAGAAAAAGAAAAAACAACAAAGAAAAGACAACGATGTCAGACGATTTTGAAGTTGAAGGAAAAACTGAGAAGGTGCTACCATGGTACTTCCGCCTATGTCACGGGGGACCTTTCCAGCATGATTGCGTAATGCATGGCGCATAGAAGATCAGTGCAAGATGAGCATTTGTGATTAAAAAGTATACAATTTTTATTTTTTATTTTTAAAAAACTGATCGTTCCTCTAGATAAGACCCTTAATCCTCAGATGGGATCGTGTAGAGCTCTTTTAAGCTGCACTGAAACTGTTGGTAACTGTTGAAGTCTACTATATGGAGAAAAAATCCTGGAATGTTTTCCTCAAAAACCATAATTTCTTTTTGACTGAATCTTGAATGACATGTGGATGAGTAAATGATCAGGAGATTTTAATTCTGAAGTGAACTATAATCCTTTAATTAATATTAGAAATGTTGTATTGCCAAGTAAGTGAAATAAATAAGATCAAGTTGAAGTACTGAAATTTACGGAAGAGGATTAGGGCCAAGTAATATTAAAAAAATAAAACCATCTCGAGATTAAAGTTGTTAAATTTCGAGAAAAAACTCGTTAAATTTCGAGAAAAAAGTCGAAATAAAATGTTGAGAATAAAGTAATTAAATTACGAGAAAAAAGTCGTTAAATTATGAGAACAAATTCTCATAAATTCTCAAATTTGTTCTAGTAATTTAACAACTTTTTTCTCATAGTTTAATGAGTTTATTCTCAACATTTTATTTTGACTTTTTTCTCGAAATTTAATGACATTTTTCTCATAATTTAACGAATTTGTTCTCGTAATTTAACGACTTTTTTATCGTAATTTAACGTGTTTATTCTCATAATTTAACGAGTTTATTCTCAACTTTTTATTTCAACTTTTTCCTCGAAATTTAATGAGTTTATTCTCAACATTTTATTTAAACTTCTTTCTCGAAATTTAACAACTTTAATCTCGAGATGGTTTTATTTTTTATTATTGCTTGGCCCTAATCCTCTTCCGTAGAAATTACATAATCTAAAACTGAAACAAAAATAAATTAAAGTTGTATAGAAATATAAAAAATGACAAAAGTACAAAACAAACTGAAATTGAAAGTTTTGAAAATATTCAAAATAAAAGCTAATTCAAAATATTAATAAATAGTACAAGTAATACTAAATTAACACTGACTGAGCACGAGAGTAGCTCAGCTTTTTCACATTGGCTGCTCTGATAACAAGCTACTTTTAGATCTTTTTACTGCAGAATTTAAATTAAATTCTGCTTTTCATTATTATGTTTTTCAACTTAATATTAAAATATGAATGAGTCTAAATTCTTTCATATAATAGTTTCCCTGTCTGGAAGCTGCCGGGAACGTTATCACATCCTCACACACGTTCCGCACTTATCAAAGCCATGTTCTGAACCCAGGGGAGAGGACCAGCTGATTGGCTGTGATGCTCGCTGACAGCAGGTGCTTCTCATCGGCCATGTGAGAGCAGAGGCTCAGTCCACATTACAGACTCTGTCAGAACATAAGGCATTCTGGGAAAACTCAAGAGGTCCCCTAATAGACCCTGCCAATAATGGTCAGATCATGACACCCTGCACAGACTCGCTAACAGAAACACGAGGCAAAGACAGCAAACACACACACACAACTTCATCCCTCGTAGACTAGAACAATAAACATTGCACACAACTCACACTAGAGATCTTTTTCAAAACAAGGCGAAACAAAAGGCTTGAATTTAAAGAGATACTCGAAACTCCATGCAAGAAATAAAGATAGCTAAATGGGTTTGGAATAACCCAATAAATTGTAAGGACTGAAGACGAACCAGACAAATGAATCATTCAGATGATTCTTTCAAAACATAATTTCAGAAACCCAATTATCAAACATCTTTTAACTGCATACATTTTAGATCATGTTTACAAATGCCACATGTGACCAGTTATGTTTTAGAACACCCACAACTCATGTAACTGAGTAACTATTGAATGGTTGAATGAAAGTATTTCGTGTTGGATATGTTTTTAATTATCTTCCTCTCCTCTAAATCATGGCTTGAATGAAATCTGTGTAAAATGTTTCATATTCCATTTAAAGGTGCCCTAGAACCAGTTTTTATAAGATGTAATATAAGTCTAAGGTGTCCCCTGAATGTGTCTGTGAAGTTTCAGCTCAAAATACCCCGTAGATTTTTTTAAATTAATTTATTTAACTGCCTATTTTGAAGCATCATTAATAACTATGCACCGATTAAGCGTGTGCGGCCCCTTTAAATCCTCTCGCTGCCTGCCCCTTGAGCTCTCGACTATTATACAGTGCATTTACAAAGTTTACACAGCTAATATAACCCTCAAATGGATCTTTACCAAATGTTCGTCATGCATACTGCATGCATGCATTGGATCATGTGAGTATTGTATTTATTTGGATGTTTACATTTGATTCTGAATGAGTTTGACAGTGCTCCATGGCTAACGGCTAATGCTACACTGTTGGAGAGATTTATAAAGAATGAAGTTGTGTTTATGAATTATACAGACTGCAAGTGTTTAAAAATGAAAATAGTGACTCTCTTGTCTCTGTGAATACAGTAAGAAACCATGGTAACTTTAACCACATTTAACAGTACATTAGCAACATGCTAATGAGACATTTATAAAGACAATTTACAGATATCACTAAAAATATCATGTATTCATGGATCATGTCAGTTGTTATTGCTCCATCTGCCATTTTTCGCTATTGTCCTTGCTTGTTTACCTAGTCTGATGTTTTAGCCGTGCAGCTCCAGACGTTAATACTGGCTGCCCTTGTCTAATGCCTTGAACATGAGCTGGTATATGCAAATATTGAGGTCATACATATTAATGATCCCGACTGTTACGTAACAGTCTGTGTTATGTTGAGATTCGCCTGTTCTTCGGAGGTCTTTTAAACGAATGAGATTTATATAAGAAGCAGGAAACAATGGTGTTTGAGACTCACTGTATGTCATTTCCATGTACTGAACTCTTGTTATTCATCTATGCCAAGGTAAATTAAATTTTTAATTCGATGGCACCTTTAATACAAATTATGTCTAAAACGTTACTCTCTGCCAATGCCGGCAATTCCAGAGGCCGTAGATAACACTTATGATTATGGGACAAACACCTAAATTTAAATAGTCATATCCCAGAACAAAGTAACAGAAGCAGAACAAAGAGTAACCATGGAGTAACAAGAAGAACGAAACAAAGACAAGACTAAGCTGACAAAGGACAGGCAAAAAGCTAATTCAAGGCATCCAACTTTTACTCACCTTTCTTTTCTTTTACTTAATTTTCTTTTCCGTTGAGAGTCTCGTGTTCTAAGTTTTGCAGCAAAGTTTAACCAATGACCTTTGCCGCTTCAACTTTAACTCCAGCCACGACAAAAAGACTTCCTTTCATTTTGCCAGCACGCTCAAATGGGACTGGTTTTCACCTAACACAATCCTGACCTGAAAAGACCCTGCAACAAATCATCGACTCGGAGAAAAACCCTTCTCTCCACGCTGACGAGGAGTTCCCATTTAAAGTCGACTCAAGCAAGTACCTCCAGATTCTGAACTGGTGCATTAAATTAATGATTCATGGTTCGTTCAAGTCAGGTCTTTTGAAGTGTGTATTTTGCTAGAAATCCTGTTCATCATATCTCTCTCTCAAAACTCTTTCTCTCTCATTTCCTTTCTTTCTGCAAAGTGTATGTATGTTTGTGTATGTGTGTGTGTGTTAGATTAGTTTGTGTTCGAATAAATAAAGTTTCTTGTAGATTTTTTTAAAAAAGTGTCTTGTATTATGTTCTTGTAAAATTTAATGTCCTAAACTGTCAATCTTAAAGTTACCGGGCTCTAATTAGTGTTTTCACGATAGTGGATATTCACATCTACTACAAAAGCTTATTACAGCTCGAGCAGATGAACGCTGGACAATTCAGTTGCTCGGTCGTAAACTAAATGACTCTTTATAATTCCCTATAAATTAATCATTTCATTTGAACTAATTTTGGTCCTTACAAAATTATGATGAGAGATTTCACTTTTGGGTGTATAAGCCCTTTAAAGTAGGAACCAAAATGATGTTTGCATGTATACTTAAGCCGAGTTCAGACTGCACGATTTGAGCCCCGATTTTGGCTCGCCGACAGGTTTTGAGAAATCGCCGACAAATGCCCGAAATCACAGGCAAATCGGTGCTCGTTCACGCGAGTGACAATCACGCAGTGTGAATGAGCAAAGACGCGATCTGAGAGAATCGCCGATGGCATGCTAAATATCTGGACCTGTCGGCGATTCAAAATCCTGCTGTGTGAAAAGTGTTCTGACTGAAAACTACATCGGCGATGACTGACAGCCAATGAGAGCAAGATACAGAGCAGCGGGGAGTTCGGGGAGGAGTTATAGACCACAATATCAGCAAGCATGGCTTCGTTTCAGATAAACATTACAATTATATCAAACAGAAACAAAGCACAAACATTTGCTTGACCATCAGCAACAGCAGCACATTGAAAAGTTATTTATTTTCTCGTTGCAGAACACACAATCTACAGTCTCCCCAACCATTTCCTCCTCCATATTCTTCTTTTTCTTGTTTTCGCTGCAAATCAGCGCACAGGCAATTCGTATTGCAAGCTTCTTGCGGGCTACCGTTTTTAATAATAATAATAACAACTCCGGTCTTGCATGCGTGATATCGTGTTGTTTCCTTGTCACATCTTGTGTGTGTTTGGTTGTGAAATGTAGTTTGTGTGCCAGACAGAGTTGTTGGCAATTTTTTATTGTAAAGTCATGCAGTGTGAAACCTTCTATCGCCGATCCATCATGCAGTGTGAACACAACAGCGACTGAATGCTGGCCAAAATAGTCATGCAGTGTGAAAAGAACAGTGAAAAGAAAACAGTGTGAAAAGAATCGTGCAGTCTGAACTCGGCTTTAGCACACACGGCAGTCCCAGAATACATAGCGACAGGTTCAGTAAAAATATAAATACATAAATCATTAAAATATTGTGATCTCGATTCGAACACCCACGCAATCTTATTCCTAAATGGCAATGATTCGCCTGCATATATTAAACCATTGACAAAACCACACCCGAACATTCAAATCTGTGTTAGCACTGCCCCTGAGCCAGAGACAGCATTCATCATGTATAAAACACTTTTCAACCACACAGTATCATTATTTCAGTGTTACAAATATTCATATTATCACAGAAGTACTGAGATTAAAGTTTATATTTCGGATATAAATACTGACATCTATGGTAGTGATTAAAATAGAGAATCACCTTTAGACAGTAAAGTGATGCTTCAAATAAAGATAAATTACATCGTTACACCAGTAGGTGGTGACAAGTCACTGTTAAAAATGTATTTGTCATTGAATCATTCAATCAAGAGATTTGTTCAAAAACACTGAATCATCCAGTCATAAAACAAGCAAAGTATTTATAAGTGAGTCATTGAATCATTCATTCACACCGATTTTTTAAATTAATTCACTTAGATTAATTAAACATTTTAAATAGACTGCAGCAATTAACATTTTGTCAGAACTTCTAGTAAATTACATGTTATTTTTTAGTTGTCATTTCAGAATTTTGGGAGAATCGTGATCTCTTAAAAAATCTGATTTTCAATTTATTCAGAATCATGCAGCTCTAATAAATTTCAGTACTGAAGAGCATCATTAAAAACTTCAATCAAACTAAAAATGTCCTATGTTCACCCACTGATTGTATTGTTTTTATGCTTGTAGAGTATCATGTTGTTAACTTAGCTTAGGTTTCATGACAACAGTACCAAAAACTAGAAACTAGTAGAAAATGATTTATTTTAAAGCATCTGACAGACTCTATCAGCAGGATGATTAGTGTTCAATCTCTGTGTAAAGGTATTTCTTTGCAGTCTCACGGTTAAAAAATAGTGTCCTGTCAGATTCCTGTGTAATTTAGACAGCGAGGCAGAAATCAACATGGGGTTCAAGGGGTTGTGTCAGTTGGCAGTAAGCAGCCTTGACACTCAATAAACAGAAGACATAAAAGTGTCAAACTCGATCTTCTCTCATGTCAGCCGCTATTGCCAGTCATCGATTAGCAGCTTTTTGTTTCCTTTATTTCTGTGCTTCTCAGGCTGCTCCGGGACAGGGTTTAGAATCCTCCAGCCAAACACTAAAACAGAAATGCCATAACAGGTCTCAGTTCAGTGATAAAAGTGTTAATCCTATTAGCAAAGACAATTAATCATAATATACTTCTCACAAGGTAAATAAAACAGCTCTAGGCACAGGGGTAAAGGGGTAAAAAAACAAAAACAAAACAATGCTACTGGCAAATAATAAAATGCTACTAATAGTAAAATAAATACATTATTTGGTCTCCTTTTTTTATATCAAGAACAAAAACGCTTACCACGTGTTTTGCTTTTGACCTCAATGGCCAGTTAGACATACTATCAACATGGACAGTTTGTATGATATTTTCCTTGAAAATTACACAAATTAAAATAATGGATATGAATAATTTTTTAATGGGCATTTTGTCTTATGTACGATGAATAACTATGGTACTGTTGTGAGTTGCCACTAGATATTCAATATTCAGTATTCAGTACTCAATTTTCAATATTCAATATTCAATGTCTAGTATTCAATTTAAGCAAAACTAATTGACAAAACAACTGGTCAAATAAATAAACAAACAAAAAAATATTACCTATTAAATGTACCTAAAGGATATGACCTATTTTCAACTTTTCTTTATGATAATAAGACAACAAATGTAATGCATTGATTACTTAATAATTGACTATTTTGCATCATCATGTTTTATGTGTTTATTTCTGATCCAAAATACAATTCTTGTTTTTTGTTAAATTACAAATATGTGTCAAAATAATGAATTGGGGGAAATAATGAATTGCACCGAAGAGATCAAAAACTGAACAAATTTCAGATTTCATGATGTATCATTTAAAAGATTAAAAGTCTGTCATCATTTACTCACCCTCATTTTATTCCAAACCCGTAAGACTTTCATTCATTTCATCCCTCCATTGACAGTTACGCAACTATGACTTTGACGTTTCAAGAAGTTTATAAAATGACCGTAAAACTAATCCATATGAATGGAATGGTTTAGTCCCAATTTTTTTTATATATGATTTGATATGACTTTTATATGATAAACAGATTGAATTTAGGCTTTTATTTCATTACATCTCCCTTTAATAAATAATTATAATTGACACATTTAATGTGATTATGTTGTCGCAGTTACATGAAGCACACAGTTTGTTAGTAATCAAACAAGGCTGTTCTCATGAAACGAGCCACACAGCTGTCTTTGCGAGAGAAAACACACTGAAGCTCAGCTTTCACTAGACTGCAGCACCATCTTTAATGTAAAGCTACTAATCATACTTAATTACAGTAATGGCTTCACATCTTGCATACGGTGTGACTAACACAGGAATATTTAGGTGATCAAAACACAGGTTTAATTCCTCCAGAGTATGACAGTTTGGTTATTTCCGCTGTAGTAAACTCTCTAATTATCACTGGCCCAGCTCTCAGATGAAGGATATCTGCACATACTGGGATTCGGCATATGGAGAGAGCTGACTAGGATCTAAGTGAATGGGAGATGCATTCTAGAGACAGATTTATGCTTGGAGTTCACACGTATTCAGCGTTTCCCTGTTTACTGTATATCCTCCCTGATCTGTACATGCATTTATGACTGAGATTGAGCAGAGAAAAAATTATTCAATTATTAAATTTGACTGGATCAGTTAATTCAAACAGTTCACTGGAACACTTAAAAAAAAAAATAATAATTTTGAAAAATTATTACATATTGGCTCAATAAATTACTTCCAAAGATTTATCCAAAGAATAAAGATTCATTGTAGTAATATTAGCTTAAGGTGAATAGTTAAAATTAAACATTTATATTCATATCTAATTGTTTTCAGTCAATCTATCAAGTCGAAGTGAAAATTCTGTGTTGGCTGAATAAGTCCTACATCCAAGAAACTGTATACGCATGTGCAAAATGAAGAAAACAGTTGGTATGGAGAATTCAAATGCGGATGCCGAGGGAGTCGAGAGAGCTGCGCAGAATCAGCCGGTGCTGCTGAAGACCAAAACATATATCATTCCCAAGAGAAGACAGATATTCATCGTCACAAGTTTCAAGATGTTATGGTGAGTATGGTGTGTTGGCTTTGCTTTAAGACCCAGTATAATAGGCATTTTGTAGAATCGTGATTAATGCATTCATTGGTGTCATAATCGTGTTTTCCTGATTAGTATCCTTACTACCCTATAATTGTCTGATGGTAGCTTATAGTTTTATTATTCTTGTGTCATATATGTGTAAAATACTGTTAGATCGACTTTTGAATGTACAGTCATGGCCAAAAGTTTTGAGAATGACACAAAAATGAATTTTCCCAAAGTCTGCTGCTTCAGTGTTTTTAGATCTTTTTGTCAGATGTTAATATGGTATACTAAAGTATAATTCCAAGCATTTCATAAGTGTCAAGGGCTTTTATTGACAATTACATTAAGTTTATGCGAAGAGTCAATATTTGCAGTGTTGACCCTTCTTTTTCAAGACCTCTGCAATTCGCCCTGACATACTGTCAATCAACTTCTGGGCCACATCCTGACGGATGGCAGTCCATTCTTGCATAATCAATGCTTGGAGTTTGTCAGAATTTGTGGGTTTTTGTTTATCCACCCACCTCTTGAGGATTGACCACAAGTTCTCTTGGTCTGGTGAGTTTCCTGACCATGGACCCAAAATATTTATGTTTTGGTCCCAGAGTCACTTAGTTATCACTTTTGCCTTATGGCAAGGTGCTCCATCATGCTGAAAAAGGCATTGTTCATCACCAAATTGTTCTTGGATGGTTGGGAGACATTGCTCTCAGAGGATGTTTTTGTACCATTCTTTATTCATGGCTGTGTTCTTAGGCAAAATTGTGAGTGAGCCCACTCCCTTGGCTGAGAAGCAACCCCACACATGAATGGTCTCAGATGAGAGTGTATCTGCACGCACAGTGAGGCGAAGACTTTTGGAGAATGGCCTGGTGTCAAGAAGGGCAGCAAAGAAGTCACTTCTTTCCAGGAAAAACATCAGGGACAGACTGATATTCTGCAAAAGGTACAGGGATTGGACAGCTGAGGACTGGGGTAAAGTCATTGTCTCTGAAGAATCCCCTTTCCAATTTTTCAGGGCATCCGGAAAAAAGCTTGTCCAGAGAAAAAAAGGTGAGCGCTACCATCAGTCCTGTGTCATGCCAACAGTAAAGCATCCTGAGACCATTCATGTGTGGGGTAAATTCTCAACCAAAGGAGTAGGCTCACTCATAATTTTGCCTAAGAACACAGCCATTGGTTTGGTAGGACAATTTGTTTCAATGAATTTACAAAATCCACTTTCACACTAAACAGACAAACCTAAACTCTGGTGACAAACAGAGTCAAGTTTACATCAAAAGCTCTAGCATGAAAATACACTTTTACTCAATTACAGACTGAGTAACTCAATTCCCCTTAGCATTAAAATTGACTATTCAGGTGTACAAACAAAGTCACTACAAGTGACAAATCAACTCCAGACACAGTATAGAGCACAAAAAGGAGGCGTGAGTGGGAAGGCGTTAAGAGAGAGCAGTGGCATAAAATAAATGAGGGTCTTGACCCTCAGTCCCACCGTTACTGGCGTTTACACAGACAAATTGGAACGAGTGATGACATGCATTATACATTAGATGCTGTAGTGACACGCCTGTTGGACTAATGGGATGAGAGATTGTATTTACCCAGAATGCCTCTCTAGAGCTCTTGCCGGTTTGTGAGTGACAGTGATTGGTTTACCTACTACTATAATTTCCACACAGCTGTAATGTACACTGCTGCTTTAGTTATGACAGTAAATGGGCATAATTTTCTTTTCTTGTCGGGGTTTGTTTGTTTGTGCTTTGGTTTTGGGTGAGTTTTGTCCATGTTTTAGTTCAGTTTCCTTGTTTGTTTGTTTTTTTTATCTGTTTCTATGGTTATTCATTGTTTGATTAGTGTTTGCTTCTGTGATTCATTTCATTAATCAGTTTAGTTATGAGTATTTAAGCTCTGTGTTTTCTGTTCATTGTCCATTCTCATCATATTTTAGTGTGGTTGTTCTGTTTGTGTCTTGTTTCCTGAGTTCTTTGTTAAAAAAAAAACTATCATCACATCTGGGATTAGATCCCCCTCATCATTTCAACCCGTTGTGACAGAAGTACAGACCTGCAAATATGGATCTAGTAGAGGTTCGTATTCTCCTCCTCTAGCAGGAGAACCAGTCCCTTGTAAGACACAGATAGGCATTTTTGGAGTTGCAGCAGCTCATCCATTATGATGAAGCCATGCTGTGTGTGTTTTTCCTCAAGGGACTTTCCATGAGTACGTAGAGTGGGTATTCCTCAACAACAGTTCTCCATTCACCATCTGTGAGAGTGAGGAGGAAAACAGCAAGCCAGCCACTGCCACCAGCCCAGTGACAGCGACTCCTGAGCCCACCACAGACCATGAGCCTGAGTCTGCCGCGATAGAGGTGACTGAGCCGAAGCCAAAGCCACAGATCACCCCGGATTATGAAGGGATGACGTGGAGAAACACTGATCGACTTCAAGAGAGAGTGTGTCATGCCTGTTTCCCCATGTACGGACCCTATTTCATCACCCAGCACAGTGCTATTGATGTCTGTGTTCCCGCCCTACACTCCCACCGCCTCAGCCTGTTCCTTGTCGGCCAAGAGAGCCATTCAAGAAAATTCTGCCTGTCCTGTATCGGCCAAAAAGGACAGTTTTTGACTGTCTGTATGTCCAGTATCTGCCAGGAAGGCCATTTTGTAAACCCCTACCTCCACTGCCCAGTCCAACAGTCCTCTCCTCACTATCTCACATCAGCCCTTCGTCTCCTCTCATGCAACCTTTCCAGCACATCATGGATCCACCTTGGGCTGATCGGTTGCAAGTTAAGCCCTAGAGTGTCAACCCCTTTCGGCTCCACAGTGGCTCCTTGCTCCCTCAGCTCCACCTGGGAGGTGTCGTTGCTTTGGCTCCACCAGGCTTCCTTGTGCCTCTGGCTCCACCTTGGTCAGTTGTCGCTCTGTCTGTGCCATAGACTTCTAAGCCTTCAGCTACACTTGGTCACTCTACCCCTTTGGCTCCAGCGGGCTCCTCCTTGCCTCCAGCTCCACCTTGATCCTCAGTCGCTCCGACTTCATCTAAGTGCCCTGGCTTCACCTTGGCTGCTTGTCTCCATGGCTCCTCCTTGGTCTCCAGGACTTTCGATGTCACCCAGTCCTGTCGACTCTTCGGCTCCGCCTGGATCTCCACAGGCCCTGCCTGTCCCATGTTACTGCTCTGCGTCCCCCACCTAAGCCCCCTCCTGTTCTCTTCTGTTGGACTCTTATGTTTGTTTGTTTTTTGTGGATGGTAATATTAATAAGTAATAATTAAAAGCAATTATTTTAATTATTTGCATGAGCACACACTATATGTGACCCGCTGAAATGAGTTGGAAGTCGCAACGTTCTATTTTAAGATATGGGCCGATAATGTGGAAAAACAATGAAAAAAATCTATTTTTTTAAGCTAATTTCAAAGAACAGACTTTCAAAAATAATCTCCCAAAGTTTCGTAGTCCAGATAATTGATTAAATGTGTTTAAATGGCTATTAAATTTGACATGGAACTCCTCTCGTCACTTATGAGCATTTCCCGGTATCCCCTGAAACGTCTCTGCTCTCCAAATATGGTGTTACACGTTGTATAGAACCAATCAAAAAGCTTTGAAATGTACACACTGACATAAACGCTGATTTTTATCAATGGGAAGCCCCGTTTCGACTGACAGGCACGCGATCAGTCCAGCCATCCTCCTGTCAGACTAGCGCGCGCTCTGTGTAAATGTAGCAGGGATATGTTGTTACACCAGATTATAATTCATTTTTGTTATGTTTTTATATATATATATATTATTTGTTTTTATTAATAACTGTTTTGGGAACGGTTTCATTGCATGCCTTTATGAAATATAGTATGTACGTCGGCTGACGTCATACGTAGTTAAGACGTTCAAAACGCTCGGAAGTTCGTCCTCTTTCCTGTAATGGCATCAGAGAGGAGAGGTACGATTTTCATGAGCTCCGTTCATTAACTGTTAAAATGTGTTCATGTCATGTTTATATGATCAAATATGAGAAAGTATTCTGTGTGATGCTATATTTGACCATTAGTTCGTGTTATCAATCTGGTAAATGTAGTTTGAGTGCTCTTTATGGGTGAATAGTGCATTCCGTGAGATGGCGGCAAAGTGTGCGTCGCGTGTGTGAAGGATATGTTAGCGGCTATGCGGCTGACATCTCAATTAAGGAATATTTATGTATAGATAAATAGAAATTGATAAATAATAGGTAGATATGTTTAATTAAAAATACGTGTATGTATAATTATATTTTGTAAACTAAATATATATTTTAGCCTTAATATATTTTGTATTTTGTACACTTAGGAGATATATTTTATATATATTGTATATTGCATTCATTGTGTGATCTGTGGTTAACTACCTGGGGTACTTAACATGTATTTTGTGGTTAACAGGCATAATTAAGAGCAGTTGCAGATAACAAACACACAAAAAACACACAAACAGACAGGCACTGCAATTAAATGACCATTGGTAAAAACAGCTTTGTATTGAGAATTCTTTTATTTAACATCAAACTAACACAACGCAGAGGAACAACCGCTACATAAACAAGCTAGCAGATCTCCTCAATGTCTAGTTGTGAATCAGTTAGCGGTGATCGAGAGTTAGCCAAAATACGTGCCTTTTGCTGTAAAGGGTGTAAACTCAATGATGGAGAGCCGTGTTTTCTGTCATTTGATGAAGATTTCGTTTACGAGATACGTCTATCTATGGCCTCTCTCACTTTCTCTCTCTCTCTCTCTCTCTCTCTCTCTCTCTCTCACACACACACACACACACGCGCACACACACACACACACCCTCTCTCTCAAGCAAAAATGTAGCACCTCTGTTCAATCTTTCTGATTTTAGTAAATCTTTGTAAAAGTGCCTTATAAAATATTAATTCAAATAAATACTTTAAAATAATTTGATTTCATTTTGCTGGATCAGGTAAATTTCCTTCAGGTAATGTAAAAATCTAGTTTCTGAACTCTGACCTACTAGCCACCCCACTACAATTCGATCTGCCCAATCACTGCCACCATGCAGTCTGAAAACACATCACCTCAGACTGTACCTGTGTGAAACCCCCCAACTCAGAACCCTTCATTAAAACATTTGTCTAGTGAACGTTCTGTCTTGATTGCACACAAATCACACTCCTCATTGATTGCATTCAAATGTGTGCAGTGTGCTACATTCTTTGTTCTCAAAACAATCAAACCCCCTTTCTAAGCAATAGCACCAACTGGACATTTTATACTTCTTTTTATTGTAAATTTGATCTGAAGAAACTTCTATTTAACTGCCTGTTGTCTATCCCAGCAATATGTGACTGTTTAGACAAATTTGTCCAATAAATGGATTCATTACAATATAATTTAAATGCCTCGGATGAGTTACACCTCCACCAACTCTCTGCTACTAATATAGGTTCTAAGTTTATTAGTGTGGCATTTCAGTGCATAAAACCTGTCTCAGTAAAACAGTGGCTTATATAACGTAATTGGTATGTAATGTAATTTAATCCCTATTTATTAAGATCTAATAGGAAGCAGAGAGCACTAAAAGGGGAACGTCTGAAATGAGCTCATTACACTGATAATGTATTTAGAGACTCACCATGTCATCAAGCGAGTGTCTTTATAGCATTTTGAATGAATGTCTAATAAAGAAAAGAAAAAAAGTGGTGGAAAAAATAGACAAAGAATAAGATAGAGATGGAAAACCTGGACCATATTCTGATATTAGAGAGAGAGAGAAAAAAAAAACTTTCTAATTAAAAGTTTTACAGACATGCAAAATGCTGGGGCTTACAAATTGAAGAAAATTGTAATTATCAATCTGTTACTAAACTCTATATAAGATGGAAAAAAGCATTACAGTGACTTCTTTGCCATGCATAAAGCAGATTATTTACCGAAAATGACTATTTTGCTTGTATGAAATGACAGCAACAGCAATAAGATAAAAGACATTAAATAAAATCAATTAAATAATATTCAATAAATAATAAATAGCATTAAATTATCATGATAATAAAACAATAATCACTGAAATCTTCAACGAAATAATTAAGTTCATTAACATAACTGTAGGCTAGGGCAACATGACACATTAACACAGTATGGTCGCAGTTGTGTGACTGTTGCCTTTTTAAACAACTTTGAGCGTAGCACACCCAATCAGAGTTTAGAATCAAAACTAGTATTGATCATGCAACCATTTTGGCTCAAACATGGCCAAGTCATAAAATGACGTGATGACATGGTTATTTTTAAGTTGTGATGAAGTAAATATTATATGGATCCATGCAGTAAGAAAACAAACTAAAACATCAATGCTGCAGTTGCTCTGCCTTCTATGTAAAAGATGTTCTGAAACTATGTCATCAGTTTACAGTAATTAAATCTAGGTATGATCAAGATTTTCCACCTGAACTACCTGCACATGCTCTGTACAGAGAATGACCCAAAGCAAGTAAATCAATCAAGCACAAAAACAAGTCACTGATGATGAAGACAATTCAGATTCAAGGGGGCGTGAGGACATTTTTCCGTCTATTCTTACATGTGTATGTGCAATTATTACATTTTATTCTGGCTTAGTAATTAGAGTAAGTCTTAAGCATTAGTGCTGAGTGTTGTATTAAGCTGAGGAGTTGATTTCAGGGGTCATGTGAACTCCAAGATCTATCTGTGGGTGTGCAGGCAATTAGCATCTCTTTTTAATTAAATACCCAAATGCAAGTTTTTGCAATTTCCCTAGCAGGTTATTTAGAAGCTGGGAGACTAATTAAAAACAAAAAAAAGTGAGTTGTGTGGAAGTAAAAGAGAAATATGTTCATACTACCTTTTGTTTTGTTTTAATTCTTGGCATCTGTGCAGAAGACTGTCATTTTGTTTAAAGATGGGGGTGTAGAGCATCCTGTGTACTCATCTCACTAATTAGCTTCAGTGTTTGAGAGTGAAAATAATTGAGACCTTGTGTCAAGACAGTGACAGGTCGAAAGAGAAAATAGCACAGCTTGCTGATGCACTATAATATTTATGAGCAAAGACGAGCATTGTGGGTGTGCATCAAATTCAGACTACAGAAACAGACAACAGGCTTTCATTTCAACTCAGACACTAAACAAACCAACAAAGCATGTTCAATGAAGCCAAAACTGATCTATAATTAATTTTTGAAATAAAAGCCACAAAATAATGCTGCAAAAGAGACCAGGACATACATGGATGGATGGATGGATGGATGGATGGATGGATGGATGGATGGATGGATGGATGGATGGATGGATGGATGGATGGATGGATGGATGGCAGGCAATCGTGTTTTTAAGTTAACAGCGTATCTGATGTAAATGTGCTTGTCAAGGCCCTAAAAGCGCATAGACATTATACAATCATTATCTTTTTGTGCAATACTTTTTAATACATATTACAATTTCATGAAGGATTTCAATTCTTGGTGACATGTAGTCAATAATTTATTGATTCAGGCTAAATAATGGATGGTAGAGTGAGAGATGGATCATTAGGACGACTGTGAGCCTCTACTATGAAACAGTGAGATTTCTTATCAATAAATAATGGGTTTAGCGACCATTATCCAACATTTCACTAAGATGGATTAAACACACCCAAAACCACAATGAAATCTTAATGCCAGCTAAAATAGTATTGAACGAAGCCGACTGAGAGGATGAGGATGGGGTATACCTGAATGAGATTATAATGACACTTCATTCTCCCAACGAGCCTGTCAATACAGTTGCAATAATAAGAAATTATAAAGAAAAGAGTGGCACCTTTCAGAAAAAAATCGACCAGCAGAGACAGAAGATGGATAAAATAAAGTTATATGATATGTTACTTTCTATCATGGATTTTGGTCTAGGACTGGCTTAAGCCTGGTCTGTGAAACTGGAGGTAAGGCTTTTAAAAACAATGAAACATTATAACGCCAGTCTTTCCATTTACACCACTGTAAAAATATCTGTTAAATCGCAAAACAGCTCAGTCCTGCTGCAGGGCTAGAGTGCCTCTGTACATCCGGCGCTAGCTGGCTAATCAGTGGGTATGTCAGAACCTTTGCAGAGTAATAGCCTATCTCACACTGATAAAGAGTCAGTCACACAGGATGCTCAAACCCCCCTGCGGGTGCAGACGCTGGCTCTGCTTTAGACCCCAGAGAGCCGGGAGAGGGTTTCAGCGCACAGAACGGGCCAGTGGGCAACAAGCTAGTTGGCTGTTACTCAGTTGGAAAGCTCATCTAGCCTGGCATTCAAAATCTCCTTCTTGGACCCCTGTGGGTGTCGGGCTCTCGGGGTGACATCTGTCTTAGGCAGATATGATGAAGGGTACAGGAGCCTCCGGGGGAGGCTGGATACCTCCATCTCACCTTAAGCTATCAATACGGTCATAACAGCATCTCCTGATATGGCTACACTTATGACTGTGTTCATAACTGTAATCATCTAGTGATGAGCTGCTAAGGCAAACAGAACAGGCCTGTCTGGTCAATGCAGATGTATTGTGTTTTCAATTTCATGTATGATTTAAATTGAAAATGCTTTTTCTTTGCGTTGTAAACCTTCCTCTCACTATTTTTCAATGGCTTTCAAAAAGTGGTGGGGACAAAATCTCATCCCACTAGCGAATTATGCCTATAATACAATCTAGCAAGTACATTTTACCACTGACACTGCAAACTGTAAGTGTCCTACTTCTATCCTAACAGACTAAATGCTGAAGCGGTCCCTTCTGGGATGAGTTGGTATAAATGTATTGCAGTTACTTATATAAATAGATACTCATGACAGCAGTCGCCTCTTTTCACCGAATTTCTGATAATGCGGTCGACCTTTATTCATATTGTGTGTTCTTACATTAAGATTTGTCATTTCCTGCCAGTGTGTTGTCAGGAGCAGAAAATATCTGTACATTTCCGCAAATAGAGGCTCTTTCTATTTCCTTTCTGTGCTTGTTTAATGAATCCGTGTCATAGGAAAGGTGGATCCTATTACAACGTGTCCCTCGACTCCCATCACATTAGCACACTGTGCAGTGAGAGGAAGCGTCCACAATGGCAGGTAATAATCATAAGCTATCTTGTACAACATCTGAATGTCATGATTACATCTGCCAAGATGGCTGTTCAAAGAACCAAATGGCTAAAACGCATCATTGGGTTCAATGAACTGCCATCCCGCACGTTGAGCTGATGTTTTAATTAAGAGTTTACATGCTAGGGCGTGTTGTTCTTTAACGTGGTTAGTGTTTCTTCATGACACGGGTTAATGCGACTGAAATTGTGAACCCGAAGCCATTGCGAGTGTGACTGAGCATGCGGTGGGGCCACGAATGGAGTGCAATATCCAGAACGGCACCTGAAATCATCAGACAACATGACATTTTTAGGCTGATAAAGCATGTGAAATAGAGCACGGAGGGTTACAGAATGAGCAGATACACAAAATAATTAATTAATTCTAAAGTGAAGATCATGGTAACCCACTTTATGACTGTAGGATTACCAAATCCTTCAGAAGGAACTACAAATTATTTGGATCAGTATTCTACAGTGAGAAACATGATAACTAGCAACTACTGGAGTCATAGTAAACTTGTGGGTTTTATGTAAAGTATTGGATAGTAATTACTCAAGTGTTACAACATCCTTCTAAAGGAACTACTAATTATTTTAATCAGTATTCTAAAGTGAAGATCATAGTTGTTACCAAATACATCAGAAGGAATTACTGTACAAAACTACAAAAATGTACAAAACCCTCAAAAGTTTTCAATGACTTCAGTAGTTACTAGAGAGTTATCATGTTTTTCACTTTAGAATACTGATCCAAATAATTAGTAATTCCTTTAGAAGGATTTGGTTATACTTCAGTCATAAAGTGGGTTACCATGATCTTCACTGTAGAATTAATTATACATTATGAATTATTCATATTAATTATGAACATTATGTATGATATTGTATGTATGATACTGTATGATATTATGCTGTACCCTCATTGGACCAGTAGTTTGGGAAATGGATGGATAATTTAACTGCGGGCACCATCTTCGGGCGCGACACAGAAATTCATTGGGCACGAACCTCACAGTGCATTATGGGTATTCTCTAGCCATTGAGTGTACACTCGTTATTGCAGTGCATTATGGGATTGAATGAGTGCACTTGATAACATCCACTATGGTTTCAGACACCACTACAAATGCTGTCCCCTCAAATAGTGCCCTATTTAAGGGTATAGGGGGTGATTTCAGACACAGCCACAGAGTAGCAAAAAGCTTAACAAGGAACAGGTGTAACAAGTCGATCAAAAAAAACAAGTTACCATGACAACATTCTACAAACTATGGAAACAAATAGGAAACACGTGAAACAAAGATCTACAAACTAAAAGTCCATGAAAACAAAACTGAACGTTACAACTATCTACTAGGGAAAAACATCATGAAAAATTAAAATACTCTATTTATGAAAGATGTCACAAAGTTGAGCTGTAAAAATCTTTTAAATGTTTCAGGTCTATTTAAATAATGTAATATAACTTAATTACAAGTAAAAAAATTACAGAATTTATAACCAGCCTGATTCCAAGAGAATATAGACCAAATGAACTAAACAGCTGGTCCACTTTAGCTTATATTTTTACATAAAACCATGCATTTTCATATAGGGCCTATCACCTACAATAATTAATCAAATGATGATAAAATTATAGAGAACCACAAACCAGCCACACTAGTCACTTAGTTTCCATAAATGATTTTTCACACTGTAGGTTTTGTGTTAAGTATTTGAATACTGGTGTAATCAGTAAATCAGAGAAGTGGAGAGATCATTAAAGATAATTATGGCATAATTATGATGTCAACATTACTGTAATGGTGGTCAAGCCTCTTATTCAAGCTCAGAAAAAAGCTAATGATTAACATCATACTTCACATTATCTTTGTCTTTAGCATATAGAAAGAAATAACTACACAAAACAAAATCAGCCTATATATACATATACAAACTTACTCAAAAAAAAAAAAAAAAAAACATGATCTTGAACCAAAGCCACCTTCTTTACTCTGGAAAAAATATAAAAATTAAAATATATGCAAAGCAACTTAGCAAAGCTACATTTTTAAATTAGACAATTTAATTTAGTTTCATCTAATGCCAAATTCGTTTTAACATTGTTTTAAAACAAGAAACATGGCTTACAATATATACCTAAGTATAAGACTTTCTTATACAAGATATTAACATAATTTCTTGCTAAGTCGCCAGTGTGCTGATTATGCTGCACAATTTACCAGGTAATTATGATCTCATGTTTAGCGCTTTTCTGTACTCAGCAAACCCGCTAATTGATGGCAAACAGTGGGGGGTGCAGGTGACCTGCAGTCGTATATAAAATCTCACCTGGCTACTTACTCAGCTAACATGCAAATGCTGTTAAATTGGTAGTGATGGAGAAATCAGTTCATATTGAGCTCCTCTGCATTTATCAGCTCTTGACCTTTGACCTTGGCTAATGGCCTGTTTACTTTTGTTTTCTGGTTCCCGGTGGTGCCAGCAGAAGTCGTTCATCTATTGATTATGTTCGTTTTGGATCTGAAAATGCTCATTAATCTGACCGATCACATATAGAAGTCCAGTCTGAGCCCCTATCATTAGATGCACCACATGTTAGCAGGTCATTGTGACTCGTAGGTGTAACTCATCTGAGAGGCAGTGATCTCTGAAGAGCACAAAGGGTCAGCAGGTGGCCAGATGACATAAATAAAAGGTGCAAAAGACTGAGGTAGACTGCGTGAGTGGCCTAAATATGGCACACATGAGCAGGTCCAGATGACAATCTCAAACACAAAGAGAAAGAGGGAGGGATAGAGAGAAAGAAAAAGGCATAGAATTGATAGCCACCAAATTTAAAATAAAATTGCTACAAGCACACCCAATTCATCTCTTATTTACCTATTTTTAAGTTTAAAAAAAGGTCTGTTTTTTTAAGCATCTGCATTTTAATAGAAAATAAACATAATAAAAAAATTAATGACACAATTTGAACAAAATAATAATGTTTTACTTATATTCGACTCATATATAAATTTATTTTTGATCATTTGACCGAAAAATAAGATAGCATCTAAACAAAAATGATTATATTATATCGGGGCAGTTTCCCGGACAGGGTTTAAACCAGGATAGGTTTTAATCCAGAATAGTTAATCGTGCCTTAAAAAATGGCTTTCTGAAACACAGATTAAGTACAGATTACTAAAACCTGGATTATGGAGTTCTGATTTAAAATAAACTAGATTAATTTAAAACCAACTGTGCTAAACTGAATTAGCATGAGAGAGGTTGGCTGTAAAACATGGAATGAACCAAAAAAAGCTTAAAACTGCATGGAATTGAGAAGAAAATCCAAGGAAAACAATGGCAGCAAAAAATACTCCAATAAAAAAACTTTACTAAACAAGAGACATTTATTTTAAAGCAAGCAAAACACATCAGCTGTGAAAAAAAGAAATGCCTGGAAATCTGTTTGTAATGAATTCTTTTAAAATAGATTAATTCTATATATATATATATAATATATATATATAGAATTATATATATATATATATATATATATATATATATATATATATATATATATATATATATATATATATATATATATATATATATATATATATATATATATATATATATATATATATATATTATATATTATATATATATATATATATATGTATATATATATATATATATATATGTATATATTATATATATATATATATATATATATATATATATATATATATATATATAAATATAAATATACACATATATATATATATATATATATATATATATATATATATATATATATATAGAATTAATCTATTTTAAAAGAAATAGATTACACCACAACAGTAATCTCCAAAAAACATTAACATAACAAAAACTTTTACATAATAGAACATTAAACAGTAAGAAGTCTATATATATATATATATATATATATATATATATATATATATATATATATATATATATTAGATTGAATATATAATAATGCATCACTCATTTGTTCCTGTGTAGTTATTCATTAATGAAGGATCAGTATTCTAAAGTGTTACCAATTATTTATTGTATATATAATATTATATATATATATATATATATATATATATATATATATATATATATATATATATATATATATATATATATATATATATATATATATATATATATATATATATATATATATATAGAAATACATGTGTCTTCTTTGAAACACAATGTTAATCTGAAGTTAAACCTGCCTCCTGGTAGGTTTAATTTAAACCTCAATTTAGTCCTGGAGTAGCTCTAGTCTTCCTCCAGGAAATCATCTTATTAAACTCTGGACTATACTAAGTCTAGGACTATTTTAAACCATGACAGAGAAAGCAGATTTCTGTTAATCTGGTTCAAAGGGCCATTTTATTCTAAGACTAGGCTTAATCTCTGTCCAGGAAACCATCCCATTATATTATATTATATTATATTATATTATATTATATTATATTATATTATATTATATTATATTATATTATATTATATTATATTATATTATATTATATTATATATATTATATTATATTATATTATATTATATTATATTATATTATATTATATTGTATTATTACTGAGTCAAATGTTCAAATATATTTAAACATATTTAAATAAACTTTTAAAGTATATTAAATACATACAATGCTCTTTCAGGTAAATCTATAAAAATAAATATAATATATTAAAAATAATTAAAAAAAATAAAGCATTTTTGCTGAAACAAATCTGGCATTACTGGGCCATGCTATATTTATATAAGCATGCATTATTTTACAATCAATGTCCCATATAATTTCACTAAATTAACTCAAGTCTGTACTCTTCCTGTTTACATTACTTTTCTTCAGGTAATTTTATTTCCCTCGTGAGAGAGGTCAAAAGGTCACCCAGGCAGAGAAATGCAAATGAAGCGATTTCCCCACATGATTCTTTACCTGATTCATTTCCATAAGTTTTGTTTCCAGGGAATCACATCAAAGGAAAATGCAAACAACTCACTCGTCAATGCAGTGACAGGTCAGCTTTCATCTTGTTTTATTTCTCTCCTGTTATATCTCGTTCTCATTTATTTTTACTTCACTCTCTGTCTGCTTAAAATGAATTAAAAGAGAAAGATGGAGAGAGAGAGAGAGAGAGAGAGAGAGAGAGAGAGAGAGAGAGATGCATGTAACTGCATTAGTGCATCAGGCAAGGAAAAGTTAAGTTGTTTTAGTTTCCCAGCTGTAGTTCACCGACTGATACTGTACTCGATATAATTTACAGAGGTATATTTACTACTCTTTTAAAAACTACAGCCTGGCTTAAAATAAGAAATGTCAAGGACAGCAATAGTTAAATCAACTACACTGCTAAGTGCATCCAACAGCCCCCATGAGGAAAACAGCTTAATAAACATAATAAATAATGACTTAATGTATAATGTATAAATACATAAAGCTTGTGTGAGGATTAGGGTCATAGAAAACATCATTAGCTCACTAAAAAAACAATAGAAGTCTGACAGGCAAACAAAAGTGTGTGTGTGTTAATGTGAACAACAGAAATGTACTTCCACCCGCCAGAACCTCAAATGCCTGCTAAAGATGTATGTGTGTGAATGTGTGTTTCCGTACATGTGTTTGAGACTGAATAAATGCTTTGATTGTTTGCGATTCAAAAGTATCATGCAGACATCAAAAAGGTGTTTGTTTTTTCCACACACATGCTGTACATAGACATCACATTGCTGCAGAGCCCCTTAAGGGACATGGTGATGGGGAAAATATGAGATTGCAGAGAAAACTACATTTCAGGGCATTTGCATTCACTTGCACAAAATGTGCATTTGTTCACAAAACTTTTGCATCCCCCCAAGAAACTTTGCACCCAAAATTATAATGCTCTTGCACCAAGTGTGCTACACACGTCTGAAAAGTGAACCCAAAACATTTTGATCACCCCCTGGCGGCTGGCTGCAGTATAGGTCATTAACCCCACACTCTCCATGTAATCGAATAGGATGCGAGCAAAATTAAAAAATCCAATTACACTTCAAAAAATTTTTTTCCGAAGAAGGTTTCTGTCTAGTTAGTTCATATCACACTGACGTATGTTCAAGTGTTCGTTTTTCCAATATGTTTGGTTTTAGTTATTTTATACTATAAAAAGCGGTGTAATGTCATGGTCTATTTAAATAATCTTCTTCTTTGCCTGCGACTGAATCTGCGGGAGGACAGGACCTCAATTCTGCAGCTCCACCTCAGGATCCCTACTGCGCAGACTCGGGCTCTGAATGACATAATTGACAATGACCATTCTGGGATATTTTGGCTTCATTTTTCTACAGTTGAAGGAAGTGGAGACATCTTTTTACAATTGGCACAAAGTTTCATGGGAGAACACAAAACTTTTGCGAGAGAACATCAAAATTTTGCATTCTGTCAAAAATGTTTGCGCAAAAACACTGAAAAGAATCTTCAGTACAAGATTTCAAATATGAAAACATTAAATGGACAGAAAAATTATATTTCACTGGTTTTGCACAACATTTCTTGGGCAAACCAAAACTTATGTGTGAATGTATGAAAGTTTTGCGTTCTGCCAAGAAACTTTGCGCGACAACATTGAAATAGAATTTTCATTCCTTTAATATTTAATCCATCATAGTCCTCATTGCATGTTACTGTTCAGTATTTTTCTGTGTATCTCACACACATATGACATCAATGAGTGCATTTACATGCTTGATCGTTACAACAGTTATGCTTAAAAACTTGACAGTGTTTAAGATCATGTAAACACCTTCTATTGTGTTCTTAATAGAGTACCTCAGGGATGATGTGTTTTTGTATGCAAAACCCAGAAGCGAGTTAGCATTTTAGGACTTCCGGTTCCATCGCCCTAAAGTCAATGGGTTTTTTGAATGGGTTTTTGCCAAATCGCCTGAAATAAGGTCTGTGGTTAACAAAGCCTCTCAATATTTTCACGTTTTGATCTATGACATAAAATACAGCAGTTATAACCCGCTTATGATTTTTTTAAAACCTTTATTGTGTCTTAAAAACGGCGGTTGCTAACAAGTTGCTAAAAGGGACTACTTCCTTTGGCGAGGACTTTAGACGTCATCATGACAAACAGGACATTTGGACAGCATTTCTCATGAAAAAGCGGATAAGTACTCATACACAGCGCAGATCATAATCAGCAAGCATGTTTTTAAATAGAGTTTGAGGAAGCTTGGTGGTGGTGTTGTTGATCCGCGACCATGGTGTGCTTTAGTCCGTTTATAGCCTATTGTTAGCTTTAGGTTTCAAAATGTTGTATTAACTTGTAAAGATTATCTTGATAAACAAAATGTGTAAGTGTCATAACCCTTTGTTAAACACAGAGCTTATTTTTTTGCGATTTTCCAAAAGTCTATGGGAAAAATGCATAGGCACGGAATCGAGGGATCCCGTGCGCCACTAACTTCCAGGTTGGCCTACAAAAACATGTCATCTCTGAGGTACTCTATAGGGGTTGCACCAACTAGTCAACTTTAATGCTCTGCACTGACACTTAAAGCTTGATGTCAACTAGTCGCTGGTCCTATAGAGGGCGCAACAGTATAAGAAATCTTTGAAGTCCACATTTACACTTCGTTTCCAAAATGACAAATAAATGCATACTCATGGCAGAGCATGACAACCATCTGGTTGCTTGAAATTGAACAGGAGAATGCCGTTCTAAACTAATGTGTTCTGCACTGTAAGGCACACTCATAGCTCGTAGACTCATACATCACACGCAGATCGTGCCCACAGAATCATTCAGTAGTGCAGAAATGTATTGTCAACACTGTTCTGTGATTTCTCAATAAAATGGCTTAGAAACTGAAAAGTTCTAACATATTTCTTAGTAAGTAAAACGCACAGCTGCACTATTAGTAGATAGACACTGCCAGGTAGAATTACTTCACATGCAAAATCGCTCTCTCACTAATGCATTCATAAAATTGTAATATATAACAAAATATGATAACCCAAAGACAAGAACTAATAAAAAAATGAGCTGTTATGTAGGAGCAATAGCCATGTGGGCAGTGTCATATGCCATAGCTGTGCACGAGGCAACGCACTCGAGTCTCAGCTGTCAGCTCAAAGTTCAGGCTTATTTGTACATTGATGACATCATCAGCGACTAGTCGACGTTGACTCAACTTTCATCACATAAATGTCAACTTTAAAAAAAGTAGTTCAACCCCTAGTTCTTAATACTGTCACGGAATGCACAGACACGAGATGATAAGATCCATGTGCAGTTTAATAAGGCAAGTGCAAGGCATAAACAGTCCACAAAAACAGAAACCAGAAACGAAGTGCATGAACAGAAAACACGAACCACAAACAAAGGCAAAAAAACACTAACCCTGCGTTCCAATGTCCATACTATCCATCCTAAATAGTATGTGAGATTAAAATAAGTGTGTCCCAAAGCATAGTATGTTGAAAAGAGTATGCCAAAAGTCCCCGGATGGTCTACTATTTCCGGTAGATTTTCGAAGTGTGGATCCGTGCACACTATAGAGGCTAATATTGCCCACAGCCCATTGTGCATTGGACGAGGATTTAGTTCAGAACTACAAACACGAGTAAAAAGTGTTAAAAAAACTACAAAAAATGGCGGATATATGCGATCGACGCTGAGAGATTTGAGTGACTAATAATCAGTTTAACCTGATAGAAAATATATATTTAATGTTACCCATCTTATTTTTCATCTGCAAATACCAATGTGGACTTTTATAAAGATCCGAATGGCCATTAACTTTTAAATGCATCATTATGCATTAATATGAGGAGAGTTCTCCACATGAAAGACCGGCGACTGCAGATCAACGTGCTGCATTTCTCTCCGATACGGTAGGAAATTAACTAAATGAAATGTGGAGGATAAAAGATGATTGACAAGCCAGTTTACGGTGACAGGATGCGACAGAGAGAAAAGACGCGATTGTATGACGTGTTAGTATGTCCCAAAGCTTGTCTACTCTTTTACTACACACTCAAAAGTGAGTACTTTTTGTTCACAGAAAGAGTACATACTTTAAGGGCGTAGTATAAGTAGGCGAATTGGAACGCAGCATGAGACTAAATAGACAGAACTAATGAGCAAACACAAAACACCTGAGTGCAATGACATGAGGATAATCAGTCCAGGAGGTGAATTATGGGAAATGAAGTGAAAACTGGTGAGAAGTAGTCTGTGCTGGAGTGCCATCTGGTGGCCAACCAGGGTTCTCCAACTGGAGATCATGACAAATACATTATCAAAACTTTGATAGTCATCAGTGTTTTTTGTACATATAAACACTCATTTAGAACAAACATCTACAGGAGATATGAATTTCCATGCTGGTCCAAACTAGTTTAAGCTGTTTTGGTGCTGGTTTAACTGGTAAACCAGAACAGCCATGCAGATCACCAGCATGTTGAGCTATTCTTGTAGGATACTCTAGTTAGGAAGACACCAGCATGCCATCCTAGCAAACAACGTCCACAACCAGCCATTTAACAGTGTGAAGAAAGAAATATCAGGACTGAAGATGAGAAGAGTTCTAGCATGAAATGAAAAAGGAGGGAATGCAGAAGAGAGAAGAAGAAAGATGGGTTGAGGGTGGAGAAAGAGATGGAGAAAGTTTAGAGGGACAGGCCCTGAGAACTCAGAGGACATGTGGGGTTGAGAGCAGATCTCTGGGGTCTGCCGTCAGGGAGAGAGGAAGATTAGAGATGATTGAATCCTGAGTCGTGCTGTCTTCAAAGACTCGGAGGTTCATGTGAAAAGCAGTGGGGCAACCGTAACAAACATACAAGCCCTCAGCAACACTCTAATCTGTCTGTGGCTTCATAAATGCATAGACTCAAGTCACATCTTGACTATTCGTTTCATATCATTCATAAGCCATTGCACAGAGTTAGCAGCATCTTAATCTTCAATTTGTCTTTCTACATGACAAGAAGAGAATGTTGGGAGTCATTTCATGAAAGAAAGACTTTGAATCCACAACATTTGATGAACTTTACTAAATGCTAAAATAAGAGATTTGCCAGCTTAAATATATGTAATTAGATATTAATTTATTTGGTAAAGTATTTTTTAAATTCAGTATTTAAATAAATATTTTAAAGGAGGAATTTTTACATATAAATACATATTATACATATAACAATATTAACAATTACATAATATTATAGTTTATTATAAAATATAATACATAATTTAAAAAAATAAATGAATTTATCTTTGTCCATGACATTTGATTTCCTCGCAGAAATAGTGTTTAATATTTTCATATTGTTGACTCTTGAAAGTTAATGATAGGAGACTAGAACCATGATAACAGCTGTCCCAGCGAGGGCCAGATTAAGGTATCACAGGGCCCCTGGTGATGTTGATTTTGGCAGTCAGTCACCATGTGACCGGTGGGGGACATCTTTGGCCTTTAGCACAGCATCTCCTGCTATTTGAAAACATTTATACAGCCCTGAATAGTGGCCCAAATGCCCACATGAATCCGGTCCTGGCAAGTTCCCAAATTCAGAATATCCCAACAAATTAATGTATTATTAATTTAGGAAATGCTAATTAGTACTCAAATACATTCTTTGTCTCAAGGAAAAGGGTCTGACCAAAATCTAGTTTAAAAATCAAAACAGAACATTTTCAAAATGGAAAATGCACCTGTTTCATAGAATGCCTCCAGTATATCACTGAAATGGCATCAGTCAATAATCCACTGTCTGACATTTCAGAGATCACATGTCAGCCAGCTGGATCAAAGAGTGTATTTATTTTTAACAGATCCAGGAGATTGTCTATCGACTATGTCTGTGTATATGTGTACAGGCCCTCGTCCTAACCTCAGATATGATAGTCTATATCCAGAATGATGGATTTACATGTGTGTTAACTTTTTCCCCACCAGCGTTTTCTAATAATAATAATAAGAAGAATAAAATAAATAAATTCCAGCCACCACCAGCATTTTTTATCATTTCACAAAACTTTCATGGCCCCAGAATATATATATATATATATATGTATGTATATGTATGTGTATGTATGTATGTATGTATGAGTGAATATGTAAACACTGAATATATCTGGTTTAAAAAAATTCTATCTTCATTATTTATTTATTTTTTTAATCAACACTTGATTGTGTGTAAGTTCAATTTAAAAAGCAACATTTCGAATAAAAACCTGAGAAAATAACGCTTTTGTCAAATACTAAATATGCAAAAAACACAACTTGTGCGCAAGCAACTTCTATTCGTTCCTTATTTTTTACAGATATTCTTTGCTTGTTTTTGGATCCAGAGATGCTGTACTATTTCAGAAGATCAATAAAACTCCCCTTATCGCATAATGAAAACAGGGATTGCTGGAAAAACTTGTCAGTGGCAGGTGAAGCATTGAAGCGTTGACGGAAAATCTCATCATTGGGGGGAAAGCATTAGGCTACGTCATAAATTTTGGAAAAACTTGTAATTGGAGGTGAAGCGTAGTGTCATAAATGAAGGAAAAACGTATCAATGGCAGGGAAGCATTGTCATAAATGACGGAAAATCTCGTAAATCGCAGAGGAGCATTGTGTCATAAATGGTGGAAAAACTCGTCAAAGGAGGGTAAACGTTGTGTCATAAATGACAGAAAAACTCGTCAAAGGAGGGTAAACGTTGTATCATTAATGACAGAAAAATTTGTCAATGGCAGGGAAGCGTTGTATCATAAATGATGGAAAACTCGTCAATGGTGGGGAATCATTGTATTAAAGGTACAATTTGTGATATTTTTTTTCCACTAGAGGTCGCTAGAAGCCTATTCAAAACAAAGGCGTAGTTTGATGACACCAAGTTTTAGAGCGGAAACTTGAGACATGTGGTCTCCATCTCAATGGACGGTGCAAAAGAATAGGGATTGGAGTCTGGAATAACTCATGTTCGTGGATGCGATTATTAACGTTACTGTAGTATGAAGCAGAGCAGGGCCGAGTGTTGCGGGAGCTGAACGAGGAGCTGGAGCGATTGATCAACACACGCCTCACGAGCAGCGGGACTTTTATTATGAAACAGCCGCCGGCGCTGCTTCCGCTTTTCCGGTCATGAGTTTACGGGAGCTGTCCTTGTCCACAGAACCAGCGGCAGATGGTAAACAGTAATTTTGTTCCATAAATAAGTAACACAATCCACCATAAAACGTGCAAGAAGTAAATAAGGAACTGCTTGAAGCAAGCTAGTGGTTTGCTGGACGCTAGACTCTACTTCCGCATTTGTCCACGGCACTGTTGTCATGTGGTTTCTACGTCAGTAAAGGCGGTAACAAAGGTAACTGACGTCATTGACAGGCGACTGCACTGCCCCGTGTCACTGTTTAGAATGGGAATTTTCTCATGATTTACAAGTAGTTGAAAACATTAGAGATATTGTTAGTAATCAGCTGGACAAATATATAACACTAGCCTAGTGGTTTTTCGATATTTTACTGCAAAAATGTTACATATTGTACCTTTAAATGACGGAAAAACTCACCAATAGCAGGGAAGCGTTGTGTCATAAATGATGGAAAACTCGTAGTAACACTATAATATGGGGAACAATTCTCACTTTTAACTAGTTGTTTATTAGCTTGCAAATTGGTTGTTTATTGGTACTTATAAAGCACATATTAATGTCTTATTCTGTATGACCATATTCTACATCCTTAAATCCTACCCCATACCTAAACTTAAACGCTACAACAACTACCTCACTATTAATAAGCAGTAAATTAAGAAAAAAATCATAGTTAATAGTGAATATGTGTTCCCCATACCAAAGTGTTACCAACCTCGTCATTGCGATGAAGCTTTATGTCATCATAAATGATGTGAAATATTGTCAATGGCAAGGAAACATTGTGTCATAAATTACAGAAAATCTTGTCAATGGCAGGGAAGCAGTTAAAAGGCTCATTCTTTACCATTTTTTTTTTTTTTTTTAATTATTCAATTATAATACTATCAAGGCTTATTGCCTGCAAAACAGCCATATTTTGCCGTTTTTGGTAGCACAACTGGCAGAGCATCACACTAGCAACTCCAAGGACATGGGCTTGATTCCCAAGAAAAGCACATACTGATATGAAAAAAAAAAAGAATTTTAAAATGGTCATATAACAGAATAATACATTTCCCTTGGAAAACAGCAAAGAAAATGTGGTATTTCAATATATGACCCCTTTAAAACTTGCTCTCTCTCTCTCTCTGCCAGTCTCAGGGTCCTCAAGGAAGACCAAGGTGAGTGTCTCATGCTAATGTGTGTCTGATCTCAGTACCACCCTAACATCTGCTGTGTCTGATGAGTCACCTCAGTCCCAAAATCACCATGAGCATTCCTTTACCCAGCCAACAAAAATGTGTCATTTCACACATCAGATCAACTATTTATAAAAAGCAGACTACAAACCTCAAAAACCATATGAAAACTTTTTTCTCCAGGTAACATTTCTTTGTCAGTTTATCTCTCACACAAATATGTCCTAAATATTCTTTACATCCCCATTTAGACATTAAATTCAGTAACTGAAGATGAATAATAAATTTACCCTAAAATCAAAAGAAAAAAAAAATATTTCGCCAAAGCTTATTTTTAATACAATTTAAAGGTGATTTATGTTTTTTGACTGTACTAAAGCATAAAAAATACTGTAATGTGTTTTCTGAGATTTAGAAAACATTTTAAGTTCAAATACTTCTTTCTCAGAAACAAAGACTTGTTTCCCAATTTACCTAATAGTATTTCGACACCCAAGTTTGCCAGTTGATGGAAAACAAAGCCTGTATTGACCATGGAAGCTAGCAAACGAACTTAGTCGGAGATTGCAGATTCTACCAGACCTAAACATTGCAATAAAACATTAGAATAAAAACATTGCAAACGTATACATTATCTGATCAACTTGTGTAAGGCTTGTTGCTTTCCATTGTCAGTTGCGCTGGTTCCTGTTATGTGGCCTCAATCTGGCATCCCGTGTGAGCATCGAGTCTGAATTTTGAATTTGGACTGCAGTACCCATTTCAACCACTAGCTGTCGATATTACATACTGCAAAAAAAAGGAAATTGTAATTTTATTTTTTTTATTTAAATATTTGGGTGACTGTAACATTCTGTCCAGGGACTACAGATGAAAAATAGTTCTAATTCTGTCAAAATTACAGTAATTGTCCCTGCTTAAATCTAATAAATAAAAATTGCCCCTGATTTCTCATTACTGTAATGAAAAAAAGTAAATTATTTAAAGCTGCAGTCCATAACTTTTTTTTTTTTTTTTTTTTCCAAAATCCATTTTTGAGCAAGTACATCTCCTTACCTTGTCTGATTCACAACAGTAAGCTTGAAATAATGTTTTCTATTCAGCTGGTACTGGTGGGTTTACGTGGGAAATTCGAGCATACAGCCATTCATCTTTGCGTCATTACGTCACATCTGTTTACATAAAGAAGAAGTCCCAGCTAGTAGGCTATATTATGTGAAGATGCTGCAGGTGGCGGATCATTTATAGCCTTTTCCCACAGCAGCTGCAATAATTAAATTTATCATTTTGATGGCGGATTGTAATCCATAAAGGTCCAAATGACAATGACAACTGGAGATTCACCTGTAGTCAAAAGCAAAAGACTTCAGACTGCGGAGTGGCTACAGAAATTGAAATCTACAGGTAACGCTAATACACACTAAATACACACAGTCATGCAATGCTGATGTTGTTAAAATTAACAATTTGAGAACACAGTATAACAGTAATAATAATTTGCAGGGTTTGACGTGATCCGAGCTAAGCATTAGATTTAATCGCCATTGGCAGCGTGATTTATTGTAATGCTTTTTTTCTCAGTTGGTCAGAACAAAAGTGGCAGACATGTTACTTACTTCTTCAGATTTTCTGGTGAATTCTTATTTTGGTCATACTTCTAAGACTACAATCTGTGATTCTGAAGTACAGTATCCACACTTGTGTGGTGACTGACAGCAAACATTAGATTTATCTACACTGCTGATGCACAACCCACGTAAAAATGATAATGCCGTAAATAACTGCAATTGCATGTTTCAAACAGAGATGGCGACAAAGAAGCAAAGCGTACGGACTGCAGCTTTAAAATTGACTGTATATTAAATTTAAATTACATTTTTAATGCAAAATACTGTATTAAACTTTTTTAGAATTAAACGTTAATAATAATGGGAATTACAAAAAATAATAATTAAAATATAAAAATATATTTTATTTATAAAATTTCTTATTTTTTCTATTATTTTGTGTTAAGTGACAAGTTTCATATGATTTGCCAAATAAAGTTCCGTGCATTTCGACTCGTGCTTTATTCATCCAAAACAAAACCATTCACTTCGGTGGGAAAAACATCAGACACGTTCCATCTGAGAGAAAGAAATCACACTCATAAAACATTTCTTATTCCTGTTATTATTATTCACCGCTAGAGAGAGAGATTCTGAAAGAATCGATAGGAAATGTGTGCCATTTCCCAGTGCACTTCTGATATTTGACGCTTGACATTCTCAGGTGCTCTGTACCTGCACGAGATTGTGAAACGGAGCGTTATCTGTGCCTGCCGCAAACTCAGAAGTAAGTCTGGAGGTCAGAGGTCAGGGCTCGGCGTTCCTAATGCAGTGAAGAGAGACGGCAGGGGTGCAAGACAGGGAAAGACATTAGGACAAAAGCGGGAAGAGAAAAACCTTCTTACCATTTCACACAGAGTCTCAAAGTGCAGCAAGTCTCTGTTGCTGGCAAACCGCTGATAAATGTCCTTAAGCGAAGCTTTTGTGCCCGTGTGTGTGTGTGTGTGTGTGTGTGTACACTCTCATTGCCAATTACAGTAGAGGGTTCCTCTGCTGTTGTGGAAGGGAACAGCTTGGTTCTCTTGATGTCGGAAAGTGAGGGAGAGACAGAGGAAAATATTGATTCCACTGTTCTCATGTTTAAATGCTTTCACATTTGAAATGGCACACACCAGCCAGACAGAACAGGCCTGATCGCTGCAAAGAGAGTGTTTGCAGACTGACAGAGCGTGATGTCTCTTGCCTTGCCGGTGGATGGGTAGTCATACTGATGTTCAAAAGAGTGAGAGACACAAAGAGACAGATATGAAACACGTCACCAGTGTGACAAAACCAAAACAGAGACAAACTCCATCATTAATTCAGTTGACCATTTCTTCTTAAAGGGATAGTTAATGGAAAACTGAAAATTGTCTACTCCTATTCATGTTGTTACAAACCTGTATGTCTTTCTTTCTTCTGTGGAACATAGGAGAAGATATGTTGAAAAATGTTTTAGCAGTTTTTGTCCATACCATTAAAAGCTAGTGGGGTCCAAAATAATGCTTGACCCTGTTGACTTTTATTGTATGGACAAAAAACACTAATTTTTCATTTCCTCTTTTATGTCATACAGGTTTGGATTTGACATGAGGGTGAGTAAAAGATGACATGATTTTCATTTTTTAATGAACTCTCCCTTGTTAAAAAGAAGTCTGCATAATTGCATTGAATGTGCACTTCAAATCTTAAAAGTATGTTTTTAATAAACTCTACTACATATAATATTAATTAAATACAAGGCTACTTAAAGGATTAGTCCAATTTTAAATAAAAATTTCCTGATAATTTACTCACCCCCATGTCATCCAAGATGTTCAAGTCTTTCTTTATTCAGTCGAAAAGAAATTAAGGTTATTGATGAAAACATTCCAGGATTATTCTCCATATAGTGGACTTCAATGGCCTCCAAATGGTTGAAGGTCAAAATTACAGTTTACAGCAATCCCAGATGAGAAATAAAGGTCTTGTCTAGAGAAACCTTCGTTCATTTTCTAAAAAAATAAATAAATACAATTTTATACGTTTTAACCATAAATGCTCGTCTTGAACTAGCTCTCTTCTTCTTCTATATTTGAATTCCGGCAGTGTAGACACTACTAAGTGTATTACTGCCCTCCACAGGTCAAAGTTTGAACTAAATTGTCATATACAATATGCTAGTGCAAGTATATTACAATTAGTTCAAACTTTAACCTGTGGAGGGCAGCTAAAACCTATATAATTTTTTATTTTTTTAGAAAATGAGCGATGGTTTCTCTAGATAAGACCCTTATTCCTCATCTGGAATCATGTAATACCTTTTGAAGCTGCACTGAAACTGTATTTTTGACCTTCAACTGTTTGGGCTTCATTGAAGTCCACTATATAGAGAAAAATCCTGCAATGTTTTCATCAAAAACCTTAATTTCTTTTTGACTGAAGAAAGAAAGACTTGAACATCTTGGATGACATGGGGGTGAGTAAATTATCAGGACAATTTAATTTAAATGTGAACTAATCCTTTAAGTGTTCCTAAAGATAGCTTGTTTCTTTACACACTTGTGTATACAGTTTTAAAAAGTTCACTTTGTTAAAAAAGTCAAATTAAGTTTTACTTTAAAGTAAGTTTTAGGCTTTGTTTTAATAATCTTTTGTCATACTTTAAAGATGCACATTTATTTTGTTGTGTTGATGCTAAAGCACATGTTAAAGCACAAGTAAAATAGCTGATTATCATTTTAACTGTAGTGTGATTCAAAATTACATTAAAAGTTAATATATAATAAACATACTAAATTGCAACTTCATCATTACAAATATTTTTAGAAACATGACATGTAAGTTTTAGGGTCGTCAAAAGGTACTGAAACTTTAAAAATGTGACGATACCAGAATTTCCCTCTAGCATTTTGAGTGCTGTTGACCAGATTCTTAAACACCTCTGATTGGCCATTGTGTTCACAAGCTCAACAGTTATGTCTGTGATCGGCTACAATGATCAACTCTTCAAAAACATGTTTTAAATAGACATCTTTGATGCTCTGCATCGAGCGCTTACACAGATACAGATGGGAGCGTTTGAAAGCAGGCGTCTATCAGCGGATTTGATAGATGCCTGCTTTCAAACGCTCCAGAAGTTTTACTTTTGACAACCCTAATAAGTTTTAATAGAAATTATATTATAGTATATTTTAGTTTACCATAAATGCTTGTCAGTACATTTGGCAGGACATTTTAACCAAGGCAATTGTAATAAGTCATAAGTGATTATGAAATAAAGATGTACTTAAGTCCTACTTAAGTGGGTCAAAGCACTCTACCAATCTGCTAACTGCATTAAATATAAATTCAAACTACAATACATTTTTACTTCAAATTAACATGCAATTAAGTGTTCAAAATCATTAAAAATATATACTTAAATTGTGAACTAAAGGTATAGTATTCCTGTAATAAGTATGCTTTTTAATAGTATGCTAAAGTGTGATTCTTTTTCACAAGGTTAACCCTTTAATCCCAGCATAACACCATCATTCTAAAGTCCATTAAAAAGAAGAGCCATGGTAATTTATACAAACTAAAGCTGTCAAAGTTCATACTTTGCTCCCCATTCTTGAATGCCTGTACAGTATATTATGCTGTTTCATGAGCATACGGTGGCATTAACAGACTACGTGACCAAAAAACACTTTGTGATTTTATCTAGTCTACCTAAATGCTAAACAGAAAGGCTGGAGCATAATGAAATGTGTCCCAGCACCACAAACACACACTTCCTGTGCCAGTAATTTACACTTCAAAGCTGTGTGTCCTCTCTGCCCTGCATGCAAGCTTCCTCATTTATACAAGTACACACACACACACACCGCATGATGACTGCAACACCAAAAAATATCACACATACGCACATAAAAGTCCCTGTATGTGTGTATCCTCATTTAGACACTGTAAGATATCACACACCCACACACACAGGCACAAATAATTTGAACTAGCCTTGGCTGGACTTCTATATTTCCGTTCCCTACCTCTCCTGTGAAGCATCATGTTTTCGTATCAGCCTTTTGGCTTAAAACATGTTTGTTTTGTTTGTTGCTTACTGATTGTTCATGTATGATGTTGACTTGTATTAAAAACACATTTATGATGTATAATTTGCTACAGTTTTAGCACCTGGTGCAAATTCAAACAAGTACAAGTGACCTTTTAGCCTTGCACTAAGGGAAAAAAAGGCATTTATGAACAGATCTACTAAATTTCCAGAGCAGCAACGTGTCTGTTGGACAGCCAGACCAGGCTTGTCTATAGAGAGACATTAACAATCTCAAACTGTTTGAAAATTCTGTAAAACATGTCTAACATAGCTTACCAAAGCATACCTTATTCAATTGTCTATTTTGGCAGGTGTAACAAAGTTACATATGCATTTGGCTTCGTGAATTGAGCAAAAATATTGAGCAGCACAGAAATCACATTTCAGAACACAGAAATACAGTTCTGTCATGAAACTCTAGATGGCGCAGGCTGATAGGTCCTTAATTCAATCTGTTTGCAGTCACATCATTCTCTATAGAGCACAGCTGATTGATTCCTGCTGTATCAGTAGCCAATGAGCTTGCTGCTCAACCTTCAAATACTGCTCAGCATTTTCTGTAGCAGTTGCAGCACACTTTCAGAAAACCTTCACCTTCCCCAGCTCCACCTGTATAGATCTGCTACAGGTAATTCACGTATGCTATATTGTACAGCAGCAGCATGTCTTACATGCTCACAGAAGAGTGTTGTGTATATATTGGCAGCAACAAGTCTCGTACTTGACAAGGGCCCAAGCCTTTCTAAAACCAATAAACCATGTAAGACCAGAGAACATATACAGAAGTTCCCAACATTTCCCCCAGAAAGATACCTGGATAAAGCTGTCAGCATTCCCATTCATCTTAAAGGCAATCACTCAACTGCAGCCTGACCCTGTGAAAGTATATGTTTTGAAATCTACTATCCAGAACTTTTTGAGCCAATCACCTGAACACCACATAACTAATCACTCTGAAACTGGCAGAAAATGACATCATGGCAGCATTGATTGGATGATGGCACCACAAGAACAAACTAATGTATGTAGACAATAGTAAAACAGTTGACAATCCTAAAAGCTGAAATGATTTTATGGGCTCTACAAACTAAATATTTACAAAATAAAATTGTATATTTAAGTTAAACTTTTATATTTATATTTTAATATATAATTTATATATTAGAAAATATATATATCAAAATAAAACTAACTGAATGTAAAACTGGCTTGATACTGCACCAGCTACCTCAATGCTAAAGCAGCATGGAACTTCTGTGGCTCATGAATATTAATTGGGTAATGCGACTGGATGGTCTAGACTCTAGGAAGATAACCCTAACATCAGCTTAAACTCATTAATATTCATTAGCTCTCTTCATAGAATTACATCACTACATGCCCATCTTCAGGCCCTGCCACTGGATGTCCATACAGTAAATTGCTTTTTTGTGGTGTTAACAAATCTCTTCAAATTAAACCAGATTTGTTATTCAGGTAGCTGCTATAAACATTATCTTTAACATCAACTTTTTCTCTGTTTTTTCTAACATTCTCTTCAAACTGCTGCCAATGCATGAAAATTGTTGGAATGAAAGAGAATATTGACCTCAAAACAAGAGTTTACATTAAAGTCCGGTGGGACAAAGTAGTAGGTACACTGTAAACCCTAACGCTTAAAATAATTAATTGGTTTGAGAAGAACAAACTTAATAAAATTAGTTTTTTTCAATTTCTAACATTCTTTTGTTCAGTCTGTAGTCACATTTTCAAAACTCTAAACACATTTAGCAGAACATCCATCTGTTGTGACCATACCATTAACACAATTCATGTCGTTTTCACACAAAATGCAGTCAATTAACACGTTTCTTAAATGCTTTCTTTTCATACAAGCTTATGCTTAAACACAGCAAGTCAGAAATGAAGACCCAATGTTCCAATCTATAAATATAGGATAAAACCTCTATTTCTGCAAAAACATCAGTACTGGAAAAGTACTAGAAAAAAATATATAAAACAAATACTGAAACAATTGATAAGCATTTTAATTAGCAGATCACTGAAATATTTAGAAATAGCAGATTCCAATCTCAGCTGGAGGCATAGTTAGGTGTTGAAGTTCTTTGATAAAAAGTCACAATTACCTTTTATGCTTTTTTTATTCTGTGGAGGAAAAAAAAGCTTCCATAATAACCAAAGGCCATGTATGTTGGATTTGTTGTTGATCAATGGCAGCAATTTCATGTTCTCATTTCAGTAAAATCTTTATACTACAATGAATTTACTACAACGATTCCACTACTACTGTTCCATATTTACAAAACATATGTGGTCTGCATAAGGCATTAGCTACCAAAGGGACACCATCCCACCCTCTGTGGGCAACATCAACACACACACACCCATCCCTAGAAAGAGATTTCAACAGAGGGGGATACTGAAGTTCTGCATAGGGAACACATTTGATTAGTAGCTGCCCTGAGCAATTATGTTTCTTTCTTTATGTATCTTTCTTCTTCTACTTTTTTTCTACTGTACATTCTATAAAATAATGGCTCACTTCTGTTGCCAAGAATGCAAACATTAAACACTCAACCAAAAGTGTAGAATGGCTTACATGCATTATACTTTTACTGCAGGTAGAACTGAAACATGACAAGCAATGCAGATTTTTAGTTAGTATTTTGACAGTCATCGCGCTTTGATTGACTATCCTCCAGTTTCACAGACAAGCCTTAAGCTAGTCTTAGACTAAAATGCATGTTTGAGCTGTTTTAACTGAAAGCAACTTGTACTGACATATCTTAAAATATGTCAGTTTCATTGTTTTGTCTCAAGATGCACACCAATACTGTGTTTTTCTAGTGAACATCTATAAAAGGTACTTAAATTCCCTAACTGAACTAAGGCCTAATCCTGGTTTAGGTTAGGCCCTGTCTGTGAAACCGGGCCTATATGTTCACATTGCATAGAAAACTAGTGCTATGTTTTGACAGAACGACTTGATTTTGAATCAGGTTTGCTGTGTTTTGATAGAGTTAGTATGTGTTGAAAAAAGTTTTTAGCATTTTGAAATGTAGAGTTTGTGTTTAACAAAATATGGTTTTGGGCAGAAAATTAACTATTTGGCTAATTATGTGATGTATGTGTGTCGCTGTGTTCAGAGTTTAGAAAAAGTACTTTAAGTATTGGTAAACGTTTGTTAGCAATTGAAAAAAACTGTAGTTCATTAATTATTATGAGTATTTAGCACTTTCTTTTTCATTCATGTTCACAGAACTGATATATTTTAAGTAAACTCAACTGTTTCAATGTTTTGAGTTTTATTGACTTATTTCTTTTAATTTAGGCAAACTTAAGTTTAACTGAAACTGGGCTGGGATTTCTATTTCCCAGCATGCTTTGCCATGGCACTCGATAGCAAGAGTAAATGCTAAAATTAAGTTTTATATAAAAATTTTTTGCACAAGATTAATGTTAGTAGTGATTAATGTTTTGTTATGCTAATTTAGAAGAGTTTGGGTTTTTGGAGAGTTACCATCATGGTGACAAGTGGTGCATGCAGCTTGGTTTGAGAGCAGGTATGTTAAAACCGATTGCCTCAAATATTTTGAGTTTTGCCAGCTTATTCGGGTTTACAGTGTACTTGTCTTGCATGATGAACTGCAGTCTGACACATTTCATAATGTAATGATGCAGGTTTGTGTAGCTAGAAGCATTTCCGTTGGGGTACTTGCATAGGCTATGCTTCGGGCCTTGAAATGAAAACAGGCAACGTTAGCAGAGCTGTTGAGTTGAATTTGCAATTAATGTGGCATCAGCAGGAACAAAGGTACAAGCGTGTCCTGCATGTAAAATGGCACACGCGCCCACACGCTCTCCTGCATCCACTCACACCCTTGCTCAGCCCTAGGGGACTCTCCTTTCCTTCTGTCAAACACCTCCATGTTAACAAAAGGCAATTAAACGCTGGCTGCTCACATCTATTGATCATATCTAACACAATGCACTGCTCTGCCAATGTAGAACAACAGGAGCCATATTCAGCCAGAAATCCCCTGCCTCCACCCACCCTCGGCAAGACAGACGCCCATCTACAGATCCATATCTGCTGCTCATTTAACACTTGTTCTTGTGAATCTCACAAAACATCCCATTTCACCCCCAAAATAAAAAGAAAAATTTAATTAACTGTTTTTGCATAAAGAAAATGAAGCCATTGAGATGTGTTTTGCATTGTGACATTATTTTTGACAATTAAACACATTAAGCACCCTTGAATAGCCATTAATAATGTGTCCAGAGGTTTCACTTTTATGGCTTTTCTTGTAATTCTTATTATTCTTAATGGAGATTTTCATGACTGTAATACAGTAATTTTAACAAAATTGGTTAAATATTACACAAAAAAATGCTTATTAAAAACTTAAATTATAAATTAAAGATAGCACAACAAAACATATCTAACAAAACACAATAATATATAATGTAAATAATTATAATGTACAGTATAATTATATCATATGCACCGATCAGGCATAACATTATGAATAACTCTGATTATCTCTCCATCATGGCACCTGTTAGTTGGTGGGATATATTAGGCAGTGAGTGAACATTTTGTCCTCAAGGTTGATGTGTTAGAAGCAGGAAAAATGGGCAAGCATAATGTTTTGAGTGAGTTTGACAAGGACCAAATTGTAATGGCTAGACAACTGGCTCAGAGCATCTCCAAAACTGCAGCTCTTGTGGGGTGTTCCCGGTCTGCAGTGGTCAGTATCTATCATAAGTGGTCCAAGGAAGGAACGGTGGAGAACTGGCGACAGGGTCACGGGTGGACAAAGCTCATTGATGCACGTGGGGAGCGAAGGCTGGCCTGTGTGGTCCAATCCAACAGACGAGCCACTGTAGCTCAAATTGCTCAAGAAGTTAATGCTGGTTCTGATAGAAAGATGTCAGAACACACAGTGCATCACAGTTTGTTGCGTATGGGGCTGCATAGCTGTATACCAGTCAGGGTGCTCATGTTGACACCTGTCCACCGCCGTAAGTGCCAACAGTGGAGTGGGCATGTGAGCATCGGAACTGGACCATGGAGCAATGGAAGAAGGTGGCCTGGTCTGATGAATCACGTTTTCTTTTACATCACGTGGATGGCCAGGTGTTTACCTGAGGAACACATAGCACCAGGATGCACTATGGGAAGAAGGCAAGCCGGCGGAGGCAGTGTGATGCTTTGGGCAATGTTCTGCTGGGAAACCTTGGGTCCTGCCATCCATGTGGATGTTACTTTGACACGTACCACCTACCTAAGCATTGTTGCAGACCAAGTACACCCTGTCATGAAAACAATGTTTCCCTGGTGGCTGTGGCTCTTTCAGCAGGAAAATGCACCCTGCCACAAAGCAAAAATGGTTCAGGAATGCTTTGAGAAGCACAGCAATGAGTTTGAGAGACTTGGCCTCCAAATTCCCCAGATCTCAATCCAATCGAGCATCTGTGGAATGTGCTGAACAAATACGATTTGATATATATACACTGCATCTAGAAAGTATTCACAGTGCTTCACTTTTTTCCACATTTTATGTTACAGCCATATTCCAAAAGGGATTAAATTCATTTTTTTTCATCAAAATTCTACAAACAATACCCTATTATGACAACATGAAAGATATTTGTTTGAAATATTTGCATATGTATTAAAAATAAAAAACGCCTTTGGCACCAATTACATCCTCAAGTCTTTTTGAGTATGATGCTACAAGCACACCCATTTTCAGATCTCTCCAGAGATGTTCAATCAGGTTCAAGTCTGGGCTCTGGCTGGGCCACTCAAGAACATTCACAGAGTTGTCCCGTAGCCAATCTTTTCTTATCTTGGCTGTGTGCTTAGGGTCGTTGTCTTGTTGGAAGATGAACCTTCAGAGCATTCTGGAGCAGGTTTTCATCAAGGATGTCTCTGTACATTGCTGCATTCATCTTTCCCTCGATCCTGACTAGTCTCCCAGTTCCCGCTGCTGAAAAACAGTGTGCTGCCACCACCATGCTTCACTGTAGGGATGGTGTTGGCCAGATGATGAGAGGTGCCTGGTTTCTTCAGACATGGTGCATGCTATGCCTTTTGGCAGACTCCAGGAGGGTTGTCACGTGCCTTTTACTGAGGAGTGACTTCCATCTGGCCACTCTACCATACATGATTGGTGATGTGCTGCAGAGATGGTTGTTCCTCTGGAAGGTTCTCCTCTCTCCACAGAGAAACACTGGAGCTCAGTCAGAGTAACCATCGGGTTCTTGGTCACATCCTTGACTAAGGCCCTTCTCCATAGATCGCTCAGTTTGGCCGGGCAACCCGCTCTGATGGATGCCACTGTGCTTATTGGGACCTTCAATGCTCCATAAATCTTTCTGTACCCTTCCCCAGATCTGTGCCTCGATACATATGGAGGTCTACAGACACTTTCTTGGACTTTGGTTTGTACTCTGACATGCACTGTTAACTGTGGGACCTTATATATACAGGTGTGTTATGTCCAGTCAACTTAATTTACCACAGGGGGACTCCAATCAAGTTGTAGAAACATCAAGGATGATCAGTGGAAACAGGATGCACCTGGGCTCAATTTTGAGTGTCATGGCAAAGGCTGTGAATACTTATGTACATATGATTTTCTTGTTTTTTGTTTTTAATAAATTTGCAAAGATTTCAAACAAACTTCTTTCATGTTGTCATTATGGGTATTGTTTGTAGAATGGAAAAATGTGAGGAAAAATTAATCCTTCTTGGAATAAGGCTGTAACATAACAAAATGTGGAAAAAGTGAAACACTGTGAATACAAACCCGATTCCAAAAAAGTTGGGACACTGTACAAATTGTGAATAAAAAAGGAATGCAATAATTTACAATTCTCATAAACTTATATTTTATTCACAATAGAATATAGATAACATATCAAATGTTGAAAGTGAGACAATTTGAAATGTCATGCCAAATATTGGCTCATTTTGGATTTTATGAGAGCTACACATTCAAAAAAGTTGGGGGAGGTAGCAATAAGAGGCCGGAAAAGATAAATGTACATATAAGGAACAGCTGGAGGACTAATTTGCAACTTATTAGATCAACTGGTAACATGATTGGGTATAAAAAGAGCCTCTCAGAGTGGCAGTGTCTCTCAGAAGTCAAGATGGGCAGAGGATCACCAATTCCCCCAATGCTGTGGCGAAAAATAGTGGAGCAATATCAGAAAGGAGTTTCTCAGAGAAAAAAATGCAAAGAGTTTGAATTTATCATCATCTACAGTGCATAATTTCATCCAAAGATTCAGAGAATCTGGAACAATCTCTGTGCGTAAGGGTCAAGGCTGGAAAACCATACTGGATGCCCGTGATCTTCGGGCCCTTAGACAGCACTGCATCACATACAGGAATGTTACTGTAATGGAAATCACAACATGGGCTCAGGAATACTTCCAGAAAACATCGTCGCTGAACACAATCCGCCGTGCCATTCGCCGTTGCCGGCTAAAACTCTATAGGTCAAAAAACAAGCCATATCTAAACATAATCCAGAAGCGCAGGCGTTTTCTCTGGGCCAAGGATCATTTAAAATGGATTGTGGCAAAGTGGAAAACTGTTCTGTGGTTAGACGAATCAAAATTTGAAGTTCTTCTTGGAAAACTGGGATGACATGTCATCCAGACTAAAGAGGACAAGGACAACCCAAGTTGTTTTCAGCGCTCAGTTCAGAAGCCTGCATCTCTGATGGTATGGGGTTGCATGAGTGCGTGTGGCATGGGCAGCTTACACATCTGGAAAGGCACCATCAATGCTGAAAGGTATATCCAAGTTCTAGAACAACATATGCTCCCATCCAGACGTCGTCTCTTTCAGGGAAGACCTTGCATTTTCCAACATGACAATACCAGACCACATACTGCATCAATTACAACATCACGGCTGCATAGAAGAAGGATCCGGGTACTGAAATGGCCAGCCTGCAGTCCAGATCTTTCACCCATAGAAAACGTTTGTCGCATCATAAAGAGGAAGATGCGACAAAGAAGACCTAAGATAGTTGAGCAACTAGAAGCCTGTATTAGACAAGAATGGGACAACATTCCTGTTCCTAAACTTGAGCAACTTGTCTCCCCAGTCCCCAGACGTTTGCAGACTGTTATATAAAGAAGAGGGGATGCCACACAGTGGTAAACATGGCCTTGTCCCAACTTTTTTGAGATGTGTTGATGCCATGAAATTTAAAATCAACTTATTTTTCCCTTAAAATGATACATTTTCTCATAAAACATAAAACATTTGATATGTCATCTATGTTGTATTATGAATAAAATATTGAAATCTGAAACTTCCACATCATTGCATTCTGTTTTTATTCACAATTTGTACAGTGTCCCAACTTTTTTGGAATCGGGTTTGTACTTTCCGGATGCACTGTGTATATGTATATATATATATATATATATATATATATATATATATATATATATATATATATATATATATATATATATATATAGATTGATTGATTGATTGATTTTGGGAAGATCTACTGAGACTTACCCATTCGTTACATGTGCTCGGGGTCCTGATAAGTAACCAAAAGAGTTGAGCTATCTAAGGTGAACCTCTTTCTCAATAACATCCCAAATGCCGCACAAACAGTGAATTTCTATCCTGACTTTTAAAAGCTTTTAAAAGGTCTGAAGATGAAATAAGACTCAGTGTGAGAGAGGAATCCTGATTACAGACAGATACTGCAGAGACTGCAGACGAAAACATGAAAGGTCAGCGAGTGAAACAGATTGGAACAAAAGCGATGACCTTGACCTGATAATCTGTGTGTGTGTGTGTGTGTGTGAACAGCAGGAAGATGATGCAGTACACAACCTCTCCTCTACTGCACGGTGTGACCTGTACCTCTGTTAAAAAGGGCAAGGCGTAGATTGATTCTCTCCACCTGCTGACCTTTAGGACCGGATCTGATATGGCCTGCTGATTAGACAAAGAGAAGGAGAGAGATAGAGAGAAAGAAACAGTTTGTGTGTGCTTGTATAGAAAAATATAGGAATATACAGATTATGTGGTTAAACTAAATGCACTTTGAAAAAAACAAATCTAGAGCCTAAATCGCCAACCAATTGCCTATAAAGAACGTCTAACAGTCCTGGCTGCTTTCAGAGACTTTCTAATAGAACTTTGGGGACTACACACTGTTAAAAATAAATGTAAATTTACAGGTATTGGTCTGTATTTTTTTTACAGATTTTTTCTGTTTTCCCATTATACATTGAAATTCCTGTTGTTTTACAGATATTTGCTGTAATTTAATTTTCAGCTATTAAATTTACAGGGAATTGCATGTATTTAAGCATTACATTCAATTTCTGTTTTTTAAAAGAAATGTTCTGTATTTTTTTACAGAAAAATGTGTAATTTTACATAAAATGTTGATTAATATTTTACAGATTTTTTCTGTAAAAATAGAAAAAAGGGAATGAATGTATAACTACAGAAATATGCAGTCATTCAACATGTTTTTTTCTTCTTTCATTTAAGAGTAGCTAATGTGTTGGTTAAAGTTAGTTTTTTAAGGTTCAGTTATAGTATTGGTACATACAGTAGGTGTGTAGGCCTTCTATATATTATGCATTGTATTTACTAAAATTTTAACCTCATCTTGCAAATATGCTTATTTTGAAACTTCTGATTGGCCTTGACTTATTCTCCCCTAAATTTTCTGAACACATCTATTATTGATATGTACATTTTATGTTTTTCCAAATCGAGTTGCAAATGCGCAGCTTTGTGTGTGTGTGTGTGTGTGTGTGTGTGTACGTGTACGTGCGTGCGCGCGCGCGGGGGGGCGTCTGCGAGCACGCGCGACGCAGATTCAAATTTGCCGCCGATAACTTTTCCGTTAGTCCCGCCTACAACAGTTCCTGGAGTAGTGCAGTGATGCAAGGGCGAGCGCGTTATTTGAATTTATTTCAGGCTACGCTTGTGTGTCGTGAGATTAAACAGTAGTGTAAAGCAATCCTAAAGAGCAGTCGTGAGCAGGAGTATTTATTTGAGCTCATCCGTCAATCCATTCTTCGGGAACAGTGTGAGGAAAAACTATCACGTCCTTTCAGCAAGAAGACCACAGCGAACATCATACAAACCGATCACTGGCTGAGGTAAGAGTTTCATTCTAACGTTACATGTGTGTGATATTTTATGTAGTGTGGCTACACCTTTGTATTGTTTATAGTTTCGAAGCTAATATAAGTATTTCTAAACGGTGTTCACACAAATGACGTAAGGTAACTGCCGTTGAAAGCAAAACAACTGCAGCAGGTATCTGTCAATTTTCCATCTGTTTTAAACCAAGAAAGATTAACGTTAGTTATTAATAAAGTCCATTCAGTGTTTATGTCTTCGTTCAGATGTGGTAGTACCGCCATTATTTAAATCTCTTTTTATAAACTCTGCAGCCTGTATACTCATACTATAGGCCTATACAGGAAAGCAGATAAGAGTACAATATGAACAACATAATAAATATTATGAGTGCATCTGCTTGCAAACGCGAATAGTATGCATATATTAGTGTAATAATAAAGTATAATAATAAAAAAATCTTACATGACCTGAGTAAATTGTCATTACTGAATCATAAGATACATTGGATAGTTGGATATAAAAATTTCAGATCAAAGAAGGTTGAGGTTTTGCATTGTCTCAGTAAAACATATGCTGGCATGTTTGAATGAATGTAATAGCCAACTAATTTTTATTTCTTTATGATTTCAGGTAATGTGGAAAGACTGGAGATCTACAGCAGCATTACAGTACAGGTGTGGAAAGATTACTATTCTTATACAACAAATTCTTTGTTTACATCTTTTTATGCTGCTATTCTGAACAGTATTTTTTGTTGTAATTGTAACTAGAATCATTCAGAAACATGGCTTTTCCTATCACTGTTATCCTCACACACATCTGTACTTTTCATTCCAGCCAGATGATCAACCAGTAGCTGCTCCCATCTCAGCCTGCTTGATGGAAATGTCCGACTTTCACCTGGATGACCTTTACCTTCAACTCCACCTTGCCAAGACAGAAGTGCTCGTGGTTTCAGCCACCCATCCTTTGTGTTATAATTGATCAGTTAAACTTCACAGACTACAGTGCTGGAACTGCCCGATCTTGCATATTTGCCCAGTACAACATTGGGAAGATCAAGCCATTCTGTATGCTACACAACAGAACAACAACTGGCTCTCCAAGCCTGTACCTAAACTCTCTGCTTCAGACTTATTATACGCCCTCCAGAAGCTTGCTTTCTGGAAGTGAACAGCATCTTGTGGTGCCATCCCAAAGGGGCACAAACTCACTTTAACTGACCTTTACCTGGACTGTTCCATGCTGGTGGAATAACCTGACTAACTCAAACCATTTTCAAGAGACTGATAAGAGAGAATGCATCTTTTTTGTGAACAATTGACTGGTTAAGACTATCTTTCTGTTTAACTGAAAAAAATAATAATAATAATAATAATTTCTATGCATACTGTGCTAGACTAACTGGAAATTGTCATTGTACTTATTGTTGCTTCCATTGTACTCCTTGTAGTCACATATATGTAAGAGTCATCATATATGCATAAAATAACAGCAATATTACAGTACAGAAGTATACAGTAATTGTCTTTTAATGTAGATGTTCTATATACTACGCTTGTATTTCCTATAATTTAAGTAAGTTGACATACAATGTCTTATATACAATGACTAATACTGTATGTGCATGCTTTGATTAAATGTATTCTGTACTATATTTTGTTAATTTAACAGAAATTGGTTGTAAAGGTTGCTATTATGCATTTCTAAGTAATTAATTCATAGATTGAAGTTGTGAGTGGTTCAGTAAAAATAAAGATTAATACTGTAAAATGCAAACATTTGTTTTGAATTTATGTGCTAATTACATTTTTATAAATAATTTCTTAGTTATTTTACATGGAAAATCTATATTTTAAAAGTAAATAACTGTAGATGGACAGAGCAGCTTGATAAAATAACTCATAAAAACCTTCAATTTGCAGAGATTAACCTGAAAATTAGTTGTTTTCTATGTAATCTGACATAATTTATCAGTTTTTTCATGGTTTAATAAATGATTATCAACAGTAAAATACTGTAATTTTATGAATTTTGACTGTAAAGTCTGTTCTGTATTTTTACAGTTTTTGCATGTAATTTTGTGAAATGGTTATTTGCTGTAATTTTATGGGATTTCTCTGGAAACTCTGCTGCCAGACTTTTTACCGTTTTTTTACAGTGCAGGTATGGCTTTCTTCATCTTGTCTGAATGGGCGAGATGCAGATCTGTTATCAGAATCTAAAACTGAATGCAAATTTACAGGTAGCTTCCAATGTTATGAAGAAGGGATTCTGGCTCTGCTTAGAAAAGAGCATTTACAATGCTAAATGATCAAACCACAGCATTTTTAAAGTTACGCAACAGAGTCATTAACAAACTCCGTCCATCATTAGTTTGGTCCATAACATGACAGGAACAACTGATTACTAGTGCATACTGTAATGAACACTTTAACAAGTGCTTTGGAGAGTTGCAGTAATGAATTTATGGCTTTTGAAATTAAGTTAATGATATGCTTTGAATGAAAAGCAACCATGCACAGACAAGATGATGAAAAACATACAAGCACAAGCAAGGTGAATCCTACTGGCCCATCTCTCTGATTTCACCAGCACAAGATTGGACTCATCTGGTTGAGTTGTTTAGGTGAAAATGACTCCCCGGCAATAATGCACAAAACGGGAACAAAACTGTTTTGTTTGGGAATTCTATAATGCACACTGCTATAGAAAGCCTTCCTTCTTTTATCTCTCCACATCCTGCTCTCATTTGACATTCCCCTCCATTCCCTGCAGTTCGTCATGCAGTCAGGTCACAGGTGCACTCATCTAATGTATTCAATTAATTGTATAATGCAGCAGAGACACGATTCCCTCTCATTTCTGCTCTGAGAAGCGGGATTGTTTATTTAGGGAGTGACTTCTTTTGAGATATTTTATATATATGTACGTCAATTCAAAATCAGGAATTTATTGAAATTTAAACTGCATTCTTAATTAAATTTTTAATTGCACACAGACCAGCTGAAAAAAGTACCAAACAAAAATGGCCCCAAACAAAGATGCCTTTATTTGATCAAAACAGTAAAACCAGTAAAATTGTGAAAAAACCTTCAGAAATCATTCTAATATGCTGATTTGTTGCTTATTATCATGTTGTTGCTTAAAGGTGCTCTAAGCGATCCTGGTTGGAGTAACTTCCTGTTGACATTTGAAGTGTTGTCAAACAAAATCGAGGCTAGCTACTGACTATTCTTACTGACCCTAAACCCCAAACTTTTGAATGGAACTGTGTGAAATTTCACGCTTCTAAGGTTTACTGAGAATATGAATATGAATATGTTTGCTTATTTGGGACTGGATTTAGCTCTTCGCTTGTTTCATGTTTTGGATCAATCTTAAATGCCTTTATACTACATGACTCCTCAATGCGGTCAAGCTCAGGTATGGAGTGTGTGTGTGTGCGTGTGCGTATATATGCAAGGTGAACACAGCGGGGTGCCTTCCCCTCAGATCCACTAAATCCACCAAGATCTTTCCTCCTTTCATGCACTGATCTTCCTCCTTTTCTCCTCTTTCTCACTCCCTCCTCTCCTTCGCTCACAGCCAGAGATAGAGGGATAGAAAGACAGGAACAGCTCTTTGATCTTAGTCCCCCCCTCTGTTTTGGCCATCCAAAAAGGCACAAGCATAAGATCATCTCCTCTCTGAAGTTCGTCGGATCGATGAGACCAAGGGAGGCACGAAGGGGAGTTAGTTCTTCACCCCTTCTTTTTTCTCGTTTTAGTCTTTTTTTAATACTTCCTCGCATTTGTTCTCAGTTTTGATGGGTTTGCGTGGTGCTGAGGTGGCATGCGGGGCGTGGAAATGACTTTGAGAGCAGAGCTGCATGTCTCTGTCAAGGTCTGGATGCAAACACAGTCACATACACACATAACACAAACACATACAATCTCAGAAAGAACTCAAGAACTATAAGAGCACGTTTCCACCAGGTATTAACATCCATTTTGGGTGACAAGTTTTAAAAATAAAGATGCAAAGTAAAGGTCTAAACAGGGTGTGAAATGTTGAGATTCACCAACTTTCACAAAATTTGGGAAATCACATACAAATGCATGCAAATATATGCACAAGACTTCAGAAAACATCTTCAGTTGTTTTATATCAACATGCAATTACTCAAAGCACATTTGAACTTCATCTGCAATTCTGCTCGCAACATCATTTTATACTGAAAAATGTAAGAACTAAGCAAAATGTCCCATTCAAATTTAAGTTAAAGTTTCGTAATTTAAAATATAAACAATAGCAATTATATCACTGTAATAATTGCATACAGAAAATTGTTATTGGTCTTCCATAATTGATCAAGCATATATTTAGATGTTTGCCACAGATCCCTAAATATGATCATTCCTTATCCTAAAACTTAAAAGGTATCTATCTTTTATAAACAACAAATTTTTACACCGAAAATGTAATATTATAAATATAAAATGAGTTTCTATTATCACATTATTATATTTTTTCCTACCCAGGTAAAAAGGTAATATTTATTTATTGAATTTTAATTTATTTTTTATTTAATCATATTTTATCTAATCAATTTAATAACTATTTTTATTTTAACTATATTTTTATTAACTCATTAATTTTAACCTTATTTTTATTTAATTATTTATTTATTACCATTTTTCTCTAGACTTTTCCATGGCCCCCTGTCACTCCCTTGCGGCCCCCCGGGGGTCTCTAGACCCCCTTTTGAAAAACCCTGAACTAGCCATCCTTTAAAGGTGCCATCGAACGTTTTTTTTTACAAGATGTAATATAAGTCTAAGGTGTCCCCTGAATCATAGATTTTTTTTAATTCATTTTTTTAACTGCCTATTTTGGGGCATAATTAGAAATGCTCTGATTCATGTTGCGGCCCCTTTAAATGCTCACGCTCCCCGCCCACGGAGTTCGCGCTTGCCTTAAATAGTGCATAAACAAAGTTTACACTGCTAATATAACCCTCAAAATGGATCTTTACAAAGTGTTCGTCATGCATACTGCATGCATGCGTCGGATTATGTGAGTATTGTATTTATTTGGATGTTTACATTTAATTCTGAATGAATTTGAGGCTGTGCTCAGTGGCTAACGGCTAATGCTACACTGTTGGGGAGATTTATAAAGAATGAAGTTGTGTTTATGAATTATACAGACTGCAAGTGTTTAAAAATGAAAATAACGACGGCTCTTGACTCTGTGAATACAATAAGAAACAATGGTAACTTTAACCACATTTAACAGTACATTAGCAACATGTTAACGAAACATTTAGAAAGACAGTTTACAAATATCACTAAAAATATCATGTTATCATGGATCATGTCAGTTATTATTGCTCCATCTGCCATTTTTCGCTATTATTCTTGCTTGCTTACCTAGTCTGATGATTCAGCTCTGCACATCCAGACGTCCTGCCCTTGTCTAATGCTTTGAACATGAGATGGCATATGCAAATATTGGGGGTGTACACCCCGACTGTTACGTAACAGTCAGTGTTATGTTGAGATTCGCCTGTTCCTCAGAGGTCTTTTAAACAAATGAGATTTATATAAGAAGGAGGAAACAATGGAGTTTGAGACTCAGTGTATGTCATTTCCATATACTGAACTCTTGTTATTTAACTATGCCAATATAAATTCAATTTTTAATTCTAGGGCGCCTTTAACACTATTCATTTGCTGCCTGCACTGATATTTTCTTCAGGAAATGTAAATGAAGTAATTATCAAATATGTTGATCTACTGTGTATTGACAGAAAGCTATAAACCTCAGTAGTTCAGTGATAAAGCACCTTAAAGTGCATGTAGAATGGATGAATTTCACACATTTCAAACTGCATGAAACCACTGTACTAATGCATCCCTCAATTTCATACTCGGTTTACTTTTTTTATTTTCTTCAATAAAGAAATGAATTTCACACATTTTAGCTCTGTGCTTCTTGCACAACATTTTAAATAAAAAGAAGCAGAGAAGAAACAGTGGGGTTTGGCGCTCTCTGCTGGAAATGATATGCTAATGCATGACAATATGATTGACTTGCATGTACAACGTATCAACTAATTTATTTTTTAACTGATTTAGCTTACATTTCCTCATATATATTCTCTGTGTAAGAAAGTGTATTTTGTTCAACTGTGCTTGTTTACTAACTACAGTATAAGCACTCTACCACCACAGCCAATCAAAGTAGAGAATCAAAATGAAATGTGTGAATTAATTATGACCTTAGAATGAGTGTTAAATACTGTATGTGGATCACACATATACTCTAAATTAATAACTTGACAAACATCTTGCTAACTAGTTCTGAGATTGGAACTCTGCCTCATTTTGAAATGGGTCAGATCACATCTGAAATCAAACACAATGGAACTTTGTAAGAGTACAGTCTGTCCGCTTGAGTGTCCAGGGGAAATGGTTTGGAAAAGCACACAATATATCACCTCACCAACATTACACTTCAAACACAGAGCAGCTCTTAGCTTAACTCACCAGGGCTTCTGCAACAAATCCCTCGCTGAGCAACAAACCACAAACACGTCTCACCCAAGTTTCTGAACAGCTCATACTTCTAAAGTCTCTGCAGGAAAGTTTCAAGAACTCTAATTAAGGGCAAAGTAGAAACAACTTACTCTGTTGTCAAATCTTTTAGACCCAAAATATTTGGAACATTTTTTTGTAAATGGTATAGAAACATAAATGTGACTAAAATCTTAAGAAATCCACCCCACACAGTCCAAACTACCGAGATGCCACAATAAAATCATAAAATGTACACAGTGTCTGCACTTTATATAATTTATAAAATTTATAAAAAATAAAAAAAAACAATATTGCATTTGTAAATCTATTTTAAAATACCACTGTAGTCAATAATTTTATCCCTTAAAATGCATCTTTGATCACCAAAATGACATTTAAAAATGTCTTCATGCCTTAAGATAGCTTGAATGTAACTCTACACCCTTGCCTCATTTAATATACGTGGATTAATAAATATGCAAATTAGCCCTGCCTGGTAGTAAATACAGCACAGTGGTATCACTCTTTACAACATTGGATACATAACAGTAATTAATATGATTAGCGTTTTGCTTGACTATGTTATCAAAAAGCTATTAATGTGTTGCTAACGTTACACAAACCATGTTCTCATTCGTCATGTCAGAGTCAAACAGCTGCCTTCTAACAATCAGTATCCATACAAAAACTCTGAACAACTCAGAACATCAGTGGAGAAAGGCATATAGTTCATCACAACATCGTAATATAAATCATACACCTGCCATATTGCTAAATCTTCATGATTTTTAATTTCAACAGAAAAATGTACAGGGATAACCTGGCTTCTCTAATGAATCCCCTGCTAGTTTGCTGTTAATGATATGCTAAAGTCCGCCGACACATTGACATAATTGATTACAAGGTAGTTTGTGAAGTCACAGACACCAGCGATGTCAAATAGTGGGTTTTTTTCACTGCAGTTTTAAGGAGAAAATACTTAGCAATGGTGTTGACTTATGCATTTGCACATGGTTTGTCTTAAAGCATATTAAAAGTCCCTGAAAAAGACTAGGAATGGTGGGACATTAATCTAAAGTGGCATCTAGTTTTGTCACATCACTTGTGTCAGAAAAAAAAAAAAAAAATCAAATAGAATGAAAATGTTGAAATATAAAATTAAACAACAATGATAATTTCTCTCATGAAAGTGCCAAACCCTCTCTGTGTACAAACACAGCAATAGAAAATCTCATAGAGACTTTACGAGACAAAAAAAAAAAAAAAAAAAATGGAGAACAGAATGGAGCATTAATATTCTTTTCAAGTTTAGTGCATATTGACACAAATGACAGTAAGTGTCAGGGAACGGCCGAGGGAATGTCCATTCAGAGCTGTCAGACTTTTGCTCTCATTGAGAGGCTTCGCTTATCTCTGACAGGTGGCAAATACACTCTGTACAAACACTCTCATTGACACCAGCCTTTATCTGGGCTCTGTGTACACATTACACGCCTGTAAACTTCCCATAAGGACCATTAATCTGCTACATTATGTCACAATGTCTCTGCATTAAAAAAAAAAAATTCACACAATGGCTCAATAAATTCAAACACATGCATGCATTCATCTAGGAAAACAGGGAGTATTCTGCAGTCATTCAACTGGAAAATATGATTCAATATCTAGAAGAAAAAAAAGATCTATATGAACTACCTGATCCACGGTGGATCAGATTCCAATTAAACATTTTAATTTCACGTGTTTGATACTTCAAAACAAGAAGAGAATCAAGTAAAATAGTTATTTGCTAGGTATTTGAAGCAAAGTATTTTTTGAGTGTGGAACCCTTCACCAGGAGTTTGATTGACAAGCGATCTAACCAATCATAACGACAAATCCGCTATTTTGTCCGACAAAGCAGACAGGAGTTAGAAGATTAACCTCGGTGGACTTGAACTTGAAAAAAGGTGTGTACTGACGTCTTTCCGCACTTGAAACAACATTCCTGCTCATGTTCATTAATGTTTGTGATGCTATAATTTAACAAGTAAGAAGAGATGATCGGTTCACAAGCACTCTTTAAATGAGGTGCTACAATGATCAGTCACGACACATTAAAGAGCCACAAAACAGTTTCTATTGTTCGAATTTCTTAAAAAATTTACAGAGTTTGAAAGCTGGGACTTTGTTTAATATCATAAGTAACCTGCTCTGTCTTGTCTGTCGACGTGTTGTCAGTGTCCTCTTTGTTCCACGATGTATTTTTCACTCTGTGTGGTGTGACAGCGCATGGGGGGCTGGTCTTTGGGTCAACTGAGCAATGGAAAACCTGAAGTGGAGCCAGAGCACAGGGATAATATAATAATAATTTAATAATATTTCACAATATGAATTTTTTGGGCTGTCACGACTCTATTTTTAAAAATCTTCGATTGCACTTTACCCATGTCGCTTAACAGGCAAAATATCGGAAATAGTGCATTCTTTGAATGAGAACCAATGAACCGCATTATTAGACCGCTTTCTAAGGTTGCACAATATATTAAAAACATTTAAAAATCATAATATAGCATTTTGCAATTCTGAAATCACAAAGACTGCAATTCAATTAAATAAATTCCCTGCGTGTTTCAGAGTGAAGTGCAACACTTTAATTATTTACATGTGCGCAGGTTACGAGTTTCTTCCAGCATCTGAGTGGCTCCGTTAAAGGTCCAGTGTGTAATATTTAGGTGGATCTATTGACAGAAATGCAATAGATCATAATGGTTCATTATGTTTTCATTACCTTAAAATAAGCCATTTTTATAAGCAATTTTATTTAAAGCATTTGAATTAAATGTTGTTTGGCCAACAAGAACTTTAACAGCAAACTAGCAGGGGAGTCTCGAGAGAATCCAGGTTATCCCTGTACATTTTTCTGTTGAAATGAAAAATCGCGAAGATTTAGCAATATGGCGGATGTATGATGTATATTACGATGTTATGATGAACTATACGCCTTTCTCCACTGACGTTCTGAGTTTTTCAAGGATTTGATCATGTTATAAAGTGCAATCACCAGGCCGTTGGTGCCCTCTGTAGGCATTTGTAATACATTAGTTGTAGTACGTAAGTATATGTTTGTGTAATGTATTTAACATTATGTATTTTAACAGTGTTGTTCAATAAAGTCATAAGATTACTTGCTTTTGAAACTTTATTTTAACCAATTATTATTGTCTCATTGTTATTATGTATGTATTTAAAGTCATTTTAAAGGCTATTGTTCACTTAGGTCCATTTTTGTTACCAAAAAAAAAAATAAAAAATCTGATTACTTGACGATCGGCAATAAATAAACACTATGCACTGATATATTCCAATCGGTTTTCTATGTTATCACAGCCATTGCTCCCAGTTGAAGGCTTCAAGAAACATTTCGTTTACAGTTTGGGTTATTTTTTGAAGTTTAATGGTGTAATGCTCAAATGTTTAGAAGAAAGTGGTAGTTATAATGTAAATGAGTGTAAGCTACAACCAAAGACTATAGATATACAAACTAAGACAGTCCACTCCTATTACTTATGAAGGGGAGAAAGCAGTGAGAGATTTCAGGATTCCCCCATTCAAATAGATATGACTTGGAATAGCTGCCCGAAATAGCTGCCCGGAGGCATTGCAAATATGGCTGCCAAGTGAACAGACTTTCCTTGACAGGGACTTTGGTTGTAACGTAGCACTCATTTATGCAGCAGCTAGACATAACCTACACACAGCTGGTGCAAATGGCCACGGTTCTTTATACACAAGGGTTGAATCTGCTTTTGACCTTGGTTATATTCTAAATGAGCATCAAAGAAATTGAAGCTATTTATAACCTCTCCAAGGGCTTTCATTTCAAATCATTCATGCACACTTTCTCATTAAATCCAAGCGCCGAGAGAAAAGCAAAGCACATTTTGTGATATTGTTTGTATTACATCTGTCAGAGGATGACACTTAATGATCCACTGAGGGTAAATATAAAATGTAATCTTATCTGAGTTGAAATCGCAGTCATTCACCTGTCTCTTCAACTGCAGTCTGTTTCTCAGCATACTGTAAAGGAGGAGTTTTGTTTGCTGCAAACCAAGGGTTTAGTTAATAACAGATGTATAACATCCACATCCTGGAAGTTCTTGCAGTATCAGACCACCTACATATGTCTGAGATGACATCATTAAAGAAAGCTATTATCTGGAATATGTGTCAATCTGGGCTGCTTATCTTATCTGTCGGACAATTTAAAGAGAAGAATAGGAGACATAAAAAATAAAAAAAAGTGCAGCATTTGGAACATTATGTCTCATATTGCAAATAAAAACTACGACTGTGACATCATTACAGCAAAAAAAAGTTAATTAGCTCTAGCTCAAATGTAGTCGTCCAATGAAAAACTACACATTAAACAGGTCAGAGGTATGATTACAAATCACAAGGTCAAAGTGTCAATGTCTGGCATCAATCTAAACACTAGTTTTGCTCCTTTTTGATATTTGCAAATGTAATGTTTAGGGAAGCACAGCAAATAAAATATGTCTCAAATGTGTGTTTAATGGACTGGCATGGTTCAATTAACCTGAGGACACTGCAAATCTATTCGCATGAACTGTAATGCAGTACTTGAATAATAAACACACCTTTAAAAAGTGTTTCCGATTAAAGGCACAATATGTAAAGTGGCAAAAACCACTAGAACAATGTTGTATATTTTGTTGACTTGTGTACTAACATTATCCCAAATGTTTCCAAGAATGTTTAAATCCAGAGAAATAAGCAATTTTAACCAGGACATGAACCGGTGATCAGTGACATCATACCCATATAATTCAGATTTTTAATCCCCGTATCCATTTACATATATTATATATATCTTCCAAGGGGTTTTTTCCCTCCTAGGACTTTTTTCCCAGTGCTAGCACGCTGGGTTTTTCTCCTAGGGGGTTTTTTTCCACCCCTGGGAGTCAGCCGACATTGGTTAATGTAGCACCATCTTGTATATGTTACATATTACCACGCTTGGTTGTACAGTTTATTTTTAACCACTTCCCTTTTTCTGTGCTTCTAATATGTAAAGCTGCTTTGAACAATTACCAATTGTAAAAGCGCTATATAAATAAATTTGACTTGACTTGACCCGCGTTACCCTCAATTTCCGGTTTTATTTTGTAGTAACTATGGAAACACCAAAGATGCTTTAATATATCATATGTTTTATGAGACAAGTGAACAACTGTTTGGATACATTTACATTGTTATATAGCTCAACACAGTGAGTCTTATTGTTTAAATCTCGTTTTCTTAATTTACCATGAGTACCATGTTTTACCATGCCTAATATCAATCTAGCTTACTGCATTGTGCAACAAGTGTTTCGTAGTAGCCGCCGAGCGAACACACAAAGGAGCATTATAATAACTTCCAACACACAAATGTATCTAATATGTTAAGTGCTGTGTTACCCCACATACGCATAACCGGAAGAAGCGTAAGCGGTCGTCTGCGGCATAATAAAAGCTCCTCTGCTCTCGAGACATGTGTCACGCTCATCTCTTATTAGCAATCGCTCCAGCGGCCTCGTTCCGCTACAACTGCTTTTAGCCACACCCTGTTTCATACTATAGTAATGTTAATAAATATTTAAATTAGCTCATCCATGAATATGATTTCTGCCCGAGTTCCATTGAATTCTTTTCCACCTGCTGTAGACATGAAGACAACACCTCCCATGATTCTGCCAAATCAAGGCGTCATCAAGCTACGCCTTTATTTTGAATAAACGACCTCTAGTGGTGAAAATTACATATTGTGCCTTTAAAAATCACAATGGTATCTAGTTAAAAAAAAAAAAAAAAAAAAAAATCCTACAAATGTTTTTGTTTTGCTTTAAAAGTGTGATTATCCTACTTAACATTTTTGAGGTTTTGGGGCACTTTTTTTTTAGCTGGTCAGGCACAGATATCACCTCGACACCCAGCATAACCAGTTAAACACCATCTTATTTTCTGTATGAGAGACCAGATTATACTAGCTCTGGCTAGTTTAAGAGTTAAAAGCTTGCTTTGATATTATGTTATCTGATATTGCATTAGAAATGTTGCATTAGATTGAAGTAATTAAAGAGTTGCTGCAATACAATAACTGGACTTTGATAAGATTGTGACTGACACTTAAACAAATGAATTAAAGTACAGTTAACCTCATCAGGAGTGCAATTTCTCCTTGCTACTGTAACAATACATCAAACCTCCTCCCCTTTTGGTGTGGCACCATCATCAAAACCACACCTTCTCAGGGTCAATGGTGCAATTTCCATCCCCTTCATAACAGCCAGCACATCCAAACCCTTCTCATTGTCCCGTGAAAGGAGGTACAATCTAGATTCACCTCAGGATATATCAGCGAGACTATGCCAGGGGACACGTACCTGAGGCTGCTCTATGTAGTAGCCTTTTTATGTGTTCTAAACGCTGAGGCTCATTCAAGGTAGGTCGCCTTTCTATCGCTCATATATTATGTTTAACAATGCTAAGTTTCTCTATTTAACATTTTATTAACATCACATTTTCTCCATTCATCATCTGCAGAAGTTTCTCACTCACTCTTCCTGACTGGAGGTCAAATGCAGGTAAGACTTTTGAATTGTGAGGTTAAAATGTTAAGGCATTTATGGTAACACTTAACTGGAAGCCTTTAAATACAATGCATTATGTAAGTATTTATTTTATCATGCCTTGTAATGATCTCATGGATAATTGTAATTTGTAACCACAGTTATAATACAAAATACTTTAAAATCTACTTACTATTACATTTTTAGAAAGTATAATGCAATAAAACATGACAAACAACCAATTTGAGATGTAACGAGAAACCTGCAGATATTATAATGCATTTTAATTTGATTACAATTATTTATGAAAAGATATAATGCATTATAATGTACGTTATAAATAGTGCTGTCAAACGATTAATCGCGATTAATCACCTCCAAAATAAAAGTACATACATAATATATGTGTGTGTAATGTGTATATTTATTATGTATATATAAATACACACATGCATGTATATACTGTATTTAACAAAAATATATGTATATATACAATATTTATATATAATATAAATTACATATAAATATAAATGTATCTGTATACATGTATACATTATGTATGTGTGTGTATTATAAATATACAAACTTATAATTTTGATTAATCGTGATTAATCGTTTGACAGCACTAATAAAACAATACATTATACATAAAGGCTTTAAGTGTTACCAAAAAACTTCTGCAGTACTGAAAAGAGAACCTATTAGAAACAATGCTATCAAACTCTGATGAGTTGTGAACTTTTTAGGGCTTTCTAATAGAAGCACTCACACCGAACGGTATGACCAATTTCTCGCAAGAGTGACCCTGGACTTGAACATTTGTTATAACAAGCCAAACAGAACTATTTTTTTGGTTTGTTTCTTGTTTTCGATTAGGTTTTTATTCTCACTCCACTTTTTTATTGTCCTTTAATCACTTTTCCCTCCTGTGCTGTAGATTATTTCGCAAAGTGTGATTTTGGCAGTGATTTGCCAGGAACCTGTGATTGGACCTCTGAGGGACCCATCAGCGTTCAGACGGCAACAGGTAATTATACTGCTGAGATGAAATTGCTGCAGAGACAGTTGCTGCTTTGTGTTATTCGCTGGTGTTTACCACCAATCTACTCACCTGCGGCAACAACAACAGTAGTTAATAGGTTTCTAACAGCACGTAGCAGAGCTTCTTTAAACTTCTTATTCCACAAATTATGTTCTTCAACTTGACTTTCAAGTACGCAAGGCACCGCTTTCAACCACTTGCATTGATCATGCTACACGGCTAGAATTCATGAAACGCAAAGTTCAGATCAGAGTCTAATCTAATTTATGACAGCGTGCTTTTAGAGGTCAATACAGTGTGTGCTTACCACAATGCAATGAAAACATTACCAACTTAATGTTTAGTGAAAAATCAACTATGAAACAGCTGTTTTCAGTGTTTATACTATTTATAGGCACGGGGAGGTAACAATACATGTAAACCACAAACAGAGCAGAAAAACTTAATACAACTTAATACAACTGAAAAGATAAAAAATAAAACTCTTACCCCCCGGTTTCACAGACTTAATGCATGTTTGAGCTGTTTCATCTGAAAGCAACTTGCACTGACATATCTTAAAAAATGTCAGAGCCATTGTTTTGTCTCAAGATGCACACCGGTAATGTTTTTTTTCTAAGGTACATTTATAAAAGCTACTTAAATGTCCTAATTGAACTAAGGCCTAATCCTGGCTTAGCCCTGTGAAACCAGGCCTTAGTATAAAAGAGGAAATCACAAACTTTGAAATGTGGTAAAACTTTTCACAGAAAAAAAAATAAATAAATGAGATGAGCATCAATTGTAAATCTTGTAAATCACTTAAATGTACTTTTTGTTTATATGCTACAGAGGAATCCGCTCTCCATCCTGTGAGTCCATCTGGGGTGTTTCGTCTCAAGAGTGGATTTCTTAAGATCTCAGAAGACTCCTGTCTGGAGTTCTGGTACCATAAACCCACCCAGAAGAGTTCTGAACTCAAAGTTTTGCTAGTGGGTGACATTCTGCAGACACTGATTTGGACCTCAGAGACTTCTAGCAGTGGAGACTGGAGACAAGTTTACATCCCTTTGACAAAGCAATCCGACAACATCCAGGTAGATGATTAAAGATTCAGATTTAGCTGTTGGGAATCTTTATGGTGAAATGTTCAAGATCATTTAAAACATTTTAGAGAAGAGTTCTATGGAGCTATTTGTGTTTTTTTTATTGTGTATCCAAAAAATGTAAAAGTTTTTCAACCAAAATGACCACATTTAATCAGTTAAACAATGAAAAAACACAGTCATGCCAGTGGAAACTGAACAATAGAAATGTGTCCAACATCAATGGCTGTTGTCCAATGAGCATTTGATTTGCAAAAAAATAAAAAAATAAATATATATATATATTGTTACGAATGGAGACTCAGGCAGGAGATCCAAGTGCAGCATTTATTTACAAGTGAGAGTGGTCGTACAGGCAGGGTCAATCAGGAGCGAACAGGAACAGCAAGGAACAGGCAGAATCGTGGTCAAGGAACAGGCAATGATCAGGACAGGCAGATATCACTCACAGGTCGGTATACAAGCAAGAGGTCGAGGCAGGCGGCAGACAGGGATAAACAGGGTAACAGTCCAAACGGTAACAGGCAGAACAGACAGGGAATAAACGCTCAGAAATGACACACAAGGAAATCAAGACTTCGCAGTGAGGTGGTGTGAGTGAAAGTCCTTTATAGTCCTGATAATGAGCTGCAGCTGGGTGTGGTGATAGTGTGGAGTGATTGTGAAGTGAGTGCAGGTGATGAGCAATGGAGGATCATGGGAAATGTAGTCCGGGATGTGACAGGAACATGACAGGAACAGATGGTGATCGTGATATATATATATATATATATATATATATATATATATATATATATATATATATATATTTTTTTTTTTTTTTTTTTTTTTTTTGAGATATACAGTACAGCGAAAAACCACCAAGAGTCTTCTAGGCCTTTGAATTGTATGTTAAGCTGTCTGCCAGAGTTGTCAAAAGTACCAACTTCGTACCAATCGGTACTGAAATTTTAAAAATGTGATGCTTTTTTGCGCTGTTGAGCGGATTCGTAAACACCTCTGATTGGCCATTGTGTTGACCCGCTCATCGGATACTGTATGTCTGTGATTGGATACAATGATCAACGCACGGGACCATTTGAAAGCACACGGAAGTGTTTGAATTTGAAACCATTTTTAAAGTGGCAGCATTTGAAAGCAGGCGTCTATCAACAGACTGGTTCACGATAGACGCCTGCTTTCAAACGCTCCCGTGTATCTGTGCAAGCACTCAGTGAAGAGCATCATTGATGACTATTTACAACGTTTTTGAAGCATTGGTCATTGTAGCCATTCACAGTCATATTCGATGAGCGCATGAACTCAATGACCAATCAGAGGTGTTTACGATGCTCAAAGCATCACATTTTTTAAATTTCAGTACTTACTTGGTACCAAAGTCAATACTTTTGACAACTCTACCGGCTCAAAGCACTACAAGAATTTCTGTAAGTTGTTTGATAAGAAAACATCTGTATAAAGTAATGTGCACAAATGTATGGAGCCCCTAAATGGGCATGGTGGTAGAAAGAATGAGATGGGAGGAAAAAATATATTTCAATTCAAAACTTTTGCGTTTGCATGAAAAACTGTGTTTGCTTGCAATTAAAGAACACAAAAGTTTTGCGAGGGAGTGCTAAGTTTCTCGGGGGAATGTAAATTTTTCCTCCCATCTCATATTTTTTTCTACCACCATTGTCCCTTTAGGGGCTCCATTGTTTTGAGAGCAAAATGTAAAAAATAAATGAATTAATAATTGGTGGTTTGCTTGCCAAATGTTTGTTGGGATATACAGTAAAGATACAAAAATAACATACTCACCAGTGAAGACTCCAAGAGTTATTTTTTGCACGTATGAACTATGTTAAGCTGTCTGCCGTATTAAAGCACTACAAGAATTTCTGTAAGTTGTTTGATAAGAAAGCATCTGTGAAAGTAATGTGCACAAATATAATAGGTACATTTTGGCCTTGACTGAGTGATGAAAATTTTGCAAGAACTGAAGAATCACTGTCTCACTTTAACTGTAATTGTGCTTCTGGCAGGTTATTTTTGAGCTATCACAAGGCTTGCATGAGGGTGAGGAAACTGCCTTTGGCAGAATAGGAATCCGGAGGGGACAATGCAGTGAGTGACATGTTATTTTGACCTAATATGTCATTTAGCAACAAAAAAACATCTTCAGGCTAACACTGAGACGTAAGTTCACCACATTTATTCGCCTTTGCGAAATAATAAAGTGGCAGTACGTCACTCTCATCCACAGGGCCACAATGTGAGCAAAGAGGCACATTTTGGACTGATGAAAGCACTCGTTGCATCTGCACTGATGAGAAACTCATCTGTTCTCACATCTCTCGGTCCAACGACACCTTTGGCACCTGCCATGTGGCCTCTGACCCACATTACACTACTTTTGATGGGGTCAGCTTCCAATTTGAGAGTCCCTGTACCTACGTTTTGTCAAAGGTCTGCGATGAGTCAGGGTTGCTTCCAGAGTTTGCAGTGGAGGTGCAGAATGAGAGAAAAGGGGACTCGCACGTCTCCTCCATTCAGCAGGTGAACGTCAACATACGTGGTCTGAGAGTGTCCATGCTGAGGACAGAGAGGAGCAGAGTCATGGTGAGCAATCAACCACAATTATTGGTTGACCAATATTTTATTTTTATTTTTTTCTTGTGATGGCCAATGCCAATAGCAATGGCAATATCAATGCCAATATTAGAAAAATATAGAGACATAAATACATATATAATACAGCCAAATCGAGCCGACAATTAAAAAAATGCCAAATATCAGCCGATATATCAGCCTTAGCAATAGGTCAGTCAACCACTAAACACAATTTGTGATTATCATTTTTGTCTTAACCACTTTCTATTGTTGTTCTAATCAGGTTAATGGAATCTGGAAGGATATCCCTCTACTCCTGAAGGGAAATAGAGTTACAGTTAATGCCAAGGGACATTCTTTGGTCCTTCAGACGGATTTCAAACTGTCCGTCTTCTACATGGGATCCGGTGCTGTTCAGGTGATCGTCCCCAGCCATTACTCAAACAGAATCTGTGGCATATGCGGCAACTTTAACAAGGAGACAGATGACGACGTCAAGATCCTAAACGGGTCACTTGTGCAAGACGCTAATGTTGTAGGGCAGAGCGTGTGTGAGGAGCCCACCCTGCCTAAGGTCTGTAGAGATGCAGAGGAGCAGCAGTACGCCAGCGAGGTTTACTGCGGTCTGCTGACATCCAGACAGGGACCATTCTCTGCATGCTCATCTGTTCTGAATGCAGATAGTTTTTTCCAAAGCTGCATGTTCGATATGTGTACATCTCACGGAGATCCTGTTGCACTCTGCGATGCTATTGAGGCCTTCAGTGCCACCTGCGACAAAGTTGGGATCTCTGTTGCGGTTTGGAGGAACTCAACATTCTGTCGTAAGTGCTTAACAATTGCTAAAATGATCTACAAAAACATTTTGGGTTAAATTAAACTCAAACTCGACTACAACGATTGGCAAACAAAGAATGTGTTCACAGTAATGCACTAACAATGAGGGTTAAGAAAAGTATTTTGGTTAAACCATGAAGTTTATTATTTGATCTGTAAAGTTGTCTTTTTAAATGGACTTTTATAGGTGAATGAACTTCTGATTTTGCTTTTTGACATAATTCCTGATGCCGTTTGGCCCACGTAAAAAGTGCACTAACATGAACCAATATTATGGCCAATACGGCAATAATTACTTTCATGGGTGTTAACCAATAAATAGTATCAGAGCTTGACATTAACACCGATATGTTTTCTTTACATATCAATACTGAAATATCTGAAACACTTCCAATACTCATTTTTGGCAGAATAGATACATGATACCAGCTGCGCCTCTCGCTCTCTCATCTCTCCGACAGCGAGTTGACACATAAACCCGCCTCCCCTCACTCACTTGTTTCATTTGCTCCGAATGAATATTGTCAGTATTACAGGTCTTGAATTTCGCTGTGGGGTTGAGCGAATTGCACGTAATTTTACTCATTCCCACAGATTTTGTGCTCACACCCAAAGTGTGTGCACATAAAGCCGTATTAAAGTTCTTTTTCGCTGCTTATTGAGCTTAAACAGTCACATACACACAAAATAATGTCAAAATGCCAGTTTTGGTGGGTATTTACGTAAATACAGTCAGTTATGTATTATGTGAAGGTAAACAGTTAAGAAAGAAAATGCATGTGTAACAGTATAATGGATCCGTGTGTCAGGTCTTAAAGTGACAGCTCCTGCCAAATTATGAGATAATATTAAAAATATATATATGGCAGATTTTCCCATTGCTATCAATGTCAAAATTGTGGTCAGTGAAAATGCTGAGCATCTAGCAACTTTGGAAAACTACTAGACACAGTGGATGGTGAGCAAAAAAAAACGTTAATGTCAAGTCCTGAATAGTATATATTAGAAATCTGTCTGTTCTACTTTGTTTATGCTGCAAGTGTATTTAGGCATTATGCTCAACTCAACATTATGATGTATAATATGGAAGATAAATTTTTTTTTCTTTTGAAATCTGCTATAGAAAAATGTATAATATTTAACTTAGAATATAAGTGCTCATAATAACAGAGAAAGGAACACTTTTAAAAACTCCAGGAGAAAGTTATAACCACATGCCAGTGTTTCCCATTAATTACTGAAAACTCCGGTGGCCCACCACAGTTACATAATACCAAAAATATTTTTACATTTCTCATATCAAGATAAATATAACGTGTTTTATGCCATTGTTTTGGCAAAGCATATGTCAAATTACCTAAAATCAAAATTGTGCTACAGCTTGCGATATTCAAATCACAAAAGTCTGCAATTTAATTGAATAAGTATTTAGTCTACCATGCTCCTTGATTTAGAGTGAAGCACAGCAGCATCCAGTGTTTTCACGTGAGCATCCAGTGTATTCAACAGTTTTTTTTTTTGGGGGGGGGGGGGGGGGGGTTGTATTTTTAATTTTTTTAGAGATAATAATAATAATATATTCAAATTGCTTGACTAAAAACACCAGTGTGAATGTAATGCGGACTGATTATCCCAACTTAAAATGTTTGAGTCAATGTAATGACTTTTTAATCTGTTAAATTTGATCACAAAAAAGGTGTTAAAGGAGCTATTAATTGTGCTATTAAAATGCCCCAGATTGATGCATTTAACTTTAAAAATGTACAAAAATAAAATAATTCCTACGTTAAATCCTTGCTATAATATATCGCAATCCCTTTAAGTTTTTTTACAAATTAACCTTTACATCTTAAAATAGACAGAAAAAATTAAACATCAAATATCAATAAAAAATGAGCACACTACTGCTCACACACAGAATGTGTAACACAGGCCTTGAGCTCTATCAAAATGCATTTAACCTTGAATATTGCTTTAAAGCCTTATTATCTCATCTCCACCCAAGGCTATGAAACAATGGGCACTTTCAGTGTGAACACAGACTCGCGATTCAAGTGCTGTCGGCCAGTATTGTTAGGCAAATCATAAATATAAATTAAGGCTTGACGTGTCAGATCACCTCATTTAAGCCCCTGTTGAGCAAAAGGCCTATCTCAGACCTCTGTAATCAGCAGTCCAGTCTCCACCTAACAATTCACACAGAAGTACTCGACTTACTCACTAGTTATTAATTAATAATCTCCCACACCTTCACCAGCTGACACGTAACTTTCCATTACAAACCACAAAGGTACTAGGAAAAGTATTGTAAATTTATCAGTGAGATTAATTATGTTTGATTCTATTGGTTTTTGTTGTAGCTGTATCATGTGGCCCTCACAGCCACTATAACACCTGTGCCAGTGGCTGTCCCAAGACCTGCTCCAGCCAGGACATCACAGGGCCTTGTGGGATATGCGAGGAGCGCTGCGAGTGTGATGATGGCTTCATGCTCAGCGGAGGAGTGTGTGTGCAAGCTAAAGACTGTGGATGTTGGGCTAATGAACAGCATTATTCGGTAAAGTAGCTTAGACATATATGAACTGCCCGGCCAAAAGTAAAAGTCACTGTTTGGATTTTAATAGGCAAATACTTAAGAGTCTATGAATGGATCAATATTACGGTGATTATTATGTTTCCAGCATGTTATATGTTTGGCAACAATTCTTCTAACCCTAATTGATGGAGTGTGTAGATTTTCATTTCTGAAACAACCATGTAGAAAGATGTATCATTGCCATATTCCAGGATGAAAAAGCCAAGATTCATCAGGCTCAGATTGTGAAATAATTGTTGGGAGGGAGCATGATTCACAAATGAATTGGCACTTCTGAGTCCAGACTTAAATTCATTGAAAGTCTATGGGATGTGCTGGAGGAGACTTTACAGAGTGCTCACCTCTTGCACTGTCAATATAAGCTCTTGACCAAATATTGATGGACCTCTTGGAAATAAATGTTTAAATGTTTTTTTTTGTTTTTGTTTTTTTAAAAGAACCGTTGCCAAACATAAAACATGCTAGAAACATAATAATCAGTTCAATAATGATCCAATCATAGTTTCTTAAGTATTTGCCAATTAATATCCAAACAGTTACTTTTTTTTTAATTTTTGGCTGGGCAGTCTGTGTATAGATAATACTTTTTAATTTTTTATGTGTACATAAATCTTTCTTATCCTGTGCTATCCAGATCAGAGAGACATTTATGGAGGGTGAATGTGAGCAAGAGTGCCAGTGTTTGGGCCATGGGAACATTCACTGTTCACCTGCTTCCTGCATGGCTGATGAAGTGTGCATGGTTAAGGACGGAGTCAAGGGATGTTTTCCGTCCAGCCCGGCGACCTGCAGTGTCTATGGTGACCCCCATTACATCACTTTTGATGGCAAGGCCTACTCCTTCTGGGGCACCTGCAACTACACAATAGCAAAGACCTGTGGGCCTACTGACACACGGTTCACAATAACCGCACGGAATGAGGGACAGATCAACTCTGCAACTTCCTCACTTAACTCTGTAGCTCTTGACATGGAAGGCCTACACATTGTCTTCGGGAAGAACAAGCTGGTTTACGTGAGTGTCTAGTTTTTTAATTGGCCATATTATCACTGTGTATTCTTTACACCACAAATACACAGTGCACATTTAAAAGGAAAACATTGATTAACCATTTGAAGTCTCATTGGTGTCTAATGTACATAGCACATATGAGACACCAAAGGAATTATGTCATGAGATCTTAACGCTTCAGCTTACTATGAAAACTTTAAAACTTTACTATGAAACCATAAACATATTTCAATAAAAATTTAATGAAACTTCCAACAACTTCACTGAAAAAAAAAATGAATTTCTTACTCAGTATTTTTGTCTTGCTTTCCAGGACAAATATCTAAACATTCTTAAATCAAGAAACATACTTGAGAAGCAAAATGGCATAATTTAGAATGTATTTTTCTGACCCGATTGGCATTTTTATAAGGATAAACTCAATTAAAACATTTCAGAAAACAAAACATTATATTTTAAGTAATTTTGCTTCTCAAGTAATTGTATCTTGATTTAAGAGTTCATTTGTACTGGGAAACAAGACAAAAGTACTACGTTTTTTGCAGTGTCCGTAACGTCATACAGATGACGATCCACTTTTACACATCAACGCCTCTCTGGTGATTAGATAGATACGTGATCAGAAACTAGAGGAAGAAAGATGATCAGAAAACCAGACAAGCAAACTAACTATTGTATTAGAGTACAGTGAGGGGAAGTTTATGAGGCTTTACATAGTTCTCCACGTAGCACTTCCCTAATCTTTCATGATATACGTGGGCAGTTTGTGGGAAAAAATGTTGGCAGGAGCTGCCATTTAGAATGAATGACCCATAATTAGTGTTTACAGTAAGTAAAATGTTCATATTTTAGGGGTAAGTGATAAGAAATATGTATGATTATGACATTGTATGCTGTCATTCAATGATAACATTTGAGGAGTGTCCTGATAGTGACTTCTGCTTGACATAATCATACTTCTGATATACAGCTATGATAATGCAGGTTTAAACCAGTCACTTTAAAGGGAAAAAAAAAGTATTCAATCACCAGCACTTTTGTGACCCAGACACTTTAATTGGTCTTATCAGGAACTCAACACTCTCTGGCCCTTACATGAAAGATAATGTGCGAACAAATGCATGACACAGTTTTAACAAATCTAAGTGCATTTTTTGGGGGAGTATTATAAAATATCCCTTATCAAACATTTAACATTCTAACATAGTATGCAACAGAATACTAAAGTTACTCCAGTTAATTTTTACTACAATACAACTTTGCCAACTTGGCATCAGCTGCCAGTAACAAAATATTAAAATGACAGAAGATTCTGAAAGCATTTTAGACAGTTTGAAGGAGAACCTACATTAAATGTATCATGATTTGTCAGAATCTATGTTTATCATGTTATATTTTGTATAATGCATTTCCCCAGTCTTAAAAGCTGAACATCATAAATACATTTTCAAAAAATAAATAAATAAATAAATTATATATATATATATATATATATATATATATATATATATATATATATATATATATATATATATATATATATATATATATATATATATATATAAAATACACACACATATATATGTAGTTGTACTAATGGTCCTGAATACAGGCCTCCTTTTCTCTTAACATTTTCTTGACATGCTTCATGACATGAGATGCACTAAAAAGTTCCTCACTATGAACCATGTTTTTTCTTCCCTTCAGGTAAACGGTAGTCAGGTCCCCTTCCCTGTGGAGTTTGGTTCTTCTGTGTTTGTGTCTCAATCAGGACCTTACACTCGAGTTGATACAAACTTTGGTCTAAGGCTGCTGTTTGGAAACGCCAGGCTGTTCGTTCAGGTGGATGAACGCTACAGAGGAGTGTTGTGCGGCCTTTGCGGTACCTACTCCGGAACTCAGTTTGACGATTTTCTGACACCCGACGGCAACACAGTAGCGGGTTCGCACGAATTCGCCAGCAGCTGGAATACCAACGACAGTGAATGGCCGTAAGAGCTCACTGAATCCTCACAGAATTCGTAAAGATAGACTAACTGTTATTGCACAGTGAATATTGTTGCACCTGATGATTTAAAAGCATATATACCTGATAGAACATGTACATCTCAGAGATGTCTATTTGATGTGCATGTTTACATCTGGAATACATTTTTTAGAGTGTTTGCTCATCTGCAATACATCAATAGACGTTTAGAAAATGTGTATAAGATGTTTATGATTTAGAAGGTCATCTTGCAGATGTACGTGTGCTATCAGTTCACTCATCATGACTACTGGGGCATTCAGGCTCCAAATGGCACAAATCAACATACAATTCGTAGGCTATGAAAAAAAAAAAAATGATACGATGGTGAGATAAACAGACCGAAAATGAAGTTATTATTCTCTGCAAATTATATTCACTCTAGCTTTTCTTTGCATGTAGCGATGCCCAGTTCATGAATGAATCATTCTTTTGAGTCAAATCTTTTTAATGAATTGGCAGATCCTCTTCACAAAACCAGTTTGAATGATTCAGTCATGAAACTTTTTTTTTTTTTTTTTACAATATACAAGATATACAAGATCAGAGCATTAAATCAATACAGATACATGTAAAACACAAAAAAAGAGAAATACATAAACACAGATAAGTTGCCAGGGTAATAAAGCAACAACAATGCAATATAGGTTATGTAAACCTTAAGAGGACAAAAAGGATGAATAAAGAGATACAGTTTTCATAGCTTTGGGATTAACAGAGCATTGGATAGTTTCGATATACCTGTCTAGATCATCTCTGAATAGAGAAAAGAGAGGTTTTGAGCCAGTAAATTTTTGTTTATGTATTTGAAATTTAGCCAGTAGGAAACACAAATTAATTATGTAATATTTCCCTATATTCTCTTTAGAGTAGTCAAACAATCCAAAGAAAACATCTTTAAAACAGAAGGAAAAGTCACTTATAAAGTATGATTGGATAAACATTAATACATCTGACCAAAATTTTTCTGTGTGGGTACATTGCCAAAACAAGTGAAAGAAATCTTCCTCAGCAGAGTGACAGAAAGAACAATTCACTTCTATATCTGACTTATATTTCTTAAGAAAGGCTTTGGTCGGGTAACATTTGTGAATTAATTTAAATGTTATTTCTTTTACCTTTTTAGTAAGCAGATACTTATGCGATTCAGTCATGAAACTTTTAACGATTCATTCACCAAGTGACTTCAGCTCACTGACTCAATGATCCTGTGTAATGTATCAACTGAGGATGTAACAGAAATTGATACATCGAATGCACATTACATAGGGGCATAAAAATGTTTGGCACATAATTGAAATTAATAATTAATTATGTATCCATTTACTATTATTAAAAGCAACATTGTAATATTAGAATCATAATGTCCTTTTTTGTTTGTTTTTTTTTCTACCATTTCTCCAGTTGTAGTGATGGCTCTCCAAAACCCCCTGCATGTGATCCAGATCTGGACGATGATGCATATACAAATTGCAGTGAACTGTTTGGAGATGTTTTCAAAGAGTGCCACTGGTTCGTTCCACCACAGATCTATGTCAGCAGCTGCGTTTCTGATTACTGTATTACCCAGGGGGACAAAGAGCAGCTCTGTACCTCTTTGGAGGACTATGTGTCTGCTTGTGAGATAGCGGAGGTGTTTCTGCCAGACTGGAGAAATCACACCTTCTGTTGTAAGTGCATAGTTTTTTTATTATCATAAAATGATATTCTAAAATCATATGTGTCTTATTCAAATGTTTATCCTATTCAAATCGGGGGGGAAAAAATATGCATTTTTAGTATTTTTAATATGTATTTTTTAGTTCATTGTGCCACATTTTTTATGTCTGTATATTTTGATTTTTTACTTTTTCTTTCCTTTTATTCACTTTAATATATTATAAAAATAAATTTCATGTACATGTACATGCTTTTTATATACTTTTCTTTATTGCTTATGTAAAATACTTTAAATTATCATTGTATGAAATGTACTATGTAAATAAACCTGTCTTGACTTAACATAGTAGTTGTGAATTTGTTAAATCATTTCTTTCTTTCAGTATAGTAGATGAAAGAACTGTCAGGCTACAACTCAAATGAAACTTTAAATCTCTGAACATGTCTGCTTCCACACAGTTGCCAATCCTTCAGCACCGCCAACAGATGACCCCACACCAACCCCACCAGCTGCAAGTAAGCAGTCTCTCTTCTTTCTGTCTTTCTTTAGACCAATCATGCATAACATTATGACCACAGACAATAACACTGATTATCTCTTCATCATGGCACCTGTTAGTGGGTGGGATATATTAGGCAGCAAGTGAACATTTTGTCCTCAAAGTTGATGTGTTAGAAGCAGGAAAAATGGGCAAGTGTAAAGATTTGAGTGAGTTTGACAAGGGCCAAATTGTGATGCCAGTATCTATCAAAAGTGGACCAAGGAAAGAACAGTGATGAACCGCAAGTGGGGAGCGAAGGCTGGCCCATTTGGTCTGATCCAACAGACGAGCCACTGTAGCTCAAATTGATCAATAAGTTAATGCTGGTTCTGAGAGAAAGGTGTCAGAATACACAGTGCATCACAGTTTGTTGTGTATGGGGCTGCACAGCCGCAGACCAGTCAGGGTGCCCATGCTCACCCCTGTCCACCGCCGAATAATCCAACAGTTGGCACGTGAACATCAGAACTGGATCACGGAGCAATGGAAGAAGGTGGCCTGGTCTGACGAATCACATTTTCTTTTAAATCACGTGGATGGCCGGGTGCATGTGTGGTCAGGATGCACTATGGGAAGAAGGCAGGCCGACTGAGACAGTGTGATGCTTTGGGCAATATTCTGCTGGGAATCCATCCTGCTATCCATGTGTGTGTTACTTTGACACATACCACCTACCTAAGCATTGCTGCAGACCAGGTACACCCTTTCATGGAAACGGTATTCCCTGGTGGCCGTGGCCTCTTTCAGCAGGATAATGCGCACTGCCACAAAGCAAAACTGGTTCAGGAATGGTTTGAGGAGCACAACAAGGTGTTGAGGTGTTGACTTGGCCTCCAAATTCCCCAGATCTCAATCCAATCGAGCATCTGTGGGATGTGCTGAACAAATAAGTTTGAACCTTGGAGGCTCCACCTCGCAACTTACAGGACTTAAAGGATCTGCTGCTAACATCTTGGTGTCAGATACAAGAGCACACCTTCAGGGGTCTAGTGGAGTCCATGCCTTGATGGGCCAGCGCTGTTTTGGCCGCAAAAGGGGGACCAATACAATATTAGGAAGGTGGTCATAATGTTATGCCTGATCGGTGTATGTATATAGAATTTTTAATTTCTTTGTCATCACACAGGTTGCCCATGGAGCTGTAACTTTGATCAGGATGAATGTGGGTGGGAACAACTTATCCAAGACAGTTTTGATTGGACCAGATGGTCAGGGTCAACACCATCAAGCTTCACAGGACCAGCCATTGACCACACCACAGGAAGTACGTTTACTGGGAAAACTGGTTTATAAAATATGAAGTAGACTATGGGATTCTTATTGTGTTTTGTGGCACAGATTTCATGTAGACATTGGGTCTGTGTCCCAGTCAATATCTAGGTAAAACAAAACAAAAAAAATGGGTTTATTGTCTTATTCACTACTCTGACTGTTTTATATAGGTGGCTCTTACATGTATATTGAGGGGGATAGTGTGGTCCATGGCGACTCAGCCCGACTAATGAGTCCTGTCTGCAACACTTCCGGCAAGCAGTGTTTGAGTTTCTGGTTTCACATGTATGGCCTGGCAAATGCCATGTTGCTCAACATCTATATATATGAGAACAACCAAGCCACCAAAATATGGTCCAGAGCCAACAACCAGGGCAACAGCTGGTACCAAGCCCAGGTTGAAATCAAACCACAAAAGCCATTCCAGGTAAGTTTCTGTATGTGTAAATGACATAGAGTAACACACATTCTACTTGTGAATGAATACAGAGGACAAAATTAAGTGCATAGGCAAACATGTTTAATATGATGGATAAGAGATTGTATGTTAATACTCTAATATGGACTGTTTCAGATCATCATAGAAGGCATCAGGGGCTCAGATCCACGCTCAGATATAGCCATTGATGATGTGGCCATAATGTATGGTGCATGTGATTGTAAGTGTTGTAGATATAAATCTATTACAATCTGATTATTTTTTGTGGCATGGTCCGTGACCACTTTTTTTTTTTTTTTAGCTTTCTTCATCAGAATAGTCTTAAAAATCTCTACTCAGAAATGCTGTTGTTAACTGGGTATTAATTAATTTATTTAAAGTATATTTGTATATACAGTATGATCCTTTTGTATTTTTTATATTACATTAATAAAGAAAGCTTAAATTAATTTGATTTGATCTCAAAACATTGGCAGATTCATCAGCAGAAAATTCGGACTTGACCACTCTTGCACCCCATCCGACTACTCCAAACTTAATCAAACCCCATCCAAGTAAGACATCCTATAACAATGTTTATGTTAAAGTGATGCAAAACACTGTTCACAACCCAGTTTACTTTCGTCACTTGTTGTTTTGTTATTTCAAGAAAATTGGTATTCAATGAGAAACATTGTTGGGCAGGATTAAGCATTATTCATAAGTAAATGTTCCAGTACACATTTTTTATAGTTCAAACTGTTGAGAACATGAGTACTATTTTCAGGGAATGCATGAACTGATAAAATGTGCAGTATATCTTAAATGCAATTAAAACATAAAAGTGTCTTGTGAATATAAATGTGAAATTAATGGATTGAGAAAAGTAGGCATTACACACTCAAAAAGGAAGAGGTTGAAAAGTAAGAGGGATTTGTGAGATATCAGACATCACTTTATAGGTCTATAATCTAAGTTTTAATGTTTAAAAAGGCATTCATATGCTCCATAATGGAGGATCAGATTGTAGTTACTGCTTGGCATGATAATCATATGGTTACTTTGTTTTGACAGATTGTAAAATGAACTGTGATTTTGAAAAGGACATCTGCAGTTGGACTCAGATGGTGACTGACGTTTTTGATTGGACAAGACACACAGGCTCCACCCCCACATCAATGACTGGTCCCTCCTCTGACCACACAACAGGAAGTAAGCCAACATTCATAATTTCATATCTTATAAAGCTGACCATATTCAACCACTTCCCTACTCAAATGTCTCCTTTTCCCGGATCCAGGTGGTTTTTATATGTACATGGAGGGTGACAGTGCAACTTATGGCGACACAGCCCGTCTACTCAGTGCACAATGTGCTGACCCTCAACCTCAGTGTCTTCAGTTCTGGTACCACATGCATGGTTCCAGCTGGGCCATGGGACTAAGCGTCTATATCCTGGAGGGCAATGTGGCCAAGGAGGTGTGGAAGATGAGAGATGACCATGGAGACATGTGGCATCTTGCACAGGTGGACCTGAGATCAGATGTTGTGTTCAAGGTAAATAAAACTTTGAGAACTACCTAATCTTCTTCAAAATACACTAAACTATTAGAACTAATCTATAGTAATCTGTGTTATTGCTCAATCAGGTGATCTTTGAGGGGCGTAGAGGAAGCTCAGCCCAGTCAGATGTTGCCATTGATGACGTCTCACTGCACAAAGGAGCCTGTAGCGGTATGTTTCTACTTTGTGGTGAACCTTTGTCAACTACATTTTGCAAAAATGTTCCTAATTAATTAAAAGCGTTGTATGCATCTTTCAGCATTACCAAACCAGGTGGCTCCACCCTCAGTCCCATTGCCACCTGCTGCAACAACGCCGCAACCTGCATCCATCCAAACTGCAGAAATACCAAAGAACTCAGTGTGTAAGTTCACTATCCACCACTGCAGTGTGATCCCATTCTAATCTATTGTGATTGATGATGCCAGAAAATAACACTCCCACGATTAATTATCTGAATCTAGAACCGTTTTCAGTAAAACACTAATGAAATAGTAAATTAAATTTGATTCTTTACTCCAGCTTGTGGCATCAACTGTGATTTTGAAAGGGACATTTGTACTTGGACTCAGTTGGCAACAGATGTTTTTGATTGGACAAGACACAGAGGCTCCACCTCCACATCAATGACTGGTCCCTCCTCTGATCACACAACAGGAAGTAGGTCTTGTTTTCTAGATCTTGAGGTCATTCTACTATTAAAATTACAGCAATCCTTTCACATCAATAAATAAATATTTGTGTTACACAAATTTTATGACAAGTTCTCTGCTCAAGAGTCTCCTATCAACATTTCCAGATGGTTTTTATATGTACATCGAGGGTGACAGTGCTGCCCATGGCGACACGGCCCGTCTTCTCAGTGCACAATGTGCTGACCCTCAACCTCAGTGCCTTCAGTTCTGGTACCACATGTATGGCTCCAGCTGGACCATGGGATTGAGCGTCTACCTTCTGCAATATGGCAATGTTGCCAAAGAGGTGTGGAGGAAGAGAGAAGACCAAGGAAACATGTGGCATCTTGCACAGGTGGACCTGAGACCAGATGTTATGTTCCAGGTCAGTAAAAGTAAAATTATCCACTAAAAACGAACTACTTATTCTTCTTTGAATAATCCACGTTAAAGTGAACATACTAAACTATAAAAAATAATCTAAAGAAATCTATGTTGTTGGTCTATCAGGTGATCTTTGAGGGGCGTAGAGGAAGCTCAGCCCGGTCAGATGTTGCCATTGATGACGTCTCACTGCACAGAGGAGCCTGTAGCGGTATGACTCTACTTTGTGGTGACCCTTTCTAAAAACATGCAGCTTTAAAAATAAGTCAGCTTATTCAGTAGAACAACTTTTAGGGTTATTTACTTTAATGTTTTAAGAAATGTAAATATCTTTCAGATTTACCAAACCAAGTGGCTCTACCTTCAGTCCCATTGCCACAATCTGCTCCCGTCCAACGCAGAGAAATACCAAACAACTTAGCGAGTAAGTTCACTATCCACCACTGCAGTGTGATCACATTCTGTTATGATTGATGATGCCAGAAAATAACACTCCCGTGATTAATTCTCTGCTTTTTCCATTGTTTTCAGGAAGAGACTAATGAAATATTAAATTAAATGTTATTTTTTCCTCCAGCTTGTGGCATCAACTGTGATTTTGAAAGGGACATTTGTACTTGGACTCAGTTGGCGACTGATGTTTTTGATTGGACAAGACACAGAGGCTCCACCTCCACATCAATGACTGGTCCCTCCTCTGACCACACAACAGGAAGTAGGTCTTGTTTTCTAGGTCTTGAGGTCATTCTACTATTAAAATTACAGCAATCATTTCACATCAATAAATAAATATTTGTGTTACACAAATTTTATGACAATTTCTCTGCTCAAGAGTCTCCTATCAACATTTCCAGATGGTTTTTATATGTACATCGAGGGTGACAGTGCTGCCCATGGCGACACGGCCCGTCTTCTCAGTGCACAATGTGCTGACCCTCAACCTCAGTGCCTTCAGTTCTGGTACCACATGTATGGCTCCAGCTGGACCATGGGATTGAGCATCTACCTGCTGCAATATGGCAATGTTGCCAAAGAGGTGTGGAGGAAGAGGGAAGACCAAGGAAACATGTGGCATCTTGCACAGGTGGACCTGAGACCAGATGTTATGTTCCAGGTCAGTAAAAGTAAAATTATCCACTACAAACAAACTACTTCTTATTCTTTGAATAGTCCACGTTAAAGTGAACATACTAAACTATAAAAAATAATCTAAAGAAATCTATGTTGTTGGTCTACCAGGTGATCTTTGAGGGGCGTAGAGGAAGCTCAGCTCGGTCAGATGTTGCCATTGATGACGTCTCACTGCACAGAGGAGCCTGTAGCGGTATGTTTCTACTTTGTGGCAGCCCTTTCTAAAAACATGCAGCTTTAAAAATAAGTCAGCTTATTCAGTAGAACAACTTTTAGGGTTATTTACTTTAATGTTTTAAGAAATGTAAATATCCTTTAGATTTACCAAACCAAGTGAGTCTACCTTCAGTCCCATTGCCACAATCTGCTCCCGTCCAACGCAGAGAAATACAAAACAACTCAGCGAGTAAGTTCACTATCCACCACTGCAGTGTGATCACATTCTGTTATGATTGATGATGCCAGAAAATAACACTCCCACGATTAATTCTTCTTTTCTCCAGCTTGTGGCATCAACTGTGATTTTGAAAGGGACATTTGTACTTGGACTCAGTTGGCGACTGATGTTTTTGATTGGACAAGACACAGAGGCTCCACCTCCACATCAATGACTGGTCCCTCCTCTGACCACACAACAGGAAGTAGGTCTTGTTTTCTAGGTCTTGAGGTCATTCTACTATTAAAATTACAGCAATCATTTCACATCAATAAATAAATATTTGTGTTACACAAATTTTATGACAAGTTCTCTGCTCAAGAGTCTCCTATCAACATTTCCAGATGGTTTTTATATGTACATCGAGGGTGACAGTGCTGCCCATGGCGACACGGCCCGTCTTCTCAGTGCACAATGTGCTGACCCTCAACCTCAGTGCCTTCAGTTCTGGTACCACATGTATGGCTCCAGCTGGACCATGGGATTGAGCGTCTACCTGCTGCAATATGGCAATGTTGCCAAAGAGGTGTGGAGGAAGAGGGAAGACCAAGGAAACATGTGGCATCTTGCACAGGTGGACCTGAGACCAGATGTTATGTTCCAGGTCAGTAAAAGTAAAATTATCCACTACAAACAAACTACTTCTTATTCTTTGAATAGTCCACGTTAAAGTGAACATACTAAACTATAAAAAATAATCTAAAGAAATCCATGTTGTTGGTCTATCAGGTGATCTTTGAGGGGCGTAGAGGAAGCTCAGCTAGGTCAGATGTTGCCATTGATGACGTCTCACTGCACAGAGGAGCTTGTAGCGGTATGTTTCTACTCTGTGGCGGCCCTTACTAAAAACATTCAGCTTCAAAAATAACAAATCAGCTTATTCATTAGAACGACTACTACGATTTGCATAAAGGCTCTTAACTTCATTTACTCTTTCAGATTTACCAAATCAAGTGGCTCCACCTACAGTCCCATTGCCACCAGCTGCAACAACGCCACAACCTGCATCCATCCAAACTGCAGAAATACCAAACACCTCAGCGTGTAAGTACACTATCCACCACTGCAGTGTGATCCCATCATGTTGTGACTGATGATGCCTTAAAATGCCACAGCCATATTACCCTGTAACCCAAGACTGGTTGCCCACTGAAGCTAAGCAGGGTTGAGCCTGGTCAGTACCTGGATGGGAGACCTCCTGGGAAAACTAGGTTGCTGCTGGAAGTGGTGTTAGTGAGGCCAGCAGGGGGGGCTCACCCTGTGGTCTGTGTGGGTCCTAACGCCCCAGTATAGTGACAGGGACACTATACTGTAACAAGCACCATCCTTTGGTTGAGACCTTAACCCAAGATCTTGACTCTCTCTGGTCATTAAAAATCCCATGGTACTTCTCGTAAAAAGTAGGGGTGTAAGCTCGACGTCATGGCCTAATTCCCTCCATTGGCCCTTGCCAATCATGGCCTCCTTATAATCCCCATCCATTGAATTGGCTCTCACTCTCTCTCCTCTCCACCTACAGTATAGCTGGTTTTTGAGGAGCAAACAGGCAACGTTGAACTGTGGAAGTCGTTTCATGATCCAAGTTGATGCTGCACACTGGTGGTGGTTGAGGAGAGACCCCCAATATGATTGTAAAGCGCTTTGGGTGTACAGTATTATGTACAGCGCTATAAAAAAATAACTCATTTATTCATTCATAAGATAACACTCCCACGATTAACTCTCTGCATCTTCCATTGTTTTCAGGTATAGACTAATGAAACAGAAAATTAAATTTGCTTCCTTCCTCCAGCTTGTGAAATCAACTGTGATTTTGAAAGGGACATTTGTACTTGGACTCAGCTGGCAACAGATGTTTTTGATTGGACAAGACACAGAGGTTCCACCTCCACATCAATGACTGGTCCCTCTTCTGACCACACAACAGGAAGTAGGTCTTGTTTTCTACATTTTGAAGTCATTCTACCTTATTCAGCTTTAAAATTATATCACTTATTTCACATCAACAAAGCAATAGCTGTGATCCACGATTTCTTTTCCAGATGGTTTTTATATGTACATCGAGGGTGACAGTGCTGTCCATGGCGACACAGCCCGCCTCCTCAGTGCACAATGTGCTGACCCTCAACCTCAGTGTCTTCAGTTCTGGTACCACATGTATGGCTCCAGCTGGACCATGGGATTGAGCGTCTACCTGCTGCAATATGACAATGTTGCCAAAGAGGTGTGGAGGAAGAGAGAAGACCAAGGAAACATGTGGCATCTTGCACGGGTGGACCTGAGGCCAGATGTTAAATTCCAGGTTACTAAATATTTGAGAACTACCTAATCTTCTTCAAATGCTCTAAAAGTTAAAGTAAACATACAAAACTACACTAACTAATTTATAGTAATCTGTGTTATTGTTCAATCAGGTGATCTTTGAGGGGCGTAGAGGAAGCTCAGCCCGGTCAGATGTTGCCATTGATGACGTCTCACTGCACAGAGGAGCCTGTAGCGGTATGACTCTACTTTGTGGCAGCCCTTTCTAAAAACATGCAGCTTTAAAAATAAGTCAGCTTATTCAGTAGAACAACTTTTAGGGTTATTTACTTTAATGTTTTAAGAAATGTAAACATCCTTTAGATTTACCAAACCAAGTGGCTCTACCTTCAGTCCCATTGCCACAATCTGCTCCCGTCCAACGCAGAGAAATACCAAACAACTCAGCGAGTAAGTTTACTATCCACCACTGCAGTGTGATCACATTCTGTTATGATTGATGATGCCAGAAAATAACACTCCCACGATTAATTCTTCTTTCCTCCAGCTTGTGGCATCAACTGTGATTTTGAAAGGGACATTTGTACTTGGACTCAGTTGGCGACTGATGTTTTTGATTGGACAAGACACAGAGGCTCCACCTCCACATCAATGACTGGTCCCTCCTCTGACCACACAACAGGAAGTAGGTCTTGTTTTCTAGGTCTTGAGGTCATTCTACTATTAAAATTACAGCAATCATTTCACATCAATAAATAAATATTTGTGTTACACAAATTTTATGACAAGTTCTCTGCTCAAGAGTCTCCTATCAACATTTCCAGATGGTTTTTATATGTACATCGAGGGTGACAGTGCTGCCCATGGTGACACGGCCCGTCTTCTCAGTGCACAATGTGCTGACCCTCAACCTCAGTGTCTTCAGTTCTGGTACCACATGTATGGCTCCAGCTGGACCATGGGATTGAGCGTCTACCTACTGCAATATGGCAATGTTGCCAAAGAGGTGTGGAGGAAGAGAGAAGACCAAGGAAACATGTGGCATCTTGCACAGGTGGACCTGAGACCAGATGTTATGTTCCAGGTCAGTAAAAGTAAAATTATCCACTACAAACAAACTACTTCTTATTCTTTGAATAGTCCATGTTAAAGTGAACATACTAAACTATAAAAAATAATCTAAAGAAATCTATGTTGTTGGTCTATCAGGTGATCTTTGAGGGGCGAAGAGGAAGCTCAGCCAGGTCAGATGTTGCCATTGATGACGTCTCACTGCACAGAGGAGCCTGTAACGGTATGTTTCTACTCTGTGGCGGCCCTTACTAAAAACATTCAGCTTCAAAAATAACAAATCAGCTTATTCATTAGAACGACTACTACGATTTGCATAAAGGCTCTTAACTTCATTTACTCTTTCAGATTTACCAAATCAAGTGGCTCCACCTACAGTCCCATTGCCACCAGCTGCAACAACGCCACAACCTGCATCCATCCAAACTGCAGAAATACCAAACACCTCAGCGTGTAAGTACACTATCCACCACTGCAGTGTGATCCCATCATGTTGTGACTGATGATGCCTTAAAATGCCACAGCCATATTACCCTGTAACCCAAGACTGGTTGCCCACTGAAGCTAAGCAGGGTTGAGTCTGGTCAGTACCTGGATGGGAGACCTCCTGGGAAAACTAGGTTGCTGCTGGAAGGGGTGTTAGTGAGGCCAGCAGGGGGGGCTCACCCTGTGGTCTGTGTGGGTCCTAACGCCCCAATATAGTGACAGGGACACTATACTGTAACAAGCACCATCCTTCGGTTGAGACCTTAACCCAAGATCCTGACTCTCTCTGGTCATTAAAAATTCCATGGTACTTCTCGTAAAAAGTAGGGGTGTAAGCTTGACGTCATGGCCTAATTCCCTCCATTGGCCCTTGCCAATCATGGCCTCCTTATAATCCCCATCCATTGAATTGGCTCTCACTCTCTCTCCTCTCCACCTACAGTATAGCTGGTTTTTGAGGAGCAAACAGGCAACGTTGAACTGTGGAAGTCGTTTCATGATCCAAGTTGATGCTGCACACTGGTGGTGGTTGAGGAGAGACCCCCAATATGATTGTAAAGCGCTTTGGGTGTACAGTATTATGTACAGCGCTATAAAAAAATTACTCATTTATTCATTCATAAGATAACACTCCCACGATTAACTCTCTGCATCTTCCATTGTTTTCAGGTATAGACTAATGAAACAGAAAATTAAATTTGCTTCCTTCCTCCAGCTTGTGAAATCAACTGTGATTTTGAAAGGGACATTTGTACTTGGACTCAGCTGCCGACTGATGTTTTTGATTGGACAAGACACAGAGGCTCCACCTCCACATCAATGACTGGTCCCTCTTCTGACCACACAACAGGAAGTAGGTCTTGTTTTCTACATTTTGAAGTCATTCTACCTTATTCAGCTTTAAAATTATATCACTTATTTCACATCAACAAAGCAATAGCTGTGATCCACAATTTCTTTTCCAGATGGTTTTTATATGTACATCGAGGGTGACAGTGCTGTCCATGGCGACACAGCCCGCCTCCTCAGTGCACAATGTGCTGACCCTCAACCTCAGTGTCTTCAGTTCTGGTACCACATGTATGGCTCCAGCTGGACCATGGGATTGAGCGTCTACCTGCTGCAATATGGCAATGTTGCCAAAGAGGTGTGGAGGAAGAGAGAAGACCAAGGAAACATGTGGCATCTTGCACGGGTGGACCTGAGGCCGGATGTTAACTTCCAGGTTACTAAATATTTGAGAACTACCTAATCTTCTTCAAATGCTCTACATGTTAAAGTAAACATAGAGAACTACAATAACTAATTCATAGTAATCAGTTTTTTTGTTCAATCAGGTGATCTTTGAGGGGCGTAGAGGAAGCTCAGCCCGGTCAGATGTTGCCATTGATGACGTCTCACTGCACAGAGGAGCCTGTAGCGGTATGACTCTACTTTGTGGCAGCCCTTTCTAAAAACATGCAGCTTTAAAAATAAGTCAGCTTATTCAGTAGAACAACTTTTAGGGTTATTTACTTTAATGTTTTAAGAAATGTAAATATCCTTTAGATTTACCAAACCAAGTGGCTCTACCTTCAGTCCCATTGCCACAATCTGCTCCCGTCCAACGCAGAGAAATACCAAACAACTCAGCGAGTAAGTTCACTATCCACCACTGCAGTGTGATCACATTCTGTTATGATTGATGATGCCAGAAAATAACACTCCCACGATTAATTCTTCTTTCCTCCAGCTTGTGGCATCAACTGTGATTTTGAAAGGGACATTTGTACTTGGACTCAGTTGGCGACTGATGTTTTTGATTGGACAAGACACAGAGGCTCCACCTCCACATCAATGACTGGTCCCTCCTCTGACCACACAACAGGAAGTAGGTCTTGTTTTCTAGGTCTTGAGGTCATTCTACTATTAAAATTACAGCAATCATTTCAAATCAATAAATAAATATTTGTGTTACACAAATTTTATGACAAGTTCTCTGCTCAAGAGTCTCCTATCAACATTTCCAGATGGTTTTTATATGTACATCGAGGGTGACAGTGCTGCCCATGGCGACACGGCCCGTCTTCTCAGTGCACAATGTGCTGACCCTCAACCTCAGTGCCTTCAGTTCTGGTACCACATGTATGGCTCCAGCTGGACCATGGGATTGAGCGTCTACCTGCTGCAATATGGCAATGTTGCCAAAGAGGTGTGGAGGAAGAGAGAAGACCAAGGAAACATGTGGCATCTTGCACGGGTGGACCTGAGGCCGGATGTTAACTTCCAGGTTACTAAATATTTGAGAACTACCTAATCTTCTTCAAATGCTCTACATGTTAAAGTAAACATAGAGAACTACAATAACTAATTCATAGTAATCAGTTTTTTTGTTCAATCAGGTGATCTTTGAGGGGCGTAGAGGAAGCTCAGCCCGGTCAGATGTTGCCATTGATGACGTCTCACTGCACAGAGGAGCCTGTAGCGGTATGACTCTACTTTGTGGCAGCCCTTTCTAAAAACATGCAGCTTTAAAAATAAGTCCGCTTATTCAGTAGAACAACTTTTAGGGTTATTTACTTTAATGTTTTAAGAAATGTAAATATCCTTTAGATTTACCAAACCAAGTGGCTCTACCTTCAGTCCCATTGCCACAATCTGCTCCCGTCCAACGCAGAGAAATACCAAACAACTCAGCGAGTAAGTTCACTATCCACCACTGCAGTGTGATCACATTCTGTTATGATTGATGATGCCAGAAAATAACACTCCCACGATTAATTCTTCTTTCCTCCAGCTTGTGGCATCAACTGTGATTTTGAAAGGGACATTTGTACTTGGACTCAGTTGGCGACTGATGTTTTTGATTGGACAAGACACAGAGGCTCCACCTCCACATCAATGACTGGTCCCTCCTCTGACCACACAACAGGAAGTAGGTCTTGTTTTCTAGGTCTTGAGGTCATTCTACTATTAAAATTACAGCAATCATTTCAAATCAATAAATAAATATTTGTGTTACACAAATTTTATGACAAGTTCTCTGCTCAAGAGTCTCCTATCAACATTTCCAGATGGTTTTTATATGTACATCGAGGGTGACAGTGCTGCCCATGGCGACACGGCCCGTCTTCTCAGTGCACAATGTGCTGACCCTCAACCTCAGTGCCTTCAGTTCTGGTACCACATGTATGGCTCCAGCTGGACCATGGGATTGAGCGTCTACCTGCTGCAATATGGCAATGTTGCCAAAGAGGTGTGGAGGAAGAGAGAAGACCAAGGAAACATGTGGCATCTTGCACAGGTGGACCTGAGACCAGATGTTATGTTCCAGGTCAGTAATTATTTGTGAACGACCTAATCTTCTTCAAATGCTCTACATGTTAAAGCAAACATACTAAACTACAATAACTAATCTATATTGATCTGTGTTATTGCTCAATCAGGTGATCTTTGAGGGGCGTAGAGGAAGCTCAGCCCAGTCAGATGTTGCCATTGATGACGTCTCGCTGCACCGAGGAGCCTGTAGCGGTATGACTCTACTCTGTAAAATCAGGGTTAATAATGGGTTAAATAATGGGTTAAGAGTTGTAAATAGATTCAGCCAGATTATCTATTCAGTACCTAAGCATTGCAGTGAAATCTCTCTCTGACTCTGCAGAGATCACTCTCTCTGACACGTATGGAAATTCTGACGGTGCACTCGAACAGAACATGATAATGCCAAACGGGGAGGAGTCAAAAAATGAGAAAGAGTTTGGAGAGAGCTGGAAAGCAACAGATGACAAAAGCACAGCAAAACGGAGGTAGAGAGCCTTTCTTAATAAATTTTTAGCCTTACACAAATCTGGTTTTTGCTTTGTCATTATGGGGTATGGAGTGTAGTTTGATGTGAAAAAATAATAAAAAAAAAAAACATTTTAGCATAAGGCTGCAACATAACAAAATGTGAAAATGTGTGACATTGTTACGTTGCAATCTTATGCTAGAATTCTTATGCTGTGAGTGTGAGTGTGAGTGTGTGTGTGTGTGTGTGTGTGTGTGTGTGTGTGTGTGTGTGTGTGTGTGTATATGAGATGAATTGTGATTTAGTTACCATAATTTAGTTAATATGATTATTAATTAACGGCAAATAAACTGTCAGAGTAATAATTAAATATTTTTTCAACATCTTAATTTGGACACCAGATGCCTCTGTACAGACAAATAAAACAATATTCTTATTGTATATGACAGAAAACTAAAATGTGATCGTGTTATACAGTAACACATTTATGTAAGACATTTGCTGTATTATATGAGGTGAAATTATGCAAACTAAAAATGCCTTTGATGATAATATTGTGTTACCTATAACAAGCATATTGATATGTTTTTTTTGTTTTTGTTTTTTTTTACATTTTGATTGGTTTAGAGAGGTTTTAGTTTAAAATAGCCTTGTTGTCACCAATGTTATCAGTGTTTTTTGCTTTTGTTTGTTTTTTTGTTTTGTTTTTACAAACATAATTGACATCTGTATGATTGTTCATCTTTCATTTTTGATAAACAGGCGGTCCTTGCTGTTAAGGAAACGTTCTCAGGCTTGAGCTGAAACTCACTTACTTTATACAAGGCAAACGATCAGCTGATTTGTCAATATGGATCTCCTCCTCTACATCATAACTCAAGAATCACTCAGACAAGTTTTAGCAAGATAATTTAGTAAGCTGGTAGTGTTTGTGTTGTTTACCTAGGAAGTATTGGTTATATATAACAGTCCCTAACATAGTCCTTTCATAATATGATGTACAACAAAATGCTTATCAGGTTTTAATAGATGTTAAAGGTGTTAACCTCTAATGTCACAGTGAATTTTCTCCTCATGTTCACAAGGTCTCCTAGGTCCTACATTACATTAACTATGAGTATGTTCCACTAATGTTTGAACATCTACAAAATGTCCATATACTTTTCATTTGCTACAATTTATCTATTATCTTTTGAAAACTAGCAAACTTATTTTTGTCGAAAGTTTTTGTGTATGCATGTTATCTGAGTCAAGCATGTTTTTGACTTGCATTTAATAAAAAATTCAATTTCATTCAATAAAACATTGTGAAATTCCTGTTATTTAACTATTTATCTTGATGATTTTGCACATTATTCATATGTTACATATTCACGTTTTCCAGCATTCCTGTCATAGTTTTAGACTTTTAAGCATAATAACACATGACACTGATATACAGCAAAACCTGATGAGCAAGATGCAGATGCGAATCAGTATTTAGCCTGAAGAAAATTCAGCAGATCAAGTTGAAAACACAGTTAAAGTGGCAATAAAGTGAGTTGAGTTGGACACGCATACCTGAACAGGATGAAGGTTTTAGATGTCCACTTCTGGCTTCTCTTACTGCTACTGTACCAAAGAAACATGGAGCTGGCATCAGGTAAGTCAGACGACACTCACCAGGTAACCTGCCATGTGTACACATGTTCTGTGAAAAACTACAGTTAAAAAAATAATCTCAAATAAGATTAAAGAAACAAGGGCTGCATTATCTATCTACAGCCAAAGTAAAACCTGTAAGACAAAACACTACAGGCTAAACCTTTTTTTTTTTTTTTTTCATATATTGGTCAATTTTGAGATTTTGGCCAAATTTGCTTTCTTAACATATCTTCTTTCAGACTAGTAAAAATAAAAATCCAAAGTTTGCATTTAAGTGTTTCTTTTATTACAATTTATTTTTTGCAACTATATTTCTTTAAAAGGTGTTTTCTCGAAAAGTCTTCTTCTGTAGCATTGACACATACCAAACTTTCCAGTTTTATTCCTACCCATATTCTTCTGAACATTTCATATATCATTTGCCTGATTTATATAACATTTTATTCCTAAAAACAATTTATTTTTATTTTTTTTCCCCTCTGGCTGTCAATGGTATTTTCTGATTTATGGAGTGATAAAAAGATATATGCAAAACTCCTTTCTGTATATTATATATATATATATATATATATTTGTCATGCATACACAAAAGCATTGTTCCAGTGTTGCAGTGATATGCTACCAGGATGTTATTTGATCTTATTTCAAGGCTCATCCTAATTGAAATAATATGATGTAACATTAATTTTGGTCAGCTTAAGTTAACTTGACACTTTGTTTCACACATTTTAATTTCTTTATAAAAATATATATAATATATACACACTACCATTCAAAAGTTTGGGATCAGTAAGATTTTCAAGGTTTTTAAAAGAAGTTTCGTCTGCTCACCAAAGCTGCATTTATTTAATTAAAAATACAGTAAAAAAAAAAAAAAAAAACAGTAATATTGTGAAACATCATTACAATTTAAAATAACTGTTTTCTATTTCAATACATTTTACAAAGTAATTTATTCCTGAGATGCAAAGCTGAATTTTCAGCATCATTACTCCAGTCTTCAGTGTCACATGATCCTTCAGAAATCATTCTAATATGCCGATTTGCTTTTCTTATTTCTTTTTATTATCAATGTTGAAAAGAGTTGTGTACTTTATTTCAGGATTCCTTGATGAATAGAAAGTTTAAAAGAACAGTGTTTATCTGAAACACAAAGCTTTTGTAACATTATACACTACTGTTCAAAAGTTTGGGGTCAGTAAGAATTTTAATTTTTTTTAAAGAAATTAAAGAAATTAATATTTTTGTTCAGCAAGGATGTAATAAATTGATTAAAATAAGTAAAGACATTTATAATGTTAAAAAATATTATATTTCAAATAAACGCTGTTCTTTTGAACTTTCTATTCATCAAAGAATCATGAAAAAAAATACTGTACACAAATATTTTGTACAATTGTACACAATAAATGTTTCTTGAGCAGCAAATCAGCATAATATGATTTCTGATTTCGGATCATGTGACACTGAAGACTGAAGTAATGATGCTGAAAATATTTTATATATACAGTGCTCAGCATAAATGAGTACACCCCTTTTGAAAAGTAACATTTTAAACAATATCTCAATGAACACAAAAACAATTTCCAAAATGTTGACAAGTTTTATACATCTGTTTAACTTATAACATGAAAGTAAGGTTAATAATATAACTTAGATTACACATTTTTCAGTTTTACTCAAATTAGGGTGATGCAAAAATGAGTACACCTCACAACAAAAACTACTATACTGTATCTAGTACTTTTTATGGCCTCCATGATTTTTAATGACAGCACCAAGTCTCCTAGGCATGGAATGAACAAGTTGCCGACATTTTGCAACATCTATCTTTTTCCATTCTTCAAGAATGACCTCTTTTAGAGGCTGGATGCTGGATGGAGAGTGATGCTCAACTTGTCTCTTCAGAATTCCCCATAGGTGTTCGATTGGGTTCAGATCAGGAGCCATTGGATCACTTTCACCCTGTTCTTCTTCAGAAATCCAACAGTGGCCTTAGATGTGTGTTTAGGATCATTGTCATGTTGGAAAAGTGCACGACGACCAAGGGCATGGAGTGATGGTAGCAACTTCTCTTTCAGTATAGGCAAGGCAATTTTATTTGTATAGCACATTTCATACACAATGGTAATTCAAAGTGCTTTACATAAAAAAGAATAATAAAAATAGAACATAAGGAATAGAAATAACAGTAAAAACAGAGAATTTTGCTATCTGGATGGAAGAGCTAGGAAGTCTCAGGGAGTTTGTTGTTGTTGTTGTTGTCCTCCATCAGAGTGGATCTAAACGGATCTATCCATCAGAGCAGATCAGAATGGATCTTCCTCACACGACAGGACTGCTACCTTTTAAGGCACTTCAAACTGATAAACACAGTTTCAATCTCCCCTTTTGCCAAGACACCTCAGACTGCACCACACAGCCCTAATCCCCCTTCTGGAGATATCTTACCTATGCAACGCAGTTCAAATTTCCACTTTTGGAAATTTCCCCCTTTGGAAAGTGTCCTGACTGTAATCCAGGGATATATTAACAATGCACTACAGCTTAAATTTCCCCATGGTTTGTCCCCTTATCCAAATTTATCAAATTTTAACCTAATCACTTTCTTCCTAATTCTCCCAGCTCTTTCAACCAGACAGCAATATTTAAAATACATTAAAAGTTAGTATAACAAGATGATACATAAAATATATAAAATACATTAAAAATGAAATAAAAACAGGAAAAGGAATTAAAAGAATAAAAAAATAATATAAAATAAACTGCAAACAGTTCGGACATAGCACAGTGCTCAATCAGCAAATGCATAGATAAAAGATGTGTTTTGAGTCTGGATTTGAATGTGGCTACTGTTGGAGCACACCGGATCTCTTTAAGCTGGTTCCAGCTGCGGCTGGCATAACAGCTAATAGCAGATTCTCCTTGCTTTGAGTGAACCCTTGGTATTTCTAAATGACTTGATCCTGATGATCTGAGTGATCTGTTAGGTTTATATTCTATGAGCATATCTGCAATGTATTGAGGTCCTAGACCATTGAATGATTTATAAACAAGTAACAGTACTTTAAAATCAATTCTAAATGCAACTGGAAGCCAGTGCAAGGACCTGAGGACTGGTGTGATGTGTTCATGTTTTTGCGTTCTGCTCAGAATCCTGGCAGCAGCGTTCTGTACAAGCTGCAGCTGTCTTATGGTCTTTTTGGGAAGACCAGTGAGGAGCCCATTACAATAATCCACCCGGCTGGTGATGAAAGCATGAACAAGTTTCTCTAAGTCTTGACTGGAGACAAAGCATCTAATTCTTGCAATATTTTTGAGATGATAATATGCTGATTTAGTTATTGTCTTTACATGGCTACTGAAACTCAGGTCTGACTCCAAAATCACACCAAGATTCCTGACTTGATTTTTAGTTGTTTGACCCCTAGAGTGAAGGTCCATGTTCACTTTGAGAACTTCATCTTTGTTTCCAAACGCAATGATTTCAGTTTTGTCTTTGTTTAACTGAAGGAAGTTTAGACACATCCAGTTTTTAATTTCATCAATGCACTGGCACAGTATAGAGCAGTACATCTGTGAAATCATGATGCCATCAATGAAACGCAGCTCCCCGACACCAGCAGCACTCATGCAGCCCCACATAAGGACACTGCCACCACCATGTTTCACTGTAGGCACCATGCATTTTTTTTTTTTGCATCTCACCATGCATCTCACCTTTGCAACGCCATACAGTTTTGAAGCCATCAGTTCCAAAAACATTTATCTTGGTCTCATCACTCCAGAGTATAGAGTCCCAGTAGTCTTCATCTTTGTCAGCATGGGCCCTGGCAAACTCTAGGCGGGCTTTTTTGTGCCTGGGCTTTAGGAGAGGCTTCTTTCGTGGACGGCACCCATGCATGCCATTCCTCTGCAGTGAACTGCAGTGAACTTGCATGCCGATTTTCTTCAACCCTTCTTATCAGAAGACGCTCCTGTCGAGGTGTTAACTTCCATGGACAACCTGGACGTCTCTGTGAGATGATGAGATAAATGAGATAATTTTTGTACCACCTTTGCTATAGTATTCTGACTGATAAGTAAAGCTTTGCTGATCATCTTGTAGCCTTCACGTTTTTGGTGTAAAGAAATTATTTTCTTTCTCAGGTCTTGTTACATTTCTCTTCTATGTGGTGCCATTGCTGACAGCATGAAATGGGAAGGGGTTTTAACACCCTTTAATAGTCAACTATCCGCTGGACACCTGTGTAATGAATAATTAGACTCACCTGTGGTTGAATTCTTGTTAAATTAGACATTTGTAGTCTAAAATTTAGCTTTGCTCCAGAGATTTTCAGTGGGGTGTACTAATTTTTGCATCACACTTATTTGAGTAAAACTGAAAATATTGTTCTCTAAGTTATATTATTAACCTTACTTTCATGTTATAAGTTAAACAGCTGTTATATAAAACTTAGTCTTGTTAACATTTTGGAAATTGTTTTTTGTGTTCATTGAGATATTGTTTAAAATGTTACTTTTCAAAGGTGGTGTACTTATTTATGGTGAGCACTGTATATATAATATATATCAGCATTTGAAGCACCACAAATTTTCAAATAGAGCTACCAATTTGAATTCTTCTTTCTCTGCAAGTCTATTATTTTGTTATAATTTCAGATAGCCCCAAGGCAGCAATGACCACTACAAGGGGAAGAATTGGGGAAAATAACTATCAATATAAAAAACTTGACTTGAAAACTTTGAAAAGATACAATATATTTGGATCACCAAATACAGCTGTTGTTGATGTTGTCATGTTTTGATCAGTGTAAGAGCTGCATTCAACTCTGCCCTGTCTTTGGTCTTCTATCTTTCAGCCTTATGTTCTGAACCTACAGTGCTGTGCTGTCCTGGCAGGAATGACAGTTGCAATCAGGGTTGTTACTGTGATGAGTTCTGCCTCATAAGTAATGACTGCTGTTCTGACTACAATGAGACATGCATTCACCGTAAGACTAAATACACTCAACAGAACACACAGATCCAGAAAATCATAACAGTAAAAAAAAAAAAAAAAAAAAAGAAAGAAAAAAAAAGTATGCAACCCTGTTACAGTTTAATTTTTTATTTAAGATAAGGTACTCTAGGTTAACAGTCAGAAAAGATTTGTTTGTTTGTTTGGTTGTTGTTGTTGTTGTTTTTTACAATGCTTGTTTATGTACAACATCTATACAATCATTCTCTTCACCAACAGGATCAACAGCCTTGCCACTATTTCCCACAACCCAACAATCTTCAACACCATCTTCACCATCATCACAGACACCACAGTCATCCTCACCATCCATGGTACCATCTTCAACAGTCCCACTATTGTCATCATCATCTTCTTCTTCAACACTCTCATCTACACCATCTTCAACACCAACATTAACATCACTGTTATCATCAACATCTTCAATAACACCATCTTCACCATCCTCAGCCTCACTATTGTCGTCATCATCAACTTCTTCTTCTTCAACACTATCATCAACACCATCTTCAATACTATCAACAACACCATCCTTATCATTTTCACCAAGCTCACCTCATCAATCTTCACCATCCTCACCATCTTCACCATCAACACCAGCAATAACTCCTCCATCTTCTTCATCATTACTAACTCCAGAATCATTTTCATCATCTTCAACATTACCAATGTCGTCATTAGCAGCCTCATTATCATCACCAAACACAATGTCTTCATCATCCTCACCATCTAGATCAATAAGACCCTCTTTATCTTCACCAACCTCAGCAGAATCAATGTTATCATCGACACCATCTTCATCAATATCAATGCAACCTTTACCATCCTCGCCACTTTCATCACTATCATCAACATCATTCCCACAAACTCCATCACCATCCCCACCACCTTCACGATCACCAACATTGCCACCATCTTCATCAGCAACTGCAATGTTCCAATCCACAACCTTGTCATTTTCTTTATCATCTTCCTTATCCTTACCATCATCAATAACTTCACAGCCTTCATCACCAACATTAACATCATCTTTATCATCATCAACATCTTCAATAATACCATCTCCACCATCCACATCTTTACTATCCTCAGCATCATCTTCATCAGTCCCACTTTTGTCATCATCATCAACCACAGCAGCACGGCCTGCACTAATAGCAACCTCCACATCATATTCCTTATCTTTACCAGCATCAGCAAACTTGCTGTCTTCATCACCATCCCCACCATCTTCATCACCAACATTAACATCGTCATCATCTCCAATACTATCATCTACAAAATCATCTTCAGCATACTCAACATCTTTATCAGTCTCATTATTGCAATCATCAACAACACCATCTTCATCAATCTCACTATCATCATCATCAATAACTCTAGTAGCACAACCTTCATTATCAGCAACCTCAACATCATCTTCCTCATCCATACCATCATCAGCAAACTCACAGCCTCCATCATCATCCCCAGCATCTTCATCACCTACATTAACATCTTCATTATCATCAGCAATAACTTCAATAATGTCATCTCCACCATCCTCAGCACCATCTTCATCAGTCCCACTATCGTCATCATCATCTTCTTCAATGTTATCATCTACACCATTTTCATCACCAAAATTATCAGCACAATCATTTTCAACCCTACAATCTTCATCATCAATCTCAACATCAACACCTGCACCAACTACAACATCCTTATCATCATCATCATCATCATCAATAACCTCATTATCAGGTGACTATTTTAACTATTTGAATATATATTTTTAGTAATTTATTGCAATTATTAGTATAATTGACCAAAAAACAGACTATTACTGCATAATTTTTATGTAAATTCAGATATTCTATATGAAGAGTCAGGAAAACATTGAAATTGAGTGATTGATGTGATTTAAGAAACAGGTTTCACAATTCTTTAAAGTGAGACAGGGATAGCTGCAGGTTGGAGTAATGGGCGTTTCGAAAGGTGAATTGGTACAACAGAAACTCACCCCTAGCCCTACCCCACACCCTGACAGACAGCTTTTACAACCAATGATAAAGACCTTTCTCCACACCCTTTACTCACATCTGCAGATGCCCACACTTGTAAAAACTCACAGAAGCTGAACTCCCCAACACGGTTCTGCTATTTGACCACTAGAGGGCAGTTCATGATAATATGTGACAAAATGTACAATGGCACTGGTGCTAGACTGTGCATCAACGAAGAAGTAATTACAGAATTTGTAAAAAAAAAAATGCTTGAATTAGTTGACCCGTTTTATGATAAATCAGACAGCACTAGACCCAAACAAATTTTCTTTTTGTTTTCACACCACCATTCTCAAATTATTTACCATCATCTTCACTTACAGCATCAACAGCCTTGCCACTATTTTCAACACCCCAATGGTCTTCATCACCAACCCCACCATCATCACAGACCTCACCACAGTCATCATCCTCACCAACCATGATGCCATCTTTACCATCTTCACCATCTATGTCACCAACCAGATCCTCTTCATCTTCAACAAGCTCAGCAGAATCAACATTATCATCCACACCATCATCATCACCAATGTCACCATCTTCTTCAAACTCAACACAACCTATGTCGTACTTACCATGTTTAACATCACCAACTATGCAGCCATCTTCACCATCATCACCAACCACAACACTGTCATCAACAACCACATTTCCATCTTCTTCACCATCATCACCAATGTCACAAACTTCTTCATCCTCACCATCATCATCACCACTGACCTCACCACCATCCTCCTCTATATCATACACATCATTAACATCTTCATCATCCTCAGCCCCATCATCATCATCATCATCATCATCATCACTACCACCAACTTCACTCCAAACTTCATTATCATCAACCCAAACAGCAAAGCCTTTAATATCAGCAACCTCTAAATCATCTTCCTCATTTTTACCATCATCAGCAAACTCACAGCCTTCATCACCAACATTAACTTCATCAACGACATCTTCAAAACCATCATCTATGCCATATTCATCATCTTCAACATCTTCGCCAACATTACCAACATCTTTACTATCATCTATACCATCCTCAGCACCCTCTTTATCAGTCTCACTATTGTCGTCAACAACATCACCTTCCTCAATACTATCAACAACACCATCTTCATCAGTCCCAATATCATCATCAATCTTGCAGCCTTCATCACCATCCACACCATCTTCATCACCAATATTAACATCGTTATCAACATCTTCAATACTATCAATAACACCATCTTCAGTTTCACCATCATCAGCAGCACCATCTTCTTCAAACACACTATTGTCATCATCATCTTCTTCTTCTTCTTCAACACTACCATCTTCACCATCTTCATCACCAACAATAACATCATCAAAAACATTTTCAACACTATCATCTCCACCATATTCATCATATATAGCACCATCTTCATCAGTCCCACTAACATCATCATCATCATCAACAACAACCCCAGTAGCACAGTCCTCACTATCAGCAACCTATACATCATCTTCCTTATCTTTACCATCATCAGCAAACTCACAGCCTACATCATCATCCCCATCTTCAACACCAATTTTAACATCATTATCATCATCAACGTCTTCAATACTATCTTCCACAGCATCCTCCTCATATTCACCATCCTCAGCACCATCTTCATCAGTCCCACTATCGTCATCATCATCTTCTTCAATGTTATCATCTACACCATTTTCATCACCAAAATTATCAGCACAATCATCTTCAACCCCACAATCTTCATCATCAATCTCAACATCACCACCTGCACCAACTACAACATCCTTATCATCATCATCATCATCATCAATAACCTCATTATCAGGTGACTATTTTAACTATTTGAATATATATTTTTAGTAATTTATTGCAATTATTAGTATAATTGACCAAAAACAGACTATTACTGCATATTTTTTATGTGAATTCAGATATTCTATATGAAGAGTCAGGAAAACATTGAAATTGATTGATTGATATGATTTAAGAAACAGGTTTCACAACTCTTAAAAGTGAGACAGGGATAGCTGCAGGTTGGAGTAATGGGCGTTTCGAAAGGTGAATTGGTACAGCAGAAACTCACCCCTAGCCCTACCCCACACCCTGACAGACAGCTTTTACAACCAATGATAAAGACCTTTCTCCACACCCATTACTCACATCTGCAGATGCCCACACTTGTAAAAACTCACAGAAGCTGAACTCCCCAACACGGTTCTGCTATTTGACCACTAGAGGGCAGTTCATGATAATATGTGACAAAATGTACAATGGCACTGGTGCTAGACTGTGCATCAACGAAGAAATAATTACAGAATTTGTAAAAAAAAATGCTTGAATTAGTTGACCCGTTTTATGATAAATCAGACAGCACTAGACCCATACAAATTTTCTTTTGTTATCACACCACCATTCTCAAATTATTTACAATCATCTTCACTTACAGCATCAACAGCCTTGCCACTATTTTCAACACCCCAATGGTCTTCATCACTAACCCCACCATCATCACAGACCTCACCACAGTCATCATCCTCACCAACCATGATGCCATCTTTACCATCTTCACCATCTATGTCACCAACCAGATCCTCTTCATCTTCAACAAGCTCAGCAGAATCAACATTATCATCCACACCAACATCATCACCAATGTCACCATCTTCTTCAAACTCAACACAACCTATGTCATACTTACCATCTTTAACATCACCAACTATGCAGCCATCTTCACCATCATCACCAACCACAACACTGTCATCAACAACCGCATTTCCATCTTCCTCACCATCATCACCAATGTCACAAACTTCTTCATCCTCACCATCATCATCACCACTGACCTCACCACCATCCTCCTCTATATCATACACATCATTAACATCTTCATCATCCTCACCCCCATCATCATCATCATCCTCACTACCACCAACTTCACTCCAAACTTCATTATCATCAACCCAAACAGCAAAGCCTTTACTATCAGCAACCTCTAAATCATCTTCCTCATTTTTACCATCATCAGCAAACTCACAGCCTTCATCACCAACATTAACTTCATCAACGACATCTTCAATACCATCATCTATGCCATATTCATCATCTTCAACATCTTCGCCAACATTACCAACATCTTTACTATCATCTATACCATCCGCAGCACCCTCTTTATCAGTCTCACTATTGTCGTCAACAACATCACCTTCCTCAATACTATCAAAAACACCATCTTCATCAGTCCCAATATCATCATCAATCTTGCAGCCTTCATCACCATCCACACCATCTTCATCACCAATATTAATATCGTTATCAACATCTTCAATACTATCAATAACAGCATCTTCAGCTTCACCATCATCAGCAGCACCATCTTCTTCAAACACACTATTGTCATCATCATCTTCTTCTTCTTCAACAATACCATCTTCACCATCTTCATCACCAACAATAACATCATCAACAACATCTTCAACGCTATCATCTCCACCATATTCATCATACATAGCACCATCTTCATCAGTCCCACTAACATCATCATCATCAACAACAACCCCAGTAGCACAGTCCTCACTATCAGCAACCTATACATCATCTTCCTTATCTTTACCATCATTAGCAAACTCACAGCCTCCATCATCATCCCCATCTTCAACACCAATTTTAACATCATTATCATCATCAACAACGTCTTCAATACTATCTTCCACAGCATCCTCCTCATATTCACCATCCTCAGCACCATCTTCATCAGTCCCACTATCGTCATCATCATCTTCTTCAATGTTATCATCTACACCATTTTCATCACCAAAATTATCAGCACAATCATCTTCAACCCCACAATCTTCATCATCAATCTCAACATCACCACCTGCACCAACTACAACATCCTTATCATCATCATCATCATCAATAACCTCATTATCAGGTGACTATTTTAACTATTTGAATATATATTTTTAGTAATTTATTGCAATTATTAGTATAATTGACCAAAAACAGACTATTACTGCATAATTTTTATGTGAATTCAGATATTCTATATGAAGAGTCAGGAAAACATTGAAATTGATTGATTGATATGATTTAAGAAACAGGTTTCACAACTCTTAAAAGTGAGACAGGGATAGCTGCAGGTTGGAGTAATGGGCGTTTCGAAAGGTGAATTGGTACAGCAGAAACTCACCCCTAGCCCTACCCCACACCCTGACAGACAGCTTTTACAACCAATGATAAAGACCTTTCTCCACACCCATTACTCACATCTGCAGATGCCCACACTTGTAAAAACTCACAGAAGCTGAACTCCCCAACACGGTTCTGTTATTTGACCACTAGAGGGCAGTTCATGATAATATGTGACAAAATGTACAATGGCACTGGTGCTAGACTGTGCATTGACGAAGAAATAATTACAGAATTTATAATCCAAAAAAATGCTTGAATTAGTTGACCTGTTTTATGATAAATCAGACAGCACTAGACCCATACAAATTTTCTTTTGTTTTCACACCACCATTCTCAAATTATTTACCATCATCTTCACTTACAGCATCAACAGCCTTGCCACTATTTTCAACACCCCAATGGTCTTCATCACTAACCCCACCATCATCACAGACCTCACCACAGTCATCATCCTCACCAACCATGATGTCATCTTTACCATCTTCACCATCTATGTCACCAACCAGATCCTCTTCATCTTCAACAAGCTCAGCAGAATCAACATTATCATCCACACCATCATCATCACCAATGTCACCATCTTCTTCAAACTCAACACAACCTATGTCGTACTTACCATCTTTAACATCACCAACTATGCAGCCATCTTCACCATCATCACCAACCACAACACTGTCATCAACAACCGCATTTCCATCTTCCTCACCATCATCACCAATGTCACAAACTTCTACATCCTCACCATCATCATCACCACTGACCTCACCACCATCCTCCTCTATATCATACACATCATTAACATCTTCATCATCCTCACCCCCATCATCATCATCATCATCCTCATCCTCACTACCACCAACTTCACTCCAAACTTCATTATCATCAACCCAAACAGCAAAGCCTTTACTATCAGCAACCTCTAAATCATCTTCCTCATTTTTACCATCATCAGCAAACTCACAGCCTTCATCACCAACATTAACTTCATCAACGACATCTTCAATACCATCATCTATGCCATATTCATCATCTTCAACATCTTCGCCAACATTACCAACATCTTTACTATCATCTATACCATCCTCAGCACCCTCTTTATCAGTCTCACTATTGTCGTCAACAACATCACCTTCCTCAATACTATCAAAAACACCATCTTCATCAGTCCCAATATCATCATCAATCTTGCAGCCTTCATCACCATCCACACCATCTTCATCACCAATATTAATATCGTTATCAACATCTTCAATACTATCAATAACAGCATCTTCAGCTTCACCATCATCAGCAGCACCATCTTCTTCAAACACACTATTGTCATCATCATCTTCTTCTTCTTCAACAATACCATCTTCACCATCTTCATCACCAACAATAACATCATCAACAACATCTTCAACGCTATCATCTCCACCATATTCATCATACATAGCACCATCTTCATCAGTCCCACTAACATCATCATCATCAACAACAACCCCAGTAGCACAGTCCTCACTATCAGCAACCTATACATCATCTTCCTTATCTTTACCATCATCAGCAAACTCACAGCCTCCATCATCATCCCCATCTTCAACACCAATTTTAACATCATTATCATCATCAACAACGTCTTCAATACTATCTTCCACAGCATCCTCCTCATATTCACCATCCTCAGCACCATCTTCATCAGTCCCACTATCGTCATCATCATCTTCTTCAATGTTATCATCTACACCATTTTCATCACCAAAATTATCAGCACAATCATCTTCAACCCCACAATCTTCATCATCAATCTCAACATCACCACCTGCACCAACTACAACATCCTTATCATCATCATCATCATCATCATCATCAATAACCTCATTATCAGGTGACTATTTTAACTATTTGAATATATATATATTTAGTAATTTATTGCAATTATTAGTATAATTGACCAAAAACAGACTATTACTGCATAATTTTTATGTGAATTCAGATATTCTATATGAAGAGTCAGGAAAACATTGAAATTGATTGATTGATATGATTTAAGAAACAGTTTTCACAACTCTTAAAAGTGAGACAGGGATAGCTGCAGGTTGGAGTAATGGGCGTTTCGAAAGGTGAATTGGTACAGCAGAAACTCACCCCTAGCCCTACCCCACACCCTGACAGACAGCTTTTACAACCAATGATAAAGACCTTTCTCCACACCCATTACTCACATCTGCAGATGCCCACACTTGTAAAAACTCACAGAAGCTGAACTCCCCAACACGGTTCTGCTATTTGACCACTAGAGGGCAGTACATGATAATATGTGACAAAATGTACAATGGCACTGATGCTAGACTGTGCATCAATGAAGAAATAATTACAGAATTTATAATCCAAAAAAATGCTTGAATTAGTTGACCCGTTTTATGATAGATCAGACAGCACTAGACCCATACAAATTTTCTTTTGTTTTCACACCACCATTCTCAAATTATTTACCATCATCTTCACTTACAGCATCAACAGCCTTGCCACTATTTTCAACACCCCAATGGTCTTCATCACCAACCCCACCATCATCACAGACCTCACCACAGTCATCATCCTCACCAACCATGATGCCATCTTTACCATCTTCACCATCTATGTCACCAACCAGATCCTCTTCATCTTCAACAAGCTCAGCAGAATCAACATTATCATCCACACCATCATCATCACCAATGTCACCATCTTCTTCAAACTCAACACAACCTATGTCGTACTTACCATGTTTAACATCACCAACTATGCAGCCATCTTCACCATCATCACCAACCACAACACTGTCATCAACAACCACATTTCCATCTTCCTCACCATCATCACCAATGTCACAAACTTCTTCATCCTCACCATCATCATCACCACTGACCTCACCACCATCCTCCTCTATATCATACACATCATTAACATCTTCATCATCCTCACCCCCATCATCATCATCATCATCATCATCATCCTCATCCTCACTACCACCAACTTCACTCCAAACTTCATTATCATCAACCCAAACAGCAAAGCCTTTACTATCAGCAACCTCTAAATCATCTTCCTCATTTTTACCATCATCAGCAAACTCACAGCCTTCATCACCAACATTAACTTCATCAACGACATCTTCAATACCATCATCTATGCCATATTCACCATCTTCAACATCTTCGCCAACATTACCAACATCTTTACTATCATCTATACCATCCTCAGCACCCTCTTTATCAGTCTCACTATTGTCGTCAACAACATCACCTTCCTCAATACTATCAACAACACCATCTTCATCAGTCCCAATATCATCATCAATCTTGCAGCCTTCATCACCATCTACACCATCTTCATCACCAATATTAATATCGTTATCAACATCTTCAATACTATCAATAACACCATCTTCAGCTTCACCATCATCAACGGCACCATCTTCTTTAAACACACTATTGTCATCATCATCTTCTTCTTCTTCAACAATACCATCTTCACCATCTTCATCACCAACAATAACATCATCAACAACATCTTCAACGCCATCATCTCCACCATATTCATCATACATAGCACCATCTTCATCAGTCCCACTAACATCATCATCATCAACAACAACCCCAGTAGCACAGTCCTCACTATCAGCAACCTATACATCATCTTCCTTATCTTTACCATCATCAGCAAACTCACAGCCTCCATCATCATCCCCATCTTCAACACCAATTTTAACATCATTATCATCATCAACAACGTCTTCAATACTATCTTCCACAGCATCCTCCTCATATTCACCATCCTCAGCACCATCTTCATCAGTCCCACTATCGTCATCATCATCTTCTTCAATGTTATCATCTACACCATTTTCATCACCAAAATTATCAGCACAATCATCTTCAACCCCACAATCTTCATCATCAATCTCAACATCACCACCTGCACCAACTACAACATCCTTATCATCATCATCATCATCATCATCAATAACCTCATTATCAGGTGACTATTTTAACTATTTGAATATATATTTTTAGTAATTTATTGCAATTATTAGTATAATTGACCAAAAACAGACTATTACTGCATAATTTTTATGTGAATTCAGATATTCTATATGAAGAGTCAGGAAAACATTGAAATTGATTGATTGATATGATTTAAGAAACAGGTTTCACAACTCTTAAAAGTGAGACAGGGATAGCTGCAGGTTGGAGTAATGGGCGTTTCGAAAGGTGAATTGGTACAGCAGAAACTCACCCCTAGCCCTACCCCACACCCTGACAGACAGCTTTTACAACCAATGATAAAGACCTTTCTCCACACCCATTACTCACATCTGCAGATGCCCACACTTGTAAAAACTCACAGAAGCTGAACTCCCCAACACGGTTCTGTTATTTGACCACTAGAGGGCAGTACATGATAATATGTGACAAAATGTACAATGGCACTGGTGCTAGACTGTGCATCAACGAAGAAATAATTACAGAATTTATAATCCAAAAAAATGCTTGAATTAGTTGACCCGTTTTATGATAAATCAGACAGCACTAGACCCATACAAATTTTCTTTTGTTTTCACACCACCATTCTCAAATTATTTACAATCATCTTCACTTACAGCATCAACAGCCTTGCCACTATTTTCAACACCCCAATGGTCTTCATCACCAACCCCACCATCATCACAGACCTCACCACAGTCATCATCCTCACCAACCATGATGCCATCTTTACCATCTTCACCATCTATGTCACCAACCAGATCCTCTTCATCTTCAACAAGCTCAGCAGAATCAACATTATCATCCACACCATCATCATCACCAATGTCACCATCTTCTTCAAACTCAACACAACCTATGTCATACTTACCATCTTTAACATCACCAACTATGCAGCCATCTTCACCATCATCACCAACCACAACACTGTCATCAACAACCGCATTTCCATCTTCCTCACCATCATCACCAATGTCACAAACTTCTTCATCCTCACCATCATCATCACCACTGACCTCACCACCATCCTCCTCTATATCATACACATCATATCTTCATCAATCATCATCATCATCATCATCATCACTACCACCAACTTCACTCCAAACTTTATTATCATCAACCCAAACAGCAAAGCCTTTACTATCAGCAACCTCTAAATCATCTTCCTCATTTTTACCATCATCAGCAAACTCACAGCCTTCATCACCAACATTAACTTCATCAACGACATCTTCAATACCATCATCTATGCCATATTCATCATCTTCAACATCTTCGCCAACATTACCAACATCTTTACTATCATCTATACCATCCTCAGCACCCTCTTTATCAGTCTCACTATTGTCGTCAACAACATCACCTTCCTCAATACTATCAACAACACCATCTTCATCAGTCCCAATATCATCATCAATCTTGCAGCCTTCATCACCATCCACACCATCTTCATCACCAATATTAACATCGTTATCAACATCTTCAATACTATCAATAACACCATCTTCAGCTTCACCATCATCAGCAGCACCATCTTCTTCAAACACACTATTGTCATCATCATCTTCTTCTTCTTCTTCAACACTACCATCTTCACCATCTTCATCACCAACAATAACATCATCAACAACATCTTCAACGCCATCATCTCCACCATATTCATCATACATAGCACCATCTTCATCAGTCCCACTAACATCATCATCATCAACAACAACCCCAGTAGCACAGTCCTCACTATCAGCAACCTATACATCATCTTCCTTATCTTTACCATCATCAGCAAACTCACAGCCTCCATCATCATCCCCATCTTCAACACCAATTTTAACATCATTATCATCATCAACAACGTCTTCAATACTATCTTCCACAGCATCCTCCTCATATTCACCATCCTCAGCACCATCTTCATCAGTCCCACTATCGTCATCATCATCTTCTTCAATGTTATCATCTACACCATTTTCATCACCAAAATTATCAGCACAATCATCTTCAACCCCACAATCTTCATCATCAATCTCAACATCACCACCTGCACCAACTACAACATCCTTATCATCATCATCATCATCATCAATAACCTCATTATCAGGTGACTATTTTAACTATTTGAATATATATTTTTAGTAATTTATTGCAATTATTAGTATAATTGACCAAAAACAGACTATTACTGCATAATTTTTATGTGAATTCAGATATTCTATATGAAGAGTCAGGAAAACATTGAAATTGATTGATTGATATGATTTAAGAAACAGGTTTCACAACTCTTAAAAGTGAGACAGGGATAGCTGCAGGTTGGAGTAATGGGCGTTTCGAAAGGTGAATTGGTACAGCAGAAACTCACCCCTAGCCCTACCCCACACCCTGACAGACAGCTTTTACAACCAATGATAAAGACCTTTCTCCACACCCATTACTCACATCTGCAGATGCCCACACTTGTAAAAACTCACAGAAGCTGAACTCCCCAACACGGTTCTGCTATTTGACCACTAGAGGGCAGTTCATGATAATATGTGACAAAATGTACAATGGCACTGGTGCTAGACTGTGCATCAACGAAGAAATAATTACAGAATTTATAATCCAAAAAAATGCTTGAATTAGTTGACCCGTTTTATGATAAATCAGACAGCACTAGACCCATACAAATTTTCTTTTGTTTTCACACCACCATTCTCAAATTATTTACCATCATCTTCACTTACAGCATCAACAGCCTTGCCACTATTTTCAACACCCCAATGGTCTTCATCACTAACCCCACCATCATCACAGACCTCACCACAGTCATCATCCTCACCAACCATGATGCCATCTTTACCATCTTCACCATCTATGTCACCAACCAGATCCTCTTCATCTTCAACAAGCTCAGCAGAATCAACATTATCATCCACACCATCATCATCACCAATGTCACCATCTTCTTCAAACTCAACACAACCTATGTCATACTTACCATCTTTAACATCACCAACTATGCAGCCATCTTCACCATCATCACCAACCACAACACTGTCATCAACAACCGCATTTCCATCTTCCTCACCATCATCACCAATGTCACAAACTTCTTCATCCTCACCATCATCATCACCACTGACCTCACCACCATCCTCCTCTATATCATACACATCATTAACATCTTCATCATCCTCACCCCCATCATCATCATCATCATCATCATCCTCACTACCACCAACTTCACTCCAAACTTCATTATCATCAACCCAAACAGCAAAGCCTTTACTATCAGCAACCTCTAAATCATCTTCCTCATTTTTACCATCATCAGCAAACTCACAGCCTTCATCACCAACATTAACTTCATCAACGACATCTTCAATACCATCATCTATGCCATATTCATCATCTTCAACATCTTCGCCAACATTACCAACATCTTTACTATCATCTATACCATCCTCAGCACCCTCTTTATCAGTCTCACTATTGTCGTCAACATCATCACCTTCCTCAATACTATCAACAACACCATCTTCATCAGTCCCAATATCATCATCAATCTTGCAGCCTTCATCACCATCCACACCATCTTCATCACCAATATTAATATCGTTATCAACATCTTCAATACTATCAATAACACCATCTTCAGCTTCACCATCATCAGCAGCACCATCTTCTTCAAACACACTATTGTCATCATCATCTTCTTCTTCTTCAACAATACCATCTTCACCATCTTCATCACCAACAATAACATCATCAACAACATCTTCAACGCTATCATCTCCACCATATTCATCATACATAGCACCATCTTCATCAGTCCCACTAACATCATCATCATCAACAACAACCCCAGTAGCACAGTCCTCACTATCAGCAACCTATACATCATCTTCCTTATCTTTACCATCATCAGCAAACTCACAGCCTCCATCATCATCCCCATCTTCAACACCAATTTTAACATCATTATCATCATCAACAACGTCTTCAATACTATCTTCCACAGCATCCTCCTCATATTCACCATCCTCAGCACCATCTTCATCAGTCCCACTATCGTCATCATCATCTTCTTCAATGTTATCATCTACACCATTTTCATCACCAAAATTATCAGCACAATCATCTTCAACCCCACAATCTTCATCATCAATCTCAACATCACCACCTGCACCAACTACAACATCCTTATCATCATCATCATCATCATCAATAACCTCATTATCAGGTGACTATTTTAACTATTTGAATATATATATTTTAGTAATTTATTGCAATTATTAGTATAATTGACCAAAAACAGACTATTACTGCATAATTTTTATGTGAATTCAGATATTCTATATGAAGAGTCAGGAAAACATTGAAATTGATTGATTGATATGATTTAAGAAACAGGTTTCACAACTCTTAAAAGTGAGACAGGGATAGCTGCAGGTTGGAGTAATGGGCGTTTCGAAAGGTGAATTGGTACAGCAGAAACTCACCCCTAGCCCTACCCCACACCCTGACAGACAGCTTTTACAACCAATGATAAAGACCTTTCTCCACACCCATTACTCACATCTGCAGATGCCCACACTTGTAAAAACTCACAGAAGCTGAACTCCCCAACACGGTTCTGTTATTTGACCACTAGAGGGCAGTTCATGATAATATGTGACAAAATGTACAATGGCACTGGTGCTAGACTGTGCATTGACGAAGAAATAATTACAGAATTTATAATCCAAAAAAATGCTTGAATTAGTTGACCTGTTTTATGATAAATCAGACAGCACTAGACCCATACAAATTTTCTTTTGTTTTCACACCACCATTCTCAAATTATTTACCATCATCTTCACTTACAGCATCAACAGCCTTGCCACTATTTTCAACACCCCAATGGTCTTCATCACTAACCCCACCATCATCACAGACCTCACCACAGTCATCATCCTCACCAACCATGATGTCATCTTTACCATCTTCACCATCTATGTCACCAACCAGATCCTCTTCATCTTCAACAAGCTCAGCAGAATCAACATTATCATCCACACCATCATCATCACCAATGTCACCATCTTCTTCAAACTCAACACAACCTATGTCATACTTACCATCTTTAACATCACCAACTATGCAGCCATCTTCACCATCATCACCAACCACAACACTGTCATCAACAACCGCATTTCCATCTTCCTCACCATCATCACCAATGTCACAAACTTCTTCATCCTCACCATCATCATCACCACTGACCTCACCACCATCCTCCTCTATATCATACACATCATTAACATCTTCATCATCCTCACCCCCATCATCATCATCATCATCATCATCATCATCATCATCCTCACTACCACCAACTTCACTCCAAACTTCATTATCATCAACCCAAACAGCAAAGCCTTTACTATCAGCAACCTCTAAATCATCTTCCTCATTTTTACCATCATCAGCAAACTCACAGCCTTCATCACCAACATTAACTTCATCAACGACATCTTCAATACCATCATCTATGCCATATTCATCATCTTCAACATCTTCGCCAACATTACCAACATCTTTACTATCATCTATACCATCCTCAGCACCCTCTTTATCAGTCTCACTATTGTCGTCAACAACATCACCTTCCTCAATACTATCAACAACACCATCTTCATCAGTCCCAATATCATCATCAATCTTGCAGCCTTCATCACCATCCACACCATCTTCATCACCAATATTAATATCGTTATCAACATCTTCAATACTATCAATAACACCATCTTCAGCTTCACCATCATCAGCAGCACCATCTTCTTCAAACACACTATTGTCATCATCATCTTCTTCTTCTTCAACAATACCATCTTCACCATCTTCATCACCAACAATAACATCATCAACAACATCTTCAACGCCATCATCTCCACCATATTCATCATACATAGCACCATCTTCATCAGTCCCACTAACATCATCATCATCAACAACAACCCCAGTAGCACAGTCCTCACTATCAGCAACCTATACATCATCTTCCTTATCTTTACCATCATCAGCAAACTCACAGCCTCCATCATCATCCCCATCTTCAACACCAATTTTAACATCATTATCATCATCAACAACGTCTTCAATACTATCTTCCACAGCATCCTCCTCATATTCACCATCCTCAGCACCATCTTCATCAGTCCCACTATCGTCATCATCATCTTCTTCAATGTTATCATCTACACCATTTTCATCACCAAAATTATCAGCACAATCATCTTCAACCCCACAATCTTCATCATCAATCTCAACATCACCACCTGCACCAACTACAACATCCTTATCATCATCATCATCATCATCATCAATAACCTCATTATCAGGTGACTATTTTAACTATTTGAATATATATTTTTAGTAATTTATTGCAATTATTGGTATAATTGACCAAATACAGACTGTTACTGCATAGTTTTTATGTGAATTCAGATATTCTATATGAAGAGTCAGGAAAACATTGAAATTGATTGATTGATATGATTTAAGAAACAGGTTTCACAACTCTTAAAAGTGAGACAGGGATAGCTGCAGGTTGGAGTAATGGGCATTTCTAAAGGTGAATTGGTACAGCAGAAACTCACCCCTAGCCCTACCCCACACCCTGACAGACAGCTTTTACAACCAATGATAAAGACCTTTCTCCACACCCATTACTCACATCTGCAGATGCCCACACTTGTAAAAACTCACAGAAGCTGAACTCCCCAACACGGTTCTGTTATTTGACCACTAGAGGGCAGTACATGATAATATGTGACAAAATGTACAATGGCACTGGTGCTAGACTGTGCATCAACGAAGAAATAATTACAGAATTTATAATCCAAAAAAATGCTTGAATTAGTTGACCCGTTTTATGATAGATCAGACAGCACTAGACCCATACAAATTTTCTTTTGTTTTCACACCACCATTCTCAAATTATTTACAATCATCTTCACTTACAGCATCAACAGCCTTGCCACTATTTTCAACACCCCAATGGTCTTCATCACCAACCCCACCATCATCACAGACCTCACCACAGTCATCATCCTCACCAACCATGATGCCATCTTTACCATCTTCACCATCTATGTCACCAACCAGATCCTCTTCATCTTCAACAAGCTCAGCAGAATCAACATTATCATCCACACCATCATCATCACCAATGTCACCATCTTCTTCAAACTCAACACAACCTATGTCATACTTACCATCTTTAACATCACCAACTATGCAGCCATCTTCACCATCATCACCAACCACAACACTGTCATCAACAACCGCATTTCCATCTTCCTCACCATCATCACCAATGTCACAAACTTCTTCATCCTCACCATCATCATCACCACTGACCTCACCACCATCCTCCTCTATATCATACACATCATTAACATCTTCATCATCCTCACCCCCATCATCATCATCATCATCATCATCATCCTCACTACCACCAACTTCACTCCAAACTTCATTATCATCAACCCAAACAGCAAAGCCTTTACTATCAGCAACCTCTAAATCATCTTCCTCATTTTTACCATCATCAGCAAACTCACAGCCTTCATCACCAACATTAACTTCATCAACGACATCTTCAATACCATCATCTATGCCATATTCATCATCTTCAACATCTTCGCCAACATTACCAACATCTTTACTATCATCTATACCATCCTCAGCACCCTCTTTATCAGTCTCACTATTGTCGTCAACAACATCACCTTCCTCAATACTATCAACAACACCATCTTCATCAGTCCCAATATCATCATCAATCTTGCAGCCTTCATCACCATCTACACCATCTTCATCACCAATATTAATATCGTTATCAACATCTTCAATACTATCAATAACACCATCTTCAGCTTCACCATCATCAGCAGCACCATCTTCTTCAAACACACTATTGTCATCATCATCTTCTTCTTCTTCAACAATACCATCTTCACCATCTTCATCACCAACAATAACATCATCAACAACATCTTCAACGCTATCATCTCCACCATATTCATCATACATAGCACCATCTTCATCAGTCCCACTAACATCATCATCATCAACAACAACCCCAGTAGCACAGTCCTCACTATCAGCAACCTATACATCATCTTCCTTATCTTTACCATCATCAGCAAACTCACAGCCTCCATCATCATCCCCATCTTCAACACCAATTTTAACATCATTATCATCATCAACAACGTCTTCAATACTATCTTCCACAGCATCCTCCTCATATTCACCATCCTCAGCACCATCTTCATCAGTCCCACTATCGTCATCATCATCTTCTTCAATGTTATCATCTACACCATTTTCATCACCAAAATTATCAGCACAATCATCTTCAACCCCACAATCTTCATCATCAATCTCAACATCACCACCTGCACCAACTACAACATCCTTATCATCATCATCATCATCATCATCAATAACCTCATTATCAGGTGACTATTTTAACTATTTGAATATATATATATTTAGTAATTTATTGCAATTATTAGTATAATTGACCAAAAACAGACTATTACTGCATAATTTTTATGTGAATTCAGATATTCTATATGAAGAGTCAGGAAAACATTGAAATTGATTGATTGATATGATTTAAGAAACAGGTTTCACAACTCTTAAAAGTGAGACAGGGATAGCTGCAGGTTGGAGTAATGGGCGTTTCGAAAGGTGAATTGGTACAGCAGAAACTCACCCCTAGCCCTACCCCACACCCTGACAGACAGCTTTTACAACCAATGATAAAGACCTTTCTCCACACCCATTACTCACATCTGCAGATGCCCACACTTGTAAAAACTCACAGAAGCTGAACTCCCCAACACGGTTCTGTTATTTGACCACTAGAGGGCAGTACATGATAATATGTGACAAAATGTACAATGGCACTGGTGCTAGACTGTGCATCGACGAAGAAATAATTACAGAATTTATAATCCAAAAAAATGCTTGAATTAGTTGACCTGTTTTATGATAAATCAGACAGCACTAGACCCATACAAATTTTCTTTTGTTTTCACACCACCATTCTCAAATTATTTACCATCATCTTCACTTACAGCATCAACAGCCTTGCCACTATTTTCAACACCCCAATGGTCTTCATCACCAACCCCACCATCATCACAGACCTCACCACAGTCATCATCCTCACCAACCATGATGCCATCTTTACCATCTTCACCATCTATGTCACCAACCAGATCCTCTTCATCTTCAACAAGCTCAGCAGAATCAACATTATCATCCACACCATCATCATCACCAATGTCACCATCTTCTTCAAACTCAACACAACCTATGTCATACTTACCATCTTTAACATCACCAACTATGCAGCCATCTTCACCATCATCACCAACCACAACACTGTCATCAACAACCGCATTTCCATCTTCCTCACCATCATCACCAATGTCACAAACTTCTTCATCCTCACCATCATCATCACCACTGACCTCACCACCATCCTCCTCTATATCATACACATCATTAACATCTTCATCATCCTCACCCCCATCATCATCATCATCATCATCATCATCATCCTCACTACCACCAACTTCACTCCAAACTTCATTATCATCAACCCAAACAGCAAAGCCTTTACTATCAGCAACCTCTAAATCATCTTCCTCATTTTTACCATCATCAGCAAACTCACAGCCTTCATCACCAACATTAACTTCATCAACGACATCTTCAATACCATCATCTATGCCATATTCATCATCTTCAACATCTTCGCCAACATTACCAACATCTTTACTATCATCTATACCATCCTCAGCACCCTCTTTATCAGTCTCACTATTGTCGTCAACAACATCACCTTCCTCAATACTATCAACAACACCATCTTCATCAGTCCCAATATCATCATCAATCTTGCAGCCTTCATCACCATCCACACCATCTTCATCACCAATATTAATATCGTTATCAACATCTTCAATACTATCAATAACACCATCTTCAGCTTCACCATCATCAGCAGCACCATCTTCTTCAAACACACTATTGTCATCATCATCTTCTTCTTCTTCAACAATACCATCTTCACCATCTTCATCACCAACAATAACATCATCAACAACATCTTCAACGCCATCATCTCCACCATATTCATCATACATAGCACCATCTTCATCAGTCCCACTAACATCATCATCATCAACAACAACCCCAGTAGCACAGTCCTCACTATCAGCAACCTATACATCATCTTCCTTATCTTTACCATCATCAGCAAACTCACAGCCTCCATCATCATCCCCATCTTCAACACCAATTTTAACATCATTATCATCATCAACAACGTCTTCAATACTATCTTCCACAGCATCCTCCTCATATTCACCATCCTCAGCACCATCTTCATCAGTCCCACTATCGTCATCATCATCTTCTTCAATGTTATCATCTACACCATTTTCATCACCAAAATTATCAGCACAATCATCTTCAACCCCACAATCTTCATCATCAATCTCAACATCACCACCTGCACCAACTACAACATCCTTATCATCATCATCATCATCATCAATAACCTCATTATCAGGTGACTATTTTAACTATTTGAATATATATATATTTAGTAATTTATTGCAATTATTAGTATAATTGACCAAAAACAGACTATTACTGCATAATTTTTATGTGAATTCAGATATTCTATATGAAGAGTCAGGAAAACATTGAAATTGATTGATTGATATGATTTAAGAAACAGGTTTCACAACTCTTAAAAGTGAGACAGGGATAGCTGCAGGTTGGAGTAATGGGCGTTTCGAAAGGTGAATTGGTACAGCAGAAACTCACCCCTAGCCCTACCCCACACCCTGACAGACAGCTTTTACAACCAATGATAAAGACCTTTCTCCACACCCATTACTCACATCTGCAGATGCCCACACTTGTAAAAACTCACAGAAGCTGAACTCCCCAACACGGTTCTGCTATTTGACCACTAGAGGGCAGTTCATGATAATATGTGACAAAATGTACAATGGCACTGGTGCTAGACTGTGCATCGACGAAGAAATAATTACAGAATTTATAATCCAAAAAAATGCTTGAATTAGTTGACCTGTTTTATGATAAATCAGACAGCACTAGACCCATACAAATTTTCTTTTGTTTTCACACCACCATTCTCAAATTATTTACCATCATCTTCACTTACAGCATCAACAGCCTTGCCACTATTTTCAACACCCCAATGGTCTTCATCACTAACCCCACCATCATCACAGACCTCACCACAGTCATCATCCTCACCAACCATGATGTCATCTTTACCCTCTTCACCATCTATGTCACCAACCAGATCCTCTTCATCTTCAACAAGCTCAGCAGAATCAACATTATCATCCACACCATCATCATCACCAATGTCACCATCTTCTTCAAACTCAACACAACCTATGTCATACTTACCATCTTTAACATCACCAACTATGCAGCCATCTTCACCATCATCACCAACCACAACACTGTCATCAACAACCGCATTTCCATCTTCCTCACCATCATCACCAATGTCACAAACTTCTTCATCCTCACCATCATCATCACCACTGACCTCACCACCATCCTCCTCTATATCATACACATCATTAACATCTTCATCATCCTCACCCCCATCATCATCATCATCATCATCATCATCATCCTCACTACCACCAACTTCACTCCAAACTTCATTATCATCAACCCAAACAGCAAAGCCTTTACTATCAGCAACCTCTAAATCATCTTCCTCATTTTTACCATCATCAGCAAACTCACAGCCTTCATCACCAACATTAACTTCATCAACGACATCTTCAATACCATCATCTATGCCATATTCATCATCTTCAACATCTTCGCCAACATTACCAACATCTTTACTATCATCTATACCATCCTCAGCACCCTCTTTATCAGTCTCACTATTGTCGTCAACAACATCACCTTCCTCAATACTATCAACAACACCATCTTCATCAGTCCCAATATCATCATCAATCTTGCAGCCTTCATCACCATCCACACCATCTTCATCACCAATATTAATATCGTTATCAACATCTTCAATACTATCAATAACACCATCTTCAGCTTCACCATCATCAGCAGCACCATCTTCTTCAAACACACTATTGTCATCATCATCTTCTTCTTCTTCAACAATACCATCTTCACCATCTTCATCACCAACAATAACATCATCAACAACATCTTCAACGCCATCATCTCCACCATATTCATCATACATAGCACCATCTTCATCAGTCCCACTAACATCATCATCATCAACAACAACCCCAGTAGCACAGTCCTCACTATCAGCAACCTATACATCATCTTCCTTATCTTTACCATCATCAGCAAACTCACAGCCTCCATCATCATCCCCATCTTCAACACCAATTTTAACATCATTATCATCATCAACAACGTCTTCAATACTATCTTCCACAGCATCCTCCTCATATTCACCATCCTCAGCACCATCTTCATCAGTCCCACTATCGTCATCATCATCTTCTTCAATGTTATCATCTACACCATTTTCATCACCAAAATTATCAGCACAATCATCTTCAACCCCACAATCTTCATCATCAATCTCAACATCACCACCTGCACCAACTACAACATCCTTATCATCATCATCATCATCATCATCAATAACCTCATTATCAGGTGACTATTTTAACTATTTGAATATATATATATTTAGTAATTTATTGCAATTATTAGTATAATTGACCAAATACAGACTATTACTGCATAATTTTTATGTGAATTCAGATATTCTATATGAAGAGTCAGGAAAACATTGAAATTGATTGATTGATATGATTTAAGAAACAGGTTTCACAACTCTTAAAAGTGAGACAGGGATAGCTGCAGGTTGGAGTAATGGGCGTTTCGAAAGGTGAATTGGTACAGCAGAAACTCACCCCTAGCCCTACCCCACACCCTGACAGACAGCTTTTACAACCAATGATAAAGACCTTTCTCCACACCCATTACTCACATCTGCAGATGCCCACACTTGTAAAAACTCACAGAAGCTGAACTCCCCAACACGGTTCTGCTATTTGACCACTAGAGGGCAGTACATGATAATATGTGACAAAATGTACAATGGCACTGGTGCTAGACTGTGCATCAACGAAGAAATAATTACAGAATTTATAATCCAAAAAAATGCTTGAATTAGTTGACCCGTTTTATGATAAATCAGACAGCACTAGACCCATACAAATTTTCTTTTGTTTTCACACCACCATTCTCAAATTATTTACCATCATCTTCACTTACAGCATCAACAGCCTTGCCACTATTTTCAACACCCCAATGGTCTTCATCACCAACCCCACCATCATCACAGACCTCACCACAGTCATCATCCTCACCAACCATGATGCCATCTTTACCATCTTCACCATCTATGTCACCAACCAGATCCTCTTCATCTTCAACAAGCTCAGCAGAATCAACATTATCATCCACACCATCATCATCACCAATGTCACCATCTTCTTCAAACTCAACACAACCTATGTCATACTTACCATCTTTAACATCACCAACTATGCAGCCATCTTCACCATCATCACCAACCACAACACTGTCATCAACAACCGCATTTCCATCTTCCTCACCATCATCACCAATGTCACAAACTTCTTCATCCTCACCATCATCATCACCACTGACCTCACCACCATCCTCCTCTATATCATACACATCATTAACATCTTCATCATCCTCACCCCCATCATCATCATCATCATCATCATCATCATCATCATCCTCACTACCACCAACTTCACTCCAAACTTCATTATCATCAACCCAAACAGCAAAGCCTTTACTATCAGCAACCTCTAAATCATCTTCCTCATTTTTACCATCATCAGCAAACTCACAGCCTTCATCACCAACATTAACTTCATCAACGACATCTTCAATACCATCATCTATGCCATATTCATCATCTTCAACATCTTCGCCAACATTACCAACATCTTTACTATCATCTATACCATCCTCAGCACCCTCTTTATCAGTCTCACTATTGTCGTCAACAACATCACCTTCCTCAATACTATCAACAACACCATCTTCATCAGTCCCAATATCATCATCAATCTTGCAGCCTTCATCACCATCTACACCATCTTCATCACCAATATTAATATCGTTATCAACATCTTCAATACTATCAATAACACCATCTTCAGCTTCACCATCATCAACGGCACCATCTTCTTTAAACACACTATTGTCATCATCATCTTCTTCTTCTTCAACAATACCATCTTCACCATCTTCATCACCAACAATAACATCATCAACAACATCTTCAACGCCATCATCTCCACCATATTCATCATACATAGCACCATCTTCATCAGTCCCACTAACATCATCATCATCAACAACAACCCCAGTAGCACAGTCCTCACTATCAGCAACCTATACATCATCTTCCTTATCTTTACCATCATCAGCAAACTCACAGCCTCCATCATCATCCCCATCTTCAACACCAATTTTAACATCATTATCATCATCAACAACGTCTTCAATACTATCTTCCACAGCATCCTCCTCATATTCACCATCCTCAGCACCATCTTCATCAGTCCCACTATCGTCATCATCATCTTCTTCAATGTTATCATCTACACCATTTTCATCACCAAAATTATCAGCACAATCATCTTCAACCCCACAATCTTCATCATCAATCTCAACATCACCACCTGCACCAACTACAACATCCTTATCATCATCATCATCAATAACCTCATTATCAGGTGACTATTTTAACTATTTGAATATATATTTTTAGTAATTTATTGCAATTATTAGTATAATTGACCAAATACAGACTGTTACTGCATAGTTTTTATGTGAATTCAGATATTCTATATGAAGAGTCAGGAAAACATTGAAATTGATTGATTGATATGATTTAAGAAACAGGTTTCACAACTCTTAAAAGTGAGACAGGGATAGCTGCAGGTTGGAGTAATGGGCGTTTCGAAAGGTGAATTGGTACAGCAGAAACTCACCCCTAGCCCTACCCCACACCCTGACAGACAGCTTTTACAACCAATGATAAAGACCTTTCTCCACACCCATTACTCACATCTGCAGATGCCCACACTTGTAAAAACTCACAGAAGCTGAACTCCCCAACACGGTTCTGCTATTTGACCACTAGAGGGCAGTACATGATAATATGTGACAAAATGTACAATGGCACTGGTGCTAGACTGTGCATCAACGAAGAAATAATTACAGAATTTATAATCCAAAAAAATGCTTGAATTAGTTGACCCGTTTTATGATAGATCAGACAGCACTAGACCCATACAAATTTTCTTTTGTTTTCACACCACCATTCTCAAATTATTTACCATCATCTTCACTTACAGCATCAACAGCCTTGCCACTATTTTCAACACCCCAATGGTCTTCATCACCAACCCCACCATCATCACAGACCTCACCACAGTCATCATCCTCACCAACCATGATGCCATCTTTACCATCTTCACCATCTATGTCACCAACCAGATCCTCTTCATCTTCAACAAGCTCAGCAGAATCAACATTATCATCCACACCATCATCATCACCAATGTCACCATCTTCTTCAAACTCAACACAACCTATGTCATACTTACCATCTTTAACATCACCAACTATGCAGCCATCTTCACCATCATCAACAACCGCATTTCCATCTTCCTCACCATCATCACCAATGTCACAAACTTCTTCATCCTCACCATCATCATCACCACTGACCTCACCACCATCCTCCTCTATATCATACACATCATTAACATCTTCATCATCCTCACCCCCATCATCATCTTCATCATCATCATCATCATCATCCTCACTACCACCAACTTCACTCCAAACTTCATTATCATCAACCCAAACAGCAAAGCCTTTACTATCAGCAACCTCTAAATCATCTTCCTCATTTTTACCATCATCAGCAAACTCACAGCCTTCATCACCAACATTAACTTCATCAACGACATCTTCAATACCATCATCTATACCATATTCATCATCTTCAACATCTTCGCCAACATTACCAACATCTTTACTATCATCTATACCATCCTCAGCACCCTCTTTATCAGTCTCACTATTGTCGTCAACATCATCACCTTCCTCAATACTATCAACAACACCATCTTCATCAGTCCCAATATCATCATCAATCTTGCAGCCTTCATCACCATCCACACCATCTTCATCACCAATATTAATATCGTTATCAACATCTTCAATACTATCAATAACAGCATCTTCAGCTTCACCATCATCAGCAGCACCATCTTCTTCAAACACACTATTGTCATCATCATCTTCTTCTTCTTCAACAATACCATCTTCACCATCTTCATCACCAACAATAACATCATCAACAACATCTTCAACGCTATCATCTCCACCATATTCATCATACATAGCACCATCTTCATCAGTCCCACTAACATCATCATCATCAACAACAACCCCAGTAGCACAGTCCTCACTATCAGCAACCTATACATCATCTTCCTTATCTTTACCATCATCAGCAAACTCACAGCCTCCATCATCATCCCCATCTTCAACACCAATTTTAACATCATTATCATCATCAACAACGTCTTCAATACTATCTTCCACAGCATCCTCCTCATATTCACCATCCTCAGCACCATCTTCATCAGTCCCACTATCGTCATCATCATCTTCTTCAATGTTATCATCTACACCATTTTCATCACCAAAATTATCAGCACAATCATCTTCAACCCCACAATCTTCATCATCAACCTCAACATCACCACCTGCACCAACTACAACATCCTTATCATCATCATCATCATCATCATCAATAACCTCATTATCAGGTGACTATTTTAACTATTTGAATATATATTTTTAGTAATTTATTGCAATTATTAGTATAATTGACCAAAAACAGACTATTACTGCATAATTTTTATGTGAATTCAGATATTCTATATGAAGAGTCAGGAAAACATTGAAATTGATTGATTGATATGATTTAAGAAACAGGTTTCACAACTCTTAAAAGTGAGACAGGGATAGCTGCAGGTTGGAGTAATGGGTGTTTCGAAAGGTGAATTGGTACAGCAGAAACTCACCCCTAGCCCTACCCCACACCCTGACAGACAGCTTTTACAACCAATGATAAAGACCTTTCTCCACACCCATTACTCACATCTGCAGATGCCCACACTTGTAAAAACTCACAGAAGCTGAACTCCCCAACACGGTTCTGCAATTTGACCACTAGAGGGCAGTTCATGATAATATGTGACAAAATGTACAATGGCACTGGTGCTAGACTGTGCATCGATGAAGAAATAATTACAGAATTTATAATCCAAAAAAATGCTTGAATTAGTTGACCTGTTTTATGATAAATCAGACAGCACTAGACCCATACAAATTTTCTTTTGTTTTCACACCACCATTCTCAAATTATTTACCATCATCTTCACTTACAGCATCAACAGCCTTGCCACTATTTTCAACACCCCAATGGTCTTCATCACTAACCCCACCATCATCACAGACCTCACCACAGTCATCATCCTCACCAACCATGATGTCATCTTTACCCTCTTCACCATCTATGTCACCAACCAGATCCTCTTCATCTTCAACAAGCTCAGCAGAATCAACATTATCATCCACACCATCATCATCACCAATGTCACCATCTTCTTCAAACTCAACACAACCTATGTCATACTTACCATCTTTAACATCACCAACTATGCAGCCATCTTCACCATCATCACCAACCACAACACTGTCATCAACAACCGCATTTCCATCTTCCTCACCATCATCACCAATGTCACAAACTTCTTCATCCTCACCATCATCATCACCACTGACCTCACCACCATCCTCCTCTATATCATACACATCATTAACATCTTCATCATCCTCACCCCCATCATCATCTTCATCATCATCATCATCATCATCATCATCATCATCCTCACTACCACCAACTTCACTCCAAACTTCATTATCATCAACCCAAACAGCAAAGCCTTTACTATCAGCAACCTCTAAATCATCTTCCTCATTTTTACCATCATCAGCAAACTCACAGCCTTCATCACCAACATTAACTTCATCAACGACATCTTCAATACCATCATCTATGCCATATTCATCATCTTCAACATCTTCGCCAACATTACCAACATCTTTACTATCATCTATACCATCCTCAGCACCCTCTTTATCAGTCTCACTATTGTCGTCAACAACATCACCTTCCTCAATACTATCAACAACACCATCTTCATCAGTCCCAATATCATCATCAATCTTGCAGCCTTCATCACCATCTACACCATCTTCATCACCAATATTAATATCGTTATCAACATCTTCAATACTATCAATAACACCATCTTCAGCTTCACCATCATCAACGGCACCATCTTCTTTAAACACACTATTGTCATCATCATCTTCTTCTTCTTCAACAATACCATCTTCACCATCTTCATCACCAACAATAACATCATCAACAACATCTTCAACGCCATCATCTCCACCATATTCATCATACATAGCACCATCTTCATCAGTCCCACTAACATCATCATCATCAACAACAACCCCAGTAGCACAGTCCTCACTATCAGCAACCTATACATCATCTTCCTTATCTTTACCATCATCAGCAAACTCACAGCCTCCATCATCATCCCCATCTTCAACACCAATTTTAACATCATTATCATCATCAACAACGTCTTCAATACTATCTTCCACAGCATCCTCCTCATATTCACCATCCTCAGCACCATCTTCATCAGTCCCACTATCGTCATCATCATCTTCTTCAATGTTATCATCTACACCATTTTCATCACCAAAATTATCAGCACAATCATCTTCAACCCCACAATCTTCATCATCAATCTCAACATCACCACCTGCACCAACTACAACATCCGTATCATCATCATCATCATCAATAACCTCATTATCAGGTGACTATTTTAACTATTTGAATATATATATATATTTAGTAATTTATTGCAATTATTAGTATAATTTAGGGCTGTCAACTTTAGTCGTTTAGTCGACTAATCAGTCGATGCCGTTTTGGTCGACTGACATTCTCATTGGTCGACCAGTTGCAAATTTTTTTTTTTTTTTTTTTACCAATAAAGAATTTTTCATTGATTTACTCCTTGATATTTATTCCTTTATTAGCAGTTATATATAACTGTATTCTAAATATAATTAGCCTATGTTTTATACCAAACTTTAAATGCTTTAATTTAGGCTATTTTATAACGGCGCCACAGTTTAGCGCACCACATGAACACTCTGGAACCACTCCTGTGGCTGGCTGCACTGCTGCTTCGCGCTCAGTAAGGAATAACGTAAGGTAGTTTTGCTGTATTCATTCAGTTAGAACGCTACATCCCTGCAACCTCCACTCCTGCAGAGCGCATATTTTCCAAAGCAGGATTTATTGTTAACAAGTCGAGGAGCTGTCTTTTACCCAAGAATGTGGACATGTTTGTGTTTTTGGCCCACAACATAAAAAAGGTGGACTAGGCCTGCAGATCTGTAAGTAGCCTTAACGGTTTTATTATGCTGACTCAATAGATTTTGACTCAATTTATTTGTACACTTGACGCGTTTGAAAATAGCCTATATAATGTAACAAAACGAAAATAAATCTATAGGCCTTCCTACTATATAGCCTATTATTATTAGTGTTTTTTTAAGGCTATTTTGGGTTTGTTTGTGTTTGTTTTAAAACGCCTAGATCGGTTGGACAAAAGTTAACCCATAGTTTTGAAAGTAAAGAAGAATATATACAGCCTGTATAATTGAGAGCTTTTGTTTAGGATTTTTCATTATTTGGCAGTTTTAGCAGTTATATTTTTTTGTAGCGTGTGGTGTGGTCAGGTGGTCGGTCACTAGACCTAGGACAGAACTCCTCACTTTGTAGTTTAAAAAATAACCTAATTTTCAAATAATTGTATTATTATTATAGTTTTATGTATTATTGATGTTTTTCGTTGTTGTTTTATAAATGCTCTATTATAATTGTTTAATAAATGTTCAATCAAAAAAGACATCGCGTCTTTTTTTTTTTTTTTTAGTCGACTGATCGTTGCGCAGGACAGGACTTTGGTCGACTAAGCATTTCTTTGGTTGACTACAGCCCTAGTATAATTGACCAAAAACAGACTATTACTGCATAATTTTTATGTGAATTCAGATATTCTATATGAAGAGTCAGGAAAACATTGAAATTGATTGATTGATATGATTTAAGAAACAGTTTTCACAACTCTTAAAAGTGAGACAGTGATAGCTGCAGGTTGGAGTAATGGGCGTTTCGAAAGGTGAATTGGTACAGCAGAAACTCACCCCTAGCCCTACCCCACACCCTGACAGACAGCTTTTACAACCAATGATAAAGACCTTTCTCCACACCCATTACTCACATCTGCAGATGCCCACACTTGTAAAAACTCACAGAAGCTGAACTCCCCAACACGGTTCTGCTATTTGACCACTAGAGGGCAGTTCATGATAATATGTGACAAAATGTACAATGGCACTGGTGCTAGACTGTGCATCGACGAAGAAATAATTACAGAATTTATAATCCAAAAAAATGCTTGAATTAGTTGACCTGTTTTATGATAAATCAGACAGCACTAGACCCATACAAATTTTCTTTTGTTTTCACACCACCATTCTCAAATTATTTACCATCATCTTCACTTACAGCATCAACAGCCTTGCCACTATTTTCAAAACCCCAATGGTCTTCATCACTAACCCCACCATCATCACAGACCTCACCACAGTCATCATCCTCACCAACCATGATGCCATCTTTACCATCTTCACCATCTATGTCACCAACCAGATCCTCTTCATCTTCAACAAGCTCAGCAGAATCAACATTATCATCCACACCATCATCATCACCAATGTCACCATCTTCTTCAAACTCAACACAACCTATGTCATACTTACCATCTTTAACATCACCAACTATGCAGCCATCTTCACCATCATCACCAACCACAACACTGTCATCAACAACCGCATTTCCATCTTCCTCACCATCATCACCAATGTCACAAATTTCTTCATCCTCACCATCATCATCACCACTGACCTCACCACCATCCTCCTCTATATCATACACATCATTAACATCTTCATCATCCTCACCCACATCATCATCATCATCCTCACTACCACCAACTTCACTCCAAACTTCATTATCATCAACCCAAACAGCAAAGCCTTTACTATCAGCAACCTCTAAATCATCTTCCTCATTTTTACCATCATCAGCAAACTCACAGCCTTCATCACCAACATTAACTTCATCAACGACATCTTCAATACCATCATCTATGCCATATTCATCATCTTCAACATCTTCGCCAACATTACCAACATCTTTACTATCATCTATACCATCCTCAGCACCCTCTTTATCAGTCTCACTATTGTCGTCAACAACATCACCTTCCTCAATACTATCAACAACACCATCTTCATCAGTCCCAATATCATCATCAATCTTGCAGCCTTCATCACCATCTACACCATCTTCATCACCAATATTAATATCGTTATCAACATCTTCAATACTATCAATAACACCATCTTCAGCTTCACCATCATCAACGGCACCATCTTCTTTAAACACACTATTGTCATCATCATCTTCTTCTTCTTCAACAATACCATCTTCACCATCTTCATCACCAACAATAACATCATCAACAACATCTTCAACGCCATCATCTCCACCATATTCATCATACATAGCACCATCTTCATCAGTCCCACTAACATCATCATCATCATCATCAACAACAACCCCAGTAGCACAGTCCTCACTATCAGCAACCTATACATCATCTTCCTTATCTTTACCATCATCAGCAAACTCACAGCCTCCATCATCATCCCCATCTTCAACACCAATTTTAACATCATTATCATCATCAACAACGTCTTCAATACTATCTTCCACAGCATCCTCCTCATATTCACCATCCTCAGCACCATCTTCATCAGTCCCACTATCGTCATCATCGTTTTCTTCAATGTTACCATCTACACCATTTTCATCACCAAAATTATCAGCACAATCATCTTCAACCCCACAATCTTCATCGTCAATCTCAACATCACCACCTGCACCAACTACAACATCCTTATCATCATCATCATCAATAACCTCATTATCAGGTGACTATTTTAACTATTTGAATATATATATATTTAGTAATTTATTGCAATTATTAGTATAATTGACCAAATACAGACTGTTACTGCATAGTTTTTATGTGAATTCAGATATTCTATATGAAGAGTCAGGAAAACATTGAAATTGATTGATTGATATGATTTAAGAAACAGGTTTCACAACTCTTAAAAGTGAGACAGGGATAGCTGCAGGTTGGAGTAATGGGCGTTTCGAAAGGTGAATTGGTACAGCAGAAACTCACCCCTAGCCCTACCCCACACCCTGACAGACAGCTTTTACAACCAATGATAAAGACCTTTCTCCACACCCATTACTCACATCTGCAGATGCCCACACTTGTAAAAACTCACAGAAGCTGAACTCCCCAACACGGTTCTGCTATTTGACCACTAGAGGGCAGTACATGATAATATGTGACAAAATGTACAATGGCACTGGTGCTAGACTGTGCATCAACGAAGAAATAATTACAGAATTTATTATCCAAAAAAATGCTTGAATTAGTTGACCCGTTTTATGATAGATCAGACAGCACTAGACCCATACAAATTTTCTTTTGTTTTCACACCATTATTCTCAAATTATTTACCATCATCTTCACTTACAGCATCAACAGCCTTGCCACTATTTTCAACACCCCAATGGTCTTCATCACCAACCCCACCATCATCACAGACCTCACCACAGTCATCATCCTCACCAACCATGATGCCATCTTTACCATCTTCACCATCTATGTCACCAACCAGATCCTCTTCATCTTCAACAAGCTCAGCAGAATCAACATTATCATCCACACCATCATCATCACCAATGTCACCATCTTCTTCAAACTCAACACAACCTATGTCATACTTACCATCTTTAACATCACCAACTATGCAGCCATCTTCACCATCATCACCAACCACAACACTGTCATCAACAACCGCATTTCCATCTTCCTCACCATCATCACCAATGTCACAAACTTCTTCATCCTCACCGTCATCATCACCACTGACCTCACTACCATCCTCCTCTATATCATACACATCATTAACATCTTCATCATCCTCACCCCCATCATCATCATCATCATCCTCAATACCACCAACTTCACTCCAAACTTCATTATCATCAACCCAAACAGCAAAGCCTTTACTATCAGCAACCTATACATCATCTTCCTTATCTTTACCATCATCAGCAAACTCACAGCCTCCATCATCATCCCCATCTTCAACACCAATTTTAACATCATTATCATCATCAACAACGTCTTCAATACTATCTTCCACAGCATCCTCCTCATATTCACCATCCTCAGCACCATCTTCATCAGTCCCACTATCGTCATCATCATCTTCTTCAATGTTATCATCTACACCATTTTCATCACCAAAATTATCAGCACAATCATCTTCAACCCCACAATCTTCATCATCAATCTCAACATCACCACCTGCACCAACTACAACATCCTTATCATCATCATCATCATCATCATCAATAACCTCATTATCAGGTGACTATTTTAACTATTTGAATATATATATATTTAGTAATTTATTGCAATTATTAGTATAATTGACCAAAAACAGACTATTACTGCATAATTTTTATGTGAATTCAGATATTCTATATGAAGAGTCAGGAAAACATTGAAATTGATTGATTGATATGATTTAAGAAACAGTTTTCACAACTCTTAAAAGTGAGACAGTGATAGCTGCAGGTTGGAGTAATGGGCGTTTCGAAAGGTGAATTGGTACAGCAGAAACTCACCCCTAGCCCTACCCCACACCCTGACAGACAGCTTTTACAACCAATGATAAAGACCTTTCTCCACACCCATTACTCACATCTGCAGATGCCCACACTTGTAAAAACTCACAGAAGCTGAACTCCCCAACACGGTTCTGCTATTTGACCACTAGAGGGCAGTACATGATAATATGTGACAAAATGTACAATGGCACTGATGCTAGACTGTGCATCAACGAAGAAATAATTACAGAATTTATAATCCAAAAAAATGCTTGAATTAGTTGACCCGTTTTATGATAAATCAGACAGCACTAGACCCATACAAATTTTCTTTTGTTTTCACACCACCATTCTCAAATTATTTACCATCATCTTCACTTACAGCATCAACAGCCTTGCCATTATTTTCAACACCCCAATGGTCTTCATCACCAACCCCACCATCATCACAGACCTCACCACAGTCATCATCCTCACCAACCATGATGCCATCTTTACCATCTTCACCATCTATGTCACCAACCAGATCCTCTTCATCTTCAACAAGCTCAGCAGAATCAACATTATCATCCACACCATCATCATCACCAATGTCACCATCTTCTTCAAACTCAACACAACCTATGTCATACTTACCATCTTTAACATCACCAACTATGCAGCCATCTTCACCATCATCACCAACCACAACACTGTCATCAACAACCGCATTTCCATCTTCCTCACCATCATCACCAATGTCACAAACTTCTTCATCCTCACCATCATCATCACCACTGACCTCACCACCATCCTCCTCTATATCATACACATCATTAACATCTTCATCATCCTCACCCCCATCATCATCTTCATCATCATCATCATCATCATCATCCTCACTACCACCAACTTCACTCCAAACTTCATTATCATCAACCCAAACAGCAAAGCCTTTACTATCAGCAACCTCTAAATCATCTTCCTCATTTTTACCATCATCAGCAAACTCACAGCCTTCATCACCAACATTAACTTCATCAACGACATCTTCAATACCATCATCTATACCATATTCATCATCTTCAACATCTTCGCCAACATTACCAACATCTTTACTATCATCTATACCATCCTCAGCACCCTCTTTATCAGTCTCACTATTGTCGTCAACATCATCACCTTCCTCAATACTATCAACAACACCATCTTCATCAGTCCCAATATCATCATCAATCTTGCAGCCTTCATCACCATCCACACCATCTTCATCACCAATATTAATATCGTTATCAACATCTTCAATACTATCAATAACAGCATCTTCAGCTTCACCATCATCAGCAGCACCATCTTCTTCAAACACACTATTGTCATCATCATCTTCTTCTTCTTCAACAATACCATCTTCACCATCTTCATCACCAACAATAACATCATCAACAACATCTTCAACGCTATCATCTCCACCATATTCATCATACATAGCACCATCTTCATCAGTCCCACTAACATCATCATCATCAACAACAACCCCAGTAGCACAATCCTCACTATCAGCAACCTATACATCATCTTCCTTATCTTTACCATCATCAGCAAACTCACAGCCTCCATCATCATCCCCATCTTCAACACCAATTTTAACATCATTATCATCATCAACAACGTCTTCAATACTATCTTCCACAGCATCCTCCTCATATTCACCATCCTCAGCACCATCTTCATCAGTCCCACTATCGTCATCATCATCTTCTTCAATGTTATCATCTACACCATTTTCATCACCAAAATTATCAGCACAATCATCTTCAACCCCACAATCTTCATCATCAATCTCAACATCACCACCTGCACCAACTACAACATCCTTATCATCATCATCAATAACCTCATTATCAGGTGACTATTTTAACTATTTGAATATATATTTTTAGTAATTTATTGCAATTATTAGTATAATTGACCAAAAACAGACTATTACTGCATAATTTTTATGTGAATTCAGATATTCTATATGAAGAGTCAGGAAAACATTGAAATTGATTGATTGATATGATTTAAGAAACAGGTTTCACAACTCTTAAAAGTGAGACAGGGATAGCTGCAGGTTGGAGTAATGGGTGTTTCGAAAGGTGAATTGGTACAGCAGAAACTCACCCCTAGCCCTACCCCACACCCTGACAGACAGCTTTTACAACCAATGATAAAGACCTTTCTCCACACCCATTACTCACATCTGCAGATGCCCACACTTGTAAAAACTCACAGAAGCTGAACTCCCCAACACGGTTCTGCAATTTGACCACTAGAGGGCAGTTCATGATAATATGTGACAAAATGTACAATGGCACTGGTGCTAGACTGTGCATCGACGAAGAAATAATTACAGAATTTATAATCCAAAAAAATGCTTGAATTAGTTGACCTGTTTTATGATAAATCAGACAGCACTAGACCCATACAAATTTTCTTTTGTTTTCACACCACCATTCTCAAATTATTTACCATCATCTTCACTTACAGCATCAACAGCCTTGCCACTATTTTCAACACCCCAATGGTCTTCATCACTAACCCCACCATCATCACAGACCTCACCACAGTCATCATCCTCACCAACCATGATGTCATCTTTACCCTCTTCACCATCTATGTCACCAACCAGATCCTCTTCATCTTCAACAAGCTCAGCAGAATCAACATTATCATCCACACCATCATCATCACCAATGTCACCATCTTCTTCAAACTCAACACAACCTATGTCATACTTACCATCTTTAACATCACCAACTATGCAGCCATCTTCACCATCATCACCAACCACAACACTGTCATCAACAACCGCATTTCCATCTTCCTCACCATCATCACCAATGTCACAAACTTCTTCATCCTCACCATCATCATCACCACTGACCTCACCACCATCCTCCTCTATATCATACACATCATTAACATCTTCATCATCCTCACCCCCATCATCATCTTCATCATCATCATCATCATCGTCATCATCCTCACTACCACCAACTTCACTCCAAACTTCATTATCATCAACCCAAACAGCAAAGCCTTTACTATCAGCAACCTCTAAATCATCTTCCTCATTTTTACCATCATCAGCAAACTCACAGCCTTCATCACCAACATTAACTTCATCAACGACATCTTCAATACCATCATCTATGCCATATTCATCATCTTCAACATCTTCGCCAACATTACCAACATCTTTACTATCATCTATACCATCCTCAGCACCCTCTTTATCAGTCTCACTATTGTCGTCAACAACATCACCTTCCTCAATACTATCAACAACACCATCTTCATCAGTCCCAATATCATCATCAATCTTGCAGCCTTCATCACCATCTACACCATCTTCATCACCAATATTAATATCGTTATCAACATCTTCAATACTATCAATAACACCATCTTCAGCTTCACCATCATCAACGGCACCATCTTCTTTAAACACACTATTGTCATCATCATCTTCTTCTTCTTCAACAATACCATCTTCACCATCTTCATCACCAACAATAACATCATCAACAACATCTTCAACGCCATCATCTCCACCATATTCATCATACATAGCACCATCTTCATCAGTCCCACTAACATCATCATCATCAACAACAACCCCAGTAGCACAGTCCTCACTATCAGCAACCTATACATCATCTTCCTTATCTTTACCATCATCAGCAAACTCACAGCCTCCATCATCATCCCCATCTTCAACACCAATTTTAACATCATTATCATCATCAACAACGTCTTCAATACTATCTTCCACAGCATCCTCCTCATATTCACCATCCTCAGCACCATCTTCATCAGTCCCACTATCGTCATCATCGTTTTCTTCAATGTTACCATCTACACCATTTTCATCACCAAAATTATCAGCACAATCATCTTCAACCCCACAATCTTCATCGTCAATCTCAACATCACCACCTGCACCAACTACAACATCCTTATCATCATCATCAATAACCTCATTATCAGGTGACTATTTTAACTATTTGAATATATATTTTTAGTAATTTATTGCAATTATTAGTATAATTGACCAAATACAGACTGTTACTGCATAGTTTTTATGTGAATTCAGATATTCTATATGAAGAGTCAGGAAAACATTGAAATTGATTGATTGATATGATTTAAGAAACAGGTTTCACAACTCTTAAAAGTGAGACAGGGATAGCTGCAGGTTGGAGTAATAGGCGTTTCGAAAGGTGAATTGGTACAGCAGAAACTCACCCCTAGCCCTACCCCACACCCTGACAGACAGCTTTTACAACCAATGATAAAGACCTTTCTCCACACCCATTACTCACATCTGCAGATGCCCACACTTGTAAAAACTCACAGAAGCTGAACTCCCCAACACGGTTCTGCTATTTGACCACTAGAGGGCAGTACATGATAATATATGACAAAATGTACAATGGCACTGGTGCTAGACTGTGCATCAACGAAGAAATAATTACAGAATTTATTATCCAAAAAAATGCTTGAATTAGTTGACCCGTTTTATGATAGATCAGACAGCACTAGACCCATACAAATTTTCTTTTGTTTTCACACCACCATTCTCAAATTATTTACCATCATCTTCACTTACAGCATCAACAGCCTTGCCACTATTTTCAACACCCCAATGGTCTTCATCACCAACCCCACCATCATCACAGACCTCACCACAGTCATCATCCTCACCAACCATGATGCCATCTTTACCATCTTCACCATCTATGTCACCAACCAGATCCTCTTCATCTTCAACAAACTCAGCAGAATCAACATTATCATCCACACCATCATCATCACCAATGTCACCATCTTCTTCAAACTCAACACAACCTATGTCATACTTACCATCTTTAACATCACCAACTATGCAGCCATCTTCACCATCATCAACAACCGCATTTCCATCTTCCTCACCATCATCACCAATGTCACAAACTTCTTCATCCTCACCATCATCATCACCACTGACCTCACCACCATCCTCCTCTATATCATACACATCATTAACATCTTCATCATCCTCACCCCCATCATCATCTTCATCATCATCATCATCATCATCCTCACTACCACCAACTTCACTCCAAACTTCATTATCATCAACCCAAACAGCAAAGCCTTTACTATCAGCAACCTCTAAATCATCTTCCTCATTTTTACCATCATCAGCAAACTCACAGCCTTCATCACCAACATTAACTTCATCAACGACATCTTCAATACCATCATCTATACCATATTCATCATCTTCAACATCTTCGCCAACATTACCAACATCTTTACTATCATCTATACCATCCTCAGCACCCTCTTTATCAGTCTCACTATTGTCGTCAACATCATCACCTTCCTCAATACTATCAACAACACCATCTTCATCAGTCCCAATATCATCATCAATCTTGCAGCCTTCATCACCATCCACACCATCTTCATCACCAATATTAATATCGTTATCAACATCTTCAATACTATCAATAACAGCATCTTCAGCTTCACCATCATCAGCAGCACCATCTTCTTCAAACACACTATTGTCATCATCATCTTCTTCTTCTTCAACAATACCATCTTCACCATCTTCATCACCAACAATAACATCATCAACAACATCTTCAACGCTATCATCTCCACCATATTCATCATACATAGCACCATCTTCATCAGTCCCACTAACATCATCATCATCAACAACAACCCCAGTAGCACAGTCCTCACTATCAGCAACCTATACATCATCTTCCTTATCTTTACCATCATCAGCAAACTCACAGCCTCCATCATCATCCCCATCTTCAACACCAATTTTAACATCATTATCATCATCAACAACGTCTTCAATACTATCTTCCACAGCATCCTCCTCATATTCACCATCCTCAGCACCATCTTCATCAGTCCCACTATCGTCATCATCATCTTCTTCAATGTTATCATCTACACCATTTTCATCACCAAAATTATCAGCACAATCATCTTCAACCCCACAATCTTCATCATCAACCTCAACATCACCACCTGCACCAACTACAACATCCTTATCATCATCATCATCATCATCATCAATAACCTCATTATCAGGTGACTATTTTAACTATTTGAATATATATTTTTAGTAATTTATTGCAATTATTAGTATAATTGACCAAAAACAGACTATTACTGCATAATTTTTATGTGAATTCAGATATTCTATATGAAGAGTCAGGAAAACATTGAAATTGATTGATTGATATGATTTAAGAAACAGGTTTCACAACTCTTAAAAGTGAGACAGGGATAGCTGCAGGTTGGAGTAATGGGTGTTTCGAAAGGTGAATTGGTACAGCAGAAACTCACCCCTAGCCCTACCCCACACCCTGACAGACAGCTTTTACAACCAATGATAAAGACCTTTCTCCACACCCATTACTCACATCTGCAGATGCCCACACTTGTAAAAACTCACAGAAGCTGAACTCCCCAACACGGTTCTGCAATTTGACCACTAGAGGGCAGTTCATGATAATATGTGACAAAATGTACAATGGCACTGGTGCTAGACTGTGCATCGACGAAGAAATAATTACAGAATTTATAATCCAAAAAAATGCTTGAATTAGTTGACCTGTTTTATGATAAATCAGACAGCACTAGACCCATACAAATTTTCTTTTGTTTTCACACCACCATTCTCAAATTATTTACCATCATCTTCACTTACAGCATCAACAGCCTTGCCACTATTTTCAACACCCCAATGGTCTTCATCACTAACCCCACCATCATCACAGACCTCACCACAGTCATCATCCTCACCAACCATGATGTCATCTTTACCCTCTTCACCATCTATGTCACCAACCAGATCCTCTTCATCTTCAACAAGCTCAGCAGAATCAACATTATCATCCACACCATCATCATCACCAATGTCACCATCTTCTTCAAACTCAACACAACCTATGTCATACTTACCATCTTTAACATCACCAACTATGCAGCCATCTTCACCATCATCACCAACCACAACACTGTCATCAACAACCGCATTTCCATCTTCCTCACCATCATCACCAATGTCACAAACTTCTTCATCCTCACCATCATCATCACCACTGACCTCACCACCATCCTCCTCTATATCATACACATCATTAACATCTTCATCATCCTCACCCCCATCATCATCTTCATCATCATCATCATCATCATCATCATCATCATCCTCACTACCACCAACTTCACTCCAAACTTCATTATCATCAACCCAAACAGCAAAGCCTTTACTATCAGCAACCTCTAAATCATCTTCCTCATTTTTACCATCATCAGCAAACTCACAGCCTTCATCACCAACATTAACTTCATCAACGACATCTTCAATACCATCATCTATGCCATATTCATCATCTTCAACATCTTCGCCAACATTACCAACATCTTTACTATCATCTATACCATCCTCAGCACCCTCTTTATCAGTCTCACTATTGTCGTCAACAACATCACCTTCCTCAATACTATCAACAACACCATCTTCATCAGTCCCAATATCATCATCAATCTTGCAGCCTTCATCACCATCTACACCATCTTCATCACCAATATTAATATCGTTATCAACATCTTCAATACTATCAATAACACCATCTTCAGCTTCACCATCATCAACGGCACCATCTTCTTTAAACACACTATTGTCATCATCATCTTCTTCTTCTTCAACAATACCATCTTCACCATCTTCATCACCAACAATAACATCATCAACAACATCTTCAACGCCATCATCTCCACCATATTCATCATACATAGCACCATCTTCATCAGTCCCACTAACATCATCATCATCAACAACAACCCCAGTAGCACAGTCCTCACTATCAGCAACCTATACATCATCTTCCTTATCTTTACCATCATCAGCAAACTCACAGCCTCCATCATCATCCCCATCTTCAACACCAATTTTAACATCATTATCATCATCAACAACGTCTTCAATACTATCTTCCACAGCATCCTCCTCATATTCACCATCCTCAGCACCATCTTCATCAGTCCCACTATCGTCATCATCATCTTCTTCAATGTTATCATCTACACCATTTTCATCACCAAAATTATCAGCACAATCATCTTCAACCCCACAATCTTCATCATCAATCTCAACATCACCACCTGCACCAACTACAACATCCGTATCATCATCATCATCATCAATAACCTCATTATCAGGTGACTATTTTAACTATTTGAATATATATATATATTTAGTAATTTATTGCAATTATTAGTATAATTTAGGGCTGTCAACTTTAGTCGTTTAGTCGACTAATCAGTCGATGCCGTTTTGGTCGACTGACATTCTCATTGGTCGACCAGTTGCAAATTTTTTTTTTTTTTTTTTTTTTTACCAATAAAGAATTTTTCATTGATTTACTCCTTGATATTTATTCCTTTATTAGCAGTTATATATAACTGTATTCTAAATATAATTAGCCTATGTTTTATACCAAACTTTAAATGCTTTAATTTAGGCTATTTTATAACGGCGCCACAGTTTAGCGCACCACATGAACACTCTGGAACCACTCCTGTGGCTGGCTGCACTGCTGCTTCGCGCTCAGTAAGGAATAACGTTAGGTAGTTTTGCTGTATTCATTCAGTTAGAACGCTACATCCCTGCAACCTCCACTCCTGCAGAGCGCATATTTTCCAAAGCAGGATTTATTGTTAACAAGTCGAGGAGCTGTCTTTTACCCAAGAATGTGGACATGTTTGTGTTTTTGGCCCACAACATAAAAAAGGTGGACTAGGCCTGCAGATCTGTAAGTAGCCTTAACGGTTTTATTATGCTGACTCAATAGATTTTGACTCAATTTATTTGTACACTTGACGCGTTTGAAAATAGCCTATATAATGTAACAAAACGAAAATAAATCTATAGGCCTTCCTACTATATAGCCTATTATTATTAGTGTTTTTTTAAGGCTATTTTGGGTTTGTTTGTGTTTGTTTTAAAACGCCTAGATCGGTTGGACAAAAGTTAACCCATAGTTTTGAAAGTAAAGAAGAATATATACAGCCTGTATAATTGAGAGCTTTTGTTTAGGATTTTTCATTATTTGGCAGTTTTAGCAGTTATATTTTTTTGTAGCGTGTGGTGTGGTCAGGTGGTCGGTCACTAGACCTAGGACAGAACTCCTCACTTTGTAGTTTAAAAAATAACCTAATTTTCAAATAATTGTATTATTATTATAGTTTTATGTATTATTGATGTTTTTCGTTGTTGTTTTATAAATGCTCTATTATAATTGTTTAATAAATGTTCAATCAAAAAAGACATCGCGTCTTTTTTTTTTTTTTTTTAGTCGACTGATCGTTGCGCAGGACAGGACTTTGGTCGACTAAGCATTTCTTTGGTTGACTACAGCCCTAGTATAATTGACCAAAAACAGACTATTACTGCATAATTTTTATGTGAATTCAGATATTCTATATGAAGAGTCAGGAAAACATTGAAATTGATTGATTGATATGATTTAAGAAACAGTTTTCACAACTCTTAAAAGTGAGACAGTGATAGCTGCAGGTTGGAGTAATGGGCGTTTCGAAAGGTGAATTGGTACAGCAGAAACTCACCCCTAGCCCTACCCCACACCCTGACAGACAGCTTTTACAACCAATGATAAAGACCTTTCTCCACACCCATTACTCACATCTGCAGATGCCCACACTTGTAAAAACTCACAGAAGCTGAACTCCCCAACACGGTTCTGCTATTTGACCACTAGAGGGCAGTTCATGATAATATGTGACAAAATGTACAATGGCACTGGTGCTAGACTGTGCATCGACGAAGAAATAATTACAGAATTTATAATCCAAAAAAATGCTTGAATTAGTTGACCTGTTTTATGATAAATCAGACAGCACTAGACCCATACAAATTTTCTTTTGTTTTCACACCACCATTCTCAAATTATTTACCATCATCTTCACTTACAGCATCAACAGCCTTGCCACTATTTTCAACACCCCAATGGTCTTCATCACTAACCCCACCATCATCACAGACCTCACCACAGTCATCATCCTCACCAACCATGATGCCATCTTTACCATCTTCACCATCTATGTCACCAACCAGATCCTCTTCATCTTCAACAAGCTCAGCAGAATCAACATTATCATCCACACCATCATCATCACCAATGTCACCATCTTCTTCAAACTCAACACAACCTATGTCATACTTACCATCTTTAACATCACCAACTATGCAGCCATCTTCACCATCATCACCAACCACAACACTGTCATCAACAACCGCATTTCCATCTTCCTCACCATCATCACCAATGTCACAAATTTCTTCATCCTCACCATCATCATCACCACTGACCTCACCACCATCCTCCTCTATATCATACACATCATTAACATCTTCATCATCCTCACCCACATCATCATCATCATCCTCACTACCACCAACTTCACTCCAAACTTCATTATCATCAACCCAAACAGCAAAGCCTTTACTATCAGCAACCTCTAAATCATCTTCCTCATTTTTACCATCATCAGCAAACTCACAGCCTTCATCACCAACATTAACTTCATCAACGACATCTTCAATACCATCATCTATGCCATATTCATCATCTTCAACATCTTCGCCAACATTACCAACATCTTTACTATCATCTATACCATCCTCAGCACCCTCTTTATCAGTCTCACTATTGTCGTCAACAACATCACCTTCCTCAATACTATCAAAAACACCATCTTCATCAGTCCCAATATCATCATCAATCTTGCAGCCTTCATCACCATCCACACCATCTTCATCACCAATATTAATATCGTTATCAACATCTTCAATACTATCAATAACAGCATCTTCAGCTTCACCATCATCAGCAGCACCATCTTCTTCAAACACACTATTGTCATCATCATCATCTTCTTCTTCAACAATACCATCTTCCCCATCTTCATCACCAACAATAACATCATCAACAACATCTTCAACGCTATCATCTCCACCATATTCATCATACATAGCACCATCTTCATCAGTCCCACTAACATCATCATCATCAACAACAACCCCAGTAGCACAGTCCTCACTATCAGCAACCTATACATCATCTTCCTTATCTTTACCATCATCAGCAAACTCACAGCCTCCATCATCATCCCCATCTTCAACACCAATTTTAACATCATTATCATCATCAACAACGTCTTCAATACTATCTTCCACAGAATCCTCCTCATATTCACCATCCTCAGCACCATCTTCATCAGTCCCACTATCGTCATCATCATCTTCTTCAATGTTATCATCTACACCATTTTCATCACCAAAATTATCAGCACAATCATCTTCAACCCCACAATCTTCATCATCAATCTCAACATCACCACCTGCACCAACTACAACATCCTTATCATCATCATCATCATCATCATCAATAACCTCATTATCAGGTGACTATTTTAACTATTTGAATATATATATATTTAGTAATTTATTGCAATTATTAGTATAATTGACCAAAAACAGACTATTACTGCATAATTTTTATGTGAATTCAGATATTCTATATGAAGAGTCAGGAAAACATTGAAATTGATTGATTGATATGATTTAAGAAACAGTTTTCACAACTCTTAAAAGTGAGACAGTGATAGCTGCAGGTTGGAGTAATGGGCGTTTCGAAAGGTGAATTGGTACAGCAGAAACTCACCCCTAGCCCTACCCCACACCCTGACAGACAGCTTTTACAACCAATGATAAAGACCTTTCTCCACACCCATTACTCACATCTGCAGATGCCCACACTTGTAAAAACTCACAGAAGCTGAACTCCCCAACACGGTTCTGCTATTTGACCACTAGAGGGCAGTACATGATAATGTGTGACAAAATGTACAATGGCACTGATGCTAGACTGTGCATCAACGAAGAAATAATTACAGAATTTATAATCCAAAAAAATGCTTGAATTAGTTGACCCGTTTTATGATAAATCAGACAGCACTAGACCCATAAAAATTTTCTTTTGTTTTCACACCACCATTCTCAAATTATTTACCATCATCTTCACTTACAGCATCAACAGCCTTGCCATTATTTTCAACACCCCAATGGTCTTCATCACCAACCCCACCATCATCACAGACCTCACCACAGTCATCATCCTCACCAACCATGATGTCATCTTTACCCTCTTCACCATCTATGTCACCAACCAGATCCTCTTCATCTTCAACAAGCTCAGCAGAATCAACATTATCATCCACACCATCATCATCACCAATGTCACCATCTTCTTCAAACTCAACACAACCTATGTCATACTTACCATCTTTAACATCACCAACTATGCAGCCATCTTCACCATCATCACCAACCACAACACTGTCATCAACAACCGCATTTCCATCTTCCTCACCATCATCACCAATGTCACAAACTTCTTCATCCTCACCATCATCATCACCACTGACCTCACCACCATCCTCCTCTATATCATACACATCATTAACATCTTCATCATCCTCACCCCCATCATCATCTTCATCATCATCATCATCATCATCATCCTCACTACCACCAACTTCACTCCAAACTTCATTATCATCAACCCAAACAGCAAAGCCTTTACTATCAGCAACCTCTAAATCATCTTCCTCATTTTTACCATCATCAGCAAACTCACAGCCTTCATCACCAACATTAACTTCATCAACGACATCTTCAATACCATCATCTATGCCATATTCATCATCTTCAACATCTTCGCCAACATTACCAACATCTTTACTATCATCTATACCATCCTCAGCACCCTCTTTATCAGTCTCACTATTGTCGTCAACAACATCACCTTCCTCAATACTATCAACAACACCATCTTCATCAGTCCCAATATCATCATCAATCTTGCAGCCTTCATCACCATCTACACCATCTTCATCACCAATATTAATATCGTTATCAACATCTTCAATACTATCAATAACACCATCTTCAGCTTCACCATCATCAACGGCACCATCTTCTTTAAACACACTATTGTCATCATCATCTTCTTCTTCTTCAACAATACCATCTTCACCATCTTCATCACCAACAATAACATCATCAACAACATCTTCAACGCCATCATCTCCACCATATTCATCATACATAGCACCATCTTCATCAGTCCCACTAACATCATCATCATCATCAACAACAACCCCAGTAGCACAGTCCTCACTATCAGCAACCTATACATCATCTTCCTTATCTTTACCATCATCAGCAAACTCACAGCCTCCATCATCATCCCCATCTTCAACACCAATTTTAACATCATTATCATCATCAACAACGTCTTCAATACTATCTTCCACAGCATCCTCCTCATATTCACCATCCTCAGCACCATCTTCATCAGTCCCACTATCGTCATCATCGTTTTCTTCAATGTTACCATCTACACCATTTTCATCACCAAAATTATCAGCACAATCATCTTCAACCCCACAATCTTCATCGTCAATCTCAACATCACCACCTGCACCAACTACAACATCCTTATCATCATCATCATCAATAACCTCATTATCAGGTGACTATTTTAACTATTTGAATATATATTTTTAGTAATTTATTGCAATTATTAGTATAATTGACCAAATACAGACTGTTACTGCATAGTTTTTATGTGAATTCAGATATTCTATAGGAAGAGTCAGGAAAACATTGAAATTGATTGATTGATATGATTTAAGAAACAGGTTTCACAACTCTTAAAAGTGAGACAGGGATAGCTGCAGGTTGGAGTAATGGGCGTTTCGAAAGGTGAATTGGTACAGCAGAAACTCACCCCTAGCCCTACCCCACACCCTGACAGACAGCTTTTACAACCAATGATAAAGACCTTTCTCCACACCCATTACTCACATCTGCAGATGCCCACACTTGTAAAAACTCACAGAAGCTGAACTCCCCAACATGGTTCTGCTATTTGACCACTAGAGGGCAGTTCATGATAATATGTGACAAAATGTACAATGGCACTGGTGCTAGACTGTGCATCGACGAAGAAATAATTACAGAATTTATAATCCAAAAAAATGCTTGAATTAGTTGACCTGTTTTATGATAAATCAGACAGCACTAGACCCATACAAATTTTCTTTTGTTTTCACACCACCATTCTCAAATTATTTACCATCATCTTCACTTACAGCATCAACAGCCTTGCCACTATTTTCAACACCCCAATGGTCTTCATCACTAACCCCACCATCATCACAGACCTCACCACAGTCATCATCCTCACCAACCATGATGTCATCTTTACCCTCTTCACCATCTATGTCACCAACCAGATCCTCTTCATCTTCAACAAGCTCAGCAGAATCAACATTATCATCCACACCATCATCATCACCAATGTCACCATCTTCTTCAAACTCAACACAACCTATGTCATACTTACCATCTTTAACATCACCAACTATGCAGCCATCTTCACCATCATCACCAACCACAACACTGTCATCAACAACCGCATTTCCATCTTCCTCACCATCATCACCAATGTCACAAACTTCTTCATCCTCACCATCATCATCACCACTGACCTCACCACCATCCTCCTCTATATCATACACATCATTAACATCTTCATCATCCTCACCCCCATCATCATCTTCATCATCATCATCATCATCATCATCATCATCCTCACTACCACCAACTTCACTCCAAACTTCATTATCATCAACCCAAACAGCAAAGCCTTTACTATCAGCAACCTCTAAATCATCTTCCTCATTTTTACCATCATCAGCAAACTCACAGCCTTCATCACCAACATTAACTTCATCAACGACATCTTCAATACCATCATCTATGCCATATTCATCATCTTCAACATCTTCGCCAACATTACCAACATCTTTACTATCATCTATACCATCCTCAGCACCCTCTTTATCAGTCTCACTATTGTCGTCAACAACATCACCTTCCTCAATACTATCAACAACACCATCTTCATCAGTCCCAATATCATCATCAATCTTGCAGCCTTCATCACCATCTACACCATCTTCATCACCAATATTAATATCGTTATCAACATCTTCAATACTATCAATAACACCATCTTCAGCTTCACCATCATCAACGGCACCATCTTCTTTAAACACACTATTGTCATCATCATCTTCTTCTTCTTCAACAATACCATCTTCACCATCTTCATCACCAACAATAACATCATCAACAACATCTTCAACGCCATCATCTCCACCATATTCATCATACATAGCACCATCTTCATCAGTCCCACTAACATCATCATCATCATCAACAACAACCCCAGTAGCACAGTCCTCACTATCAGCAACCTATACATCATCTTCCTTATCTTTACCATCATCAGCAAACTCACAGCCTCCATCATCATCCCCATCTTCAACACCAATTTTAACATCATTATCATCATCAACAACGTCTTCAATACTATCTTCCACAGCATCCTCCTCATATTCACCATCCTCAGCACCATCTTCATCAGTCCCACTATCGTCATCATCGTTTTCTTCAATGTTACCATCTACACCATTTTCATCACCAAAATTATCAGCACAATCATCTTCAACCCCACAATCTTCATCGTCAATCTCAACATCACCACCTGCACCAACTACAACATCCTTATCATCATCATCATCAATAACCTCATTATCAGGTGACTATTTTAACTATTTGAATATATATTTTTAGTAATTTATTGCAATTATAAGTATAATTGACCAAATACAGACTGTTACTGCATAGTTTTTATGTGAATTCAGATATTCTATATGAAGAGTCAGGAAAACATTGAAATTGATTGATTGATATGATTTAAGAAACAGGTTTCACAACTCTTAAAAGTGAGACAGGGATAGCTGCAGGTTGGAGTAATGGGCGTTTCGAAAGGTGAATTGGTACAGCAGAAACTCACCCCTAGCCCTACCCCACACCCTGACAGACAGCTTTTACAACCAATGATAAAGACCTTTCTCCACACCCATTACTCACATCTGCAGATGCCCACACTTGTAAAAACTCACAGAAGCTGAACTCCCCAACACGGTTCTGCTATTTGACCACTAGAGGGCAGTACATGATAATATGTGACAAAATGTACAATGGCACTGGTGCTAGACTGTGCATCAACGAAGAAATAATTACAGAATTTATTATCCAAAAAAATGCTTGAATTAGTTGACCCGTTTTATGATAGATCAGACAGCACTAGACCCATACAAATTTTCTTATGTTTTCACACCATTATTCTCAAATTATTTACCATCATCTTCACTTACAGCATCAACAGCCTTGCCACTATTTTCAACACCCCAATGGTCTTCATCACCAACCCCACCATCATCACAGACCTCACCACAGTCATCATCCTCACCAACCATGATGCCATCTTTACCATCTTCACCATCTATGTCACCAACCAGATCCTCTTCATCTTCAACAAGCTCAGCAGAATCAACATTATCATCCACACCATCATCATCACCAATGTCACCATCTTCTTCAAACTCAACACAACCTATGTCATACTTACCATCTTTAACATCACCAACTATGCAGCCATCTTCACCATCATCAACAACCGCATTTCCATCTTCCTCACCATCATCACCAATGTCACAAACTTCTTCATCCTCACCGTCATCATCACCACTGACCTCACTACCATCCTCCTCTATATCATACACATCATTAACATCTTCATCATCCTCACCCCCATCATCATCATCATCCTCCTCACTACCACCAACTTCACTCCAAACTTCATTATCATCAACCCAAACAGCAAAGCCTTTACTATCAGCAACCTATACATCATCTTCCTTATCTTTACCATCATCAGCAAACTCACAGCCTCCATCATCATCCCCATCTTCAACACCAATTTTAACATCATTATCATCATCAACAACGTCTTCAATACTATCTTCCACAGCATCCTCCTCATATTCACCATCCTCAGCACCATCTTCATCAGTCCCACTATCGTCATCATCATCTTCTTCAATGTTATCATCTACACCATTTTCATCACCAAAATTATCAGCACAATCATCTTCAACCCCACAATCTTCATCATCAATCTCAACATCACCACCTGCACCAACTACAACATCCTTATCATCATCATCATCATCATCATCAATAACCTCATTATCAGGTGACTATTTTAACTATTTGAATATATATATATTTAGTAATTTATTGCAATTATTAGTATAATTGACCAAAAACAGACTATTACTGCATAATTTTTATGTGAATTCAGATATTCTATATGAAGAGTCAGGAAAACATTGAAATTGATTGATTGATATGATTTAAGAAACAGTTTTCACAACTCTTAAAAGTGAGACAGTGATAGCTGCAGGTTGGAGTAATGGGCGTTTCGAAAGGTGAATTGGTACAGCAGAAACTCACCCCTAGCCCTACCCCACACCCTGACAGACAGCTTTTACAACCAATGATAAAGACCTTTCTCCACACCCATTACTCACATCTGCAGATGCCCACACTTGTAAAAACTCACAGAAGCTGAACTCCCCAACACGGTTCTGCTATTTGACCACTAGAGGGCAGTACATGATAATATGTGACAAAATGTACAATGGCACTGATGCTAGACTGTGCATCAACGAAGAAATAATTACAGAATTTATAATCCAAAAAAATGCTTGAATTAGTTGACCCGTTTTATGATAAATCAGACAGCACTAGACCCATACAAATTTTCTTTTGTTTTCACACCACCATTCTCAAATTATTTACCATCATCTTCACTTACAGCATCAACAGCCTTGCCATTATTTTCAACACCCCAATGGTCTTCATCACCAACCCCACCATCATCACAGACCTCACCACAGTCATCATCCTCACCAACCATGATGCCATCTTTACCATCTTCACCATCTATGTCACCAACCAGATCCTCTTCATCTTCAACAAGCTCAGCAGAATCAACATTATCATCCACACCATCATCATCACCAATGTCACCATCTTCTTCAAACTCAACACAACCTATGTCATACTTACCATCTTTAACATCACCAACTATGCAGCCATCTTCACCATCATCACCAACCACAACACTGTCATCAACAACCGCATTTCCATCTTCCTCACCATCATCACCAATGTCACAAACTTCTTCATCCTCACCATCATCATCACCACTGACCTCACCACCATCCTCCTCTATATCATACACATCATTAACATCTTCATCATCCTCACCCCCATCATCATCTTCATCATCATCATCATCATCCTCACTACCACCAACTTCACTCCAAACTTCATTATCATCAACCCAAACAGCAAAGCCTTTACTATCAGCAACCTCTAAATCATCTTCCTCATTTTTACCATCATCAGCAAACTCACAGCCTTCATCACCAACATTAACTTCATCAACGACATCTTCAATACCATCATCTATACCATATTCATCATCTTCAACATCTTCGCCAACATTACCAACATCTTTACTATCATCTATACCATCCTCAGCACCCTCTTTATCAGTCTCACTATTGTCGTCAACATCATCACCTTCCTCAATACTATCAACAACACCATCTTCATCAGTCCCAATATCATCATCAATCTTGCAGCCTTCATCACCATCCGCACCATCTTCATCACCAATATTAATATCGTTATCAACATCTTCAATACTATCAATAACAGCATCTTCAGCTTCACCATCATCAACGGCACCATCGTCTTTAAACACACTATTGTCATCATCATCTTCTTCTTCTTCAACAATACCATCTTCACCATCTTCATCACCAACAATAACATCATCAACAACATCTTCAACGCCATCATCTCCACCATATTCATCATACATAGCACCATCTTCATCAGTCCCACTAACATCATCATCATCAACAACAACCCCAGTAGCACAATCCTCACTATCAGCAACCTATACATCATCTTCCTTATCTTTACCATCATCAGCAAACTCACAGCCTCCATCATCATCCCCATCTTCAACACCAATTTTAACATCATTATCATCATCAACAACGTCTTCAATACTATCTTCCACAGCATCCTCCTCATATTCACCATCCTCAGCACCATCTTCATCAGTCCCACTATCGTCATCATCGTTTTCTTCAATGTTACCATCTACACCATTTTCATCACCAAAATTATCAGCACAATCATCTTCAACCCCACAATCTTCATCGTCAATCTCAACATCACCACCTGCACCAACTACAACATCCTTATCATCATCATCATCATCAATAACCTCATTATCAGGTGACTATTTTAACTATTTGAATATATATTTTTAGTAATTTATTGCAATTATTAGTATAATTGACCAAATACAGACTGTTACTGCATAGTTTTTATGTGAATTCAGATATTCTATAGGAAGAGTCAGGAAAACATTGAAATTGATTGATTGATATGATTTAAGAAACAGGTTTCACAACTCTTAAAAGTGAGACAGGGATAGCTGCAGGTTGGAGTAATGGGCGTTTCGAAAGGTGAATTGGTACAGCAGAAACTCACCCCTAGCCCTACCCCACACCCTGACAGACAGCTTTTACAACCAATGATAAAGACCTTTCTCCACACCCATTACTCACATCTGCAGATGCCCACACTTGTAAAAACTCACAGAAGCTGAACTCCCCAACACGGTTCTGCTATTTGACCACTAGAGGGCAGTACATGATAATATGTGACAAAATGTACAATGGCACTGGTGCTAGACTGTGCATCAACGAAGAAATAATTACAGAATTTATAATCCAAAAAAATGCTTGAATTAGTTGACCCGTTTTATGATAGATCAGACAGCACTAGACCCATACAAATTTTCTTTTGTTTTCACACCACCATTCTCAAATTATTTACCATCATCTTCACTTACAGCATCAACAGCCTTGCCACTATTTTCAACACCCCAATGGTCTTCATCACCAACCCCACCATCATCACAGACCTCACCACAGTCATCATCCTCACCAACCATGATGCCATCTTTACCATCTTCACCATCTATGTCACCAACCAGATCCTCTTCATCTTCAACAAGCTCAGCAGAATCAACATTATCATCCACACCATCATCATCACCAATGTCACCATCTTCTTCAAACTCAACACAACCTATGTCATACTTACCATCTTTAACATCACCAACTATGCAGCCATCTTCACCATCATCACCAACCACAACACTGTCATCAACAACCGCATTTCCATCTTCCTCACCATCATCACCAATGTCACAAATTTCTTCATCCTCACCATCATCATCACCACTGACCTCACCACCATCCTCCTCTATATCATACACATCATTAACATCTTCATCATCCTCACCCCCATCATCATCATCATCATCATCCTCACTACCACCAACTTCACTCCAAACTTCATTATCATCAACCCAAACAGCAAAGCCTTTACTATCAGCAACCTCTAAATCATCTTCCTCATTTTTACCATCGTCAGCAAACTCACAGCCTTCATCACCAACATTAACTTCATCAACGACATCTTCAATACCATCATCTATGCCATATTCATCATCTTCAACATCTTCGCCAACATTACCAACATCTTTACTATCATCTATACCATCCTCAGCACCCTCTTTATCAGTCTCACTATTGTCGTCAACAACATCACCTTCCTCAATACTATCAAAAACACCATCTTCATCAGTCCCAATATCATCATCAATCTTGCAGCCTTCATCACCATCCACACCATCTTCATCACCAATATTAATATCGTTATCAACATCTTCAATACTATCAATAACAGCATCTTCAGCTTCACCATCATCAGCAGCACCATCTTCTTCAAACACACTATTGTCATCATCATCTTCTTCTTCTTCAACAATACCATCTTCACCATCTTCATCACCAACAATAACATCATCAACAACATCTTCAACGCTATCATCTCCACCATATTCATCATACATAGCACCATCTTCATCAGTCCCACTAACATCATCATCATCAACAACAACCCCAGTAGCACAGTCCTCACTATCAGCAACCTATACATCATCTTCCTTATCTTTACCATCATCAGCAAACTCACAGCCTCCATCATCATCCCCATCTTCAACACCAATTTTAACATCATTATCATCATCAACAACGTCTTCAATACTATCTTCCACAGCATCCTCCTCATATTCACCATCCTCAGCACCATCTTCATCAGTCCCACTATCGTCATCATCATCTTCTTCAATGTTATCATCTACACCATTTTCATCACCAAAATTATCAGCACAATCATCTTCAACCCCACAATCTTCATCATCAATCTCAACATCACCACCTGCACCAACTACAACATCCTTATCATCATCATCATCATCATCATCAATAACCTCATTATCAGGTGACTATTTTAACTATTTGAATATATATATATTTAGTAATTTATTGCAATTATTAGTATAATTGACCAAAAACAGACTATTACTGCATAATTTTTATGTGAATTCAGATATTCTATATGAAGAGTCAGGAAAACATTGAAATTGATTGATTGATATGATTTAAGAAACAGGTTTCACAACTCTTAAAAGTGAGACAGGGATAGCTGCAGGTTGGAGTAATGGGCGTTTCGAAAGGTGAATTGGTACAGCAGAAACTCACCCCTAGCCCTACCCCACACCCTGACAGACAGCTTTTACAACCAATGATAAAGACCTTTCTCCACACCCATTACTCACATCTGCAGATGCCTACACTTGTAAAAACTCACAGAAGCTGAACTCCCCAACACGGTTCTGCTATTTGACCACTAGAGGGCAGTACATGATAATATGTGACAAAATGTACAATGGCACTGATGCTAGACTGTGCATCAACGAAGAAATAATTACAGAATTTATAATCCAAAAAAATGCTTGAATTAGTTGACCCGTTATATGATAAATCAGACAGCACTAGACCCATACAAATTTTCTTTTGTTTTCACACCACCATTCTCAAATTATTTACCATCATCTTCACTTACAGCATCAACAGCCTTGCCATTATTTTCAACACCCCAATGGTCTTCATCACCAACCCCACCATCATCACAGACCTCACCACAGTCATCATCCTCACCAACCATGATGCCATCTTTACCATCTTCACCATCTATGTCACCAACCAGATCCTCTTCATCTTCAACAAGCTCAGCAGAATCAACATTATCATCCACACCATCATCATCACCAATGTCACCATCTTCTTCAAACTCAACACAACCTATGTCATACTTACCATCTTTAACATCACCAACTATGCAGCCATCTTCACCATCATCACCAACCACAACACTGTCATCAACAACCGCATTTCCTTCATCCTCACCATCATCACCAATGTCACAAACTTCTTCATCCTCACCATTGTCACAGCCTTTTATATCCTCACCATCATCATCACCACTGACCTCACCACCATCCTCCTCTAAATCATACACTTCATTAACATCTTCGTCATCCTCATCCCCATCATCATCATCATCATCATCATACTCACTATCACCAACTTTACTCCAACCTTCACTATCATCAACCCAAACAGCAAAGCCTTTACTATCAGCAACCTCTACATCATCTTCCTCATTTTTACAGTCATCAGCAAACTCACAGCCTTCTTCACCATTGACATCAATGATAACTTCAATACTATCTTCTATGCCGCCATCATCATCTTCACAATCTTCACAATCTTTACCATCATCTACACCATCCTCAGCACCCTCTTTATCAGTCTCACTATTGTCATCATCAACATCACTTTCATCAATACTATCAACAACACCATCTTCATCAGTCCCACTATTATCATCAATCTTGCAGCCTTCATCACCATCCACACCATCTTCATCACCAACATTAACATTGTTATCAACAGCATCTTCAATGCTATCAGCAACACCATCTACATCAACTTTACCATCATCAGCAGCACCATCTTTATCAATCGCACAATTGTCATCATCATCATCTTCTTCAACACTATCATCTACACCATCTTCATCATCTTTACCATCTTCATCACCAACATTAACATCGCTATCATCAACAGCATCTTCAATACTATCAACAACACCATCTTCATCATCTTCACCATCATCAGCAGCACCATCTTCATCAGTCACTATACAGTCATCACCATCATCATCTTCTTCAACACTATTATCTACATCATCATATTTACCATCTTCATCACCAACATTAACATCATCATCAACATCTTCAATACTATCATCTCCAGCATCTTCATCATCTTCAGCATTCATAGCACCACCTTCATCAGTCCCAATAACATCATCATCAACCCCACCAGCACAGCCCTCACTATCAGCAGCCTTCACATCATCTTCATCATCCTTACCATCAGCAAACTCTCAGCCTTCATCACCATCCACACTATCTTCATCACAAACATCTTCAATGCTACCATCTACACCATCCTCAGAACCATTTTCAATAGTCCCACTATCTTTTTCATCATCACCATCAATACTTTCATCTACAACATCATCTTCATCACCAACATTACTATCGTCTTTATCATCAACACCATTTTTAGCACCATCATCTATACCATCTTCGCCATCCTCGGCACCGTCATCTCTATCATCGACACCATCCTCATCATTTTCAGTCAAGCTATTGTCAACATCATCTTCTTCAACACTATCATTTTCATCGTTCCCAGTATCATCATCAACCCCAGCAGCACAGCCCTTACTATCAGTAACCTCTACATCATCTTCCTCATCTTTACCACCATCAGCAAACTCACAGCCTTCATCACCAACATCATCATTATCAACATCTTCAACGCTACCATCTACACCATTCTCAGAACAATTTTCGATAGTCCCACTGTCATCATTACCATCTTTATCACCAAAATTAACATCACTGTTATCATCTTCACCATTCTCAGCACCATCTTCACCTGTCCCACTATCTTCCACATCATCGGCATCAATATCGCCTCTATCATTTACACTGTCCTCATCATCTCTATCAACACCATCTTCATCATTAACAACATCATCATCAACACTATCTTCTATGCCATCATTTACACTGTCCTCATCATCTCTATCATCATCAACACCATCCTCATCTTCACCATCATCACCATCTTTAGTACTGTCAACACTAACATCATCTTTACCGTCCTCAGCAATATCTTCATCTGTGCCACAATCATTATTGTCAACCACAGCAACACAGCACTTAGTATCAGCAACCTCTACATCACCATCCTTATCATCATCAGCAAACTCTCAGTCTTTATCACCATTCCTACCTTCTTCATCACCAATATTAAAATCATCATCAACAACATCTTCGATAATATCATCTACACTATCCTCAGCATCTTCATCAGTCTCACTAACATCATCAACAACATCATCAACAACATCTTTAATACTATCATCTCCACCATCTTCATCATCTTCATCATCCATAGCACCATCTTCATTAGTGCCACAATCATCATCATTATCATCAACGCAAGCACAGCCCTCAGTATCAGCAACCTCTACATCATCTTCCTCATCCTTACCATCATCAGCAAACTCACAGCCTCCATCATCATCAGCATCATCATCTTTAATGTTACCATCATCATCTTCAACACTATCATTCACATCATCTTTATCATCTTCACCATCTTCATCACTAAAATTAACATCATCGTTATCATCTTCACCATCCTCAACACCATTCCCACTATCTTCATCATCATCACCATCAATACTATCATTTACACCATCCTCATCATCTATATCGTCATCAAAATCTTCAATAATATCATCTACACCATGTTCATCATCTTCACCACTGTCATCATCACCTTCTTTAACACTATCATCTACAGCATCTTCATCACCATCTTCATCAGTAACATTAACATCAGCTGTGACATCTTTAATAATATCATCCTTACCATCCTCAGTTCCATCTCCATCAGTCCCACTACTGTCATTATCATCATCACCATCACAACCATTTACATCATACTTATCTTCTTCACCAAGCTCACCTCATCAATCCTCACCATCTTCACAGTTACCCTCATCATCTTCATCATCAACACCAGCAATTACTCCATCTTCATCACTGCTAACTCCAGCATCATTTCCATCATCTCCATCAGCACTATCATCAGCAGCCTCATCAACAACAACAACCACCTTATTTTTATCATCCTCAGCATTATCATCACCAGTGTCACAGCCTTCTTCATCATCCTTACCATCATCATCATCATCATCATCAGTAATCTCACCACCAATAACAACAACATCATTCCCTATTTCTCCACAACTCTCATTAACTTCACCAGCTACACCACCATCTATATCATCCTCACTTTCGGCAACACCAATAATACCATCATCATCATCATCATCATCATCACTAACCTCAGCACCAATTTCACCATCCCCACCATTGTCTTCATCAGTAACTTTCCCATCATTATCACCAGCAGTAACACCATCATCCCATTTCTCTCCACAACCATCATTGACTTCACTAACTACATCACTATCTTCACCATCCTCATCATCCACACTTTCAACAACACCAATAATGCCACCAACACTAACCTCAGCACCATCTTCATCACCTCATTCACCATCCCCACCATTGTCTTCATCAATAACCTCACCACCAGCAGCAACAACACCATCACCCCCTTTTTCACCACCATCCTTGTTGACTTCACCATCTACACCACCATCTTCATCATCACCAAACTCTCAATCATTCTCTGCATCCTCATCATCACATTCACTAACCTCAGTATCATCATCCTCACCACCATCATCATCATTATCATTACAGCCATCATCACCGACCTCCCCCTCATTTAGATCATCCTCACCATCAACATTATTCTCATATAAGAAGCGAGTGACCACAGGCCTGCGTGTGTTTGTGCGTTCCAGGGCTAATAAGGAAGCAACGTTGAAGGCTGTACAGGGTGTAAGTCATTCCTAAAATAACTTTCAATAGTGCATCACAGCCTGCAGGAATTTGCTTAATCACCAACTAAGAACTGCTCCTCAATGAAAATTTTACAGCACCAAAATGGTTTCTTCAGTAATAAAACTAAAAAAAGAACAAGCATTAACAAATTTACATTAACAATGACTAGCATTAACATTGGCAACAGTACACTTAGATTAAAGGAACACTCCACTTTTTTTGAAAATAGGCTCATTTTCCAACTCCCCTAGAGTTAAACAGTTGAGTTTTACCGTTTTCGAATCCATCCAGCCGATCTCCGGTTCTGGCGGTACCACTTTTAGCATAGCTTAGCATAGTTCATTGAATCTGATTAGACCGTTAGCATCGCGCTTAAAAATGACCAAAGAGTTTTGATATTTTTGCTATTTAAAACTTGACTCTTCTGTAGTTACATCGTGTACTAAGACCGACGGAAAATGAAAAGTTGTGATTTTCTAGGCTGATATGGCTAGGAACTATACTCTCATTCAGGCGTAATAATCAAGGAACTTTGCTGCCGTTCCATGGCTGCAGCAGTGCAATGATATTACGCAGCGCCCGTGAGCCCCTGCTTGTACAGGGAACGTGCCTTGCAACCATGGAGACGTTTGTGAGAGACGCTGCGTAATATCATTGCGCCTGCTGCAGCCATGGTACAGCAGCAAAGTTCCTTGATTATTACGCTGGAATGAGAGTATAGTTCCTAGCCATATCAGCCTAGAAAATCACAACTTTTCATTTTCCGCCGGTCTTAGTACACGATTTAACTACAGAAGAGTCAAGTTTTAAATAGGAAAAATATCAAAACTCTTTGGTCATTATTAAGCGCGATGCTAACGGTCTAATCAGATTCAATGAACTATGCTAAGCTATGCTAAAAGTGGTACCGCCAGAACCGGAGATCGGCTGAATGGATTCGAAAACGGTAAAACTCAACTGTTTAACTCTAGGGGAGTTGGAAAATGAGCTTATTTTCAAAAAAAGTGGAGTGTTCCTTTAAAGAATACTGTAAGTAATATTCTTCTTCTCTGGGTTTAGTTTGCTCTTCACATGGAGGCCGTCATGAGGAGACAGCAGGCTGAAGACTGCAGGATACGAGTTTTGAATGGCACATCTATGAAAAAATCAACGTGAATCAACACATCACTGACCGTGACATCATCCACATCATATATCTGCTATATTAAAGTATCAATACCTTTGTGAATATTCACTGTTCTCATTTCCTGAGCTACAGTTAGACTATTCTTATGTTACTGCAAGGTCAAGTGGTTTGTTACTAGGTGTCTCTAGAGCATAAAATACCAGTAAACAGAACATCACTGGAACAGATGTAGGCTTACTTCTACTGTATTTTTCAATAGAGTTTGATGTTACTATACATACTCTCATATTCTGAGCAAAAATACATAGCCAACACAAATACTGGGTGAAGTAGTCTATTTTTAATTAGAAATAATTATATTAGTTAAAATATTGTTTATAATGATGTACATTTATGTAATTATGTTATATTAATTGAAATGTAATTATATTTAAAATCTACACTTCTCTTGCCTTCCATCTTAAATGGATTTCTTTCACTGAGCTCATTGCAGTGTATTCTGAAGTACAAAGTCCAGTGTTTTACTGTGTTGTTTACAAATGCTTTTGAATGTGGTGGGTCCCATGTTTTGTGCGGAGAAAAAAAGAATTTTTGTTCACATTTGTTTTAATTTAATTTTATAAAACTTTGTCACTCAGAATGTCATCTGAGTTTTATTTTTTCCTCTACTTTGTTCATAGAAAATATTTGGAATTATTCACATAACACAAAACATTTTTATGGGTGCATTCTTTGGAACAGAACTGATTCCAGCATTCCACTCTAATCATTTTCTGATGCCAACTGTCATAGTGCCAAGTGACACATGCGTGTCAGGCTGTAGGTAAGAGGAAACTATCTAAAAAAAAGAGTGTGTGTGTGTGTGTGTGTGTGTGTGTGTGTGTGTGTGTGTGTGTGTGTGTGTGTGTGTGTGTGTGTGTAAAGATTACAAATTGCTTTGGGTGAGTATATATAAATACACTTGTTATGTTCCATGTGTTCTCAAGTCATGCAATAGCTTTGAGTGAGGAACCTATGAAATTTAAATCATCATTTGGGTATCAAGTTTTCCTGCACTCTTTTCCTATTTGGAAGATTCGTATTCTGCTTCAGACACACAGGGAAAACCCTGTTAAATGTTAAATTCCCCATTAACCATAGCTAAACCTGAATGACAAGATAAATGTAAAACATAAGATAGTACAAGGAAATTATGCTTCTGCTGGTGTCTGGGCGTGTATTTCACTAATACTTTACTTAAAAAAACACCCAAACCACCATGTACACACTCAGCTGGACTAAGATGAAGGTCTCAGGTGCTCAAGCCTGGCTTCTCTTATTGTTTCTGGTCCAAACTGACAGGAACCAGGTTTCAGGTAAGACAAATGCCATGCTTCAGATGAAGTTCTATGAGAAACTACAGCAAATAAAAAACTTGCAGGAACTTAAAACAAGTGGTCCATCATTTTTTGTTATTCTTGTGATTATGGTTGTCTATAAGTATGTTTAGAAGGGTTTATAAATATCCTTTTCAGAAAAACTCATAGAAAGAAGAAAGTTTTTTTTTTTTTTTTTTTTTTAATTCTGACAAAACTATTATCTTCCCTGTTTAGATTATAAACTCAATTTTTGGATATAGTGTAGTATATCCAACTGTCAATCGGCATCATACTACTGTACATATTTTTGGCTATGAATATCAATTTATATATTGATGAACATGCAGTTGGACTGATTTTATCCAATGTTCCAGTGAATTTCTTACACACTTCAGCTTTGAGGAAAACATTGGCAAATGGCAACTATAAGAAACTTGTCGGCGTTTGATGCAAAGAGTGGGAGGAATATTGTGACATTATTGAGCAGTTTTTCAAGACAAACAGAACAGATGATGAAGACAGATAGAGAGCCATATCTGATTATTATAGTTGGTCTGCCAACATACAGTTTGTTGCATCTAGCAAAATTGTGCAAAGGTAAAAAATTGATTTGCGCACTCGTACAAAGAAAGACAGAATATGTCACTGAGCTGCAAAGATTGGCACAAAGTGAAGTTCACAACGTAATTTCGGGAGGAGTGAACCCATCTAATCTTTAAATTAGTGAAACTCAAACATAATCTCAAGAGGAGGGAACCCTAATCTTTCAATTACATCCAGAGCATATAAGCAGCTACTCACCCTGCTCTGGCATCAGTTGTTTCGATATGGCTTTTCCAGATTTTTCCCTCCTCTCAATTACATCTTTTATTTCCCACCTGAAGAGTACCAAATCCATTCAGCCAGGATCCATTAAAGTCTACCTCAGTGGCATACATTTCCTGTTTAAACTCATCCATGGCCACCAGTGCCCCACCATCTCAAATACCCAGACATCCCTTCTTCTCAAAGGCCTTCAAAAAACTCACCCTACCAAACCAGATACCAGGCAACCTCTAACTATCGACCTCCTAGGCAAATGTCTGACCACCATCCACTCCGGTCTCTTTCCTCCAAACATAACCAGAACCCTGGATGCCATGTTTAATTTAGCCTTTTTCGGCTTTCTTCGTGTTTCAGAGTTTACCACAAATTCTACTTTCAACCCAGCTACCCATCCAACATTCTCAGATCTTCAAATTTTAAATCACGACACGATTCGATTCAACATCAAACAGAGCAAAACCGACCAATTGAAACGTGGCCATTCGGTCTTCTTTTTCAATCTGCCAACTCCTATTCAGCCCTACCAGTCCCTTGCCGCTTTCCTATCTCAGAGGCACTCACAAATTGACTCTCTGCTCGACCCTCTATTCATCGACGAGAATAACTTCCAAGCTTCTAGACATTGGTTTCAGAAGAAACTAAAAATCTGTTCTCACCAGATCAGGTATCCCCACAAAAAACTTCTCCTCCCACTCTTTTCGCATAGGAGCAGCCACCACAGCCGCACAGAAAGGCCTATCAGAAAACCAGATAAAAATGCTAGGTCGGTGGTCCTCCCACACCTTTGAAACTTATGTGAGATCAAACCTCTTCCACATCAGACAAGCCCACCAAACTCTCACATCCACATAAATCTCGCTGCTTAACAAGCCCAGCAGGGCTCACATACATCTGGATGCAGTGAGGGCTCTCCCGTTCAAATGAGCGTGAGTTACCAAGCCTGTCGTGAGCTCTCCCATTTGAATCGCAGTGTGGGCCCCCCCATCCAGATGCAACGTGGGCTCTCCCGTTCGAATTGCAGTGTGGGCCCTCCCGTTCGCTAAACAAGAGCTTTCGTGTTTCATTTTTATCATGGGCTCCCCATTCGAATTGCAGTGAGGGCCCTCCCGTTCGAATCGCAGTGTGAGCCCTTCGTTCGGGCGCAGTGGGGGCACTCCCTTTCCGAATTGAAGTGTGATCCTTCATGTTTTTCGTCATGGAGGCTCTCCCATTCGGATCGCAGTGTGGGCCCTCCTATCCGAACAGTGGACTGGAGGAACTCTGTTGTCGTCCTTTGGCAGTCGTGGACCATCGTGTTCCCATGCGATTCTGGCCCTCGCTTTAGAGGGAGGGGAGCACTGCGTTTGACACTTTCGCAGGCTCCCCCTCTGTGTTGCCGGGGGAGGGGTTCCGCTTCTCCGGGGACAAGTACCTCCTTCCTCACTCATGACATTATGAGCCCCCTGGAGCAAATTCGAGCGTCACTGCCGCAGCAGTGCTCGCTCACGACCCAGGTCGATAAACACAGCAGCGAGATACATCAGAGTTCAACCCACTAAAACTCCCCTACAACTCCTCAGGAGCCATCTACAAACACATCCTCAATATGGTTACTATCGTCTCTTGTCTCATATCTTCATTGCTCTTTTCATACTCTTTTGGGGGGTATTCCATAACGTAAATCGAATCCGTAAGACTACCAGCTTCATTTGCATCTTTCCAGCTTGCTGTCCTAAATAGAACTTGCGCTTTTTGGGGGGTATATCCAAGCTCGAGTTGAAGCTGCTTCCTCGAGCCCCTCCACAGCAGACAGCAAGCCAAATACGCTTAACCTTATTAGCTTAAAGATTTTATGAGGAAACGAACTTGTGAAGTGAAGTTCACAACGTAATTTCGGGAGGAGTGAACCCATCTAATCTTTAAATTAGTGAAACTCAAACATAATCTCAAAAGGAGGGAACCCTAATCTTTCAATTACATCCAGAGCATATAAGCAGCTACTCACCCTGCTCTGGCATCAGTTGTTTCGATATCCCTCCACCTCCCCAACTCCACCACATAAATTAAGCATCTCATCTATCGTACTCCTCTTTCATGCAATAGTAGTCCCTGGGGGGTATATCCAAGCTCGAGTTGAAGCTGCTTCCTCGAGCCCCTCCACAGCGGACAGCAAGCCAAATATGCTTAATCTTATTATCTTAAAGATTTTATGAGGAAACAAACTCGTGAAATTACAATTATGGAGCCACACTAGAGCAGGTGTTGAGAGATTAGATTGTGTGCTTCAAACATTGGAAGAATCACAAAGCCTTGAATTGAAACCCATGAAAATTAAGCTGGAGACCTCTACTAATGAGACTTTTCATGTGATAAGTGGACGTCATGTACCACAAGCAGAAAAAGAAACCTCCTCTCATTGTTGTAGAAGGAGAGGGACGTTTGTTGGTCTGAGGCTGGTTGAAGCAAATAAAGCTGTGTTGCAGGGAAATCCAAAAAAAAATTAACAGACTGCTGAATGAAGGTTTAATCACCCCAGTGAAGTACTCAGAGTGGGCAGCACTGGTCGTACCAATCCTCAAAACAGATGGTTATATTAGACTGTGTAGATTAAAAGATCACAATAAACCAAGCCTCACCTTTGGAACAATATACCATTCCACGTGTGGAGGACCTCTTCACAGCTTTGTCTGGGGGCTCATCTTTTTCAAAGCCTACCAGCAGATTATGATGGATAAAAACTCCAAGCAGTATCTCACCATCAACACCCACAAGGGGATGTTTACACACAATTGCCTTCCCTTTGGAGTGACTTCCTCGCCGCCATGTTTCAAAGGACCATAGAAGTGTTGCTACAGGCATAAACACATGTGGCAGTCTACAGTATCTCGATGACATATAGTCACTGGGGTAAATGACGAAGAGCACTTCTGAACCCTGGATACTGTGCTCACTTGACTATAGGATGCTGGTGCCTAAACAGAAACAACTGTGAATTTTCTCCAAAAAGAAGTGCACTATTTGTGTCATTTGGTAGATGTCCAAGGGTACTCCCACTAAAAGACAAAGTGAAAGCTCTGACAGAGACTCCATGTCCCATCAGTGTCACTGAACTGAAAGCCTACTTGGGGTTCTTCAGAGAGAGATATAATTCTCTCGTTCGATGCCTCTCCTTACGATGTGGGTGCCGTGATTTCACATCATATGGAACATAATACTGAGAATATTGAGTTTGTAACTTGTACACTGACACCAGCAGAGAGATGATAATCCCAGTTAGATAAAGAAGCTAGTCATCTTCGGAATTCAGAAATTCCACAAGTACTTATATGGTCATCAATTTACTATTTTCTCAGACAATAAACCTTTGATATTCCTGTTCAGAGAAAAGAAACCCATTTCACAGATGGGTTGGACAAATAAATATGTACCATCTCAAGTACGCAATTATGTGTTAAGGCAGGAACACACCAAACCGACGGTCAGCCGTCGGGCAGTTTTTCTTCGATGTCCAACTAAGTTTTCTCAGTGTGTACCACACCGTAGGCTGAAGTTGGTCCTCGCCGGCTTTTTTTCGGCCGATTCGAAATGTGGAATCTCCATCGGAGCTCGTTGGTCCGTTGGGCCATCTGATCATTCTGATTGGCTGTTCAGATACTGCCACCTGCTGGTACGGAAAGGCATTTCATCTCACGCAAGCGCAGAACTGACGTGCTACTTGGCCGTCGGCTGTTTAGCGTTGGTTTGGTGTGTCAGTCCAACTTTGGACACAGACGCTGCCAACGTGAGCCAACCCCATAGTCTGCTTTCGTCACCACTAGTTCGACATACTGACTCCACCCAGTTAAGAGCACCCTGGAAATACCTGGAAAGTTGAATACACCTGCTGCATCACTATACCATCGCTCTACAAGAAAGAGATGCTCCCCTGTTCACTCTCAGGATATGTTAAATAGCAGATTTTTTTTCTTTTCTTTGGATCAATGCCAAGTTATCAGAATTACTCTGAGGGGATCATTCTTATATTGAAAAAAGTGCTTTGTTCTAAGATGTTATTGGGAAAATAATTTGAGAACTCAATTATTGGATATAGATCTTGTTACATGTGCCCTGGGTGTGTGTTCATCAACTTGGTTATATGGACTCCATTTCCCACAATTCCCCATCTAGGAACTAATCACACACTCACACCTGTTTCCCATCAGTGACACTTTATAAGCTGCACTCTAACACACTCACATTGCTGAGTATTGTCAAAGAATACACACTAACAAGAAGCGACACTCAATAGAACGTTCCACTGCAACACCAGCGCCCAGCAGCAGCCCTGCGTTTCTGCCATTTTGTGGTGAAAGTGAGTCATCAGTCCACTAATTTCTATGGCAATATCAGCTGCTTTGTTAAAACAATAAAATACTATAACTAGTGATCCTCAAATCCTTTTTACAGTTTATTTTACTAGTGATGGGCAGATCGAGGCCTCGCGAAACACTGAGGCAGTTGAAGCAAATGTGCCGTAATGTGTCGAGGCTTTGAAATAATCTGACACCCGTCTCCACGGTGACCCCTAGTGGTGAGAACAGTGTAAATGCAACAAAACTCAGTCCAAACATGCATTAAAAATACCCTTTTACAAATGTATTGCAAAAGTTTTATTGAAAGTAAAATCTATCAAATGTAATTAACTAATCATCTAATAAGATTAAATATAGCGTGTCTGTATAATGTGTTCTTTTATCAATTTTCTAGTGATGGCCGATTTCGAAACACATGCTTCATGAAGCTCCAAAGTTTCATGAATCATTTGTTTCGAATCAGTTATTCGGAGCGTGTATCAAACTGCCAAAGTCACGTGATTGTAGTAAACGAGGCTTCATTACGGCATCACTGTTTCGAAACATTTCAAAACAGTTCGAAATTTCAGTGGTTCACCGGTAGAGGGCGATGATAAAGTTAACCCATGAATCATGCATTCACTGAGAAGCATTGAACAAGTGTCTATGGGTTTAACCTGATCTCTGATCAGTTTTATAAATTTGTAGAGGTTTTAATTAGACATTAGAATAATTAAAATGAATAATGGTAGTTATTAATCTCTTATTGGCCTGTTTAGCTTGAGCCATGGAACAGAGAAACAAGCCTTGAAAATTGATAAAAGAACAGATACAGTCACTATATATGTAGCCTAATCTTATTAGAGAATTAGTTAATTGCATTTAATAGATTTTACTTTCAATAAAACATTTGCAATAGATTTGTAAAAGGTGTTTTTACTGCATGTTTAGTTTGAATTTTGTTGCATTTACACTCTTTTGACCACTAGGGGTCACCGTGGAGTCAAGTGTCAGATTGTTTCGAAGCCTTGAATCATCACGGCACATTTGATTCAGCTGCTTCAGTGTTTCACGAAGCCTCGCTCTGCCCATCACTACAATTTTCAAGGCTTGTTTCTGTTCCATGGCTCAAGCTAAACAGATCAATAAGAGATTATTAACTACCATTATTCATTTTAATTATTCTAATGTCTAATTAAAACATCTACAAGTGTATAAAACTGATCAGAGATCAGTTAAAACCATAGGGTAAAGCCAATAGACACTTGTTCAATAGTTTTCAGTGAATCTGCATGATTCATGGGTTCACTTTATCATCGCCCTCTACTGGTGAACCATTGAAATTTCGAAATGTTTTGAAACGTTTAGAAACAGTGATGACGTAATGAAGCCTTGTTTACTAAAATCACGTGACTTTGGCAGTTTGATACACGCTCCGAATCACTGATTCGAAACAAAAGATTCATGAAGCTTCGGAGCTTCATGAAGCAGTGTTTTGAAATCGGCCATCACTATATTTTACAGAGTTTGTGTTTAAGTCTTCCACTTTTTTTCACAAAACATTTGCTCTCTAGAAACCCAGTCAGTTTGGGTTAAATTCTTTGAAGTTCAAGTATTAGAAATGCATCATGTATTACAAGATCGTTATGTTTATAGCGTGATCCATTAAAACGTAGCCTACAATATAGCCTATTTCAATTCAAACCTAGATATTATTATTATTATTACTCCACTAGGTCTAAAATATGATGATCTTAAATGTATTCATTATTAATTTACTATTAATAAATGTGTAAAGTTGCATAAAATGGTATTGGTATTGTTTAGCCCTTCGTTTGCATTCGGTCTGTTCCTTGTCCTGCCTAGCCTTGCCTGTGTTTTTGACCCTTGACTGATTCCTTGTTTATGATTGTTTGCTGCCTGCCTTGACTTTTACCTGTGTATTTGACTACTCTTTGCCTTGCCTTCCTGTTTCTGTTTGCTGGTGTTTGACCTACTGCCTGTATGACTATGCTCTCCTATAAATAAAGCCTGCACATGGATCTCCAACTCCCTTGTCCTTTTCCCATCCATTACAGGTCTCCTGTAGTCAATTTGCACAATGCTACAATTATTTAATAATCTGATTTATCTGAATAATCTGATCTTTTTAATTAGTTTTAATTAAATTTAATTAATACACTTTTGTCACACATATCAATAGGTCTACTTATTGTTTCCAGGTTATCAAACAATAAAGAGAACATAGACAAGCAGCATAGCACATAGCCAAGATTCTGCACTATAAATAGTTTTTCATGACATGTTTACCTCATTCTTAAGTCGCATCCATTTAACAATGTAAAAACATTAGCTCTATTTCTTCAGCTGAGAAATACTGAAGGCTCCGGTATACTTCAAACGAACTTCTTTTTCGTTCTTCGTTTAGGGGTAAAACGAAGTTCGAAATGCGTGACCAGCAATATACTGTAAACGAACATCTGATGCCGCCCACACTGCTGAGATCGACGTTTAGATGAATATGTAAATATGTGCCGTGCACTTTCTTCTCAGTAACAAAATAAACACAACAAAAATGAGAAAACGGTAAGCATTTATTACAGAAAGCATAAGAAAAGCGTCTAATCATAACAACATGCTCTGCAAATTAGCACTCCAGTCACATCACGTTTTCGTATAGCACTTTATTCAATGGATTGCTTAATCAAGCAGCTTTACAGTATCAAACATGAAAAACAGTGTCAGTGCCTCATTTTTTTTTTTTTTACAAGCACAACTTCATTTTGTACTATAAAGCAGCTATCTAGTCTGTTCATGTTTTCACCCGCGGAGATCTTACCTCGACAAACCCACTTGGGTAAAGTTGTTATATTCGCACATTCGGACATCTTGTTCAATAGCCTTGTTAATCACATTACATTGGACATTCAGTGGACATTCACAAGTAAATTTGCCATTAAAACAATACTTGCCTATTTTGATCGACTGTGAAAAATGTTGTAAGATGACAATCGTTGGTTGTCAATATAATGTCGCTGCTTAAAATTCGCAAACATTAATTTATTGCACATTTATTGGAAAGTCTGAATTTATGAGAAGTTCGAATGTGCGAATAAAACCAACTTTACCCAAGTGACAAACCCTACAGATCAAGTGAGTCAGACCCTGCGTTCCATTAGGAAGGGCTCATCCCTATGCCCTAATCCCTTCAAAGGGTTTACCCGCCAGAGTGAGAGCTTCGAAGGGATGAAGGGTGTAGGGATAAAAAAAACCTCTTCTTTTGGAACGCACTTCAGCGTCATCTTAACAACACAATCAAGGAGGAGTAGATTGTGCAAGCTGCGCCCTTTGTTTAACCTTACTTTCTATTTATTTATTTTTTTATTTTAGGTTTATCGCACCATGTATATTGTATCTATGTATTTTAAACATTTAAATGGACTGATAAAGGGAGCTGTAAAGTGTTTTTTTTGTTGAAGTACAATGTCGTTTTGACCATAATGTACCAAATCGAACTCGTTTAAATATTGCAGTAGTATAGAAAAATACATTTAATAGGTAAAATAGAACTCCTAACCTCCTGTTCCCATTCTGTGACGTCAAACAACTTCCCTGTGCAAAGGATCATGGGGGGCCGAAGTGTCCAAGTTTTACCCTTTGAAATCCTTCATTCCGAAGGGCCCTCTGAAGTGGCCAGTTTTGAGCACTTCGGTTTGGAACGACCCTTCAATATGGCGGCCATAATTATTTTCACTCCTAAGTGCCCTTTGGAGGGCGATATATCCCGTTTGGAACGCACCGAGAGACACGGTCCACGCGAGTGAGGCGGAGCCTCAGCGCACACCTCCTGTTACGCTATCGTCACTGACCAATGGTAGTACGAAGGTGTTTTGGTGCTGGAAAGAACTTTTCATGAAAGTTCGCTTTGGCAAGCCGTTTCGAACTTCCAAAAAGAGCACAAAACGAACTTGTTTTGGCCTGATTTTGTTCGAAATGACGTCACATCAGTTCTTTCTTCGATTTCGTTTGAAGTATACCGGGTATATATTGACTCTGAAAACTGATATTATAACGCAAATAAATTCATTCTTAACACAAACTGTCAGCTGCACATCTATCCAGGTGTGTTTGGAGCCATACAACACAGTACCACATAACATCAGACAAAGGAAAAACATGAATATTTGACACCCTGCACTGCATGAATAGATGTAGCTTTATAGCGTCAGAAGTGTAATTTTACAACAACAAAAAAACCAGCCCCAGATTAGCACAGGATGAATATCTCTGTTATATGAGCTTTCTGTATTCATCTCTTGTATCTTCCAGCCCAATGTTCAGTACCCACAGTGCTCTGCTGTGCTGGAACGAATAGCGGATGCTACCGTGGCTGTTATTGTGATGAGTTCTGCGTCACAAACAGAGACTGCTGTGCTGACTACATTCAAACATGCAAGCCACGTAAGACTACTCTAAACATAAAATATGCATCCACTATAATCAGCTCAACAGTGCCTGAAAGAAGACAAATCTGTAACACTTCTATGTGAGACACATTTTCAAACAATTACATATCGTAAATATAAAACGTATTGTAAAGAAATTCAACTTCAGTGTAAGTTTCCTCAAGTGTCTGCAAGTTAGAGAGCATACTAGTATCTTAACATTAATCGGTAACAGGTTCCATTTGTAAGCATTAATTATCTACATAACAATGAACAGATGTATTATTATTAACTAACGTTGATTAATAAATGCTGCAAGAAAGATTATGCATATTGCTAGTTAATGTTAATGCATTATTGTAAAATTATATAGACCTTATTGTAAAGTGTTACCCATTAATCAGTAGCTAGATTGCATAATTAGAAGTGATAAAATGTATTAAAGGAACACTCCACTTTTTTTGAAAATAAGCTCATTTTCCAACTCATCTAGAGTTAAACAGTTGAGTTTTACCGTTTTCGAATCCATTCAGCCGATCTCCGGTTCTGGCGGTACCACTTTTAGCATAGCTTAGCATAGTTCATTGAATCTGATTAGACCGTTAGCATCGCAAGAGTTTTGATATTTTTCCTATTTAAAACTTGACTCTTCTGTAGTTAAATCGTGTACTAAGACCGGCGGAAAATGAAAAGTTGTGATTTTCTAGGCTGATATGGCTAGGAACTATACTCTCATTCCAGCGTAATAATCAAGGAACTTTGCTGCTGTACCATGGCTGCAGCAGTGCAATGATATTACGCAGCGTCTCTCACAAACGTCTCCATGGTTGCAAGGCACGTTCCCTGTGCAAGCAGGGGCTCACGGGCGCTGCGTAATATCATTGCACTGCTGCAGCCATGGAACGGCAGCAAAGTTCCTTGATTATTACGCCTGAATGAGAGTATAGTTCCTAGCCATATCAGCCTAGAAAAGCACAACTTTTCATTTTCCGTCGGTCTTAGTACACGATGTAACTACAGAAGAGTCAAGTTTTAAATAGGAAAAATATCAAAACTCTTTGGTCATTTTTAAGCGCGATGCTAATGGTCTAATGAGATTCAATGAACTATGCTAAGCTATGCTAAAAGTGGTACCGCCAGAACCGGAGATCGGCTGGATGGATTCGAAAACGGTAAAACTCAACTGTTTAACTCTAGGGGAGCTGGAAAATGAGCCTATTTTCAAAAAAAGTGGAGTGTTCCTTTAAGACTCTCAGTTTAGTATGAAACAGATGCTAGCTAACTAATTAGCTAAATGAACGAATGAATGATATACTACAACCATATTTGTTTGTTCTTTTATGATAAACCAGAATGATAGCATTCCTAAATATCTTTTTTTTTCATATTTCATATTCTCCATCAACTTTCTTCACATCCTCATCTCCAACTTTTCTACCTTCTTCATCATCAACTTCATCAACCATATCATCTTCACCATCAACAGTTTCATCACCATCATCAGAATCAACAACCTCACCAACCACACAATCATCCTCATCCTCCCCACCATCCTCACCTACAACCAACCAATCACCAACATCATCACCAGCCTCAGCACCACCTTCAACCTCTGCATCCTCATCAACACCCCAGCAGAAAGGTACATTATACCATTGTTACGTTTATACCAACTATTAAAAATGCTAAAATGCAAATGTTAGTTTTTATTTTTTTTATTTAGTAATTAGTATTTATTACATAAATATAGATTACATAGATATTGCATACATTTTAATGCTTAGCTGTAATTTCAGGAGAATAGAATAGAATAGACAAAGTAATGCATAAATTACTTGAAATAAATATATTGGTTAATGTTCCATATTTTCAGAAAATATCAGATCAATTGTAGTCTTCCATATGCGCGTTCGCTCCACAGCCAGTGAGGAGGCAATGCTGAAATCTGTGCAGACTGTAAGTAATTCTTAAAAATAATATTCATTAGAGCATCACTATTTGCATTCATCTGTGTAATTTGTCATTGGTGCTAGGTAAATTTCTTCTGAAAACTAAGCAGGTACAGATTATTAATATTTGTGATTCATTGCATGATAAAAATATTTGTAACTCAGTTTGTTAGATTATGTAGAATGACGTCTGATCTATCTGATACAGTACAGACTTGTACTATTGTAGCCCTTTAAACCTCTATGTTCATTGTCTTACTGCTTTTTTGCAGTTGTGTACACTATTTTATTTGTATGTATGTATTTATTTATTTTGACTGAGGGAAAATAATTAATTTGGCAAGTTACAATTTACTGTAGTAACTGTTTTGGTAGTTACCATTGTACATTTTGGTAATTGACTTAAAAAGGAGGGCTTATTTTGGGAAATGATTAATATTAAAAGGTACAATTTGTGATATTTTTTTCCGCTAGAGGTCGCTAGAAGCCTATTCAAAACAAAGGCGTAGTTTGATGACGCCAAATTTAAGAGCGGAAACTTGGGACATGTGGTCTCCATATCAACGGACGGTGCAAAAGAATAGGGATTGGAGTCTGGAAGAACTCATGTTCGTGGATGCGATTATTAACGTTACTGTAGTGTGAAGCAGAGCAGGACCGAGTGTTGTGGAGCTGAACCAGGAGCTGGAGCGATTGATCAACACATGCCTCACGAGCAGCGGGACTTTTATTATGACACAGTCACCGGCGCCGCTTCCGCTTTTCCGGTCATGAGTTTACGGGAGCTGTCCTTGTCGACAGAACCAGCGGCAGATGGTAAACAGTAATTATGTTCCATAAATAAGTAACACAATCCACCATAAAACGTGCAAGAAGTAAATAAGGAACTGCTTGAAGCAAGCTAGTGGTTTGCTGGACGCTAGACTCTACTTCCGCATTTGTCCACGGCACTGTTGTCATGTGGTTTCTACGTCAGTAAAGGCGGTAACAAAGGTCACTGACGTCATTGACAGGCGACTGCACTGCCCCGTGTCACTGTTTAGAATGGGAATTTTCTCATGATTTACAAGTAGTTGAAAACATTAGAGATATTGTTTGTAATCAGCTGGACAAAATATATAACACTAGCCTAGTGGTTTTTGGATATTTTACTGCAAAAATTTTACATATTGTACCTTTAAGATAGCACACTTGTATTATATAATAACACTGAGTTTTATCTATTTTTTCCTTTCTGGCTTTAGTTCCTCAAGGGTTTGAAGATACAGCAATGTGAAGACTGCAGCATACGAGTGAAATATCACTGACCATAACAGCAAATCATTTTTACTAAATAAGCAATAGCCAATAGCAAAACCTCTGTGATAATTTACTGTTTTTCAGTAGTTAATCATTACCTGACCTTCAGCATCTGTTCTTGATTCTCCATGGTGTGTAAATGGTGTCACTAGATGGCACTAGAGTTCAAAATCCGTGTTGCATTGTCTAATCACAAATAATTTAGTCTTCAAATTTTAAGAGTATTTATAAATCTTTGCAACAAATGTCAATCAATTTATTTTATTATTATATATATTAGATCTATATTATATATATCTGAATGTGGCCAAATGAGGAATCTTAAGATATTGGTTTACAATTAGGTTAACGTGAACTAACAATGAGCATTAAGCAATATATTTTTACAGCATTTATTAACCTTTGATAATGTTAGTTAATGCAAATATTAATATTCATGTTAGTTCCCAGTGCATTAACTAATGTTAACAGATACAACTTTTGATCTTAATGTATTAGTAAATGTTGAAATGAACATGTTTTAGAAGTGTTGTTGATTGTTAATGTTATAAAATAATGCAGTTACTAATGTTAACAAATGAAACTTTATTGTAAAGTGTTACCAGATAATTATATAATAAATGCTGTTTCAAAAGTAGCATAATGCAATTACCAGCAAATCCTATTACTGCCTGTTTCTTAGATATGCTCATGGAAATGTTTATTAGGAATCTTTGTTTTATTTCCATAGTTATTTCCATTTGTATTCCATCTCTTACTGTCATAAAATTCTTTTTAAGTCAAAGTCGAGTGTTGTATACTTTGTTGTTGTCCAGTGGATCTCAAGTATAAAGAGGCAGAAATCTTCTATGTGAAGAAAAAAAAACAACTTTAACATTTTTTTAATAAAACTGTGAATGTCTTCTTATTTTTATCATGATAAGATGTTTATAATTATGATTTATTTTCCCGTGCTATAATCATATTTGGGAGATTAATAATCAGCTTCAGACAAACAGGAAGTACTGTGTTAAATGTCACATGTTAAATGCCTCACCGTCCACAGATGGGGTATAGGGATTTTTTTTTTTTTAAATGCTTCTGAAAAATGGGTGTGTGTTTAACTAATGATCTATTTGGAAAAAAACACTCAAACCACACAGAAGCTCATGCCTTTCTTCTCTAATTATTCCTGGTCCAAACTGACAGGAAAATTGTTTCAGGTAAGACAGAAAGACAAACAAAAATCTTATTTAAAAAAAAAAAAAAAAAGAAAAGAAAAGAAAAAACTCATTTTGTACATTATTTTGTGTTATTTTTGTGACAGTGTGTATGAGAATGCTATTAATTTCATATTCAATTCACATATTTTATAGTTTACAACAAAATATGTAAAGTGCAGAAAGAACAAAGGAAAAGTAAATCCCTTTTTTAGAAAGAGATTTTTTTTTTTTTTAGTAACAAAACTTAAAGGAGATCAGAAAATTTTGCCAAAGCAGTGCACAAGACTTGAAAGTTGTGAACTGATGTTTTCTGTTTGTATATTAAATATATTTAGACCAAAAATTATTGGAATCATCACATGACATCAGTCACATGATTAAATGTTGAACTATTTCTTTTTTTTTTTATCTATTATAATCTTTCGAAATAATACTGAAAATGCATTCAATTCAAGTTACGAATTATATAATCAAAGGAATTCAATTTAATTATATTTTTTGATTGATCAAAACTTATAAACTTGAGAACTTGAGAGATTGGGATGTTGTCAATTCTACATGTGCTCAAATGATATATTGTGTGTATAACAGGCGTACAGAAATGTTTCAACTCCAATAAATAAACTCTCTTTTAAAGACAATCATCATGTGCAAATCTGTGTACAAGGTTGCTGTTATTACCATAAGACAAAAAATGTGAACATTTGACACCCTGCGCTGCATGTCTAGACAGAGGAATGTAGCTGTAGTGTCAGATCTGTATTTTACAAAAGGAAAGCCCCAGATACGCATAATGTGAGCTTTCTGTGCATTCATGTATCTGTCAACACATCTGTTAACAGGCACATTCCATAAGAGACACTTTCCAAACAAAAATTGTGATTGTAAACTTACATTACTAACAATGACAAAATAAAAGTCCTAAGCAACACATACCAATACATAATTATTTGAGTAGTTCAGTAGTTTATCAAAACCTACATGGATTTGTTAGTTCTTTAATATAATGTGCAATTTAATATGTTAGTATGAATCAGAATTCAAAATTTTTTAATCTGAATAAATACCTAATTCTTTTTATATATATATTTTTGCTGAATATTCATCATCAACCACAGCACATTCTTCACTATCTTCATCTCCCAACTTCTCAGTTATCCTCATCTTCACCAACATTTTCCACATTATCACCATTCTCATCACCATCTATATCAGTACCATCAACCTCATCACTTTTATCTTCATCATCATCAACCTCACAGCCATCTTTATTATCCCCACCATCACTGTCAACCTCACAATCCTCAGCACTGTTTCCATCAACCTATAAACAACATCATCTTCACCATCCTCAACACCACCTTCCTCCTCATCACCATCACCAACCTCAGCATTTTCATCACCAACAACTTCTTCTTCAGTCATTAATCTGATTTTGAATCTAGATTCATTACATGACTAAAAATATAATTTACTGTTTTAAATAGGCCTACATTTGATTGACCTCTGATCTATCTGAAACACTTGAAATATTTATGCTCCGTTTTCAGTATAAGGTTGCCTTTTTTAAAACCTTCAGGATGCTATTGACAGTGGTAGCAAATAATTAATTATTCGGAAAGTTATAATGATAAACTTTAGTAGGCCTAGTTGTTTTCGGCTATGATATTTGAGCTTCTTTGGAGTGTCAGTTAACATTAATATGTTCATAACACTCAGATCAGATAATAATACTGTGGGAAATATCTAAATTTCTTACCTGGCTTTAGTTCATTCTCCACCTGGAGGGTTTTATGAGGAGACAGCGATGTGAAGACAGTAGCATACGAGTGCGAAGCATTAGCAGGAAATAACACTGACCATAATATCAGATCATTTTAATATAGGCTGTTAGAGCAGCAAAACCTCTGTGATAATTCATTGTTTTTCAGTGGTTAATAATCATTGCATGACCTTCAGCATGTAGTCTTCCTCCACGTGTTTGGTTAATTCTCCGCAGTGTGTAGATGATGTCACTAGATGGCGCTAGAGTACGAAACATGTAATGGAACATCGCTTGATGTGCGTCATTAAGTAACTCATTTACTAAGCAAAGTTTGTGTTATATATAATTTATATATATTTTCTATATAGCTTTGCTACGAATATTATTTATCTTATTATAATTACATAAAATCATGATAAAAAAATGAATTTGTTGAAATAGGTGATATTGTCACACTATATTGTTTTGTAGAGTTGATAAAAAAATAGTATAAAGTCCAAATGTGATATTTAAATTAACAAGAAAACTAAACCCTTATTGTCTATTTATAATTACACAAACTACAAATGCACAAAACAGGCACTAAATGCATGTTTCTGTGAAAAATAAAATGTGTTGCTACTTCAACATTATGCAACCATTATTTACAGAATATTCTCAGGAAAGTTGTTAACCAATTCAAAGTCAAATGCACAGGAAAATACAGTGAAATGTACATTTAAAACTTTTCCTTTTTTCATAATGGGAAAAAAAAAAAAAAACATGATCACATGTCCCAATAAAGTTATTCAATGTATTTATTGTGTTTTTAAACTTTACCCTTTAATAATTGTTTTTCTGTTTACATTTCGTTGTGAAGTCTGTATTATTAACTCTTTACAACAAGGTCTCATTTGTTAACATTAGTTAATGCATTAACTAACATGAACTATATGAGCAATATACAGTAGTCAACATTTGAAGTGGATCCTTTCTTCAAAGTTGTCCTAAAACCTTCTTCATATAGGACAACTTAGTTCTTACACTCTTAGCCCGGATTTTATATTTACTTAAACATTTAATACTTAAAATATTTAGGTTTGATTGCATTACTTATAAAATATAAGTATGTTCTACTAATTTGTGGATGTAATTTGAATGTGTTAATAAATTTAAGTTAAATGCACTTAAATTATGTTTCCTCAAATTTTTTAAGTAAATCCAACATATCCGGGCTAACAGTGTATAGGACAACTTTGATGAACTTTACTATATTTTGACAGCATTTAATAACCTTTGTTAATGTTTGTTAATAAAAATATTCGTGTTAGTTCTAGTTTTTATTCTTAAAACGTATTAGTAAATGTAGAAATGAACATTAACTATAGACTAAGATTAAGAAATGCTGTAGAAGTTCTTTTTTAGTTCATGTCAACTAATGTAGTTAACTAATGAAACCTTATTGTATGTGTTGAATTAATTATTATAATTAAGCAAACACACAATAGCATGACCTTAAAAATGTCATTATTATTTTTAATCTTGAGGATGTCAAATAAAAATGGTCACCCTGTGTAAAATAATCAGTTTAGTCAAACAGTTTTTTGCCGACTGAAAACATTTCTTGTTTTGTTAGCTTGTCTTGCTCTTCTCTGAAGTTGAAGGTATGATGAGGTCACAGAAGTGAGATGATCAGCTCAGCTCTGCCCCCAGGCTTCAACAAGTCTTCAAAGAACAGCGGGCGGATAGATTAAATTAAGACAGGTCAGCCTTTCCTCGGGTCAGGATGCTCCTCTCTTGACCCAGGATATGCAGCTGCCCTCAGAGAAACAGTTTCTAGGTTCTATAGTCAAATATCCAGCCACTGATGTCCCGTCAGACTCAAGTCAGTGGATGTGTTTGCACATGTCATGCTTAGATGAAATTATTGCTATAAAACAGTAAAATGGTGATTTTATTTGTTATATTTTATTTCTATAAAAATAAGGATCAATATGTGTGTGTGTATGTGTGTGTATGTATTACATATATTGAAGAATAATTATGTTTTATTTCATGTATTGCCAGTTCACTGGGGATTTGTGAATTGTTAGGCAGAATTTTTTTTTTTTTTTTGTAAAGCTACTTAGAAACAATATGGCTATAATGTATTACAAAAAATAGAACTTGCAATGTCTTCAATTATATTGTTGTTGCAGGCGTTTTACAATAAGAAACTTAAAGTCACTACTTGCAGTGATTTTACCATCTTCTTTTCTGGAAAAAAAATCAGGTTAAAATATCAGAAAAATGCCCAAAACCCTTCTAAAACCAGCAAACAGACCAGCCTGACCAGGTTGGGAGACCAGCAAACTATTTTGAGCTGAAATTTTTCAGCAAGATTTTAGTCTATGTTTTTGTTATTGTTACATAATTTATTCATTTTCTCATTTTCATTTGGTAACTTTTTGCAGACAGTGTGTGATGTCATTCTAATCAGTGATGAGATAAACCCACTCAATAATGAATGTATTCTTAATTTTCTTGCAAATTAAACAAGTTTATTTTCTAAGCAAATTAGACCTGCTGGGAGTTAACATTCAAACACACTGGAGATGGGAGAGTTAACACAAAAAAAGAAAATGTTGTCATCATTTACTCATTTGCTCATTGTTAATTCATGTTAGTTAATAAATTAACTAATGTTAACAAATGAATCTTATTGTAAAGTGTTACCTTTAAAAAACACAAAAAAAATAAATAAAACTGCACTCTCCCTTCTGCCAGCAAAGATTTTTGCACAGTAACCGCAGTAATTAAAGGGATAGTTCACCCAACAAATGAAAATGAACCACACAGTTGACAGTAGCCATTGATTTCCATAGTATTTCTTTTCCTTTTATAGAAGTAAATGGCTAACGTTAACTGTCTGTTTACCAACATTCTTTAAAACATCTTCTTTTGTGTTCAACAGAAGAAAGAAACTCAGATTTGGAACAGCTTGAGGGTGAGTAAATGATGACAACATTTTCATTTTTGGGTGAACTATCCCTTTAATTGCTGTGGTTACAGTGCAAAAAGGGAGAGAGAGAGGGAGAGATTTGTGTGTTAACGTTAGTTTATTCATTAACTAACATGAATTAACAATGAGCAATACATCTGTTAAGCTTTGTTAATGTTAGTTAATAAAAATACAGCATTAACTGTTAATAAATACATTTGATTTTAATAATGTAAATGTTGAAATTAACATTAACTAAGATTAATAAATGCTGTAGAAGTATTGTTCGTTCTTAGTTCATATTTAGTTAACTGATGAAACCTTGTAAAGTGTTGGCAAAAAATGTTTTCATCATTAAATTAAACTTGTCACAATAATTTACACACAGAGTTTCAATTTCATTTTCCTAATTGGAAACGTCATGGCTGCAAAGAACTTATGAAAAGGGTTGAGAATCACTTTAAAATTTAAGGCTGCAATTAATCTAAACTTTTCAGTTTTAGTGGGTTAGATTTATAGTGTACAGAAACACATTAATATGATGATGCTGGATTATGATGGATTATAAATCAGACCAAATGAGCCTTTGGCCTCAAACTGAGAGGCCCTGTGACCCAACAGCTGGAAACAAGCCACTGCAGATGTACAACTGATATAGACAGACAAACAGCACTTCTGTTTACAGCTCAGATCGGCCCTCAGAGCATACGGTGTTCCTTGGCAACAACCTTTGCCTGCACACCCGATGTATGAATTGATTACTGTGCAGGAATTACTGTGCAGGATTACTGTGAAGGAATAAAGGCTTGGTCCATATTATATCATTTTATTCTGGAGGCCTCCTATGGTGAACTGCCATAGGCTGTGCAGATGTGATTACCCAAATTTGGTAATGGAGGACTCTCGTAATCCTGAGCACCAACAAATACATTTTAATTTTGTACATAGAACATATTTAACCCCTCACAAGCTTTATTTGATGTGCTCTGAACGTTCCAGGTTCTACACATGATATTGGAGTGTCCACCTGTTGCTCAGGTTTAGACTCAGGAAGCCTCCAGATAGCTGCTAAAAAGATGATTGTATTAAAGGGTTAGTTCACCCAAAAATGAAATTTCTGTCATTAATTACTCACCCTCATGTCGTTCCACACCCGTAAGACTTCGGAACACAAATGAAGATATTTTTGATGAAATCTGAGAGGGGCTTAATATCCTCAAAAGAAAGCAAAGAAATTACCACATTCAAGGTCCAGAAAAGTAGTAAAGACATTGTTAAAATACGTAGAAGCTTCCAGGTTCTACTTCAGAACGGCGACTCATTATTGGCCAGCTCCTGCATCAGCATCACATGCATGCGTCGTGTTGCTCATGTGAACAGCGTTGGCTAATGAGCCGGCGTTCTGACGTAGAACCTGGAAGCGCTGCACTGTCTATACAACGTAAACAGCGTAGGAGATTGACAGGTGAGAGAAGAAATTGTTGAATAAAGTCATTATTTTTGTTCTGTTTTTGCACACAAAAGTATTCTCATCGCTTCATAACATTAAGGTTGAACCACTGTAGTCATGTTTACTACTTTTCTGGACATTGAATGTAGTAATTATGTTGCTTTCTATGGGGGATAAAAAAACCCTCTTGGATTTCATCAAAAATATCTTAATTTGTTCTGAAGTTGAATTAATGTCTTATGGGGTCTGGAATGACATGAGACTGAGTGCTTAATGACAAAAAAAAAAAATATTTTTAGGGGAACTAACCCTTTAAGATGAAAACCTGATCATTCACTTTTTGTTAAACGTTGGATCCTTACATTTCTGGATGTGATTCTTCTCAATCTATCTACTGCTTGAGTTAATGGTGCAAATGGGAAAACCCTTTGTAGTCACTTAAAGACTGGTTGAGGTGATCTGATTTAATTTGATTTGTTTTAATTTTGTTCAATCATTAATTTGAGCTCTTGAGTAATTTCCCCTTGTTTTTTGTTTTGGTCTCACTTTATATTAAGTGGCCTTAACTACTATGTACTTACATCAAAAAATAAGTACAATGTACTTATTGGGTTCATATTGAATTGCAAAACACTTGCTGCTATTGAGGTGGGATACGGGTAAGGTTAGGGAAAGCTTGTGGTGGTATGGGTAGGTTTAAGGGTGGGGGTAAAGGATGGGTCAACAGTGTAATTATAAATGTAAATACAGAAATTAATTACAGATGTAATTAAATGCAGGTGTTAAAATATAAGTACAATGTAAAGACATGTATGTACACAATAAGTGCATTGTATCAAATTATTATTTTAAATGTAAGTACATAGCAGTTAAGGCCACTTAATATAAAGTGGGACCTTTTTTTGTTGTTTGTTTGTTTGTTTGTTTTTTGTTTTTTGTTCTGCTTGTTTGTTTTTCAAATATATGTATTTTTTTTATAAACTTTTGAGAAGGAAAAAAAAAGACAAAAAGCACTTGAATGTGTGCCAGTGACATTAGCCACAATGTGAAATACATAAAAAGAAATATTACTCCTCAACACCTTCAACAGGGCTTTTAAATGGGGTCCAGGTTCCGGGGACCCCCAGGGGGCCACAAGGGAGTGACAGGGGTCCATGGAAAAGATTGTAAAAAAAAAAAAAAAAAAAAAAAAAGATAATAATAAATAAATAAATAAATAAATAATATTAAAATAAATAAACATATTAGATTAAAATAAATAAATATATAAATAAATACAAATTATTAGTTAGTTATCAGTAGATTAAACATATTAAACGAGATTAGAATAAATAAATACACATTTTGATTAATATAAATAAATGAAAATTTGATTAAAATTAAATGAATATGCAAATAAATAAATAATTCATTAAACAGCAGCCTACATTACTATAATGAGTAGAAAATATATAGTATAACTTAATAGAAACTCATTTTAGATAGGCCTATTAATTTGTCTGTAATTGGGTGTATATAAAAGATTTGTCTTTTAAATTTCAGGATAGGGACATTGGGGTCCCTTACACGAGGATGATTGAAACCCCTCTCTGTCTTTGTACTTTGTCTCTTTTGCAATTTGTTCATTCTGTTGTTTTCAACTTTATTTCTTTTTCTTTTTTTTTTTTTTTTTTTATCTCACAATCGCGACCTTCTAATATTTGAGATGTAATTTCTCGTTATTTTTTAAATAGGCTCCAGCATCAAACCCCAGGGCCTCACAGACTCTAATCCGTCCATGAACCCAATCCAGGAGCAGTTTGACGCTCAGGTCACTTCGACATCTCCAGCTCCATTCGCTTCTCCGGGCCACCATCATCCGATGCGCCCTTGTTTTGCTTTTGGAAACTTGAGGAAACTCAAAACTGCATATAGCAAGTTGTTGGTGCGTTACTGAAGATCACACCGCTTGCTCGCGCGAGCGCGCATGCACGCTCTCTCTCTCTCTCTCTCTCTCTCTCTCAATCTGGCTTTCATGATCTCGCCGGCAGAATGTCGTCAAAATGAAAAGCGTATGTTCTCATTAAAGGCATCCCCCGCCATCCTTGCAAGATGCAATTGACGTTAATTCACAGAACCGATAAAGTCTAAGGTTCCATGGCGTCCTCGCCGCTCTGGGTCGAAGATGTAAGATCACTCGAGGTCAGCGGGAGGTTGAAATTAGACGAGCGCTCTCCGCGCGCATTTTTTCGCCGCTTTCTGCACGGATCAAATCCCGTACACGGCCGTCCCCTGCTCCGCATCCCTGCCTTCTGCCTTCTGCTTGATTAAATCTAACCTCTCCACATCAAAAAACCTTCGAGCACACATCGTATAACCTTACTTCCTAATACTGATTTTGTCAAAACAAATGTAATTCTAGGGCTGCGTTTGTTAATTTGTAAATTTACCTTGCAATTGCTGGTAACTTTTCGCACAGGGGTCACTGAGAGAGAAACTGCTGGTCTTGCTATTAAAATGGTCGCCAACACAACTTGCAATGCAATAAGGCTATTGTCATACAATTGTGAGTTCACCTTAAAAAGTTTTAATATGCTTTTAAATAAACTTTAGTTAGTTGCCAAATAACCACTAAAAACATAAGCATGTGAACACAATAAACACAATAAACCAGACTGACATACATTCACACAAGAGGCATCTATACTATAAAGCATTGACCACATTCAAAGTTCAGTTTTTAAACATCCTATTTTAGCATTGACACATTTATGGTACAGTATGTTCATATTTGGATGAAGTAAAACATAATTTCATGAAATTAAAATATGTTTTACTTCATCTAAACATGAACATACTGTACCATAAATGTGTCAATGCTAAAATAGGATGTTTAAAAACTGTGTTCATTTTCCATGAATTTTACAGCCAGTAAAAGGTAATGTTGTTGTTGTCAAAACCTATTCAATTTTAACAGTGAAATCTTTGTTACAGTTCAGTTTATATAATATATATTAAGCTTATATATAATATGGTAAAATATTATTACAAGTGTTTTCTATTTTGACATATTTTAAAATTGAATTTTCAGCATCATTACTCCAGTCCTCAGTGTCACATGATCCTTCAGAAATCATTCTAATATGCTGATTTGCTGCTCAAGAAACATTATTATCAAAATGGTTGTGCTGGTTAATATTTTTATGGAAACTGTGATCCTTTTTTTTCAGCATCCCTTTATGTTTCAAGTTCAAACAGCGTGCATTTAGAATAAAACTATTCATTTATGTGGACAAAAAACAAAAAATCTTTCTGACCCCAAACTTTTGAACGATAGCATTCTTGTTAGAATCTCACTGGATGCATGAGAAATCTCTGTTGAATACTCAGATGCTGATTTCCTCCTCAAAATCGATTTTGTCAGTGACTGGGCCTGTGTTGTATTTCTCCTTTGAGGAGTCAGTGGAGGTCATAAACTCTTCGTACGAACCTTTATCATATTTAACAAAACCTTTAAACAGAGTCAGAGCCAGGAAAGAGTAGAAGAACATCACAAACAGGATGTAGAAGTAGGCGTTGTCGTAGGAGCGTCTGCTCGTTGTGGATGTCGAGACTGTTGCGGTCGCATTATCTTGGGAAACCTGATGATTGGCCTCGATTTCCTTCAGAATGGCCTGTCGGCACCTGGCCAGCAGAGCGAGGAGCAATGTTTGGTTCGTTGTAGCGCCACCTAGAGGCATTTTGATACTAATAATGAGGTCAGATTCAAGGTTTCAATCTCTAAAGAAGAAACAGATGCCGTAACTTCACCGAATTTCAAGAAATCATCTGTTTGTAGTTCTCTACAAGGTCAAAAAGACGATTCATTCACCTTGAGCTGTGGTAAAAACAAGAGTTCAGAGCGCACACTTTTTGTCCATGAACATCGCTGATATTTTCACAAAGACTTGCTGATATTGATGTGAAGAGTAGACGTGGAACTGCTGGAGCAGTATGGGATAGATTATCCGTGCCGTTCTGATGGAGGCGTTTACTTCAGAATGTCAATGTGTGATTGAAGTTCTTTTCTTCAGTAAGATGTTTTAAAAAAGGCTTGTGTCACTCAAAGAAATTCAGTCCTGGACATGCTGGAGTCACTCAGTTATCGAATGCAGCTTGTTTTGTTTCATGTCAAAGAGACTTCAATAGGATTCTGCTGAAGTTCATCCACCGGACCTGCTCTGATGATTGTGAGGGTTTCTGTCTGTTACATGAACACCATGTAGCCTGTCCAAAGAAAGAGAGAGAGGGAGAAATGATAGCGAGACACTTTTGGAAAGGAATGCTGTCTGACATTCAATTGTTCTCTCACTGCCATGATAAATGCTCTTTATCATTCATGTTGTGATAAAGGCCTCCACCACTACTGAACATACAGTACATGATCCTATATGCTCTTCTAAAGCTGACAACAGCAGTGAAGATGAAAATAATTTACTTTAAAGTTTGAACATGTCACTATTTACTTAAATGATCTGACAAATACAGCTGAAAGCTTGTCTTTTGCCCATATTGCCCATCATGAGCAGCATGATGCAATTCTAAATCAATCCTATTCAATCCTTCTTATTAAGGGATACAAGGGTCCATGGCTCTACCTTTGGAGAAAGCGTAACAGCTAACTTGCCTTGATAACAATCACATTACAGCCTTGATATCTTTGAATTTCATTTGGAGTTGTGCGAGAGTTAATCGCTCTTTGCGGATACCACAGAAATGATTGAGAAGTGGTAGTTGCATAGGCTGTCAATGGAGGGACTAAAAGCTAAAGCTTTTGAACAAAAAGATCTTAATTTGTGTTTTGAAGATGGATGAAAATCTTACGGGTTTGGATCAACACGAGGGTTAGTATTTAATGACAGAATTTTCATTTTTGGGTGAACTTTAAAGGTGCCCTATAAAATTGAATTTATCTTAGCAAAGTTAACAAGAGTTCAGTACATGGAAATGACATACAGTGAGTCTCAAACACTGTTGTTTCCTCCTTCTTATATAAATCTCATTTCTTTAAAAGACCTCCAACGAACAGGCGAATCTCAACATAACACCGACTGTTACGTAACAGTCGGGGTGTACGCCCCCAATATTTGCATATGCCAGCCCATGTTCAAGCATTAGACAAGGGCAGGAGGTCTGGATGTGCACAGCTGAATCATCAGACTAGGTAAGCAAGCAAGGACAACAGTGAAAAATGGCAGATGGAGCGATAATAACTGACATGATATTTTTAGTGATATTTGTAAACTGTCTTTCTAAATGTTTTGTTAGCATGTTGCTAATGTACTGTTAAATGTAATTAAAGTTACCATCAAGACAAGAGCCGTCGCTATTTTCATTTTTTTAAACACTTGCGGTCTGTATAATTCATAAACACAACTTCATTCTTTATAAATCTGTGTGTAATGTTAGCTTTAGCCACGGAGCATAGCCTCAAACTCATTCAGAATCAAATGTAAACATCCAAATAAATACCATACTTACGCGATTAGACATGCTGCATGACGAACACTTTGTAAAGATCCATTTTGAGGGTTATATTAGCTGTGTGAACTTTGTTTATGCTGTTAAAGGCAAGCGCGAGCTCCGTGGGCGGGGAGCGTGAGCATTTACAGGGGCCGCGCAGCCTGAATCGGCTCATATTTAATGATGCCCCAAAATAGGCAGTTAAAAAAATTAATAAAAAAACATCTATGGGGTATTTTGAGCTGAAACTTCACAGACACATTCAGGGGACACCTTAGACTTACATTATATCTTTTAAAAAGACGTTCTACGGCACCTTTAAAATGTGAATATCAAATATGATACATCAGCCATTCAAGGAATGTTTATTTGTACATTTCTCAATCATTTGTATTGTGTATTGCATTATATGTTTTAACCCCCACTATATAAACCACAGAGCTTCATCAGCTTATAAAAATAAGCATTTAAATATCATATACTAAGACATATTTTGGGGAGATATAGAGTGACAACTGATATTTATATGCATTAAGTGTAAATAATCTGCAACACAGTAGTAAAGATGTCATTGATTTACATTACAAGCTCAGAATCTTACTTTTTGGCCATACAAATAACAACATCTGCACCAAATTGCACAATATTGCACAATCTCTGAATAAAACTGAGGTGTTTTTTTTCTTCTTCTCCATATTCTCACTATATGAGCCACAAAAGCGTGATGTATCAAACTCAACAAAAACACACATGCAAATCTTTTTTTTATTATTATTATTCATTTGAAAGAATTCGATTTTTCTGACTATTATTTCATACACAGCAAAATCACTAGAGTTAAATCAACTCTGCTCAGAGTACATGGTCCCTCTCTAAATAGTGTTAAAATAACACTGAAGCAGAGTTAAAGTTAATGAATTAGTTAAGCAGTTAATTGATGATTGAGCGTTAGTGATGAACACCTGCTGTTAACAAGCAGAAAAACTGAAGAAAAGAGAAACACAAGAACTACAACTGATTTCAGTCACAGTCTTAGATGAAATCAACTGAAGATAAAAGACATTGTATCTCTCACGATCTCAGCAGAGGAGGATTGTCTTTTTTCAGTGATTCTGCTTGTTAACATCACTTAATTATCTCATTAACTTTAACTCTGCTTCAGTGTTACTTTAACACTATTTAGAGAGGGACCATATGTACTCCGAGCAGAGTTGATTTAACTCTGGTGATTTGGCTGTGTATGTAAGACTTTAAGGCCCGGGTTCACAGACAGGGCTTAGACTAAACCAGGATTAGGCCTTTGTTCAATTAGGGCATTTAAGTAGCTTTTATAAACATACACTAGAAAAAAAATATTACTGTGTGCATTTTGAAACAAAACAATGGCACTGACATATTTTAAGATATGTCAGTCCAATTTACTTTCAGTTCAAACAGCTCAAACATGCATTTTAGTCTGGGACTAGCTTATGCCGGGTCTGTGAAAAGGGGGGTTAAGGGTTCAAATTAAATATTGACATTTGTTAATATTACCATGAACAGTAATTTCAAAACACTAGTCTGTTGTTGTTTTTTTTTTTTTTTTGTGTAGTTGATGGTTTTTGAGCATCTGTCTAAATTGTCCGTAGTCTCTTTCAAGTGACAGATAAATTTGCGGCATAACACATTAGACTTTGACTGAACGTGTTTTCTTCTCTCTTTAGTTACTGTGCCTATTTATTTGTCAGTGTAACTATACACGATTATATTTAGCTGCAGTTTATCACTTAGCATTTAGCATTATCTTTTTCCACACTGTCCATGACGAATCAGAACAGACATGCAACCCATGATGGTTCAATTCAGAATGACTGCTGCAGATATTTCGGTGATGTTTAGTTCTGCAGAACTGATGTAGCCGTTCAGGACATTGAAAAACATTCAAAAAGTTGCTGAACTCCTGAATCATTTACTTTCACATTCTGTCCTGCATGTTTGTGTATGAGCCGTAAGGTTCAACTAACCAAATTCCACATCATTCGTTACTGCGAGAAACAGTCTCATGTCTTTCATGTTTTTCTCCCTGTTGTTTTTTTTTCCACTGTTTCTCTCCTCTTTCAGCCGTCTGTCTCAGAATGACATGGGGGAGTGGGGAGTAACTCTTGCCCTGTCAGCTATGCTGTGATTGTCTACTGATTTCAAAGAGTGCGAGGGGTCAAAGGTTAAGTTGTCTCCAGTATATGTTATTGTGTCTGACACCAGGCTCCATGGTGGAAAAGGGAGCAAAAGAGAGGGACACTTGCAAAGCCATCCAAATTTCGTGGATGTGAAAAACAAATGTAAAAAGACATAAAGGTGTGCTACATTAAATTTAATGTCAGGGAATCCTTAAACAGACTCCAGGGGGTACTTGGAAAGATTTTAACTGCTTTCACAAAGCCTATAATACAAAAATTATGACATTTAAATACAAATATGAAGGCAAAATAGAATTGAAAAATAAATTTGATAAATTCAATAAATAATCTCATGATTAAAAAATGATTAGCTTAAAACAGAGTTACCTTTTAAGGGAAGAAACAAAATTTGTACATTTTGTCAATTTATGTCAATTTTTTTTTTTTTTTTTTTTTGCACTATATTTTACAGTTTTTTCTTAACACATTTCTTAATACTCACTTTTCAAAACTTCACACAGTTCTCCTCACCAACTTTCAATTCAGTTAATTTCTCATTCAAATTGAGCTAAAACTAACAAAACCTTTATTCGCACTTAAGTTTAACAGTTCTGAAAAGAGTATACAAACGTGCAAACTGGCCTTTAGGTTTTGGTGTTTATGTATGAGAAAACAATTCATGTAAATTGAAAAATGTAGTCATTGAATGCATTTTGTGTCAAAGCACTTACACAATCCACAGTTTATAGACTGCTGTTCTGCTCAATGTGTGAAGAGTTAAAAAAAAGTGACCTAAGTATTGAGAAACGTGTCCTAGTGACTGTAAAAGAAAAATAAATAAATAACTATACTAAATATGTAACTATACTTGTAACTATACTTGATAAAAGCTGACATATACACTCAATCACACACAGAAAAAAGAAAAAGACAAAGACAGAAAGAAAGACAGAAAGAAAGACAGAAAGAAAGACAGAAAGAAAGAAAGAAAGAAAAAGAAAGAAAGAAAGAAAGAAAGAAAGAAAGAAAGAAAGAAAGAAAGAAAGAAAGAAAGAAAGAAAGGTTATAGAAAAAGTCAATGAAAGAAAGAAAGCAAGACAAAGTGAAAGAAAGGGTGAAAGAGCAAACTTAAAAGAAAGAGTGAAAGTGAAAGAAAGATCAAAAGAAAGAAACTGAAAGAAAGAGTGTAAGAAAGAATGAAAGAAGGAAAGAGCAAAAGAAAGAGAAAGAAAGAAACAGCGAGAGCAAAAGAAAGTGAAAGAGTGCAAAAGAAAGCAAAAGAGCAAAAGAAGGTAAAAGAAAAAGTGAAAGATAGAAAGGAGTGAAAGAACAAACTTTCAAAAAAGAATATAAGCAAAAAAAGAAAAAGAAAGAAAGAAAGAAAAGAAAGAAAGAACGGAGAAAATGAAAGAAACAGGAAAGAGAGTGAAAGAAAGCACAAAAGAGAGTGAAAGTAAGAGCAAAAGAAAGCAAAAGAACACAGGACAGGGTGAATGAAAAAGTGAAAGCTAGAATGAAGTGAACAAAAGCAAAAGAGTGAAAGAGCATAATTTCAAAAGAAAGAATGAAAGCAAAAGAAAGAACAAAAAAGAATGAAAGAGTGAAAGTGCAAAAGAGCAAAAGAGTGAATGAAAAAGTGAAAGATAGAAAGAGCGAAAGAAAGAGCGAAAGAAAGAAAGAGCGAAAGAAAGAGAAAGAAAGAGCGAAAGAAAGAAAGAAAGAAACAGGAAAGAAACAGGGAAGAGAGTGAAAGAGCAAAAGAAAGCAAAAGAAAAAGTGAAAACTAGAAAAGAGTGAACAAAAGCAAAAGAAAGAAAGAAAGAAAGAGTGAAAGTGCAAAAGAAAGCAAAAGAGCAAAAGAGAGTGAAAGAAAAAGTGAAAGAAATGAGTGAATAACAGTGAAAGAAAGTGAAAGAGCAAACTTTCAAAAGAAAGAAAGAGTGAAAGTGAAAGAAAGAGCAAAAGAGTGAAGAAAGAAAGAAAGAAAGAAAGAAAGAAAGAAAGAAAGAAAGAAAGAAAGAAAGAAAGAAAGAAAGAAAGAAAGAAAGAAAGAAAGAAAGAAAGAAAGAAAGAAAGAAAGAAAGAAAGAGTCTGATGGCTTCCAGCTCTCTGTTAAGAGCCCCTGGAGAGAAGAGTGTTTATGAAACTGAATATATTTCTGAATGAATCACACTGCTCTATGAAGCTAAAGCTGAATAAATCTGATCATGTACTGACCCGTCTGTCACGCTCATTTCCATAAAACAGCATTTCATACACAGGTGCAGAATCATAGAAAAAATGTTAAACATGATCCAGAAAAATAATGCAATTTGTTGTTGTAGAAGGACTATAAAAATGAAAGGGCAAAAAAGAGAGAGCCAAAAAAAAAGATGGGAAAGATAAAGACAAACAAGAAAATGTCAATAATTTCAAAACAACAAGTTTGAATGCAATTGTTTATTTTTTCTTATAAATAGTAAATAGTGCTGCATTTTACACATTCTCCATCAACAATTATATGCAGTCGAGAACCAAAAAACATTAAAGTATAAAAAACAAACAAGGTAAAAAATAATTGTTCCAATTCTTAAGATGTGAAGGCAGATGAACAGAGTATGTTACAGAGACAGAACAAAGAACTCAGTTCTGGCTCGTCTGAAAACTGCAGTGTAAAAATAAAGCGTTATGAAACGCTGCATAATCTGGAACACAGAGTTTAAGAACAGTTTGAGCGAGTAAGAACAGACGAGTGTTTATGAGGTATTGAGTGTGTATTGCACTTTCATTGGGTTCGTTTGCTCTCTCTGAATGTTCAGAATAGCGTACTACCATACTACTCATACTACTTCTGCAGTGTGCATATTGTGTGCATATCTGCAAGCAAAACTAACTAGATGACCTTCTACATTTGCCATTGCACTGTGAAATACGCAATACCACAATGCAATGTATTCAATCCTATTCCATTGTGACCAATGAACTCTTTAAAGATGTTTTACACTAAATGACATTAAACTGCAACAGCATTCACAAGGTTGCATACTACAATTTCAAATATTTAGCATTGCATAATGTTCTGTTTCTCAAACAATTTTAGTATATGCTGTAGTATACAGTATGCAATAAGCGATACGATAGTATTCCATTCTGAACATCACTTCTGTCTCATACCAAGATATTTTGTGTGTGCTCAGATGAACTATAATAAAGAGGTCACGCTTCTACGTTTAGTCCGTTTATCTCTCTGACACGACTGAAATGCCATCGGACACTTGAGTGCATTCCTTCTAGGTCACCCTCTTTCTCTCTGAAGAGGACCTGAGAGCGTTGACTTGTGCAGAATGTGATCATGTTCTTGTGTATTTATGAATGAGAAACAAGGAAAGTTGGCAGACGTTTCCGAGCCCTTATTTCCTAAATTTATCAAACAAAAATGTGTCTCAACCGTCGAGTTGTGTCACAAACCAGCCACTAAAGTGCGTCCGTCAGTGGACAGCTGATATCAGAGTATGGCGCCACACTCTTCCCTGCCATTCGATGCTGTTTATAAGCACAGTCTCAGTCTTTGAGTTTGTCCTTTTTTGTCCTTTCCCTTTGTCCGTGTGTCTCATGACTTGTCGCTCTTCAGGAAGGAGGCAGTAAGTGTCGTCAGAATGTGTGATGCGGTAGCCTGCTCCAAAACGGGATGGATGTACGGATTGGTTTTTACCCGTCCACCACACACCTCAATCCTGGTCCTAAACCCAACCCAACCCCACCCCACAATACCCCCCTCGTAAAAACAACTCAGTCGCACTTTGGACCCACATGTGTTAGGGAGGACCGCCGTCACTCCTGGCTTCTCCACAACGCTCCTCGCTCAGACCCGGTGAGGAGCGGGAGTTTGAGGATGGATGGTCGTTTTGGTCAAACATTCAAGAGGTGAAGGAGAGCTCAAGTGCAAGAGTTTACGGTCAGACCATCCATAGATCTCTTCATCTCCTTCCTGTCTGTCTTCATTCGATTCAGATAATGAAAGGCACCTGAAAGAGACAGAGATATAAATTAAGCTCAGTATCGTTAACTTAAACTTAAAGCATAAAAATATTTTCATTACTCGAAATAAAATAAACATTAAAACATTATATCTATCTATCTATCTATCTATCTATCTATCTATCTATCTATCTATCTATCTATCTATCTATCTATCTATCTATCTATCTATCTATCTATCTATCTATCTATCATCTATTATTTTTATAAAAATATAAAAATATATAAAACATTTTATTTCAGCTATTTTATTTCTCTTTTTCATTTAGTTCAAGCTGAAATATTATAACTAAAAGAAAAAAAAACTATATAGACACATTACAAAATACTAATAAAAATGACAAAAAACTAAATGATTAAACAGAAAATATAAAATAAAATTCTAAATATTACCAAAAAATGATAGCATATCAATGATACTAAAATAATACTAAATATATTTTCAAAAAATGTATGATTAAAAAAACATGTATTGAATATATACAATTTTAAACATGTAAAAACATGTTTTAAAAATAAATGAAATCCAAAAAAACAACAAAATTACTAAACAGAAAATATAAAATAAAATTCTAAATATTACCCCCCTCCAAAAAAGACAAAACAATAGTATATCAATGATAATAAAATAATACTGAATAAATTTAATAAAATGTATGATTAAAAAAATGTGTATTGAACATCTACAATTTTAAACATAAATCATGTTTTAAAAATAAATGAAATGCATATTAAATTATATATAATTAAATAGAAATTAACAAATTATGTCAATTTCAGACTTCATTTATACAACCTGCTTCTACACTATTTTACATTACTTTGTTACAGTGGACACATTTGACATCAGTAAAAATCTGTAAAGAGTAAAAAAAAAAAAGAGAGACTAAAATATTTGTACTCCACAGACTAAAGAAAGTCATAAATAAAATAAAATAGTAAGTATATATATATATACAAATATATACACACATTTTTTCTGCTAAAATAGTTTTTGAGCAGCAATGCTTTGGAAATTATGTAGTTAGCAAAATAAAATAAAATCATTTGCTAATTGTTTAGAGGACTAATTAAAATGTTAAAAACTAATTAAAACCGTTTTGTTTATATGTTGCAAAATGAAATATTTTTAATAGCCTTTAGCATTTTATTTTTAATTATTTAATATAATAACATTAGTTTTATAATACACACAAAATGCCAAAAACAAGGCAATGATTAATAAGTTTATTTATTATTTACATTCATTATTTTACATTATGTTCTTGGAAGTTTAATGATGCCTCCTAGTGGGCTCCGGGACAATGGCTGAGAAACACTGACATCACTATATGAATATATCAATATAGTCTTTGCCAATAGAAAAAATAAATAAATTGAAAAATGCTAAAGCAAAAGATCCAGCAAAATACAGCACATGACTGAGAGAGCCAGTGAATGCCAATTCCACTAAGAATACAGACAGACAGAGTGAAAAAGAGAGATTGAGGGAGGAAAATGAAAAGAGAGCTGTCCTATATTCAGTTCTGTATGGATCAGAGTCAATGATCAACAGCAACTACAGATCTGACCCGTCTGCAACACATGGTTCTAATATCTGCCTGCCACGGGCCATTCTACTCCTAAACGAGACCCCCGCTAACTCCTCCACGGACCCCCAGCTCTGTGCTTACGGGGTGTGGACCCCAGCAAATTAATGATATCAAGATGCAGTCCTGGATTGGGCACTCGACATCCAGTCCGGGTGCGTAAGCCCCCCCCCCTCTGCCTCTGTCAAACATGTTCTGAGATGGCTGCTCCTCTCATTTCAGTGAGTTTGAGTGGATCATGAACGATATCTTTGTTACTCAGAGCTCATTACATGGCTGGCTGACGGATGCCTGGAGCTGATGAGATATAACTCATCTCACAGGGTCGTGAAAGGTTGCGGGTTAAGCATCATAAACCATGACAGCGCCAACCTGTGCGGCGGCCCAGCGGATTACAACTAACTAATGTAAACTGATGATTACGTCTCAGATTAAAAGACCAATACTCCACTGAAAATAATCTCAGTTGACGTTCAGATGATCGTGTTTCTCTATAGAAGAACCTTAGCTTAGCACGTTTAGCCAGAAAAGTCTAGTTGCGGTGATGCGATTTATCAAAATCATGGCTTGTACACTATAAAAAGAATTATTGGTTTAACTTAAAAAAGTAAGTTACCTGGTTGACTTAAAATTTTGAATTTGAAATTGAAATTAAAAATTTGAGTTGATACAATGAAAGTGATTGGTTTAATCAACAAAAAATCTAAATATTATGTTATCTGAACTACATTAATTACTGAAGTTGATTTGACAAAATAAAAAATGTGATAAATAAAAAAAGTATCAATAAATAAAATTAAGAATGAATGAATTTAGTTCATTTAAACCTTGCCCTTTCTTACAACTGACTGCAAGCTCGCATTTAAATTTGCCTCCATCCAATTAACAACTGAAATAATACATAGAAGCAAGACCCAGCCCTACATTTTTTTTCTTTTTGATAATCGTTTCACTCAGACGTACATCACAATATGGAAGAAGATATCTGCCGCTACTTCCGTTACGTCGCAACTTTAAAAAAGCTAAAAAGAGACAGCTAACCAAAAAAAAACATCTTTCCAGAATCTCATATACTATGCAGAAGAAAAAACAGGTTGGCTAAAAGTTTTTTGTTTCTTTGGTTAGTGTTATGTAAATGTTGTATAAATATTCGTAAGAGTCTTAAAAGTCACCATGAATCCAAAAATTCTTTTTTTTTAATGGAATAAAAAAAAATTCACAGTGACATCTTGTTCTCTTTACTGGAGCGAGGGCGAGACAACCTGTCACTCACATGAGATCGACCAATAGCAAACCACAAACCATCCAACAATCCAATCAATTCCCCATGGACAAAATCAAAATCATTTTTTCTTGTTCGAGAAGCTGTTTCACTCGGATATACGTCACAATGGGGACGAAAATACTTGCCATTAATCGCATCTAACAAGTTTGTGTTTATACAATATATGTGTGTGTGTGTGTGTGTGTATACATATGTACACACACACATATATATATATACATATGTACACACATATATTACATAGAGACAAACTTAGATGTGATTAATCGCGATTAATCGATTTGACAGCACCAGCTAAAACTTTTCGCAATGTTAAAAGAACATTTCTTCTAAGAAGACCTAAACCTTTAAATAATGTCCTCACATACTATAAAGCAAATCCAAAATGGAATATTTTATGTTTTGAAATGTTTTTAGAACATTTAGAAATATGTGGGTCACTGTCACTACAGTGCAAACAGTGCTGGTATTCACCTTACTCTGCCCATATTGGCTGTACTGGTAAGATGCCACATGGTCCACGCTGTACCCGGGTGAACTGTAGCTGGAGGGGCAGTAGGACTGGGAGCTAGGCAGGGTTGGCATGCTGGCCAGGCCTGGCAGACCCTCCAGTCTCTGAGAGGAGTGGCAGCTGGCAGCCATGCCCGTGCTGGGCTCCAAACCGCCAGTCAACGGAGAGAGGGCAAAATCGCTCTGCGGCTGGTGGGGAACTCCACCCGGATTCAACAGCCCCATCACCTGAGAAAAAAAGAAGAAGAGAACACTATGTTGAGTGCCTTTTTTAACAAGCAAATTGCTGAAAAGATGGCTGGTTTATGCTTGTTAGCTAATACATGACCAAATTTTGACCAAGTGAGTTTAGAAAACCACATTTAATCATCTATATGCTTACAAACCAGTTTTATGAAGACAAACCATGCTGTTTTAGTCATTTTTTGTTAATACTACCAGCACTACTATTACTATTGTTCTTATTAAACTTAAAGGGGTAGTTCACCAAAAAACGAAAATTCTGTCATCATTTACCCTCAAGTTGTTCCAAACCTGTATGAGATTCTTTCTTCTGTTGAACACAAAAGAAGATATTTTGAAGAATGTCGGTAAATACTATGGCAGTCAATGGCTAGTCAATGGCAACACCCTGGCAACCACTCACAGCACAGTCCATTAGTTTTCAGAACTTCTCAAATTTATTTCAGAATCATTTTTAACACCTTTTTTCCATTTTTAAGACACCTGGAATAACTTAAGTTTCCAGATCTATGAGAATTATGCATCTTCACCAAATAAAACAATAAAAATTTGCTTTTAATTTGAGTTCTGTGATGTGGAATGAATTCAGCATACCAAACTAAACATGATGAAAACACTAAAGTTTTTAATCCAGTGCGTTAAGAAAAAAAACCCTCCTTAAGTGTAACACGCATCTTAAAAATGATTCGTTGACAGCGAGTGAAAATCTCTCCAGCTCTCACACAGCGTCTCTGGCCGCCCGTATCTAATTCACAAAGTGACAGACAGATGGAAGCGGGACGTGAGTGTGCCATCAGTGTCTGCGAGCTTTCGTACTCTCCTTGATGGGCCAAGTACATATCAGTTCCCTCCTTCTGCTAATCATTAATCAAAACCAGTCCGGCCCAAAAAAAAAAAAAAAAAAAAAAAAAAAAAAAAAATCTCCTGCAACCCGACTGAACAACCGGCCTACTGACTCCGTCCAGAGTCCATGAAAGTCAAATTATTCCCCATCCTGCTGGACACATGGTTCCTTTTAAACAGTTACCCGGTGCAACCAAAGAGGGGGCGGAGTCAGACAAGAGGGGCTGTATTTCTTTGCCCGGTTAACATGTTCCTGAAAAAGTGCAGAGTTGTGTATTTGGGTAAAGAGCATAACCAGATGAAAAAATAAAAAGTGTAAGACAACTAAAAACTTTTTTCTATCAAGATTTAATGTTTAAAATCCAAAAGAACAAGAAAAGCACAAGGAATACTTGTGCTACATGCTACATACATAGAGGAATAACAGTTGCAGAGAAAGTATTGCACATTAAATATGTGGGTGGGTTTGCTTAGATATACTTTAGGGACAAATTTGTCCTCAGACGTGAGCTAAATCTTACAAAAACCTCCCTTTGGGGACATCTGGAAATTGAAAAAACAATTCATAAATCATGTTTTATTTATTTAATCCTGAAAATCTTGGTTACACTGATGCACTTATCAAGGTTATTTTAGTCAACTGAAAATTACTGAAATTAAAACCATAAAAAGCATTTTGAAATGAAATAAATGTTAACAAATAAAATAAAGTAAATTAGTTTAAATCAGCTAGTTGCCAAGGCAATATTTCTCATTTTTATTTAGCTTAACTTGATGTAATAAATAACTAAAACTAAAATAAAAAAATATATATTTAAAATGTATAAAATAAAAATTATTTTAAAAATTATTTAAATAATCATTATTTAAAATTATTATAAAAATATATATAATAAAATTAATAAAAACCATTAGACATTGTATTAAAAAAATATATTAAAAATGACGAAAATTACTAAAACTTTATCTAAAATTAAAATGAGAAGACAAAATAAAATTAAAAATATTAATATCTATTATAAAAGTATCTAAATTAGATTATATATAAACAATCATTATAAATAAATAAATATAATTATTATTAACATGATTTTAGCAAGAAATAATGCTTAACCTTTTCAGAGTAAATTTATATTCAGTTTTACAATTTTTCTATGGTAATGAATGCCTAAAATGACTATAAATAAAATAATAAACAGTTTCTAACAGAATAGTTAATGTAAGTGCTTTTATACAATTTTAAGCTTCACTTTTTTCTTTTAAATCCTTCAAAAATTGGCCCCATTAACTTCAATGGTAAGTACCACAGTGTAACCTAGTTTTTGTTTGATATATATATATATATATATAAATATAAAAACTTATATATAACTTTTTTGAACCCGGTATATTAATTCAAATAGGCGTCTATGGTATTTCCTCATTTCGCTAGGAAACCATGTGCGTTTGTGCGGTTAACACTTTTACAAGCTGTGTGAAGAAGGGTCATGAAATTCCTTTTGGGGTTCATCTTCAACAGCTGTTCAGGAGAGAAATGAACTGAAAGCTCTAAGCGCTCACAGATTTTCAGGTGCTTTCCCCACCTTGCAGATAACTCAAGGATCACACGAGCTGACAGCGTATATCATGTACAGCAGAGCATGTGTGAGTCACACGGTGATGTGTGATGCTTAACAAATGAAAAGCACATGGAGGTTAAACTCTCTCATTCACCTCCCCATGGGGGGCCCGGGCCTCGGCTACATGTGAGGTGAGAGCGAAAATGTTCCTTCCATGTCGAGACCACAGACAGGAGTTGTTGACAAAAAGCTTCCTCATAAAACATTTTCCCAGCAAGTGTGATGCATGTACGCAGCTGTCCGGAGGAACTTGGGGGATAAAGAACCCTACAATCGGCAGAGCTCAAAGAGCAAAAACACATTTCCGAACCGATATAAAATGTCATTTTGATGGAATATTGTAGATTAAAATACAAGTTAAGTGATTTTTGATTTCTTTGTTGCTGTTGTTGTTTTTACAAACTGATGCATGAGTTGAAATTATTTCTTATATTTAAAGGGATAGATTCTGTCATTAATTACTCACAAACCAGTAAGACTTTCGTTAATCTCCGAAACACAAAAGAAGATATTTTTAATCAAATCTGAGAGCTCTCTGTCCCTCCATAGACAGCTATGGAACTACCACTTTGACGCTTCAAGAAGTTCATAAAGAGATCGTAAAACTAATCCATATGATTTGAGCCATTTAGTCCATTTTCTGAAGAGACTCGATCGATTTATATGAACAGATTGAATTTAGGCTTTTATTCACATATAAACACTGATCCACAAACATAAACAGAAGCTCAACCCAACCTGCTTGACACGCGAGAACAAATCTCTTGTGGAAGCTAAAAAAATCTGCGTAACACATGAGAAAGAACCTCATTGGTTCACGCACACATCAAGCAAACATGTTTGAGCTTCCGTTTACCACAACTGATGTGTGAGTTTTTATGTGAATAAAAACCTAAATTCAATCTGTTCATTATATAAGGCAATCGAGTCTCTTCAGAACAATTGGACTAAATGTTCAATTCGTATGGATTAGTTTTACGATTTCTTTATTAACTTTTTGAAGCATCAAAGTGGTAGTTGTGTAGCTGTCAATGGACAGACAGAAAGCTTTCAGATTTCATAAAAAAGATCTTCATTTGTGTTTCGGTGATGAACGAAAGTCTTATGGTTTTGGAGGGTGAGTAATTAATGACAGAATTTTCTTTTTTGCTTTAAGTGAAGTGTTACCACAATGTTTTACTTTTAACTAAAAATTACATTTGAAACAATTGGACAGGAAATTATGATATAAAAAAGAGTGAATTGGATCAGAGACAGATTTGAGCTGATGTATAGGTCAATTATTGTTCATGTACAAGTATTGTTTTACAACAACAACAAAAATGACCAATGTAATACCATGTTTTTTTTTACATGTACCACTGCAATCATTCAGTACCATTGTATTTATCAAAGTATCTCCATCTAATACCAATGCTGCACCATCAATTATTATTATTATTATTTTTTTTTTTGTAATCACAGTTTCAATTGCTAATAAATTACAAACCAATCTGCAGGGACAACCCTCCTCAACACACTCTGAATCCCAAGCTTATTTCAGCATACATTAAACCACAGATAAATACATAATTCAAACAATTAGCCAACAAAGTGGCTCATTTGCATAAATTACACAGCGCATTATGGAGGGTAAATTCTCCCATTCCAATCAATTAAGAGTCTGGAGGATCTCATAATTAGAATCCCAGACGCCGAGAGTTCCAACATCGTCATGACGACGAGAATCCCTGCCCTTCAACAACAACACAACAGCACTGGCCGACCCTGTGCCAGGTTACACACACACACACACACACACTAATGGCAATAACAGACTGAGTGTGAGTGTGAGAGTTACCTGACCTCTAAGTCATTCCTGACGGAGGAATGCTGCCTTAATGACTAAGGAATTGGTTCTGATTACAAACCCTGCTGCTGGGGGCACTGCAATTAGACACACTTCAATTAATACGTCATGTTAAATAACTTTGTGCAGTTCAATTACTATACACGAGGCGATAGTCCAAATCCACGGAGAGGAGTCTTTATTTCCTAAGGTTTATGCTTTTTAAACTTTAGCATAATTAGAAAAATAAAGACGGTTTGGTAACAATTTAAAATAAGGTCCCATTCCTTAATGTTAGTAAACTAACATTAACCAACAATGGGGAATACATTTGTTACAGTATTTATTTATTATATAAAAATACAACTGTTCATTGTTAGTTTAGGTCCATTAAATAATATTATGAGATACAGATACACTTTAGTTTTTAATAATGTAATAGTAAAGATCAGTGTTGGGGGTAACGCATTACAAGTAACTTGAGTTACGTAATCAGATTACTTTTTTCAAGTAACTAGTAAAGTAATGCAATACTTTTAAATTTACAACAAAATATCTGAGTTATTTTTTTCAAATTAGTAATGCAAGTTACTTTGACATGTTTTGTGCACTGTGTAAACATGAAGGTTATTCCAACCCGATCTCACAGCAATTCATACGTATTTTTTACGAGGTGGCTAATTCATACGAATTCATATGTTTTTTTTGCTAAATCGTATGTATTTTACAAGTTGCCAAATTTGTATGAATTCATACAAATGATCTACCCCTAACCAGTGTTGCCAATTGCTTTCAGTTGAAAGTAGCTAAAACTGATCGCTAAATATCGCTAGATGATGTCATACTGGCGAGTACACTGATCTATATTAATATAAATATAGATCAGTGACCGAGTCATGGAATCTAGATATGGTTTGTCCAAGAAATTGCTAGATTTGTCACTACAGTAGGCTTTTGAGAAAATCTCAAAAGGGGCGGGGAAGTCACTACATCTAGCGACAGAATTGCTAAATTGTCAGCACTGTGTGTTAAATGACCTTTACATTTGCCTAAAATAGAACTTTTTTGTTGTTATAAAAACAAACAAACAAACAGCCAATCCCAGATAAAAAAAGTAGCACAAAAGTAACAGGACACATTATTTTACATAAAAAGTAACCAAGTAATGCAATTAGTTACTTTTTTTTAGGAAGTAACGCAATATTGTAATGCATAACTTTTAAAAGTATCTTTCCCCAACACTGGTAAAGATTAAAATTAACAGGAACTTATGTTTTAGAAGTATTACTCACTGTTGGTTCATGTTAACAAAAACAGACCCTTATTGTTTGGAACCTTATTAAGTGTTACCAAACTTTTCATATGAAATGTTAACTGTCATTATTTTCTCATCCCCATGTCATTCCAAAACTATATGCTGTTATGTTTTCCATGAAACAAAATTAGGTAGTTTTTAAAGAATTGCATTACAGCTTTTTCCATGCAATAACAGTTCATTGTGAACAAGGGCTGTCAAGACTCAAAAAGGGAAAAAAAAGTAGCATAAAAGTGGTCTTCTGGAGACATGCATATGTAGTATGAGGAACAGACCCAAATTTAAGTTGTACGGACTCTTATGATTTATGGTGCTTTTTTGTGTTTTATTTTTTGGAGACAGACAACCATGGAAACAGTGAGCTGTTGTTTTATCACAAGAGCTTTAGCAATTCCTCAAAATGTTTTCTGGAAGAAAGAATGTCATTCAAGCTTCAATCAACATGAGGGTGAGTAATTAATGACAGAATTTTTATTTTTGGGTGAACTATCCCTTTAACAAAAACGTTATTGTACCATATCATATCTGATCAATGGCGATGTGTTTAGACTGCAGTGTTGCTTGTTTTCCATAAATCTTACTGCCATTTTCAGGCTTTTGTCTCTTTTATGTGTGTGTGTGTGTGTGTGTGTGTGTGTGTGTGTGTGTGTGTGTGTGTGTGTGTGTGTGTGTGTGTGTGTGTGTGTGTGTGTGTGTGTGTGTGTGTGTGTATGTGTGTGATGAGGAAGAACCTCATTCTCAACACCATCTTCTGTTTCATAGCCTCAGGCCGCTCTCTATCTCAATCACTCTAATTTTTCCTCTGCATCCATTTCTTTCTCTCTCTGTCCATCTCTTTCATTCCATTTATCTGTATCACGCAGCACTCAGAGGGGTTTGAGTTTGAGGACAGTACCCAGAATGCCACTCCTGTGTAACTACCGGATGCTTTGAGGCAGTTAGGAGCTCATTTTCTGGTTGTTAGCACATTCTGTGCAGCAGGCGAGCCGACAGATAACAGCTGATGAGTGTGTAATCACAAATAATTGTCTTTCACTTCTCATTTCCATCATCATCACCATCCTTACGGTCATGTCCTACCCCTCCTCACACCTTCATTCTCACATTCACTCACATTGCCAATCCGCTGGACGGTGTAAAAACAGAGGCCTTCAGAATGCAACACCACAATAAACAATGATTTGAGCTTGTATTGACTATTCAAAAGTATGGGGTCAGTAAGATTTAAAAAAAAATTAATTAATTAATAATTTTATTCCACATGGATGCATAATGTTTGTTGAACACCAAATCAGCATATTAGAATGATTTCTGAAGGATCATGTGACTGACGACTGGAGTAATGATGCTGAAAATTCAGCTTTGCATCACAAGAATAAATTACATTTTAAAACATATTAAAATAGAAAATAATTATTTTAAATTGTAATAATATTTCACAATATTGCTGTTTTTACTGTATTTTTAAGTAAATAAATGCAGTCTTGTTGAGTGTAAGAGACTTCTTACAAAAACAAGAAAAAAATTGTTGATCCCACACTGTATATGCACTAACCTTGATAATGAATACAGTCCTGCGGTCAACCTTTTCTAGTAAGACTCACTGAATTAAACAGCCATATTTTGTGAGTGTACCTTTAAGATTTCCTTGAATGACCCTGTATGATTGCCTAACCTCTCAGCATGAGAATTGAGTAACAGCGTCTCAACCATAACACAGATAACACCTCTGGCAACTGGTCAATATATACAGCCATATGTACAAAAAACATATATGTCACATGAGATGATACTGACCTGTGATGGGAGGCTGTTGCTGATGGTGGGGTTCACTGGGTTTGCATGGCCTGGCGCGGCCACATAGCCATCCGAGTAACCAGAGAAGCCGTGACGTCCAGAGGAGAGGCAGTAGGCCGAACTCCCCTCCTGGGCCCCCGGTCCGCTGCCAAGCCCAGTCTGGTGCACTGAGGTGGGGGGAAGAGGCTGAGGCCTGTGCACAGTGCTGGGCTGATCCGACACTGATGGGAGGGAAAGAGAAAGAGAAAGAGAAAGAGAAAGAGAAAGAGAAAGAGAAAGAGAAAGAGAAGATACAGATGAAAAATCAAGAGGAATATCTTTGTTAAAGTTACATACCAATTTTTTATTAGTTGATTTTTTTTAAGTTGATCTTTATAAAAACTAGGCCTTTTTTGATGATAATTGTTCTACATAAAGACGTTTTCAAAATCATTTCACTTTCTACAGGTGCTAGTTGGTGATTTTATTGCCATTCAAATAGATTTTATTTTTCCCTGTAATAATATAAATCCCAACCAAATTCATATCTTTGAGCTTCCAAGGAATAAATGAACCAAATATTGTTTCAGAAACTGTTTTGAAAGTGCCATAGGGCTACTATTTGACACTTTGCATGACTGTTTTAAATACAGTTCAATAGTTGCATCCTTGCTGATTAAAAGTATTAATTTCTATTTATAAAAAAATATACTGACCCCAAACTTTTAAATGGTAGTGTATTATATGCTTTACAGTTCTCACCTTGTGAGATAGATGAGGGAGGGTAAGGGCTGTCCGCCAGCTGATAGGGCTGAAGACTTGACATCGCGGAGGGTGGGAAACCACCAGGTATCAGGTGATTAAACGCCATTAGCTGATTGGCTCCTGCCTGCTTCCTCCAGCGAGCTCTTCGATTACTGAACCAAACCTGCAAAACAACATACAATATACTTTTATTGAACATTAATACACTCGTAAGACTGTTTTTATACACAAACTGGTGCCAAGTTTATGACACATTTCAGCATGGACTTCCTACAACACCCCCCTTTATTCAGGAATACGATATTCGACCATGTTATTCCTATAAGAATGTGTTTGTGTGTTTGTTGTATCTGAGTTTACACAGGCACTCTTTGTGTGTTCAGTAGCTCGAAGCGTGTTTGGTCTGATTGTGATCGAAACATCTGTGCTCATTAAAAAGCGATGACATCATGTCACGGGTTCTAGTTTAATTGGGTTAGAAGGACTTAATAATAGAGTTTATTAAAAGATTGTGTTTTGGGGGTTTTCTGTGACAGAATACTAGGGTAAAAACAAGAGGTCAGACGCACAAAGAAGCCTGTGTTTATGCGAGTGTGTCATGTGACTTCGGGGCAGGGGTGCAGGGCTAAATGCTGGTAAATTTAGTCTCCAAGTGTAAACCACATTAACGTTTTTTTTTTTTTTTTAGCGGCAATGCAACTTACGAGAAAGTGTGTGTAGAGTGATTACAGGCAAAAAAAATTGACGGTCACATCAATAACAAAATTTCTACAGGAAGTAAAAGAGTTGTATATTAAAAGTTTGTGGATAAATATACCTGTACTCGTGCCTCTGTGAGTTTAGCTCTCTGAGCGAGCTCTTCTCTGGTGTATATATCAGGGTAATGGGTGCGTTCAAAAGCTCTCTCCAGCTCCTCCAGCTGCTCGGCCGTAAACGTGGTCCGACTGCGCCGCTGCTTCCTCTTTAGGGGCAAACCTGGTTCTGAGTCCACATCTGAGCCCTCATCCGAGTGGCTTGCTACAAAGTAAACATTAAAATTAGATCCTTATTAAATAAAGATTAAAGCCAACACTCTGTTATCAGCTGTGAGAGATTTTCAATTGTTAAGCCGAGCACAAAATTTTAAATTAGAAGTTCATGACTTGAATTTGGATCTGTTCCTGGCACAAAGCTATTGCATGGCTTCAAAAGAGTTGGAATATAGAGCAAAAGACTCTTTTATGATACATTTATTGTGCTTTTCACAGCCCCAGTCCTCAATGAGTTTCATGATATAGAAAAGAGTGACTAAAATATTTGTACTTCGCAGACTAAAGAAAGTCACAAGTTAAAGCAAAATAAAACAAAACAAAACAAAAAATAAAATATAAAATAATTATAATATATAATATATACATTTATATAATAATATATACATTTTTCCTGCTAGAAATAGTTTTTGAGCAGCAATGCTTTGGAAATTATGTCATAAGCAAAATAAAATAAATATTTTTTTTCCACACTAGAAAGAGTTTTTTTAGCAACAATGCTTTGAAAATTATGTTGTAGTGCATGTCTCATTTTTTCTTTTATCAAATCAACTTAGATAATTAATGTGGTTCAGATAACATGATATTCTGAGTTTATGTTGATTAAACCAAATTGTCTTCATTATATCAACTCAAATTTTTGTTTTCAATGAATTTTAAGGCAACCAGGTAACTTACTTTTTTCATTTAAATCAACAATTCTTTTTTTACAGTGTATAAATCACCTGCAAAAAAATTTCAGAAATGTAATATTTAAAAACTTTAAAAGCATTTATCGCTGCAATCTTTTTATATTCAGCTAGATAAATTGACCGCAATATTGTTGTTAGTTATTTTGTGCTTAAAATTGAAGGCCAGTATCTCCAACATTTACTCTCACCCATGCACACGTCACAAATCACTCGCTCATATGCAGGTATTATTTGGGGTGAAGTTGGACCGGGTGATAGGTTCTTTCGTAGCCAATTCAGCAGAAGAGAATGTTAGTGTGAGTGGACTAAAGCTCAGGGAATCTGTACCCAGAGGAGGGGGGCCCTATCAAATGATTAGGCTCCTCAAACTACCGTGACAGCCAGCCATTGTCCAGTAATACGCCTCGAAAGCCCCCGTCCAGAACTCGCCAACGCCACATCTGCTTCGTCTGACACTAGCCATCTCCTTTCTCTTGTTCGCTCTCTCTTCGATTTTCACCCCCATATGGTTGAAAACACAAAGCGTAAAAAGACGCCCAGACTTCGCCAAGCGAAACCGCATCCGCAGAGCCCAAAATTACATCTGCAATTAAAAACGTCTATTAAACTTACTTTTCATTAAGTTTCAGTTTATGAAGTATAATAATCAAAAAAGTAAGGTATATGCAAAAAGTTGGATCCGCAATGTGCCAATCGCATGCTTTTTCCTTTAAGAAACTATGTGAACTAATCTAATACGATTTTACAGTTGAGATGTAAAAGCTTGTTTACATTTTAGTTGGAAAAAGTAATGCAGATGCTATAAATAAACCAGGTAATGGTTCTATTTCACAAACAAAAACTCATCTGGGCTTCCCAACAAATATGCAGGTGTATTTCTCCTGCAGAGAAAGAGTGAAAAATAAAGAGAGAATTCGAGGTTTAATTGAAAGTGAAGAGTCACGCAAAGCAAACCCTTCTGTCTCCACCCTGGAGCCACACAGGAAATGCTGCTGCCCACTGCCAGCGTGAATCTCTCTGGCATCTCGCAGGAATTGGAATGGAAAGAGAGACAGGGATGCCTGTCCTTTACCACTTTTCCATTTTCTAACACTAGAGAAAAATCTCTCTTTTTTTTCATGCCACTTACCCCAAAGGTCTAAACTATTTTCAGTAGACAGCAGTGAACAGTGAACAGAGGAAATGGTATCCATCATGTCCTTCATACAGAAAGCCCTCAGAGAACTGACTCGCAAATTAGAAAAGCACATAAAAACATGTTATCCTCCCAAAACTAACATCCAGAAATCAAACCATCAAATCAAATTTGCAGGGGAATGAGAGAAAAAGGGCAAGACAGCTTCCAAATCACTTTATGATCTGGGTACAAGCAAAACATCTCAGTTTTCGGTTTCTTTTTCTTGGTCTTCCCATTATTTACTTGGGGTTTCTATTATTGCTGCTGCAAAAACAAACAAAAAGTAAAATAAATAAAAAAATAAAATAAAATCAGTCTTCACTTAATTCCCTTGAGATTCTATCATTGCCACTGCAAAAATAAAATAAAAATGTAAAGTAAAATAAAATAAAAAGTAAATAAAATGAAATAAGTAAATAAGTCAGTCTTCCCATAATTCCATTGAGTTTTTAATAGGACTGCCGCAAAAAGTCAAATGCTAAATAAAGTAAAAATAAAAAATTGAAAACGCAAAATAATTAAGTAATTCTGTCTTGACATAATTCCCTTGAGTTTCTATCATTACTGCTGCAAAAAAGTCAAACGCTACAGACTGTAATCTGTAAATTACACTGTTGCATTTGGCTCTTTCTCTCTCGAGCGCTCTCCCTCTCTCTCTCTCTCACTCTCACTCCATCTCTTTTGAGGAGTTATTTGGCAGTCTTTTGTTGGCCTGTTTAGTGAGAATGGTGACTGAGCTCTTTGGAGTCTGATTTCCACGCTCCATCTGTAGGTTCCATGAGCTCGGTCCAGGCAGCATTGAGGCCCCTGTCACCTGCCTGGCAGGGGGCGGGGGGGAGGTGGGCACAATGAGGGCTGGACGCAGGGCAATGGGGGCTCCGCAGGGGAACAGCGGGGGGCCGCCCCCGAACCCTTCCTCCTCCGTGGCCAGGGGGTTACAGAGGTGGAGGTTGTTGGGGGGGGGTGACGGGGAATAAGAGCGATATGGAGAGAGTTAGGGGGAAAAAAAGAAGAAGAAGAGGGGGCTGATCGCTCAATGGCACCTGGGGGACTAGTTTAGCGACTAGAGAGGGGTGTGTGGGAATAGCGATTCTAGTTTAAGATGATTGTCAGTCCCGGTCTCGTCCATCATGTCCATTTACAGCATTGACGTACGCTAAACAGGCACTTCTCTCAATTCATCATTCCATGATTTTCCATGGATTTTTAACTTCACTGACAAGGCATTTTAACAAACAGCCATAGATCGGATTAGAGAATCATTCAACATCATGAACCAGATCTCAGATCAATTCAGACAGAAATTGCTCCCATAATTTCCCTTAAAAAGAAACTTTTAGCAATAATAAAATATCAACTCTTTTTAAAAAGAATTGCATAGAATTTTCCCAGAATAACCAAAAGCTTCCCATAGGGAGAGCAGTATGTGTCGAAAAATAATTTTAGGGGTCGTTTACACAACACCGTTTTCAAATAAAAACACATTTTTATACATTTTGGCCATTTTATGCATTTTGGCCATAGGGGCCTGAAAACTTTTTTAAAACGGAATTCGAAGTGCAAGTTTTTGAAAACGGTAGCGTTATTGTCTCCACATACAAACAACACCGCAAATTTGTGAAGACAGTGACGTTATGTGCATGTGTATTACGAGTACATAGTGTTTCTTTACAAAGTGACGTTGCCAACTACTGGCCTGGCAGAATAATGCAGCGTTTTTACCATTTTCAAGGATCATTTTGACAACATTGTCTTCTGTACACGAAAAACACAAAGGAAAAACTTTTCTCGTTGATAACATTGTTGTCGTGTTACAGTACCATTCGTCTGGAATTGTATGAAAACACTTGTTAAGCCACTGAAAACGCTACTAAAAAAGTTTTGAATTCTAAATGAATCAGGGGTCTTATGATTTGAAAACATCTTATACTGCTAAATAACAACACTGATTCAGTCACTGTCCATCAGAATTTCAGCAGGACAGGAAACTCATACTGTGTCCACTTCCCACAGCTTACCTGTCCCAATACACCACCGACAGCTCATCCCATCTATCTTCTCTTCCTCAGGCTCATCTACTCTGCATCTCTTTGACTTCTGACAGAGGCTTTGTCTTTCATTGGCTAAATTTTCAGTTAAAACAGACAACTGAAAGTCTAGCTACAATGAGTGATATTATGTACCAAGAAAAAACAAGAAAAAGACAGAGGAAGCAAGACAGGTAACTCACGGACCACTTCACTGGCATTATGCTATAAAAGTAAAGACATTATTCAGCCAAATTAAATTATTAAACAACAAACATAAGCACTAGGATTTGCTTTGACAAACTAAATAATGCATCATAAAATCTGACAATTTTGTCATGATTTGGTTTGAATTCTTCTAGTATGATTCATAATTATTTTTAAAAATAAAGTGTAACTGGAGGGACAATATACACCTAGAAGTTGACAGGATCTGCACTGTAAACCCTAACCCTCAAAATAATTAATTGGTTTAATTAAAAATTAAAAGGGCAAACTCAAATTAAACAAATTAGTACAATCAAATTATGAGTATTTAAAACTTTTTCTTTTGAGTTCACGAAACTGACACATTTTAAGTAATCTGAACTGTTTCATTGTTTTGAGTTTTACGAACTTGTTTCTTTTAATTTAGACAAACATAAATTCACCTGAAACTGCACTGGGATTTCCATTTCCCAACATGCTTTGCCATGACACTGGAAAGGGAGAATAAATGCTAGTGTTATATAATGATTTTTTTGTGCAAGATTAATGTTAAGTAGGGAATTTAGTAGTTCGTAGTAGTTTTAATGCTTTGCTATCCCAATTTAGAAGAGTTTCTGTTATGTGGGGTTTTTTTTTACCATCGTGGTGACGAGTGAAGCATGGGCTTAGTTTGAGAACAGGTATTTCATAAATGTTCTACATTGCCGTACTCTTTCAGCAATTGCTATGCTAATGTTATCAAAGCAAAGTTAGAATTTGCTGAATTAGCTAGTTATAGCTAGATAAATTTCAACTACTAAAAATACAATTTAAGATGTTGGCGCTGATATCCCTGTGGGCAGCGTGCAGTTGCACTTCGGGCGACCCGAGTTTGAGTCCCGGAATGCGGACCTTTCCAAGTTCACCCTGATGTAACCGATTACCTCAAATTTGAGTTTATTCGGGTTTTATAGTGTGGATATATTACATTGGGATTTATTGTATTAACTAAAATAATTGATTTTTGTTCCTAATTAAAATCAAAATAAAATTCTTTAATAAATGTATAACTTTCATTGTCAGATCTTTACACCTCTAGGCAGAAACTTTAATGTCTTAAATTATAAACACATAGTAAAATGACCTGCTTTAACTTCACAGTATATATAATAGTCAAACTTCATTCATTCTGTAATCATGGCTTAAATATCCCATTAGCTGGAGGACATGTTGTAGTTTTTGAGCTTCTAAACACAGGAAGAGTCACCAGTAGGTCTATTGTTATTTAGTAAGCGTTAATTCATGATAGCAGAGCATGGTGCCTCTCGCTCACACATTAGATTTATATTCCTCTCACACACAGGACAAACCCCACAAACCTGCAGCTTGCCAGCTACACACAGCATTTATCAGTGCGCTCGAGAAAAGAGAGAGAGAGAGAGAGATGACTGCTCTACTGAATGAACTCCGTAGCATTTGGATGGACGTTAAAGTGGATGTGGTGAATTCCAGGCATAATCACAGAGAAATAAGAGAAGGCTGAAAAACAGAAGCCAAAATGACGCAAAGCAAATGCAGCTTTGTGCGAAACTCGAAGAGAGTTTGTTGACTTTAAAATGATGGACTTGGAAACCCAGAGGAAAACAATTGCTCAAAGGTTGCTAATTTCATAGCTCAACAGACTTGAGTTCTCAGTTTCATTTAAAGGGATACTCCACCTAAAAATGAAAATTCCGTCACCCTCAAACTTACTTTCTTCTGTGGAACACAAGAGAGATATTTTGAAGAATCTTGGGAATCAAACAACATTGGAGCTCATTGACTTCCACTGCATGGACCCCCCAAAAAAAACTTCAAATATCTTCTTTTCTGTTCCACAGAAGAAAGAAAGTCAGGTTTAAAACAACCTGAGGATGAGTAAATGATGACAATTTCTATTTTTGGGTGAACTATCGCTTTAAGGATCAACTTTTGTCTCAGATGCTTCTCCTGATGTTTCTAAAAACACAAAATGTGTTAATTATTGACATACACGAAAAACATGGAATGATAAAATGAATCAGATCAGAGTTCAATCTGAGCATAGACATTTTTGGGGTCTTAACATGTGCGATTACTGGAGTGTTTTTCATCAGAAGAAACAGACTCCATTTGCTGAAGAAATTGAGATTTAACAGAGATCTCCTTAGTGATTTTTCTACAGAAAAGTCAGGTTGGTAACTCTAATGCAACACACACTTTAACATGCAAACAAAGCCGCAAAAACAAAGAGAGATAAAGTGAAAGTAAACAGGGATGTTGGAGCGAAAGCACCAGAGTCCACAGACGACCATCTGGGCAGTTTATAGCTCCTAGTAGGGGAGAGTCTTCTCCTCCTCAGGGGCTGTTAAATGGTTGGGTAATTGAGCTCGTGACATGTGTTCCCCAAACAAAACAAAAGAGAGAAGAGACAAATGAAGCATTTATTTGCAGCGTGGAGGAGTGCTGGCCCTTTCAGCCCGCGCCCCAGCCAGCCACTGGTGAGTGAATTAAGGAGTATATAGAATCCCAGCAGATGTAGGGAGAAGAATGGTTAACGGAACGATCACGACTCCATCTGGGGTTGGCATTTTGTTAAGAGGGAGGAGCAGGGAGTCACTCAACTCGCTAAAGAGCCACGACCCCAGCAGCTGCCCCGAGAGAAACCGAGCGAGAGAGAAAGAGAGGTAGATGGAGAAAGAGAGACAAAGAGGAGAAGAGCACACTTGAAAGATCATTTTTAACCTTGCAGGTGGATAAAACATGACCGGACACACTTTTGGACAGTATCATTATCCTTGAAATACCTTCTGGATGACGAACTGATAACTGTGACTAGCCTACTCTTACCATGGTACTGAAAAATAGTATGGTATCAGGGGCAGATCTTGCCTGTAAATGGGTTAGATGCATGATCCAAAAGCCATGAAACCTGCATTAAAATGGCCTGGAATTGCTCATATCATATTTGTTTATTATCTATCATTACATAGTAAGTCAATATATCAATATACACTACTGTTCAAAAGTTAGGGGTTTGTAAGATTTTTTTTTTAATGTTGAATTGAGTTCTTATGCTCACCATGGCTGCATTTATTTGATCAAAAATACAGTGAAAACATAAATATTATTACCATTTAAAATAACTGCTTTCTATCTGAGTATATTTTAAAATGTAATTTATTTCTTGGATGCAAAGCTGAATTTTCAGCATTACATTACTCCAGTCAGTCACATGATCCTTCAGAAATCATTCTAATATGCTGACTTGCTGCTCAAGAAACATTATTATCAAGATTGAAAACAGTTGTGCTGCTTAATTTTTTTGTGAAAATTGTGATAAATTGTCTTGTTTTTTTCTTTTGGGATTCTTTGATGAATAGAAATGTAAAAAGAACAGCTTTTATTTGAAATAAAAATATTTCTAAATGTCTTTCTTTCTGTTCAATTTTATGCATCCTTGCTGAATAAAGGTCCTTATTAAAAGTCCATAAATATCCATCCTTGATTTTTATGAATGTAAAAAAAAAAAAAAAAAAAAAAAAAAAAAAAAATCAGGAAAAAGAGCCAGTGAGTTTTTAACCTGTTGTTCTGTGTCTTAAAAAGAAATACGTTAAGATCCATTTTTGGACACGGACACAAGGAACATAAAAGAGGGATGCTGAGGCATTATGGGTTCCCAGCATGCTTTGCTCATTATGATGTCAGAACAGGACAGAGGTGCCTGTTGCAGCATGGAATCGCTCCTAACAACGGGACAAAGCCAAAACGCAGCACCCACGCAGCGATCGCACCGCAGGAACACACACCACATGCTCCTAAATATACGACCGCTCATTACATTGACATCACATTATATTTATGCATGCATATTTATACACATATTGAGTAAGCCATTAATGGGACAGGTGGGTCACATGCTAAGCTGACAAATCCCATGATAACTGCAGATACAATCCACACATTGGACAAAACCTCTCATCATGCAAAACACATTATCTTTGATATTCACTTCTACCCCTGAAGAACTTATTACACCACATAAAATGCCCGTTAAAATTTTTTAAATAAACTGTAGAATTAATTGAATGGCTTATGCTTAAAATAATCATATTCTTTGTATATGCTTAATATATTGTTCAAAAATTATTTACAAAAATATTATTATAATATTAAAAAATAATTCAGTATGAATGCTTTGAAAATCTGATATATTGTGCCATTTTTCTTCTCTTGTTTTAGGGATATTTAAATATTTTTGTAACTAAAAAAAATACACAGATTAAAAAATGGATTGTTTACATTGTTTCTGAATTATCTATTCTAATGATGCTAAATAGCACATCCAAAACACAGTATAATGCAACCATTTAATGCAATTCATTTCTCCTTTGTGTTCTTTAGTTTCAAAGCGTTTATTGGCCATCATAGAGAGTCTGTTACCTGTCACACTGAACAAACACATTATCTTAACCCGCACTTCCAACAGAGAGGGAGTTTGCACAGCTACTGACCCAGGACTCCCCCTTGACCCTGCCCAGCCACATCTCACCCTCTCTGGGGTACGAATAAGGGACTGACAGTCCTATGCAATGCCCTGTGGCCCTGATTCAAATACACACAAACATTTGATTCAGCAGAAACTTGGTAACCACACTAAGTAGGAAAAAGTTCTTGTGTTTCTTAAAACAATAGCTAATATGCACCACATTCTTAAAAAAAAAGTTTTTTAAAGCCTAATGCCAAAAGGAACCTATTTTAAATATTAAATCTATTTAACTAGGTCTATGCCACATCAAGTTTTTTTAACCAACGAAATACCACTAAATGAACTTGGGATGGGATGGTTCACTCAAAAATTTCAATTATATCATTTACTCACCCCTTAAACCTGTATGAATTTGAATGAAAAAAAATAAAACTATGGACGTCAATGGGGTCCATAAACGGTTATCGACATCTATCAAAATATCTTCTTTTGTGTTCAGCAGAAGAAAGAAATTCATATAAGTTTGGATCAGTCTGAGGGCGAGTAAATAATGACAGAACCTAAAGCACTTTGAAGAAACATTAAAGAACCTTAATTTTCAAAATTCAAAGGCTATGATGCAACATAAATGGTGAATTACGAAACATGAAGTTCAAAAACCCACAAAACTAAGCATGTAATGCATAAGAAACACTTAGTAAAGCATATTTCAGACATAGTATTATAAGAATGACAGTGTTTCGTTGCAATTTTTACTCATTAAACCTGCTTTTTAAAATGATGTAAACAGGCGAAGACAACAGTTGGAACACGCTTGAAGTTTCAATTGAAACCAACAGAAAGTCTTCTGTAAATTCTCCAAAAGCAAATGAATTCTGTCTGAAACAAATCAGAAATTGCACGTTTGAGTTGGATATGATGATTTCTGCTCGTCTAAGTTACATGAAGTAGAGAAAGTGAGCTAACAATGGTGTACTGTACAAGCTGAAAGTCATAAGGCTGGAGCTCCAGCCACTAAAACCTCCAGAACAACGAGAGACAGAGTGAAAGTCTACAGCTCATTTAAGCTTTTAGTCATCTCAATATGTTTCTGCCATAATTTCTTACAGATTCCCTCTCTCTCTGTTTTTATCTCCCTCTCTCTCTCTCTCTCCCTCTCTCACCAGCATCATTTGGCAGTTAAGAAGTGAAGTCCTCAAGTTAAGTGATTGACAACGGCGTCTAGCTCTTCTCAATTAACTGCCTCATTGTGAGCCTTTATGGCAAGGCCCCTGAAACCCTCGACCTTTCCTTTCCCCTCCTTTTCATCGCTCCTTTGCCAGAGTTTCACTCACTCAAACACTTGCAAGAAAACAGAGCGCTCTATTCGGTGAGGAGCCCCTATTCTCAATGACCTTCTATTGCTCACTTTTTCTTTTGGACACTTCAAACCGTCTTTGAGAAGAGAGGAGTGGAAGAGGAGTCCATCAGTCGCTAGGGGCTGGTCCGGGTTTGACCCCGCACCCCCACTTCAAAGATGGCTCGCATTCATTAATTGTTCTTTGAATTAATATTTGAGGATCACAATGCTGGTGCCAGCATATAAAGCGGACCTAATGAAGCATACAGGCAGCATTCACTTGGAGATAAGCTCTGCGCGACCGCGTGCATGTGTGTTTTCTTCCTTTGCGTGCCACTTTGAAATCAAATGGAATGACATCATGTGGTCTAGGCGGTTTCTGAGAACGCCACGCAAACATGCATATGTGATAACAATGACTCTACACAATGTCTCTTGGTCAAAAGACGTTTAATATTTATTGCCACCTAAAAAGCTTGATTGATGTCCAGATAACTTCGTGCGATCTGTAACCTCGATAAACTTAGAGAGACAGAGTTAAAATGCTGAAGATTGTTAGGTTTCAAGGAACTGCTGAATAAAAGGCAGATGATTGCTCATCTCCATTCCCGCAGGGCCCCGGAATCATGACTGAGGAACATTCCAGCAGAGAGAGAAGAAGAACCCTTGTTTATTGATCGAAGAGGCAGATCTCAAAAGAATGTATAAAATTAGACCCCCACCAGCCAGATATGGCTATAGTTGCCCATCTGTGGTCCAATTTTGGAAAAATACATCTGGCTTTATAGCTCCGAGTACAATTGTGGTTGCGGAAAAAATAAATTGTCCCAAAAATATCTGTTTATTATTGTGTGACACAGCTGTGCATCTCTATGCATCTCCCCCTTTTTCTATTAAGTAAGTATCCAGTCAGCAAAGCAGGCAAAAGCCCTATTTTATTTACACAAACAAAGTCCTCCTTGCTTTCTCAGACAAAGGCAGCTGAATCTTTCATGTGTTGTCATTGCTTGATTCTCTCTGTCCTCCTGGCTATTGGCCTGCTGGGAGACAATGAGCCCAGGAGAAAAGCAGCAGATTGTTGGAATGCAGCTCAATGAAACTAATTATTACATGTTGACTGCGTTCACCATGGCACGTCTGAAAGCACTAAGCTCATTCAATTGGCCTCCACGGGACTCCCTTTCAAAAAAACTTGATCCCTTTGACTGTTTGTATTTCTGAGTTTTCTTTTTCGCCTGCCGTGAATGAGAATCTGTGAGAGAGGGGCCGTGGCTCTTTGATGACTTTAGTTACTTTTAATTAGCTAAATGAGGCTCGAGGATTGTCAGTTTTCCCAAAGTTAATGGTATAGGAAAAAGGAGGGGATGTGCTCAGGCAAACACAGCATTGTGGGACAAGTTTTATCGATTCACTTATGACGCCAGGCACTAGAACGATCCCTTGACGTTCTCGAAAACTTTCTTTGGAAAGTTTTAGCTTTTGTTTCATTAACTCATTATAAAATATTTTCAACCTAAACAAGAGAGAAGCCAAGATTGATCCAATAATTTTAGGGGGGGAAAGCCAACTGTAAACCCTAACGCTCAAAATAATTAATTGACTTGAGTAGGACAAACTTAAATTGAACAAATTATCTTTAATGAGTATTTAGCGCTTTCTTTTTCTGAAAACTGATATATTTCAAGTTTCATTGCTTTGAGTGTTATGAACTCATTTCTGTTCATTTAGATGAACTTAAGTTTAGCTGAAACTGGGAGTTTAAGGGAGTTTTTAAGGGAGTAAAAAAATTATTTAAAAATCACAAATTATTACAAGAAATAAAAGCCTCCTAATCAAACAACTTTCGAGAAACGTCTTTTGAGGTGTATGTCCAGTATTAGTAAGCAATGGTCTTCCACTCTGCCTTTTCCCAGACAAATAAATCTGAAGGGGTCTTTGCTTTGATCTCAAGCCTTTAAGGGGCCCAACAATAGGTTTTGAAGGAGCAGGGGCCCAGAGCCAACACACCCCTCTTACCCGACAACTATAGACTCAGCAAACACGTACTTAATCAATATTTGGCTAGAGAACACCCTCTTGATTCTGAAAACACCCTTTTGAGATTTTAACTGAGTACCGAATAGGAAAAAACAACAACTCCCACAAGCAGGGAGGAGAGAGTGAAATACAGCCGGCGCAGAATCAGCCCACTGCAAACAAACGGACGAGAGTGAATGGAGAGAGGAGAAGTTTACAGTGTGTCAATGGAGATCAGGACTCATTGAGTTTTATGATGTAGACACATCTACATGTGAATAAAAGCCAGAGGTGATTGATCCTTCTAGGAAAACAAAAACATTAACGGGGCTTTGAAAAGGCTGTTTTCCTTTCTCCTTTTCTCCTTGCGCTTCCTTTCTTTCATTCACTGTTTTGTTCTTTCTTTCTTTTCTTTTTTCAATGCAGATATAGACATCTAACTAACTTTGTTGCAAGTCCAGGTTTAAATGCATGCAAATACAACACAAAAAGCTTCTAATGCTTTAGCCCTAAAAAGCTTCATAGAAAATAGTTCAGATGTTTATTTGAGTCATTTGACTTATCACAATAATTTCTGGAAAGTAAATCACAAATAAATTCAGGCACCAACACCAACGCAATCATGCTGAAAACCATGTTGGTTAACAAAAAAAAACCTTAACAAATAAGCAACATTGCTCAATATGATTCAAAAACATAACATTCATAACACTTTGTTCTGGAGAAGTTCAGAATAAGTCTGGAATAAGTCAATTTAACAACAAAGCAGGACATGCTTGTTGTTTAAAATACACATTTCTATGTTTAAAAAGCAAGTAAGATGTAGCCTAGTTATATCAATGTCTGAGCAATGAAGTCAATCTATACATTATGGAGCTGAACTAATGACTAAAACATCTTGGAGTTTACTTCACTAGTTTTGTCTTAATGCAGCAAGGTTTTTACAGTGCATTTGCAATGTTGTGCGTTTCAAAAGTTCATATCAATCATCCATCTCCAAACAACAACAACATATCGACAGTCGTTTGTTAAACTAATTACCAACTGATCTGTATTCGTGATGGCGGTGCTGGAAAAGAGAGAAGGAAAAGGCCAGTGAGGAATGAATGCGCGCCCCGGGCGGAGAGGAAGGGGGCGGGTTTTTGTCCTGAGATGAAAGTGGGGAGGAATAAAGGGCTCGATTTAATCTACTAGAAAAGGTTTTCATTGCAATGACTGAGTATAATGTGCGCCAATTGTAGCGCGGCCCATGACGCGGGGTGATCCGGCTAGCGCGCACAGAGCTCCGAGTTTCTCTCTCCACTTGACATCTAGAACAAACTCCACTGCGCAAGAATTTCAGGCCTGTGGGGGTTAGAAAAACGCGCTGCCTGTATCAATTTCCAAGTTAATATATACAATTTCTTCTTCAACTGGGGAAATGGGTTTTGCCTCGAGGCTATAGCCTGTGAGAATGTTAAAGGTTTTCATGATATTTTGACACGTTGTTTTGACATTTGAGTGTCACTAATTAAATTTCCATTAAAAAATGCTGTTTTATTCACTAATTAGGCCTAACTATCGAATTATTATCTGTACGATTTTTTCAGCGATTTTCGCGGCGTATTCGTGTCTCGCGAGTCGCAACACTAATGTTAGCAATGCTAGCCGTGTTAACCATCAACTAGCCTATCTGTAAAGCATTTTAAACAAGATCAATTTTAAGCACAAAAACGTTTTTATGAAATACCGGTGATGTGTACATTTGTAACAAAGTAATCAGAGTATTCTGTCGATACCGTCAGATACAGATCGTAGAAAAGAGCGGCAAACTGTTGCTATGTGAACTCGACTCTAGTGAACCAGCGCGATAGTAATCTAGCTTTTATGGTTACTGAAACGTTTAAACAGCATATGCAAAAAGAATAGATCACTTTCAGACATCAACCTATATTTATTTTGGCATTCTTTGGGAGATTCCTTATAATAGGGGTTAGATCAAACTCCTATTAGCCTACTTATTAACTAAATTAGGCTATGTTAAAAAAAATAAAAAATAAAATCAAGTAGCCTAGGCTATTATGCGTTTTTACTTGAAACAATCGAACAAGGAATAAAGGCTAAATCCAAATATTTAAAAGTGAAACATTATTTGAATGGCCTCAATCTGATCAACAAGTGTTAATTTTATGCTTATACTATGCTATTAAAACATCCTAAAATTAAACATGTTGTTTTCGAATGTTGTTGACGTCGTTTTGGGGGTGAAAGGGAAAATTCCAAGACATGATCTAGCTAAAAATGGACACATTATTCAAGCCTCGAAGTCTATAAAACACTTCTGAGTCGGGACTACGGTCATTCGTGAATAATTCATCTCTCATTGCCCGTCCATAATGTCCTCTCTGCACCTTTTGTTGGACCGTTTTTTCTTCCTTTCTTTCCAAATTTTGAAAAGCTTGGAGTCTTTTGTCAGGACCAAGCTACTGCTAGGCCGAGCTTTGTCCTGGGGAAACTGAAGCGTGAGTCTCATGGACTCTTTCGCTTTTGTTTCCCAAGTTCATCCTCAAGTGTCCGATTGTGCACCGCAGGAGCGTCTTTTAGTGAACGCTATTCTTGGTCAAATGTTTGATTTACTGATACGGCCAGTTTCACTCAAGGAACGTCTCGTTTTAGGAGGTTAATCTCCGATGCTCCTCAATTCAGTTTCAATGAGTTTAAGGAAAGACAAAAAAAAAAAAAAAAAAAAAAGCTAAAAATATGCTGAAGTCAATGGCCATTTTCCCCATCTATCTATTAAGCATTTGGTGCCAAAATATTCAAATTGAAACACTAAAAGCGATATTCACTCGGGGGGGAGAAAATAAAAATAAAACTTAAGACATTCACGCACTTCCAAACCTACAGGCCAACGCTTTTTCAAAACTGTTAAAATACTGTCTTAACAGAACATATAGACTATTAGCATATAATAATAATAATAATAATAATAATAATAATAATAATAAAAATCCTAACGATTAGAATAGGGTTTCAGCACTTCGTGCTTGAACCCCTAATAACAGCAGCAATAAAAATATAGATGGTTCTATTATTATTATTATTGTTGTTGTTGTTGTTGTCGTTATTATTATTATTATTATTAAGAAGAACATACACATAAATGTTTTCTATCTGTAATAAAACTAAAGCCATTGTGCTCATCTCAGTTCCGCAGGAAAAAAAGAAGAAATCTCGTCAGAACTTACATCTGTCGCCGAGAATCCCGTCGATACTGTGTTTGGCTCTTCTTTCGTTTTCCTCGATCTCTCTTTTTTCCACTTCATCATCATCCTCATCTTCATCTCCGTTTCCACCAAATTTACAGCGCAGCATGCGGCTGATGGAACTCACTGCAGAGAAACATGAAAAGCTTCATGAAATGGCTTCACAGAATTGCACTTGTTGAACGTTTAAACGCTTGAAAATGTGCTGGTATACAATTTAAATCCTTAACACGAGGCATGTAAATATATCTTAATATATAAAGTTATAGATAGTGCTGTTTTAAATTCACAATCCATCTTTTTTATTTTATATCAAGCAACAGGTGTGGTAAGCAATATCTTAAAAACATGAACTAAACTGCACAGATTGACAGATAAAGTACAGTACCTGAGGGCACGTTATTTCGGTCGCAGATTCCATCTTTCAGTAGTTTATCCCGAATCTCCCAGCTGAACATCCCTGGATTCTCTCTCTTGTATTCTTCGATTTTCTTTTCCACATCGGGAGTTGCGCTCTGCTTTTATTACAATGGTAACACGATAATTTATTAAATTCTGGTTATTCTAATAGCCTATAATTTTCTAAAACATTTTTAAAATATCTAGCAACAATTAGAACAAGAATGTATGTGAATACAATAATCAGTGTGTATCTTAGTTTATAAAATATGTTATTATGAAGGGACGAAGGGAAAAATATATCGTGTTTTGTACAACAACAGTAAATTCGCATGCACTTCAAAAATACGCGTTTTACAGATTCATGCCATGGAAGAACTTTTTATTCTCCCATTCTTTAAGAAATCATCTATGTATTGGTGCTTCAAAAGTCCCAAAGACAAATGATCTGATCTGAAGATCATTTTTGGCTAATTAGAACCATAGATAAAATTGTTTATTTTTTTACCGAACCTATAAGAACCATTATATACCATAGCTTTTATTGTGTACACTCTTTAAAAAAAAAAATCAATGGGCACAACGGGGGGAAAAAAACAACATTTGTTAGTTCTGAGGACAAACAAAACTCTTTATTTGCAGTTAAATGTAAAACTTATGTAAACTGTCTAATAAAGTCAACACTTCAGCCCTAGCAAAACATGAAATGGCCTCTGTGATGTCCTACCTTGGGTTTACTGCCACCAATAGCACCGGGCCGAATGGATCCGGTCTCCTGGTACCTGCATAAAATTTTGGACACGCATCCGTGCGAGACTCGCAGCTGTCGGGAGATGACGCACGGTCGTATCCCGTGATGGGCCATCTCTACTATCTTGTGGCGGATGTGATTGGGCAGAGGGCGTCCGTTTATGAAGACTCCACCGAGCTGGTTCACGCGGCCCTGACCTAACGGCGTGGAGACTGCAGTAAGAGGAGGAAAAGTCAGTGACTGACGAGTTCCTTGTGCTAAAAGTGAAAATATAATTAGCATGACAGCGGTATGTTCTTTTGATGAACACTTAAATAACTACAACAGAACATTAATAAAACTACAATGGCCTAATGCTATAACAATTGACAATTATTTATAAATACTAATAAAAAAAAGTGTTGGCTTTTTGGCAAAAAAAAAAAAAAAAAAAAAAAAAAAAAGCCAAATTAATGGTAACAATTCGCAAATATGTTACTTGTTGCCAGAACACCGTGTATTTAAAAAGTAGGCTACATAAAAGCTGTCAAGTTTATATATAGCTAACATTTAATATAGGCTAAAACAAAGTTTTTATAGAACATGTTGGCTTAGTACAAATACATTTCTAAATGTATTTCACTGTGCAAAATGTTCATCAGTATGTTGTTTGTTTTCATTTTGAACGTGGATTAAAAACTATTATTTTGTAGGCGTGACACCAGAAAATAATTAAACTTTTCAATGTTATTTTAAATTTTTACAATGTAATTTCAGATTTTATAATGTCACTTTCTCCAATCAGAATACTGAAGTGCATAAAATCAAATCTGTCTTATGAGGAATCAACTTTGTGAAGGCATCTAAGCTCGGGCTGTGTAGTAACCACACAAGCTAACACCTTACCCTCCAAGGAGTAGCCTCCTCTCGGGTAGTTTTGGGGTGGCGTGGGGCGCATCATCCTGGAAATGCCCCCCGCTAATGCGGTCATATCTCCTCTGCAAGAAGAAAACGGGTGCACGGAGCACTTGATAGAAGAAGTGAAGATATCGATAGAAGAAGTGAAGATATCCAAAGAAGAAGCGCTAATCGTCAAGTGTCAGTGGACCGTTGAAATAACAAGTCTTTAGCTGAAAACAAAAAGTCAACTTCAAAAGTCAAAACGTCGCAGCCAATCCTCTGTAGTTAATCACGGATATCCAGGTTTTCAGTCGTGGTGTATCTCAAATCGGTTTGGAAGATAAAACTCTAAGAGCTTCAGTTCCGTTGTTGTTGACACACTTGTTGTTGTGGATTGAAACGGTGATCAGTGGCGAAACATTTTATCAGTTGTTGAGTTGTTGGCTCCTTCTACCCATCGAGGACTGTGATTGGTCAAGGAGGGAGGGTCCAAAGACCTGGGAAAGCCTTCTGATTGGTCCAGATCTCAAAACTTTCTTGTGCCATGACCTCCGGAGTTCAAGGGGATGCGTCACTGATAACACCCTCAGACATAAACTGTGATGCTGAAAGCAATCTGGAAGATAATACTGGCGTTTTCTTAACTGAAATAATTTCGTTTCAGTTTCTTTAAAGCAGTGGTTTGGAGCAGGGGTTCTCGACCGTTCACGGAAGCCCTCCTAACTTAGACAAATTGGATGTCTTCCTTATCATTATATATCGTTAATAGAGGCTCCAAGACCTGAAATGGAAGTGTCAGATAAGGGAGATATCCAAAATGTACTGGAACGAGTTGGGAAGTTTTCAGAAACAAAGTTGGGAAACACTGGGTTGCTTCATTTTGCGTTGTTCTGCCACAAACTTTATCTATTGGTATTGAATATGAATTTTCTGCAAACCCCAACTTTTAAGTAAAAACCCAAAAGCTGCACAGCACAGAGGTATTTATTGTATGCATGTGGACAGTAGAGAGTCTCTACAGAATGAAAGGAGCAGCTTGCGGGGGTCTCAGCAGGGTATGACGCCGAGAGTGCCGTAAAAGCTGTCTGTGGAGCCGAATACAATTGTGAAGAAGCGTTATTTATAACGCAGAGACATTCAATATAGCCATCCATCCCACTCATTCTCTTGCATTACTCCGCATTTCTCTCTCACACGCACTCACTCTCTCCATCTCACATTCAGATGCTCCTCCTCTGTTCCCCGCAGTCACTGAAGTTCCTTTTCTTTGCAGGAGCTCATTGAGAACCTCACGTCAGTCAAACGGCCCCGTTCATTCAGAGAGAACCCTGATCAATCAAACAGAAAAATCTTTCAACTGTTTAAACAGAAGAACACACTTTGAGTTAAAGTAATTAAAAATACTTAAGTTCTGTTGCTAAAAAAAACTGAAAGAGGAGAACCTAAATAAAACGACGAGAAAGTCCTATGAATCTCCGATTTCCTTCAGACTAATGTGACAAATACGCTGGCTGTCATGTCAGAGTTATCAACTCAGAGACGCCGACAGTTCAATCAGAGGGTAAAGTGCCCCTCTGGTCCTCTGGGATGTGGGCATTATCGCATTGCTTTGCTCAGATGAGCATGTTTCGCGGCGGCGACGGATAAGCGCATGTTATTGCCGTCCACGGTCCCAGGTGCTCCATAAACGGATTAGCGCAGCGGCGTGGAGAGCGGAGCCCGCGCGCCACAGGCCAGGCTGCCCTCAGAACAAGAGCCGCGCCACAGCCGCCCATCCTGACTTTAATTGACATCTGACCGTTTCTGCCGGATTGGCCTGAGGGAAAGAACATCAAAAGTGAAGTGAAATTATTGTATTTAATATCGGACATTTCCCACACGAGATTCTTATCTATCTATCTATCTATCTATCTATCTATCTATCTATCTATCTACTGTAAAAAAAGAATTGTTGGATTAACTTGAAAAAGTTACCTGGTTGCCTTCAAATTGAGTTCATTGAAATTAAAAATTCGAGTTAATACAATGAAGTCAATTGGTTTAAATCAACAGAAACTCAACATATGTTATCTATCTATCTATCTATCTATCTATCTATCTATCTATCTATCTATCTATCTATCTATCTATCTATCTATCTATCTATCTACTGTAAAAAAAGAATTGTTGGATTAACTTGAAAAAGTTACCTGGTTGCCTTCAAATTGAGTTCATTGAAATTAAAAATTCGAGTTAATACAATGAAGTCAATTGGTTTAAATCAACAGAAACTCAACATATGTTATCTATCTATCTATCTATCTATCTATCTATCTATCTATCTATCTATCTATCTATCTATCTATCTATCTATCTATCTATCTATCTATCTATCTATCTATCTATCGAAAACTCCATACAATCCATTAAACAATTATAATAATTATTACACTATAGTAATATTATTCATAGGCTATTTAATAGTATTAATGTTATATTTTTAACAAGAAGTGGAGGAAGAAGAAAAATGTTGTCTTTTTGTTTGTTTGTTTTTGTCGTCGTTGATTTAGCACTAATGTAGACAGTATGCGTTCATTTGGCTAAACAAAAAAAAAAACTGAAAAGGACACGCGTCGTTATTTTTCTTCATTTAAAGCCTGAGCAATAATAATAATAATAGATAAAAGAACACTTTAAACTTCGACAGCAGATCATGGAGATCAGGACGTTCATTCACGCATGTTTACTAATGACATTTCTCTTATTTTTAAAACTAAGTTGTAAGGTAATAAAGGAAAATTGATGTTGTGTTAGCTGAGCATATAGTGGTCTGGAATTTGTATCAGGGAAAGACAACTATCGAAAAAGTCGCAGTAGTTTTTAATATTTAATTTAAGGCTGTAGTAAATAATCACAATAAGAGAAAATGTAAAGGTGGTATCTGAAGAAAATACTAAAATAGAAAATACCCCTAAAATAGCTCGGTGTGGCCATGTAGCAGGTCTATTAAAAGTTTTTCTTAAATCATATTCATGAATTGCTTTCATGACATAAAAGCTGTATTTAAGAGTATCACATGAAGCACATTTTCATTTTCAGTAATTTAATAAATATTTGTAATACAACCTGCTTTGCGTATATGTTGCGATGTTATAGGATGTTTTTTGTATGGCTGTTTTTCCAATTTAAGCAAGTCATTCTGTTTATTTTTACGAATTTTCCTTAAGTTTTCGTGTGCATGTCAGTAGGCCACTTTTGGCTCAACTAACTGTTTACTAATTGCTTCTTTGTGCTTTGGCCCGGTTGCTAGTGCATTTCAGGCTGTGTGTGTGTGTGTGTGTGTGTGGTGGTAGTGGTGGTGGTGGTGGGGGGGGGGGGTCTTATAGCATTGCCACAACACAATTTATTTTAATTAATTCTTTGCATTGCATATCACAGAAAAGCCTGCTATGAACAAATGTTTAGGGCGAACACGAGCTATTTTCCCCGCTTACAGTGCAATAAACACTGTAATAATGTTTTCAGATTAAAGAATGTCTATTGCACACAACAGGCTGGCCGTAACTCGATATGGTCATAAAGTGAGTGGGGATATATGCGGAATGAGGAGAGACTCAGTTTGATTATCTTTAAAGGGATACTGGATATCCGTGTCAAATCAATTTTGGAGTGAAAAATCCAAGTCAGAAATTTTCTACATCGGTGGAAGAAAAGACATCATAAATAAAGAGGCAAACGCCACACTGGAGAAATGTAAGCGCCCCTGGTTTAGTTTAGACTCGAAAACCAAATAACCCCGGGATGTGTTTCATAGAACTGTGGGGAAAAAAAAATGCCATCATGATTAAACTCAAGAACAATGTTTCAGCTCTGAGGAGAGACTGCAAGACGAAGTGATAGACTGAAACAGAAGCGAAGTGACTGAAGATATGGTTTGATGTACACTCGCAGCAGTAGGTCATTTCTGTTCATAATTTATAACTTTCAGAATTTATAACTCTCTTTCTCATTTTCAGGCTTCAGATGTAATAGGGCCCCTTTGCTCCAAACTTATAGGTTTTCAAAGTAAACTCGAATGTATTTGTAAATATAACTTTGCTGCATTAAAAAAAAAAAAAAAAAAAAAAAAAATCAACCAACTAAAACTGAAGTTTAATTATTGACTTTTTTAGTGGTGCAAATTAAAGTTGCAAAGTACAGTTCATTGCACGTTTCTCATGGTCGCTTTGAAAATCGAGTAGAAATGAAAAACAATATTATAATATAAATATATTAAATGATAAAAGAAAAGAGGTGTTATCGCATAAAGATGAAACATTTTTACATGATACAATAGGCTACATAAATATACATAAAAATATAGGCTATGGATACATAAAATTCACAGCTACAATTGAAAGGCAACATAGAAATTTGTACTTTTGATTTCATTTGTCACCCACAAATGAAAAAAAAAAATGCAAAAAAAAAAAAAAAAAAAAAAACGTGATAGTGCAACTAATAGGTCTACCTAAAATATAGTCTTTTACATAGCCTACATTATTTAGTTCGTCAACTATACGCGGTCTTCAAAAGCCATAATAGGCTTGCAGTCTTTTTTTTTTTTTTATGTGTGTGTGTGTGTGTGTGTGTGTGTGTGTAACAAATGTAGGCCTATCATACATTACATTTTATATAATACATACATACATACATATATATATATATATATATATATATATATATATACAGATATATACAGATACATATATATATATTATATATTATATATTATATATATATATATATATATATATATATATATATATATATATATATATATATATATATATATATATATATATATATATATGAAATAACAAACACAGCCTATGTATGTAACTTTTCTAGAACATCCCACTGTCTAATGCTTAAGTAAATATTTACCGCACGAGCTGCCGCGGGAAACACATCGCTCTTACAGTAAAGTGACAAACTACTCAATAATACTTCTCCTCACAATGGCGTCTTGCTGTTGTGATGACTTTATTTACTACCGTGCTCATTAGAATAACTATAAAGGGATGGTTGTTAGCAGTTTCCTTCTCATGTTAAATGCGTTTGCTCTGGCAGGGTTCAGCTCAGCAACACTAACAAAAATCGCCAAACAATTGTGACATGAGATAGGCCTACCTGTTTATTTATTCACACATTTAGAGGTCGAATGATCACCGAGGCCTTTGTCACTAAATTATGAGGATCAATTGTTCTCAAAGCAGGCCTGCGGACACATTCATTAAAATAATAATAATAATAATAATAAAAGCGTTATTATTATCATCGCCATCATGAAAATGAAAAACGTTTGCTTACGCCTATACGTGACTGTTTGGCCTATCGATTCCTCACAGTTAAAAATGCAAACTATCTCACCTTTACCCCTTATCAGAGTTTGCTAATGAGTTTAACAGTCTCGACTAATGTTACATTGAGCCACTGTAAACCGTGAAGTGTTTGATGGTACTAATTAAATGGTGGTAATGAATGTAAGTAACTCAAGGCAATACAGTAGCACTGGGATTCAAAGGAAATTAAGAATTTTGCATGACACAGGGTAAATAAAGTGACCCAGTAAGAGCCAGAGAGCCTTTGGAAATGAAGCGTTTGTTGTGAGGGCCTCGGGGCACAGTAATGTCTTTACATGATGGCAGGGGGACAGGGAGTTTATTGCCCCCGCGGTGAACCTTGGCCCCGGGGCCAGTGCTTCGGCATTATCGCTCTCAGGTGATCACGGCAACCAGTAGCGCTCCTCTCAACAGGTGGTAAGCCTGAGAGATATGAAGATTCAAGCGCTATGAAAGCCTCTTTGCATGTGATATACTTGTGTCCACCGGAGGGCGCATGAAACTAATAAGAAACGCTCTACAGTGGCAAAGTTTTTGGACCTCTGTATATAAATGTATTGGCAGTAAGCAAGCAAAATAAATAACTAAATCTAATGGCATTATGCGCTCACCAAGGCTTACTTTGTTTGATCAAAAAAACAATAGAACAGTCATTTAAAATATATTTTTCCATTTTAACTTTATTTAAAAAAAAAGACACTCCAGTCAGTGTCTTTCCTTATGAAATCTTTCTAATATGCCCATTTGCTGCTCAAGAAACATTTTTATTATCAATTAAAATTTTTTTTTACAATGTAAAAGTCTTCATACTGTTGCTTGCTGAGAAAAACTGATCATTTTTGGACTGACTTGTCTGATCTAAAAGTAAATTGACACCATTTGTTTTAAACTAATTGCAAATCATGTTGGTTTTAACACTAATAAAAAATATCCTTTGGTGAAGTAAACTCTAAAAAATGCTGGGTTAAAAACAACCCAAGTTGGGTTGCAGCAATTGGGTTAAATCCTTACCCATCGTGTGGGCAGTTTTATTTAACACAACTATTGTTTAAAAAGTACTATATATGGCTGGCGTAAAATGAACCCATAATTACTAGAGGCAACAATAATAATCAAAAGGTGAATATTTATTAATAAGCAATAATGTGCATGTATGTGCATGTTAATAAATGTTAATTTCCAACATACTTTGGGTTCATTTTAAGCAAGCAGTATATTAATTTTTAAACAATAGTTGAGTTAAATAAAAATACCCAGGTTGGGCAAACCCAGTTTTTAAATGTTTTTAACCCAGCATTTTTAGAGTGTTAGTTCAGGCAAGAATTAAAAAGCAAAGCAAATTCTTTATTAGTACCCAATTTAAGCTTGTAGAAATTAAGGCATAAATAGGCCTATCAACACTCTCTGATGGTGTTCCCATCATGCACTGGGGAATAAATAATTATTTAAGGTTGCATTTTCACCGTTTTATCATTGCTTTTGTTGTTAGGTTTAGTAACATGCCGTTTTGTGACATCTGGAGTTCATTTTCTACTCAAAATGTACTCGAAAAGTTAACCAACTAACTCTTACTGAGAACCTGTCAGTCCTGTCACCTTCGTGCATATGTCATTTTTTACTCAAAAGTTTTTCTAAATAACTGCACCGAAACTGTAGTTGGCAAGTGTACTGTTCTCTATGTATTTATGTATGTATTATTGGAATTACAACATTTAGCCTACTGTGTATGTTATCTTTAGGTCTCAGACTGTGAGTGGACATAATTAGCGACCTGTGTGTGATTTCAGCACCTCTGCTGCCGGACAGCTCCAGCGCTCTCAACACGGGAGATTCACACCTCCTGACTGCCACCCTGCCCTCACGTGACCGATGAGATCACTCATACTGCATTTCTCTGTCGTCCGTCCGTCGAGACCAAGCGATTTATTCCATTCAGTAAGGACTGTGCTGTATTTAAAGCTAAAAAAAAAAAAAGACTAGGCCTTCTTAAAAGAAATTATAATGTGTATTCATTTAACACACTAATATCGAACGCTGTCAACACAAGAAAGCAGTTTACTAAACTATTTTCGTTAACATTACAAAGTCAACATCGCCACCTTGAGGTATAATAAAAGTAATGACAAGTAAGCTATGTTACCGCTTCTCAAATGTGTGTGGGTCATAGATCTTAATACTAATAAAATAAAAGCTTTCCCTACTTGTATAACCCCTCTCTCTCTCCCTCTCTGTGTTCACAATTAGATACAGGGTAAGGGGCCAGTAAAGACTCTTTACTTAATGTCCTAATGACACTAAAGAACTCATCTGTCTAAATACATTTGTCTTTTCCAGACCAAAACATTCCAGTCAACATTCCCCTCAATAAGCAAAAAAACATCAGTTTTGTGTTTTAATGTCTGGATCATATTATATTCTCGATCTCTGTGTCCTGTGTTTTACCCCTGCAGCGCTCCTTCACAGGGGCAGAGAAAGGCGTTGTTTGGGACGATCTGTGTTTTAAAGAGGGCCTCAGGCTGCAGGATGATCTCACACATCTCACACACCATCAGCTAAACAATGCTTGTCTTTAAACATCTATATCACAGTTGATTGTAAACTTACTGAAGCTGCTGTGCCAAAGAGCTTCATATGCCAGGTCAACATCTTCAGCTTCAAGTGATACAGAACAAAATATGCACGTCCCGTTTTTGCTGTTCTACCAGTAATCATCAAATTAGACATGCAAAAACAGAAGAGTTGATCTCTGCAATGTGTCAGCCAGTTTTCCACACACACACACACACACACACACACAGAGAGTCCATTTAGCTCTGAGGTCCTCGCAAGGTCATTGAGAGGGGGCTGTTCCTGTCAACATCACAAGTTGTTGTGTGCTTTTCAAATGTCTAATGGATTCTATTGATTTAAGCTCAACTTTTGCATGGGGATATACAGCACTTTGACGTGAAATCCGTTTTCAGTAATGATGCAAGTCATTTCCCCATCAGCCATTAGCATGATAGGGAAAATACACAAAATGACAAAAAAAGAGTACACCTCAAAATGTACAGAAATGTTTTAGCAAGTAGCCACTTAGCAGAAGCTTTTCTTCCAAGTAGAACAGTACTATATAGACAATCCCTATGGAGCAACCTGGGTTTAAGTGTCTTGCTCAAGGGCACAGTGCTGATTGGCCGTGACCAGCAACCATCCCGCTAGAGTGTTGGCTGAACGCCACAACGGTTTCCTAATGGTGTATCCTAACTATACTCACAGGAAAATGTAACTTTCATAAGGTGGCGATTTCACATAAATTTGAATGATGTAAATCATATGAAAATGTAAGGTTTTTAGTAAAAAGTAAGCATGAAGGTCCTCCCCTAACCCCAGCCTAAACCCAACCCACTAAGGTGTAATCATACGAAAATGTACAAATAAGGTTGTACCAATTAATTTCAAATAGTTAATAAAAGTTACGAATTGCCATGAGATTGCATCGTGAATCCTGATAATGCATACTTTTATTGCATGGCAAACAAAACTGATGACAGTACGTTTCTATCATGTAAAGCAGGATATGATGTATATGATGCATATTTAGGACAAATTTCAGCTGAGTTCATACAGAGATATACACAGCTGGGTGCAATGCAATCATTTTAAAGGCAAAGAACTGCAGTGTGACCCTCCACACAGGTTTAAAGTCACCATGAAATCAAAATGGACTTTTATTTTTTTATGGAATATTGCAGTACTTATTATGTTTTATTGCAGTATTTAAATAATTTATCCATGCACATCATTATATTTTTAACTCTTGTATATTATGTTCGAATTCTGGGTATGTTGTTGTGGGTCAAATTGACCCTAATTGTATTCAATAAAATTCATGAAAAATCACACTATGAAAAAAAATTGGTAAAAACAGTAAACCTTTGATATTAATACTTCATATTACAACAAAATAAACATAAGAACAAATTATTTTTAAAACTGTATTTAACCATTTGTATGATATAAATATTATAAACAGTATTGTAATTTTAAATGTTTTTGTTTTATTTTTGTGCTGGTGCTAGCAACACCAAAATGATGTGTTCGATTCCCAGCAAAATTAACATTTAAACAGATAAAAATGTACACCTTCAACGCGGTGTATATTTCTTTGGATAAAAAGTGTCTTCCAAATGCATAAATGTACATTTAAATACCCTCAGAGGGTTTTTGAGAAACTGACATAAAAAAATACATCAATTTTTTTTTTTTTTTTTGGGGCTGTACAGCTGCAGCTAACCATGAAATTGCGAGTCGAATTGACCCACGAACATCAAAATCGCCAGGAATTTTGTACACACATTCCACAACACCTCAGAGTGTCAAAACTTTGCAGGACCCTACTTGAGAAGTTGTCACAAAATTGTAAAAAATGACTGTTTTTCACTAGTTTTGCATTTGGCTGGGGTCAGTGTCACTACTGGTAGCATGAAGCGATACCTGAACCCTACAGAGGTTGCACAGGCAGTCCAGCTCCTCCAGGATGGCACATCAATACGTGCCATTGCCAGAAGGTTTGCTGTGTCTCCCAGCACAGTCTCAAGAGCATGGAGGAGATTCCAGGAGACAGGCAGTTACGCTAGGAGATCTGGACAGGGCAGTAGAAGGTCCTTAACCCATCAGCAGGACCGGTATCTGCTCCTTTGTGCAAGGAGGGACAGGATGAGCACTGCCAGAGCCCTACAAAATGACCTCCATCAGGCCACTGATGTGAATGTCTCTGACAAAACAATCAGAAACAGACTTCATGAGGGTGGCCTGAGGCTCTAGTGGGCCCTGTGCTCACTGCCCGGCACCGTGGCGCTCAATTGGCATTTGCCATTGAATACCAGAATTGGCAGGTCCGCCACTGGCGCCCTGTGCTTTTCAAAGATGAGAGCAGGATCACCCTGAGCACACGTGACATACGTGAAAGGGTCTGGAGAAGCCGTGGAGAACATTATGCTGCCTGTAACATCGTTCAGCATGACCGGTTTGGTGGTGGGTCAGTGATGGTCATATCCATGGAGGGATGCACAGAGCTCTACAGGCTAGACAATGGCACACTGACTGCCATTAGGTATCAGGGTGAAATCCTCGGACCCATTGTCAGACCCTATCCTCTGGGACATTATGTTTCGGTCCATCCGAAGCCACCAGGTTGCACCTCAGACTCTCCAGAAGCTCAGTGGTCCAGATCTGGGGAGGAAATACCCCAGACGACATCCGTCGTCTCATTAGGAGCATGCCCCGACATCATCAGGTATGCATACAAGAACGTGGGGACCATACAAACTATTGAGTACCATTTTGGAGTAGCTGCAATGAAATTTCAGCAAAATGGATTAGCCTGCTGCATCATTTTTTCACTTTGATTTTTGTGGGTGTCTTTGAATTCAATCCTCTGTAGGTTGATAATATTCATTTCCATCAAACAATGTGGCATCCTTTAGGTAATAATGCATTACCCAGTCCATATCAGTATAGATATGCAGCATGATATTTTTCCTCATTGAGATCTGATGTGTTTTCAAAGTGTTCCTTAAATTTTTTTGAGCAGTACCAAAAAGCAAAAAATGTACAGTGGCAATATACGGAACAGTGATGGTATCAGACACAATATCACTGCATGGTTATATTGATATACCATGGTATTTTCAAAGGTGCTACAAATGGTACATGGTCAAAAAGGTATTATAAAGCATATTTGTTGATTTATTTGTTCAACAGGTAGACCATGGCACAAGGAAGGCACATACTGATATAACTATCCATTTTATCAGTCAAACCCATGACATTGCCATTGACACCAGTTGAACAAATACTGTAAATGCAAACATTTCACTATGTCTGTAATGCATAAATAAATGTCCTATCTATACATGCATATACAAACAGAGACAAAAAGATCATAAAAGAAAAGTTGTTTAAAGGCCAGCAGAGATCATTGAATCAAGCAAACATAACAGCCTATTCTTCATGCATGTGCTAAACTAAACTAAACCACAAAACCCTTGGTAATGCCTCTGAATCTTTTACAAAAGATAACGATCAACAATCCAGGCTTCAAAAGACATTGTCCCATGTTGTGCGAGGGGAGTTTAATCAAACAAAGTGTGCTCCTCACACGTGGACTTTCAGAGAAGGTCATCTACATACGCCAACACAAGCCATATCTGTTTTGGGATCATGTCGGTTGACCACAGCGGCCGTTCTCTCCTGGACTGCCCCTCTTTTTGTGTTAATAGCCTGCCCGCCACAGCCCTGAAAGAGCCGCCGGAACAAAGCAGGTATTTGTTTCAAGGGAGTGTTGTTTTAGGAAGAGACTTAACGGTCTCGAGTTAAAGTCGCCCCCTTTCGAGGTCATGCAAAATCCTCCTCTCTCCTCAGCTCGGCCCGGCCATGAATACAGCCACTTCAGTGCCCTCTGAACAAAAGGGCAGGAAGAATGCAGGCGACTAGGGGAGCAGCGAACCCAATGGGAGGGATGGACAACATGCTGGCTCAGACTGGGAGGAGGGAGTCTGTTTCAGCCAGTCTGCCAGGCTTAGAGTTAAAGATTACCTTTGAAATGTGCACCCCTCCTCTCTCTCTTACTCTCCTTCTCTCTCGCCATCGCTCAGACCTGCGGGCAGGCGTGGAGAGCAGTTAGATGAGTCCCGGAGAAGATCCTCTTTGATGACAGAGAAGGATCTTTTTGTTCTCTAATCCTTCTCTGGTCTTAAACATTTTAAGCCCAACTGGACCTCAAAGAGAGGCTGTGCTGAAGCTCGGGGTCTCAATGGAGGCATTCTTCCCCACCCGCGCTCGTCCCGAACGCTGAGGAATCTGCCCTTGCGTGTTTCAAACCGCTTGTTCAGTTACAAAGTTCAGAGTTCCTCACAAGCTGGACGTCAATACGCTTGACTTTCTCTGCAGGTTACCTCGAACAATAAGAAACTAGTTATGAGGCACGACACCACAGGTGAATAGTGGCACATTTTTAACTAATAGATATCACCATACTTTCTCTGTTGATTAAACACTGTACATTAAGAATTGTTTTGTTTTACAAGTTTTCTGTATGTATGTTTAAATATGCAAATTAGGCATTATCTAATTAAATATTTGCATATTTTACAGAACATAAATAGACACATAATAGAGTTAAAGGTTTTACAGAGGGGATTTTGGATATCTCTTTTTATCACATAAGTCAGAAAATACTGAATTGTCACCATGTATTTAGGAGATTTTTCTTTTTTTAAACCAGGCAAATTATAAATGAACAAACTGGAACATTTGGTGTACGCAAGTGCTACTGAAGTGGAGATTTCTGACTTGGATGCAAATAGATAGTGTAATAAAATAAACACTTGTCTTAAATGTTTATTTTGGAGGTTTTCTTTCTGAATACATGTTATGGAAGGCCAAAATAGCCCAAAATCTGAACATTGACCAGTACATGAAAAAAATAATAGATTTGCCTTAATGAGTGAATAGAGTAACAAGATTTATGCTTAATGACTCTTTAATGTGGTTTACCTCATCATAACTGTATGACCCCACTAATATGTCAAGTGGTGATTGAAGTTTGGCTATTATTTTAGGGGCTGGTGGACAATAAAACAGACAAAATACCACATTGTAGCAGAGACCATAGTCACATCTAGAGACCACAGAGAATATAGACTTGTCTTGGACCAATAAGCAACATCCTAACAACCTCTCAGAACACCTTAGCAACAACAAACAATCTCCTAGCAAGTTTTGCATATACAGCCTCTTGAACATTCTTCAAAAATGTACAAATCTACCCATTTGCATAATCTGATCAACACACATAGGCCTAAATCATTATTAGGTAGTGCTGTGTGTGTGTGTGTGTGTGTGTGTGTGTGTGTGTGTGTGTGTGTGTGTGTGTGTGTGTGTGTGTGTGTGTGTGTGTGTGTGTGTGTGTGTGTGTGTGTGCGCTTTTGTTTATATTACATTGTGGGGACCAAATGTCCCCATGATGTAATATAAACCTGAGTTCACCTACATCGTGGGGACCAGCCAGCGGTCCCCACAATGTAAATGGGTTTATAAATCATATAGAATGAGTTTTTGTGAAAAAGTAAAAGTTTGCACAGTTTCCTGTGAGGGTTAGGTTTAGGGGTAGGGGCAGGGTAGGGGGATAGAATGTACAGTTTGTTCAGTGTAAAATGCATTGAAGTCTATGGAAAGTCCCCACAATTCACAAAAACAAACGTGTGTGTGTGTGTGTGTGTGTGTGTGTGTGTGTGTGTGTGTGTGTGTGTGTGTGTGTGTGTGTGTGTGTGTGTGTGTGTGTGTGTGTGTGGAGTTTTCTATTTTAATATACTTTAAAATGTAATTTATTCCTGTGATAAAATGCTGAATTTTCAGCATCATTACTTACATGATCCTTCAGAAATCATTCTAATATGCTGATTTGATACTATTATCAATGTTGGAATCTGCTTATTAGTTTTCTGGAACCTGTGATACTTTTTTCAGGATTCATTGATGAATAAAAAGTTAAAAAAAGAACAGCATTTCCAAATAGAAATCTTTTTTAAAGATATAAATCTTTACTACTCAATTTAACACATCCTTGCTGAATAAAAGTATTAATTACTTTTAAAAAAAAAATTGCTGACCAGGTTTGATAAGCATAAGAGACTTCTTTCAAAAACATTAAAATAGTAATGTTTCCAAACTTTTGACTGGTACTGTATATATAAAATCAGAAGGAAACTTTTGACTGTTAGTGCACATATCTGACCAATATAAAAACCCACAAGTACAAACAACATTGCAAATTGCAAAAAGGATGCCAAATTATGGGACCAGAATGTGATTTCACCAAATAGCTACAACATGTTCCTTGTTGATCCTTGAACAACATTCCAATCAACCAATCAGATTTGAGAGGCAAGTTTACAGTTTATGTCAAGTTTAGGCTTACAACCATGGGGTTAGGTGCTTCTACATCAGTGTCATTCACCATCTTTTTTCTTCTGATTTTAGGGATATGTTACGGGTAGGGTAAGGTTTTGGGGTAGAGATAGGACAAAATTTTAGGACAAGAATGTCGCTCCGGGATCAACAAAATATGTTGATCCAGAAACATGTCTTACTTGGCAAAATCACATGACCATACAAGAATACGCACATGACTGTGATACAAATTGATAGACACACACCAAAACATATACAGCTTCAGGCCGCTGATGGAGAACAGAAGGTTTGTTCCCGTGTGTCGTCCAGACAGTAATCAGCACATTTGACACACACATGACATGACAAGATGAAAAGAAAAGATGAAAGAGTTTTTAAAAAGATTTAATCTGCCCTCTAGCATCACACACACTGACCGTCTCACACTGATGATCTCAAATAGACCGGTAAGAACAATTATGCGCAATACATGTTGTACAATACATCTTTTTCAGGATTATTTGATGAACAGAAAGTTCAAAAGAAAATCATTTATTTGAAATCAAAATCCAATATTATAAATGACTTTGCTGTCCCTTTTGATCAATTTAATGTGCCTTTGCTGAATAAAAATATTAATTTCTTTAAAAATATTACTGACCCCAAACTTTTGAAAGGTATATAAAAATAATATTTAGCATTTTAATTGTAAAATAATTGAAATGTAATGTAACTGTAAAAGTAACTTCATTTTAAACATTTTTGCAGCCTCTTACTGCAGCAACCTATTGGACTTGGACACCACTGCCAATCATGTTGAGTGGACAATCATATTGAGGCTCAGGCACAGGAAGACACAATAAATGGCACGACAGGCACATGCAAAGCGGAAAGGTCCACTTACATGTGTTCAGGCTTGAGTGCGTGTAATCAGACACCGCTGAACATACGGTGAGAGCACTCAAGGTTAAGTGGCCATGAGAGGTGAAGAGGCTCAGAATACAAACACAAACATGTACACACTAGTAGTGAGTCAGTCCAGACTTCAGTTGTTTTTAAATTGAACGAATTACTACAGACCTACCCCCACTGTTAATTAATCAAAGATAACACAAGTAAACACAACATGCAGTTTTTCAATGACGGTTTTTATTATGAAGGGAAAACAAAATCCAAACCCACATGGCCCTGTGTGAAAAAGCGCTTGCTGAGATGAAAACTGCTGCTGAGCAAAAAGAACATAAAGGCTCATCTCAGTTTTGCCAGAAAACATCTTGATGATCCCCAAGACTTTTGGGAAAATACTCTGTGGACTGACGAGACAAAAGTTGAACTTTTTGGAAGGTTGTGTCCCATTACGTCTGGCGTAAAAGTAACGCAGCATTTCAGAAAAGAACATCATACCAACAGTAAAATATGGTGGTGGTAGTGTGATGGTCTGGGGCTGTTTTGCTGCTTCAGGACCTGGAAGACTTGCTGTGATAAATGGAACCATGAATTCTGCTGTCTACCAAAAAAATCTGAAGCAAACTTGGGTTCTGCAGCAGGACAATGATCCAAACACACCAGCAAGTCTCTGAACACCACCTCTGAACGGCTGAAGAAAAACAAAATGAAGACTTTGGAGTGGCCTAGTCAAAGTCCTGACCTCAATCCTATTGAGATGCTGTGGCATGACCTTAAAAAGGTGGTCCATGCTCAGAAACCCTCCAATGTGGCTGAATTATAACAGTTTGGCAAAGATGAGTGGGCCAAAATTCCTCCACAGTGCTGTAACATACTCATTGCAAGTTATCACAAACGCTTGATTGCAGTTGTTGGTGCTAAGGGTGGCCCAACCAGTTATTAGGTTTAGGGGGCAAGCACTTTTTCACACAGGGCCATGTGGGTTTGGATTTTATTTTCCCTTCATAATAAAAACCTTCATTTAAAAACTGCATGTTGTGTTTACTTGTGTTATATTTGATTAATATTTAAATTTGTTTGATGATCTGAAACATTAAAGTGTGACAAACATGCAAAAAAAAAAAAAAAAAAAATCAGGAAGGGGCAAACACTTTTTCACACCACTTATATATTATATATATTATATAAATATAAATATATTATATATTATGTATACGCATACACCGATCAGATAAAACATTATGAGCACTGACCGATGAAGTGAATATCTCTTCATCATATATTGGGCAGCAAGTGAACATTTTGTCCTCCAAGTTAATGTGTTAGAAGCAGGAAAAATGGGCATGCGTAAGTATTTGTGCGAGTTTGACAAGGGGAAATTTGTGACGGCTAGACGACAGAGTCAGAGCATCTCCAAAACTGCAGCTCTGTGGGGTGTTCCCGGTCAGCAGTGGTCAGTATCAATTTAAAGTTGTCCAAGGAAGGAACAGGGGGAACCGGTGACAGGTTCATGAGTCACCAAGACTCACTGATGCACGTAGAGAGCGAACGCTGGCCCGTGTGGTCCAATCCAACAGACGAGCTATAGTAGCTCAAATTGCTAAAGAAGTTAATACTGGTTCTGACAGAAAAGTGTCAGAATACACAGTTCATCGCAGTTTGTTGCGTATGGGGCTGTATAACCGCAGACCAGTCAGGGTGCCCATGCTGACCCCTTTCCAAACCTGAAAGCACCAACAGTGGGCATGTGAGCATCAGAACTGGACCACGGAGCAATGAAAGAGGGTGGCCTGGTCTCATGAATCAAGTTTTATTTTATATCACGTGGTTGGCCGGGTGCATGTGCATCGCTTACCTGGGAAACACATGGCACCAGGATGCACTGTGGGAAAAAGTCAAGCCGGAGGAGGCAGTGCGTTGCTTTGGCCAATGTTCTGCTAGGAAACCTTGGTTCCTGCCATCCATGTGGATGTTACTTTGACACGTACCACCTACCTAAGCATTGTTGCAGACCATGTACAGCTTTTCATGGAAACGGTATTCCCTGGTGGCCGTGGCCTCTTTCAGCAGGATAATGCGCCCTGCCACAAAGCAAAAATGGTTCAGGAATGGTTTGAGGAGCACAACAACGAGTTTGAGGTGTTGACTTGGCCTCCAATATCCCCAGATCTCAATCCAATTGAGCATCTGTGGGATGTGCTGAACAAACAAGTCCGATCCATGGAGGCCTCACCTCGCAACTTACAGGACTTAAAGGATCTAACATCTTGGTGCCAGATACCACAGCACAACTTCAGGGGTCTAGTGTAGTGCCTCGACAGGTCAGGGTTGTTTTGGCAGCAAAAGGGGGACCAACACAATATTAGGAAGGTGGTCATAATGTTATGCCTGATTAGTGTGTATATATGCGTTAATAGTGGGTTTCTCTAAGCTGTCAAATTATGTGCCATAAAAGATCTGAGTTTGCGCTCCCACTACTCATATTGTTGCTATATTGATTAAAGTCAGTTTTAATTGGGTTACACCTGCTTCAGCATTCATTTTAATATAAATAGAATTTCTTTTTAATAAAAAAAAAATAAAAAAAACGTTTATAGAACAGACAAACCAAACACCAAATGTAGTATTTATAAATATTTCTGGTTCTTTCCTGCTCATCTGTAATGAATAAACAACCCGCTTTCCATATGGCACTTTGAGGACAAGTAACTGTTATGTCCTCATATATCATCATATTGGCTATCTCTTCTTCGCTGGTCAAAACAGCTCGAAGTGTTTACATATCATTACAATTCTGTGCGACTACTCTTTGTCAAGAACAATAACCTTAAGTAGGCTACACAAAATTACTTCAGTGATAACTCAAGTCCAGTCCAGTGAACCTGTTGTTGATTGACCTATTAATGGAGTTCATTTTCCTCAGATCTATTTAAAATGGTAACTAGATTGTTCAATCGACTTTCTGAACGATTAATTTAAATTACTTGCTCATAAGAGTCATGAACCTGTCATAAGAATAAGAATAACTCAATAGAAAGACGTTTCTTGCCGTTATACTATTTATCTCATCATCTTTATCAAATCAGACTGCAAACTTACTTTCACAACGAGGAAAATAGGCGATTCTTTGGCCTTTCCCCAGAAGTGGCGTAGAGTAGTCGTTGAAATAAACACAGTGTTATGCATTCTAAATGATATATATTCACAATTATGTTACAATATGCAGTAGGCTAAATGTAAACACACCTTAAGTTTGTGGATCATTCGCGCCAACAGGTGCTTTTCCAAGCTATGGCCAGAAAATGAGCGACCTCTACTGGCCTCAAATCAATCCACATCCTACAGCAGGAAGGCCTACAGCCTAAAGACTTGTCCAAATGATGGCGCTGTGTGCCACCTGGAGGATCTAATAAGGAGACACTGTTCCTTTACAGTACATTCTAGGTTATGGCTTCACAAAGTTGAGGGGAAAAAAGACAGCACAGCTTAGGACATGTCTCACATTTTTGGCTCTGTTTGTTTTGAATATGGGTGGGCCATAGTCTGAACAAGCTTTGTCTGCATATTGTTGTGATTTGTGATCCTGTTCATATCCAAAACTATTTCACAGACATTTTACATTCAGTGGTGATCCTTAGCTAAACCATAAGAGTCTGGGAAACTGCTACTTTTGTGATTGTGAAGTTTAAGATTTTGTAATGATATTTGATGGAGAGATGACAGAGGCATCATCTTCTTTTTGCACACTATAGGATTAGGCCTGAATCTGCACAGCCTGTTCTATTGCAAGTAAACAAGGGGAGAAATAAAGGAAAACATGTTTAATTTTAAGATGTGAACTTTTAAAAATAAAATTTAGAAGTAAATATGTTATGATGTAAAATGAATAATATTGTAAAACAGCAAAATAGAAACATTTTCACTGGAGGTATTAGAGATTCGGATGCCATGTCTACAACAATTTAAAATATACCTGCAAATAAATAAATAAATAAATAAATAAATAAATAAATAGGCCTATATATATATTAGGGGTGCATTACATTGCAACATTGTAGCCTAACCTCCATTAATCATCAACAATCACAATGAGGTAATAAGCTATATATGCATATTTGCTGCTGGGGGGGGGGGTGATTTGTTTTGTTTATACTTGAAGGCAATATGGTAGTTTAGATGATATAATATTTGTTGACATGTCTTGTGTTGTGATATACCATATTCTACTATATACACATCTAAAATCCATCTAAACATTTTACTAGTTCATTAGCATGCATTTTATGGCCTCAGGTTAATCAAGAGACTTCATGGCATGTTTCTACTTCTATAAGCTCATTTTTCATCCAGCAATGACAATTTGAGCTAATGAAGACACGAGGTAATGTGTGAATTTTTATTTATTTTATTTTAGATACGCGTCTAATGCCTACTTTAAAAAGCTGTGCGCCGCCCGGGAATCGAACCCGGGTCGCAAGAATGGGAATCTTGCATGATACCACTACACCAGCGGCGCCTGTATTTGATAGGGAAAATCCCACCTATCCCAATTTCCCAATGTGTACCTGAATGGTGTGAAAATTGCGTTATAAAACCTTCCGCCTTTGCAACATAGGATATCTTTTTACATGAGGGAATATTCGAAATTTAGATTCCCCAAGAAACGACAAAAGGGAATCTGCTGTAGCGTTATCACTTTTGTGAATGACTCGTTCTTTTGAGTCAGGTCTTTTCAATGATGGGTCGCAAAACCAGTCTGAACAACTCGTTCACGAGTCGGACTGAATCGGTCCGTGCGGTTCTCGAGTGAACAACTCACTGATCCATTAAACCAAGAACTGTTTCAACAATGTCAGAGGAGAAGAAAGCGAATTCATTTTAATAAACGGCGTCTATTAAAACATACTAAATCTTTTTCAGCAATCATTTTAGTATGGCGTTTATTAATATAACTTTTTGAGCATGCCACGCTGGGATGTCAGGTGACGTAATGAATAACAGAATCGCTTTTTGAACCAGTTCTTTGAAGTGTTCGAAAGAATCGATTCGCGGAAAGGATTCGAATTTCTCTAGCTGCCTGCCAGCTGTTCGGGGCGCTGCAGCACAGCTCTCATCGAGCTGACAAAAGAATCAACGACATATCCACTGTGACGCATCACAATTTCCCTCTACCGCTAAAAGTCACTTTAAAAAGAAAAGACTGGCCGCAAAATACATACATATAAAAAAATAACAATGCAAATTGACAAATAAATCAATCAAATCGATGATGACCGCTGGTAACCCGAGCGTGATGTCACGTCAGCCTTCAACACGCGCCACCCGGCGTCAGCCAATGGGAGCGACGAGAAGCCGGCCCCTGCCATGACAACGCTTCCATCACTTCCGGGCTGAGAGCTACGGCGGCGCGAGTCAGCGACCGCAATATACAACGACCCAGAAGAAAACACAACCGTCGCTCTATATTTGCCGCGTCTTGTTCTTCTACAACATTTTTTCGCCATTTTAAACGGGACGCTGTGAGTCTGACTGAAGCAACTGCGTCAGCGTGGAAGAATAAGGTGAGTGCTTATTGTCTCTGGTACGTATGGTGCAGATGCGCGCGGAGAAGGTTGATTTACATATTAAAGACTCACCAGCATACTATTAAAGCACCAGCTGCACGTTAATACGTTAGTATGAACAGTGTTTGCATGCTCTGACAGCTCTCCGCCGGAGGAATGTTGGATATGGATGGTATCGCATTCCACTCTTGATACTGATGATCATCTCTCAGGCCTCTTCGGTTCCCAGGCTGCAATGACACACATACATCCATCCATATACATGCATGGAACATGTCTGTGCTCTATAGCTCATTCTCCATAGACGTGCATACACACTAAACACATTAGTACGCAGGTGATGACCACACACTAATCTCTCTCGCACACAAACACCATCTCACATCAACGAACATGACATTTACACACTTCACACGCCATCAGATTAGATGTGTGATAGAAAGGCAGACGAGCATATTTTGTCTTGAATAAGATGTTTTTGCCTTAATTGGGTCACAGATCAGTGTGCTGGTGGCATGATGGGACTGCAGTTTGTTATGGGTGATTGGGAAGTTAGTGGGTTGACATGCTTTGAGATAATCCTGTGGATTAGGTGCTATCAGTTGAAGGCCAGCACTAAGAATAAGCAATGCGTTTGAATGGTGATCATGCACTAGATGACTGGACTTGAACTTGGTTGTAGAAATTGTTTGATAGTTTATATAGTTTTAGGGCACTATGTACTTTGTGTTTGTGGTTCAGGTAACGTTATTGCCTATGTTATGGAGACAAAATGTTCTCACAAAGATGGCAATATCCAAAATCCTTGTCGTCGTGGAGACACTTTTGGTCCCCATGAAGAAAACGGCTTATAAATCATACTGTTAAATCTCATTCTGTGAGGGTTGTGTTTAGGGTTAGGGGATAGAATATAGTTTGTATAGTATAAAAATCATTACGTCTATGGAAAGTCCCCATAAAACATGAAAACCCGACATGTGTGCGTGCATTTTTCTCTGATATACAGTATGTAAGATGATACTGAAAAGAAAAGGGTAGCTTTTGTCACCACAAGACATTTTTTACATTGCTGAAAAGCTGATATCATATTGAATAATATATCGGGACTCTTGAACTGCAGATGTCAGTGTATCTATCTAAGGATTTGCACATTTAATAGGAGCACCGGATTTTGAAACATTTATTGACTTTTTTTATTCATATGCACACAGCATATTTATATAATACACACATTTTCATTCCATGGTTTCTTGTAGGTAGAAATGCAAACATGCTTTTGACTGTTTTTCTGCATCTTTACATTCTAATCAAGTCTAAAACACACTTGTAGGGTCACAATCCAGGATATTTAAATGAATACTTCACCCAAAAATGTAAATTCTAGTATGTAAGATTATTTTTGTCATGTCATTCCAAACACATTAGACTTTGGTTAATGTTTGGAACTCAAAGATTAATGAAACCTGATAAGTTTCTGTTTCTCTGTTGAAAGTCCATAAAACTTAAAAGATCCAAAAAGGAGCTGTAAAATGAATCCATATCAACAGATTTAATTTCAGGTGTGACATGAGGTGAGTAAATGATGACAGAATTTTCATTTTTGGCTGAACTATCCCTTTAAGGCTATAAATAGTCCTTAGAAGATGCTGTATCTTTTACAGAGAGATCAGTGCTGTAGGACCTATTCAAAGACATTTATTTAGAGGAAGAGAAAGATGCACCAAGCCTAATCACAACGGCAATAAAATGTGATCTTTAGATTTTATTCTGGTTTCTAGAGCTATGTTTCCAAAGTTGCAAATTTCACTTATGCGCAAAATATTGCATAAAACAAATACAAATAAAGCAGCGTTTCCATCCAGTGAGTGGTAGAGAACAAAATCATAATTTCCTGATATTCTGGCATTAAATATCACTAAGAATAGTAGGAGAAGCCATTGTATAGGAGTTATTTATTATATAATATAGTTTATGTTGTGTTTTGTTATCGGATAAAAATGTATCCAACTCAAACGAGCGCATACATTTTTTTTTTACATGCATTTTTAGAATTTCTGCGCATCTTGGCTTTTCCATCCAGCATTTTTTGATGCAATATTCCAAATTGCGCATAAAAATAGGTGTATGATGGTTTATACTGTACCGTTACTGGAAACATGGTTTACACACATAAAATGCACCATAGATTGTGACAAAATATCATAATATTGAATGTTCAGCAGTTCAGCCAGAGTGTTAGAGTATGAATTGATTTCCAACTTCCCTATGGGCTGGATTTTTCATGATTGTTCCACTACAGGAGTGTGTAACTAATGTCTTTATTCTCACACTCTGAGCACGAGGTGATGGACCAGCTGAACAAGTCTGATCACACCCAAGCTCTTCTAGTGGTGTATAATGGGGATTATGTGTAGTGAATGATGGAGCTCCGATCAGTAATCTTAGTAGGTGTGTCTGTTCCTCCAATTATGCAACCGCCGTCTGCATTTTTGTGTGGGGGAGTTTGATCACAAGAGGAAAAGGGAAGAGATCACTTTCCAAACTCGTTTTTGTTTTTAGTGTAAATCTCTCATGTGAGTAGTTACTCAACCCAAACTTTACTGGTTCCTCCTCTTTATGTTAAAGATTTGTCACTTGCCTTTAGTGTTTTCAGATTTTCACACACAAACCCTGTTGATGCTTGCCTTTGCAAATCTCACTCTCTCAGTGCTAGTGTGTTGTGAGTGGTCACCAGTGTTGCTATTTGGTTGCTATGTGTTCTAGCACATTCCTACTTAGCATGCTCCTCCGGCTGGTTGATATTTCTCGGGAGTCGGGTCCGTCCTTCACTGTTTTTCACTTATTCAATCACTTATATTAATCCTATATAAAGCAAGTATCATTAATTAGAGCTAATAAAGTGTAAATGTGAAAGTAACAGTTAAGGCTGCACAATTAATCAAATTTCTAATCGATTACGGTTCTACGATTTCTAATTATGATTACGGATGCCATGATTTCATAATCGTTCAGTGGCGTGATTACAAAAAAATATCCAGTTACATTATTCTGCATGCTTAAAGGGTTAGTTCACCCAAAAATGAAAATAATGTCATTAATTACTCACCCTCATGTCGTTCTACACCCGTAAGACCTCTGTTCATCTTCGGAACCCAAATTAAGATATTGTTGATGAAATCTGATGACTCAGTGAGGCCTCCATTGAGAGGAAAGCCATCCAAACTCTCAAGGTCCATAAAGGTACTAAAAACATATTTAAAACAGTTCATGTGAGTTCAGTGGTTGTATCTTAATATTATATAGTGATTAGAATACTTTTTATGTGCCAAAAAAAACGACTTTTCAACAAAATCTATATGGGCCGATTTCAAAACACTGCTTCATGAAGCTACTGAGCTTTATGAATCTTTTGTTTCAAATCAGTGATTCGGATCTCTTATCAAATGCCTAAACTGCTGAAATCACGTGACTTTGGCGCTCCGATTCACTGATTCGATTCGTAAAGCTCTGAAGCACTGTTTTGAAATCGGCCCCTATAGATATTGTTGAAAAGTCTTTATTTTGTTTTACACAAAAAGTATTCTTTTTGCTTTATAATATAAAGATAGAACCACTGAACTCACATGAACTGTTTCAAATATGTTTTTAGTACCTTTATGGACCTTAGGGCTGCACGATTATGACAAAAATCATAATTGTCGATTATTCCCTTGAAATTTGTAATTGCGATTATTAATGACGGTTATCATAATTTACATTGAATGATGTTTTGAATAGCTTCATATCATTGTTTGAAAGAATAATCATGTTTTGCTTGGTCTGTTCAAAGTCACGCTGGATTTTCTCCTCAGCGTAAGGTTGAGAGGTCCATCTATCACTCTTTTCCATGTTTGTAGAGTTTGTGGAGTAAATATATAGGCTGGTGTTGTCATGATACTGGAATTTCTAACTTCGACATGATAAAAAACAATACTGTCATATAGATATTTTTAATATTATTTATTTATTATTAGTCAAAAATGTATTCTGAAGAGATCACTTTATATGATAAAGCTTTTAAGCTTTTCTCATATATAAACGTTGATCAGTTACCATTACAATTATCTCACAAATATTTGGTAACTCAATGTATTTGTTTTTACAATGGGGTAATTTTGTTGCAACACAGTACACACAGTACAAGGAAGCTTGATTTCAAATGGTAAACTGAATTTTAAAAAGACAAGTAAACGGTAATAAAATAAGAACAAATGAACAAATTACTAACTACTGCACAAATACAATAGAATAAAGATAGAAATTAAATAGACTGCTTTCTATTTTCAGGTATGTCTAACTGTAGTAATCAGGGAAGAAACTGAATAAAAAACAAAGTTACTAATCAAATGTAAAATAAAATTGGATAATCTTCATTATAAAAATTAAATACAGATGAATCGATTAAAGTTACAGAAGTTAAAGGTATAGTTTACCCAGAAATGAAAATTTGATGTTTATCTGCTTACCCCCAGCGCATCCAAGATGTAGGTGACTTTGTTTCTTCAGTAGAACAGAAATGATGATTTTTAACTCCAACCGTTGCCATCTGTCAGTCAAATAATGCTAGTGGATGGGAACTTCTACTATAAGAGTAAATAAAACTTGCATAGACAAGTCCAAATTAAACCCTGCGGCTCGTGACGACACATTGATGTCCTAAGACCCGAAACGATCGGTCATCTGACAGCGGCAGTGATGTCTCGCTCTCATTGTATATGCGCGAGACATCACTGCCGCTGTCAGAGCGCGATCAGACCAAACGAATCGAGTGATGAATGCAGTTGGACATAGTGGTGTATTAGAGTTAAAAAATTATATAAATACTGTTCGGTTTATCGCACAAACCGATCTTTCGTGTCTTAGCATTTTTGGGTGAACTATCCCTTTAATCAGTCAAGAGCAGTAAGTGATTTTCTCTTTGTCTGTTGATTAACAATAACAACATAGAGAGTGGCACGTTTATTCGGCTACTGTCCCTTTAAGACCTGACGAACGCATGGACACATTCTTCCTGAACTGATTTACATTAATACTCACCAAGATGGGCATTTTGATATTGTTTCTGAGTGTATTTGACCATTAATAAGCCGCGAAAGGGAGGTTATTTTGGCACTTGTGGCTTTATTATGTGTCTGCGATGTGAATGAGAGGAGGCGCGTGCGTCTCAACTCGCTGTCAGAGAGGAGAGCAAGCACGTGCAGCTGGTATCGGTGTATCGATACTGCAGAAAGGAGTATTGGTATCGTTTCAGATATTTCAGTATTGATACATATCGAAATATCAATATTTTTGACAACACTAGGCTGTGTACATGGCTTTTTAAAAATGGCGGGTCCTGGTGTTTCCCATCAGCATACACCTACGTCACTGGTAGCTTCTTTTATGCTGGGTTAGACCTTTTACATTCTGAAGTAGTCATAATTCGCCTCTCACAATGTAACATGCTCAAAACACGCACAATAATGTAGGTGGATATTTTTCCTTGTAATCGCGCCTTTGAACGATTACGAAATCGTGACATCCGTAATCGTAATCGCGATTAGAAATTCGATTAATTGTGCAGCCCTAATGGACCTTGAGAGTTTGAATGGCTTTGCTGTCAATAGAAGCCTCACTGAGCCATTGGATTTCATCAACAATATCTTAATTTGTGTTACTAAGATGAACGAAGGTCTTACGGCTGTGGAACGACATGAGGGTGAGTAATAAATGACATTATTTTCATTTCTGGGTGAACTACCCCTTTAAGAGGTGTGTTTAAAGCATGTTACATTGTGAGAGGCAAATCCCGACTACTTCAGAGTGTAAAAAGTCTGAGCCAGCACAATAGGAAAGAACTACCAGTGACGTAAGTGTACGCTGATTGGTCGTGAAACGTGAAACACCAGTACCCACCATTTTTAAAAAGCCGTGTACATAGCCTATATATTTACTCCACAAACGAACTCTACAAACATGGAAAACAGTGATAGATGGACCTCCTAACCTTACGCTGAGGAGAAAATCCAGCGTGACTTTGAGCAGACCAAGCGAAACATGATTATGTATTTCTGTTCAGCTAGCAACACTGGGCATTAACCACATGGCAAACGCTAATACTTTTCATATACTGTCTACTTTCTTCGTATAACAGTTCTATCTAATAACGTATGAGACAGGACTGTTAAACAGATCGCAAACTAATGAAGACGGAAAATGCGAGCACTATGTACTCAGACTCTGGCTGAGCTGTTCTCAGCACTGTCAAAATAAAAGTCTGCGTTGCTGTCAAAATAAAAGTGCAGCAAATTAAAACAAGTGCAGTTTACATCACTTCAGAGTTCTTACTGCCGGTGCGAATGCAACCAGGAAAATGGCCCTAGGGGAAATTAGTTCCACCCTTGTGGCTAGTGCCTATAACAAAGTTTCTTGAACAATATGGTGTGAAAGCCCCTATTATAATAACATGCATATGTTTACTTATTTATTTAAGGGAGAAACCAAACCAATGTATAGTTGGCATTTGAGGCTTAATGATATAGAAAACCAATAAAAAAAAATTCAGGAAGAGTGTTTTCAGCTTGTTTTTTGTTTTTACTTAAAAAATATGGCATGCATTTGCTTCAAACAATGGTATTAAGCTATTAAAAACATCATTCAATGTAATTGTGATAATTGTAATTAATAATCGCAACTACAATTTCAAGGAAATAATGATTTTTGTCATAATCATGCAGCCCTAGTAACAGGTGAACAGGCTGTCTTTCAACTTGTGCAGGTGAGTTTGGATCCGGTTGCCAAGGGGAGATGATATTTGACACCTGAGTTTTGCAGAAGATATTCACTACACTGACCACTTCTCAGATGACCATCTAGTAACTAACTACTGTGCCTCAGATAGTCTATCACAGATAGATGCACTTGTTACTAGTACTGGACTTGGTTATGTAATAGTATTGAAATGGACCCTTTTCACATTTCCGAATTTCTCAGAAGCAGAAGTCATTGTAGTTGGGTAAAATTCATAGCGGTGAATAAGAGAATACATTAAATATATTTTTGTGTTTCCATTTGCTCAAATAGCAAAAGAAACTTCACAATAGTGTTTTCACAACTTTCAAAAAGAGGAAAAAAATAGAGAGCGATTGATAACGGCAGTGAGAAGAGAGAAAGATGTCATTTTTACCATCTCTCCCATAGCCACTGTATTAGAAACACCCTCACAGCAGCATTAACTATTTTTTTTGTAATTAGATGCAAAGGTAATATAATACTAAGTATCGTGTTATAAATGTACTTACATTTAAAAAAAAAAATGAAAATATAAAAACTTTGCAGGATTTACAATATCGATGACCATTAAAACGCATCATCACAGTCTGTGAAAAGGGTCTATGTATTGTGATTGTAACCGTGTAGAATGGAAGTACAAGGGACATGGGATGATCGCACATTTGTTAATCATATTTCAATGGTAGAAGTGGTTTGGCATAACATGGTTATGCCCATCCAGCATTTTTGAATTGTAAATGTGGAGTTAACCTAAATGCTTGACATCAAAGTATAAAAAAGACATTTAGGAAGGTTTAGTGCCACTGTCCAAATGATTTTTGGGACCTCTGTATCTTTTTAAAAAAAAAAGCCATATTCTGCATGTTTTTCCTCTGAATTGGCTATTTTCCACTCTTAGTTTGATCCTTACTCTTTCTACACCAGAGATGTCTGGCACAGCAGGTCACAACCTGCCAATATTAAATCCCTCTCATTATAGTAAGCAATTATAATAAATAACTAGACAGGTAGAGGCTTTAAGTTAATAGACACCTATTTTAATGTTCAGAACACCTTCTTCAGCAATGTCCTTCCTTTTCCCCATCCACTTGGAAAGGATTTTATTAAAGGGGTCATGAACTGAATTTTTCATTTTATAATGTTCTCCGATGTCCACGTATAATGTTATCAAGATTTTTACATCAAAAAAACATCCTAATTTAGAAGTAACAAGCTATTTTTTTATCTTGTTTTTTGACCTTTTTGTTGAACATTCCATTTTGATGGCTGTTCCGCATTCAACACTTGGAAGTAAATGCCCACTACTATGATTGTGCAACAGTTTTGCTTATTAAAATAATTTTCAACATCCACGCCATTACAAAGGCTGTTTTTCCACAACTTGGCACTTCAAAACATCTTGTAATCCATCTCTCTGGTTTTGTTGTTGGAGTAATCCTGTGTTTGCGTCTCTCTCATATTTACTACAACATGACATGTGCGAATCTGTGGGCGGGGCTAAAGAGACATTGATCTTCTGCAGAGGCAGACTTTTTCTCTAGGTCATTTTCTGAGCTTGGTTTCAATAAAAGCGGTTTTTGGACTAACAAGAAAGGAAGTTTTGAGTTCTGAAACTTACAGGATATTTTCATAGTACAGTGACCTCTTATGTCAGAAGATCATGACCCCTTTAAGAAATATTTTTTTTTGAGAATTTATATTCTGGCCTACCAATTGAAATCATGATTTCATAAAACTACTGTTCAAAAGTTTGCGGTCACTAAGATTTTTTTTTTTTTTTTAAAGAAATTAATACTTTTATTTATCAAAAGTGACAGTAAAGACAGTTATAATGTTACAAAAGAAATGTTTCTTGAGCAGCAAATCAGATTATTAGACTGAAGACTGGAATAATGATGCTGAAAATTCATCTTTGCCATCACAGGAATAAATTACATTTTAAAATATATAAAAATGGAAAGCAGTTATTTTAATTTGATGATAATATTTTGCAATACAATTTTCAAATAAATCAAAATGCATCCTTGGTGGGCATCTTCTTTCAAAAAATAAAATCATATTGATCCTGGATAAAGCATCTGCTCAATGAATAAATGTAATGTAAATAATTTTTAAAAATGTTTAAATAAGCATATTTTTTTGTTGAAAATTAAGTTTGAATCAAACTTATTTATTTCTGTTGAAAATGTATTTATAAGATCCATACGTATTCACTCTTTTTTTGCACTGATTTTTTCCTTCTTCCTTAACAGCATTAGTTTGAAACAGCCTGTTTTGCTGTTCTTTGGGTATGTAAATGACCTCTTTTATGATTGGCTAAGCTCATTCTTCATATTCCACACTGTTGTCCATCAGAATATCAGTTTGCTCAATAGTGAATATGCCTTTAATTTAGTGGTCAAACTTGTCATAGTGCTCATGGATGTGACATCACCGATTTCTGGACGACCTAGTTTTTGCAGCTTAGTTTCTATAAATGGTCTGTGTGGACTAGAGAGGGAATTGTGAACATTAGAATTAGAGTATGTCTATATAGTACACGTCTCCCTAGTCTGTGACATTCCTCTCTGGAAGGAAAGGTTTTCACGTTCATGTGCTGCCGGTCTCTAGGCGAACATGTCTGGGATTTCACAGGAGTCAGGGAATGTGCTGTCTGTTATTGCTGCACCATACTCAACCCTCTCACTCTCACAGTGCTTGAGGACAACAGCTTTACCATATGTTTGACACAGCAACATTCTGCTTGCAATCCACTATCCACAAGTAGTTTGAGAAGTCTATTTTTCATCACATGATAGAGGAATGTTGAACCTCTAAGACACTAGAGTTCATGTTGCAATATTGGATTTTCAATAAGAGTCTTAAAAAGATTCACCCAAAAACATTTACTCATCATGTTGTTCCAAACCTGTATATCCTTTCTTCTTTGGAACATAAAAGAAGATATTTTGAGAAATGTCTTCCATACAATGGAAGTCAATGATGTTTTAGTTCCCAATGTTCTTCGAAATGTCTACTTTTGTGCAAAAAAAAAAAAAAAAAAGTTACAGGTTAAGAACCAAGTAGTTCCAAACCTGTATGAGCTTCTTTGTTTCTGCTGAACACAAAGGAAGATATTTAGAAGAATTTCAGTAAATAAACTGATCTCGCCCCCATTGACTACCATAGTATTTATTTTTCCTACTATGGTAGTCAATGGGGGCAAGATCTGTTTGGTTACTGTTTGGTCTAAATATCTTCCTTTTTGTTCAGCAGAACAAAACTATAAACTGGGTGAACTATCGATTTAAATGTTCTGTAAATCTGTAAAATGTGCATTTAATAATTTCAGAGTCTCATTTACTATCATTAAATTGTATTACACATCATATATTGGCATTTTATATGCCATCTGAGAACTGTATGCAGTGACATCGGCCAACCACAAATCTTGACCACCTCCAAACCTCTCTGGTGAGTCCATGACTGAAGCTCCCAAGGAGAGAACGCATTTCTGCTGTATAGCGGATATTTGAGAGCGCCTCTATCCTGGATTGTCTTTTTGACCATCCTCCAAAGTATCAAAACCAAAGAAAGAAGTCTGCAGTTTGTTTTTCCGAGAAAGAAAATGAGAAAGAGGCCCTTTCCTTCTGTGTTTTATGTTGTTGTGGTTGTAAAACATGCATCTTCCCAGAGGTTTTTAGGGGTTTTTTGCACTTACAAAAATCATTGACCTATTTCAAACCTCATTTTTAATTTCAGCACTGCTCATATCATATGGGCTGCTGGATTATCGGGTCAATCTTTATTTGGGATTTCAGAATTTGGCCAAATATCCTGGTTTGTATATGCTCGTCCACCCCCCATCTCTTTCTCTCAACACACACACATGCATTCATGAACACATCCTCCTCTCCAACAGAACACTGTTTTAGTGTGAGCTTCATCTCTCCAGAGCGACAAAGCCTGTCTTGTTTGACCTGAGCTCAGAGCGTACACTGTCTAACAGCCGTCCCCAGTTAAATCACAATGATTCTGTCAGAGACTTCTTGACATAATGGTTAACACACAGGCTCATATGGGTAGAGTAAGGCTGCGTCTAAAATTGTCCCCCATACCCTCAATCACTATTCCCTACATTATTCCAATAATAAAGTTCACTTGAGGGAGTGAAATGAAAACGATGGAGTGAATTCGGACACTGAGTCCGCCGGAAGGGCTGCCGCTTTTTCATAGTTTGTGCTTGCTGTTTAATAATCATTTGAAACTTAGCAAAAAGGCAGCTCCAGTAGTAAAAAGAATGAATTCTGTCATAGAAACTATGTAATTAAACAATTTAATAATCAATTAAAAAACTTTTTTTTTTTTACCTGAATGTTACACATTTTGACCAGCGTTTTCGAAAATGGATGGATGATTCAACTGTGGGCGCCATCTTCTGGTCAGACGCGGGAATTCATTCAGTGCGCGACTCTCATGGTGCATTAATATTCTCTAGCCGTTGAGTGTACAATGGTTGTAGACTAATTATTGCGGTGCATTGTGGGAAGGAATAAATGCACTTGATAACGTCCACTATGGTTTTGGACACTACAACACTATTACAAAATGGTGCCTATTTAAGGGTATAGGGGCGATTTTGGACACAGCCTAAGTTTGAGTCCAGCTAGCATCATTTCCTGGTCGTTTTCATGCTTTTTTTGAAGCCATCAGCCCATGTTATCTCAACAATGGTGTTTAACAGTGAAATTACTGGTGAAAAAACTACATTACCCATGATTCTGCAAAATATCTTCATCAAACAAATTGCACCAAAACAACTCTTTAGCACCCATCCACTTACATGAAGCACTGCAAATGACGTAATATAGTCAGTGTACGCTCTCAAACTACTTAAATATGCATATTTTGCAATAAACATAAAATATATTGTTTTATATATGTAAACAACATATTTCACTATTGTTTTTATTTTTGTTGATTAAAGCCATTAAGTATGCAGTCTTGTACCTTTTATCTTGTCTAATTTTCACTTTTTTTTCCTTTAAATCAAAGTTTGTACTGTTGTGATTCACCTTGTCTTAAACAATTCTATGATTGAACAAATTCTGAATTGTGATTTCTAAAAAGCATATTGACAAAACAAACTTTTCTTGTTGTGTTGCCCCATAGGGAGAGCACATCATTATACCCAGGAGGCTTTGCACCCCGTCAGAGCAGAAAGCTGGAGTGGGAAAAGGAAATGGAACAGGAAATTGCCCTCTCAGCCAGCAGGTTTGACAAAAGGCAGTAGAAAGGTCAAGAAGTACCATTTATACCATAGAGCACTTCAAGAACCAGAAGAAGCCAGCAAGACCTTCAGAAAAAGAGGAATACTATCAAGTGCTTGGAGGAAAGTAAAGAACAACACAAAGTGAGTGAAGGGCAAAAATCAAAGGTAAAGCTAGTGTGGTTTGTAGACCATAATGACTAACTTCTTTCTTTCTGTCTTCTTGTTCACTGATTTCTTGTTCCTCAGGATGAAGTTGAAGGAGGACATGTCTCCTCTCCTGCTGCAGGTCTTTCGATCGGTCGTCTGGGTTTATTCCGTCATCACGTTCCTGCCCTGGTACCTGCTCTCTGGAGCAAGTGGGAACCTGGCCCGTGCTAAAAGGGTCAAAGCGCGAACAGTAAGTAGAGCTTAGGAAGAATAGGCCCAAAACATGAGCACAGATTCATTCAAACTCTGGGCATGATGTACACTACTGTTCAAAAGTTTGGCGTTGGTAAGATTTTTTTAATGTTTGTGATGTCTCTTCTGCTCACCAAGGCTGCGTTTATTTGATCCAAAATACAGTAAATCAGAAAAATTGTAAAATATTATTTTAAACTTTAAAATGACTTTTCTATTTTAATATATTTTAAAATATAATTCCTATGATGCAAAGCTGAATTTTCAGCATCATTACTCCAGTCTTCAGTGTCACATGATCCTTCAGAAATCATTCTAATATGCTGATTTGCTTCTAAAGAAACATTTCTTATTATTATAAATGATTGACTTTTGTGAGAACAGATACATTTTTTTCAGGATTCACAGAAACTTCAAAAGAACAGCATTTATTTGAAATTAAAACATTGTACATGTCTTTACTGTACCTTTTGATCAATTTAATGTATCCTTGCTGAGTATTAGTTATTAATTTCATTAAAATTAAACTTATTGTGGCCAAACTTTTAAACTGTAGTGTACATATTATAAATAGAGATTTTTGCAATTTATCTTAGATTAACGGAGGGATTTGAGTCACTTTCATTACTGAATAACGTCACTTAATTAAATTGCTGGTTTAAAAAAATATATATTTTAGAGAAACTAAAATATGATTTTCCAGCTTACAATAATGTTCCCTGACACATTTGAATCCCTGTGCTTGTTGATCATTTCCCCCATGACCTCAATCTAATTTCCTGTCGCATCAGGTAAGCGGGAATCTGGCAGGGCCATACCGGGCCGTGAACAGCCAGCAGAGGTTGGCGTCCCTGCTGCATGAGGGTGTGGATACTTTAGATAAAGTGTTCGAATATGCTGTAGTACACTTTCCTGAAAGAGACTGCCTAGGCACAAGAGAGGTTCTGAGCGAGGAGGATGAGATACAGCCTAACGGCAAGGTCTTTAAGAAGGTAAGACACACACAAACACCCCCTGTTGACTCATATGGCCACACACTCTCAATGGCTTTGGAACTTTAGCTGCTTTTTCACCGTTGAACGGTTTAATTTGTATTTCCACTTGAGCCTGTTATGGCCTGGCACGATTACAAACCATTTTCAGCCTAGAATTTGTAGATTGTTCACACAGAATAGTCAAATTGCAGTAAATCCACTTTGGTTACTATGATAATGTAAAGTAGCAAGCAATTAATTTTGAAAGGATGGAAAACTAAAGATTTGGCATGTGCTCATGTATGTTATGACATCTCATTGTGATCCTGAACTAATAAGACACATTAGAGAAAATGCATTTTTGTATTTTTAAAAATATCTAGACTACTAAACACCCTAAACACATTATAAAAGGGCTTTTCACACTGCACTTAACACCGGGTTATCATTGTTCTAAAAACCGCTTTTAACCCCTGGTAAAGGAATCTGCAGGGTTAGCACCGCTTTTTACCTGGGGTTATGAAACCCTGCTCAGGAGCAGGTTTAGCACCTCTTTTGCAGTGTTAACCCCGCATTGCGGTGCCAAACTTGTACAGTGTGAAATGATGCGGTGTTAGAATGTTACAGCTAGATGCTTAGCAACAGACAACCAATCGCGTGCTCGTATTTGCCTGCTTTGGACGGTCACAGAAACACTGCGTATTGTATATAAACAGTAAATTCAGCGTTTGATAGGAAAAAAATCAGATGCTGACAGAAAACGTGACAATTTTAGTGAAGAAGAGACTGTTTCATTCTTACCTTTTTATAGTCTGAAATGTCCATTCAGTATAAACTCGATAGTACTGCGTGCTGCGTTTATCCAATCAATGACACTGACACTGCGAAAATGCAAATAGGAACATTAACCCAGGGTTTAGGAATGAAATGTCAGTTTATGAATACCCAGGATTACTTGTTATCCCCGGATAAATTATGAGCAGTTTGAAACGTGAAGCAAGATAACCCAGGATTCCGTTTACCCGGGGTTTAGAATGACCCACACAGCAAAATCACCAGAGTTAAATCAACTCTGCTCGGAGTACATATGGTCCCTCTTAAAATAGTGTTAAAGTAACACTGACGCAGAGTTAAAGTTAATGAGATAATTAAGTGATGTTAACAAGCAGAATCACTGAAGTAAAGACAATCCTCCTCTGCTGAGATCTTGAGAGATATAATGTCTTTTATCTTCAGTTGATTTAATCTAAGACTGACTGAAATCAGTTGTAGTTCTTGTGTTTCTCTTTTCTTCAGTGTTTCTGCTTGTTAACAGCAGGTGTTCATCACTAATGCTCAATCATCAATTAACCGCTTAACTATCTCATTAACTTTAACTTTGCTTCAGTGTTATTTTAACACTATTCAGAGAGGGACCATGTACTCTGAGCAGAGTTGATTTAACTCTAGTGATTTTGCTGTGCAGGGTTAACTATTTCAAGTGTGAAAAGCTCTATATGTGTGGCACTGAACTTGTTGAGTCTGCAATAAAACAACTTCAGTTTTGATCACACTATTTAGACTGAAAGAGAGATCCAAAAATCATCTTTTTGTGAATTTTTGGATTTCATTTGCTGTTCAGACTGCAAAAAGATCATTTTTTTTAAATTTTCTTTTTTTAATGTTTTGGAAAAGTTTCTGCTGACCAAGGCTAGATTTATTGAATCAAAAATACAGTAAAATAGTAATATTGTTAAATTTAAAATTAAAATAACATTTAATTTAATTGTAAGTGTAATTTATTCCTGTGATGGCAAAGCTGAATTTTCTGCAGCCATTTCACCAGTCTTCAGAGTCACATGATCCTCCTGAAATCATTCTGATTTGGTGCTCAAGAATCATTTGTTATAGACCTTAGTCAGGTTAGATCCCATATTGAACTTAAAACGGATGAAAACGAGGCTGTAAGGGATAGACTTGAAGTCTTTGGCACATAATTTTTCACATTGTTTAAAACAGTTTTGTGAAGTTTTTGTCTACTGAATTATTTTTTGGAAAGTTTCATCAGCTGAATAATATGTATGTTGTTAAACAGTAAAAACCATTGAACACACTGCACTCCTATCCCTTACAGCCTAGTTTTCATTCCAAAATTGAATATGGCTCTACCTAGACTAAGGTCTATTATTATCGATGTTGAAAAGTTGTGCTGCTTAACATGTTTGTGGAATCCATGATGTACTAGTTTTTTTTCAGGATTCTGTAAAAAAAAAAAAAAAAAAATAGAATATTAAAAAAATTCTAAATTACTTTAAAATATAAAACAAAATTATAAATGTTTTTACTGTCACTTTTGATTAATTTAATCAGGCCATACTCAATAAAATGAGTAAAAAGTGTGACTAAAATCAGATTTCGGCGGTCAGTGTGAGCATAGCCCTTTCCACGAGAAATGGTTTAAACACTCTTCTAAACATATACTTGCACAATATTCAAGTATATATAGAGTGTGTCTAAGGTTAAGTGGACAAATCCCAAGAGAACTCGCTCACAAACTCTCTTGAGCTCTACAGTAAGAAATTCAGTGGCCGTCTCTCTCTGTAAACAGAGTTTATCTCTGGCCTGTTGTTGTCCAGAACTGTTTACATGAAATTGAAAAGAAGTCACGTGCTAATGTGTAAGCCACTGAGAATTTCAGTACAATGCAACTCTGACTCTCTCTCACTCTCTAGGTGATATTGGGTGATTATAACTGGTTGTCGTATGAAGAAACTTTCCATCTGTCTCAGAGGTTTGGTAGCGGGCTGGCCGCTCTGGGTCAGAAGCCTCTTTGTAACATCGCCATTTTCTGCGAGACTCGAGCTGAGTGGATCATAGCAGCTCAGGCATGCTTCATGTACAACTTCCCCTGTGAGCATTCAAATCACGCACACACAGTGTTGTTTCCAATATCCGCTGTATTGTGCTGACTAGGATAAAAATATTGGGTCAAAAAATAGCAGCACTGCTGTGGTACTAGGTGCAAGACCAATATCACACTGAAAACAAAAAAGTTATTCACTATTCAAGCACACACACACACACACACACACACACACACACACACACACACACACATGCATTCTGCAGCAAATCTGATTCTCATACTGATTCATTCGAATTCACATGCTAAACAATTCAAAATGTGAATTAGTGTATCTCAAATTATTGATGCACTATGATGTTGAAGATGGTATGCAAAAGGTACCCGGATGGATTTTCAAAATGTCCATTTGTGCATTTTTCTTTAAGATTAATATTAACCACAACCTGTGTCTTGGACGTTACAGAAGAGGAATTTGTGAGTTTTAGGTTTCATTCAAAACATTAAAAGAGTTAAAAGAGCTTAAAAGAGTTGTGCAGGGAAAACATCAAAACCCAGAAGACTAATTCGCCACTGGTTCTTTGGAGATTTTCATATGGGGTTTTATAATGGGGGTTTTTTAGGTTTATGAGTAAAATTAAGCCTGTGGTAAATATAACTTTACGATATCTCCAAATATAAAAATTGTTTTTGGCGGGTATACTTTATGAAATGCTGTTACTCCCCAGCCAATAACTTAAAGTAAATGGATAAATAATAGTATTTTAACTGTATTTTTTTACTATTATTATTATTTTTAGTGCTCCCAAGGTAACACTTTACAATAAGGTTCATTAGTTAAACATTAGTTAATGTATTAAAGGGATAGTTCACCCAAAAATGATGCACAAATGATGATTTTTAACTCCAACCGTTCCAGTCTGTCAGTCGTATAATGCAAGGCAATGGAACCACCATCTATAAGAGTAAAAAAAATCATGCACAGACAAATCCAAATTAAACCCTGCGGCTTGTGACGACACATTGATGTCCTAAGAAACAAAACGATTGGTTTGTGTGAGAAACCGAACAGTATATCATTATGTCCAACTCACTGTGCATTAACTAATGTTAACAAGATTTTAATAATGTGTAAGTAAATGTTGAAATTAACTTGACAGACATTAATTAACAGATATTCATTAATTGACACACAGCAGCAGGTTTATTAGCTGTCACTTTAAGACTTGACACACACCTGACTCAAAGTTATTGTTTTTCCTTTTGTAAACCTTGTAAACAGTGCTTTAAGATTTTCAGGTAGTTCTTTCTGTATCTGTACAGTTAATAAACACTGCACAGTCTTCACTGCATAAATCATAAATTGAATATAAATTAATTCTTATTAAAGCTACAGAAGTTATTCAGCCAAGAGCAGTGAGTGATTTTCTCTTTGTCTTTTGTTCTTTAATGACAGAAGCAGGTTTATTAGGCTGCTGTCACTTTAAGATGTGACACACACGACGTGGATCTGACACACATCCTATTTTGTCTTTACGTCATTTAACACTTTTTAACTCACAACAATCTGCTTAAAAGGATACTCGCCAATAAAGGGTATTTCAACATAATTTTGTGTGGGTTTTTTTTGTCCGTTCAAGTATGAAAGGCAAGTAAACTGCGCTGCTGACGTGCTGCCTGAAGTGGCATTCTTGTGCGCATTTTTAGGTGTTTGTTCACAGAGAGCCACTTCACAGAAAGCGCGCGAGTGCAGATTTGACAGATTTATCTTTCCCCCTTTTTTTGCGTCTTATCGCACTTTAATGGTTTAATAGCACTTATAAAATTATAGCTTCATCATATAATGTAACGCTAGGAAAAAACAGAAGCTGTGTTAATTGCTTTAAATGAACTGAAAATCAACAGAAAAAATGAATCGCATTAACACGTTAATTTTTTTACACCCCTACTATTTTTTATTAAATACTCTGCTTTTTATTTTATGGTGCAATTTTATTGCAATTGTGATACATTTCTTTATTTATCTTAATTTAAAAAAAAGTAAATAAATAAAAATGTTTAATAATAAAAATACTGATTTATATTTTTTATTAAATGATAAATAATAAATAGAAATTATTACTAAATAATATTAATAATCTCTCACTATTTATTTAAAGGCACAGTAACTCATTATCTACACAATTTTCCTTTTCTCCATCTTAGTGGTAACTCTGTACTCTACATTGGGAGGCGCCGCTATAGCACATGGTCTAAATGAGACTGAGGTCACGCACATCATCACAAGCAAAGATCTGCTGCAGAGCCGCCTCAAGGTGAGAACACGACAGACGACACAACAGTGGGATCATGAAATATCAAAGCTGCTGTCACTTATTGCTCTGAATGATTCTCTCTCTCTCAGGCCATTCTTATGGATGTGCCCAGACTGAAGCACATCATTTTGGTTGATATAAAGACCACCAGTTGGCCTGATCTCCCCAGAGGCATCCTGGTCCACAACATGGGAGCAGTGCAAGACCTGGGGGCCAAAACTGAAAATGGTAAGTGCTTAAACTCTCAAGTAGCATACTGTTTTGTTTGAAATGTTTATATTAGTGGTCGACCACCAAGGCTGATATTATGGGCCAATATTTGGGAAATTTTTAATGCTGTCACTGGGCTCGCACAAGCGAGCAAGTTTTAATCCTTAATTTCAATCTATGCTGAACTATATCCAGTTTACCACTATGTCAGTCATATTTGTGTGTTTTTTTTTTTTTTTTTTACTGATTGATTTATATTTTATTTAGTTTAAATAATTTTTTCAAATGGATTCATTTTCAGATAATTATTTTAGTAAATATCATTTAAAATATATATCAATTTAATTGCAGAAATTGTTATGCAGGTGTTATTTACCATCTTTATTATTATATAGGCCTATATTGGCCACCCTGCTCAAGATATCGGCATCGGCCTACACAAAATCCATATTGGTCGAACACTAGTTTATATGTGTACCGTATACTGTTAAATTTACATGCGACATATGGGTTCACATACTACTTTTAGTGTATATTATATACTAGAGTCTAAATATGGCCTATATACAGAATAAGCATGAGAGAAATTCACAGTAGCCTTTGCTTGCTGACAATAAAAATGTCATGTCTTTCTGTCATGTTTTGAAGTGTACTGACATAATAGGGACCAAAAGAGGTGTAAACATAGATTTTGTTGAGGAAGAAAGACGGCAGGATCTTCCTGTCAGATGAAAAGAAGACTTGAGGGCATGCGGACCGGTGTTGAGAGCTCACACGCTCAGCCTTTGTGTCAGATAAGAGCAGCTGTTTAGAAAACGCCTCTGGAGATATGAGAGGGAGATGTTATCATTATTAGAGCAGGTTTTCTCTTTTCAGAAAGACTGAGATAAAAGGTTTAGATATTTCACTGGAGCATTAGACCTTTGTTTTTTATGAGAGCCTGTCAGTGTCTAGCTAGTCTTAACAGGTACCACAGTTATTTCTGCTGATGCCAATGAACATTAGTTGTACCTAATTACAACAATGTATATATACATTTTATTTTTTTTTATTTTTTTACATTTTTTTAAAGAAATGGACACATTAATGACTGCAAAGTCATTTAAAATTTTACAAAAGATTTCTATTTCAAATAAATGCTGTTCTTTTGAAATTTCTATTCATCAGTGAATCCTGAAAAAAATGAATCATTGTTTTCAACATTAATTAAAAAGAAGGAATGTTTCTTGAGAAGCAAATCAGCATTTTTAGAATAATTTCTGAAGGATCGTGTGACACTGAAGACTGGAGTAATGATGCTGAAAATTTAGCTTTGCATCACAGAAATAAATTACATTTTAAAATGTATTAAATGGAAAATAGAATATTTCACAATATTGCTGATCAAATAACTGCAGCCTTGGGTCAGCATATACAGCTATGGAAAAAATTAAGAGACCACTCCAAGTTCAGAAATCAATGTTAATTGGTCTCTTAATTTTTTCCATAGCTGTACTTACATATAAATAAAAATTTATATTTGACTATCAAATATTAATTTAATGTTAATATTAATATTATGTCAAATATTAATTTCTATTTAATTCAATATACAAAACACATACAAATTGTGGTTTTAAATAAAAAGGTTTTTAGTAACTAGACAGAGATGAAGGGTTTCACAGCTTTTTGTTTATTAAACTAGTGCATACTGGTGCCAGTGGTTTGATTTACATTACCTTGGGTACATTTATTTTAGATTCTGATGATGTGCAAAAAATCTTGGCAGCAAAGTGTTTCCCATTTAAAAGTTTGTTTTTCCTCCAAAGTAGTTCTGTCTGAAATGGCACTATAACATGGCTGCTACTAATAAAGGGATATGAATCTGTCTTTCTCTGTGTGCAGTAATGGTGTCCCGCAGACAGCCTGTCCCATCTGATATCGCAGTGATCATGTACACCAGCGGCTCTACTGGCATTCCTAAAGGAGTCATGATCTCCCATAGCAACATCATCGCTGGCATCACCGGCATGGCTGAACGCATTCCTAACCTGAAGTACGTCGCTCTGACGCTTCTATCTAGCGTTATTCTGTCTCTCCATTTATTTTTAGCTGTTAAAAAATCTAATCTCCATTGCTTTATTCATTGGCAGTGCTTCACGTACTAATTAAGGTGTTAAAGAAAAATCTAATCACAGCCATATGATTAAAGACACTAATGACAAAAAATGGTTGCCTGGGAAGCAAATCCGTGACGTTGGCGGTACTAGCACTGCTTTATAAAGCGTCTGTTTTATAAAGTTAATTTACCCATGATCCTGACCTTATGGTTCATGTTCACTAATGTTCACTATCATTTTGGTTTAGCAAGGATGCATTCAATTGATCAGAAATGACAGTAAAGACATTTATAGTGTTACAAAATATTTCTATTTCAAATAAAGGTTGTTTTTTCTTTCTATTCTTCAAAGAATCAAAAAAAAATTAAGCATCACAAATGTTTTAACGTTGATGATTATGATAATAATAATAATAAAATCAGCATTTCTGATTTTTGAATGATCATGTGACACTGAAGACTGGAGTAATAATGCTGAAAATTCAGCTTTGCCATCACAGGAATAAATTATATTTCAAAATATATTAAAAATAAAAATAATATTTTATTTATATTTTATTTTTATTTTTTACAATACTATTGTTTTTGCTGTATTTTTTATCAAATAAATGCAGCTTTGGTGAGCACAAGAGACTTCTTTCGAAAACATTTAACAAATCTTACCAACCCCAAATTTTGAGAGATTTTGTATATTTAAATCTATAAAATCACATGAAAGTTTGATTCCTGTTTATTCATACTTTAATGTATTACTGGACAGTTAATGTGGCTTTGTTCCAAAATGTAATGCGTGACATTGTGAATATTGTCTGAATAAGTTGTTTTTGCATTAGAAACACTTTTAAAGCTGTACTTGTGCCATTTTGATGCTTTCTTTGTCTGCATGACTGAACACTGGCCTGTCAAATTGTCCAAAATGTAGTAGCTTGCTTAGATAACGATAAAGGATTTTTTGTTAACAATGTTTCTTTTTTTTGTGACAGTGAGAATGACACCTATATTGGCTACCTGCCACTTGCTCATGTCCTGGAACTCAGCGCTGAGCTGGTGTGTGTGTCACATGGCTGCCGGATTGGATATTCGTCACCCCAGACTCTTGCTGACCAGGTTCAAACACACACACAAACACTTTAGTCATGCTGTGTGACATCATCACCAAGTCAAGCTCTTTTACAATCTCAGAATGCCAAAGCATTTGCATCATAACTGCAAACAATGCTAATAATGTAAAGAAAATCTTAAATTGCAATAGTAGCATCTAGTGTGCAATATCTTCTCTTCTTTTGTCCTTTCTCCCACAGTCATCTAAAATAAAAAAAGGCAGTAAAGGGGACACCAGCATGCTCAGACCAACACTGATGGCAGCTGTACCTGTAAGAACTCACATTCACATAAACACAGTGGTCATAATTAGGGCTGGGTTGAAAATGTTGATTTCTCAATTTTAATCGATTCTCATTTTGATGGACCTATATTTTTATTCTTAAATCCCAGAAATCAATCTTTTAGTCTCTGCTGTTTTCAGTTGATGTGTGAACAAAACCTCGCCTCCTGTCTCATAAATGCTGTTACTTTGTATATTAAACAAAGTCTCCGCTTTCATATTCTGTCAGTTTTTATTACAAAATTGAAACAATAAATGCCATTTTGGCGCTCTTTAATGTGGCGGGACGGATTGCTGTAACGCCTCAGTTCAGCTGGAGCAGTAGAGCATATGAGAACAGTTCATCTCTTCATCATTACAACTATTCATATTATATTCATGAATGAACATCAGAAGGTATGTTGAAAGATACAATATAATAATCGGTGTTTCAACCGTGGAAAAACGTCAATAAAATAGCTTGTAAACATTGTCACGGAACATCACATTTACCTCAGAAAAGCCGTTCAATGACCATAGCTCGATAGTTATCTAGAAAAATAAACTCGAGAGGAGCATTTTGCTAAATATATACACTAGATTACATATACAGTATTTTTTAGTTCTGTTCTTCAATATTTAATGTTTAATGTATGTTTGAATAAATCCATCATGAAATCAAGTTATGACAGCCACAGTTTAAATGTTGATATTTCAAAAACAAATAGAAACCTAATTAAGTCATTAAAAATATATTACATTATATGATATTATAACTTTATTATTATAAAAAAAACTGTGCAATATAAATGTTTGTATACAAATCAGTTGTTAATTTTAACACTTCATATTATAGTAATGTACCAACTGACAGGGTTCCCTATGGAAGCTTGTTTCCGCCACAAAAAAATTAAAAGATAATTGCGACTTTTTATCACACAAATTTTTTATTTTTTTTTTCTTCCCTTTCCAGAATTGTGGGATATAAACTTGCAATTGCAAGAAATAAAGTCAGAATTGCAGGATAAAAACTTGCAGTTCCGAGTTATAAAGTCCAATTCTGAGGAAGTTTATATCTCACAATTGCGACTTTATATCTCGCGATTCTGAGAAAAAAGTCAGAATTGTGAGATAAAAAGTCGCAATTAACTTCCTTTTTATTCCATAGCGGAAACAAGCTTCCACGGTTCCCCTTGTAGTTTGCAGCTTGAAGGCCCGGGTATACTTCATTTTCGCGTTCTGCTCCGTCTCGCGCACAGTTGAGCGTGCAAGCCTTTCAAAGTATACTCCTTTGGCCATGAACGCAGAAAGACGTATTTGGTGCGTGCGCACTATCTAGTGGATTTTGTTTTCAAGCACTGAAGTCATTTGCACATGCAAATGACTTCAGTGCCATTATCTCCTGATAATGACAATTATGTCATGCAGATGACCAAAGTATACTTTGGGCTTTAGTTAAGAGACTTTTTTTTTCCTTGACAAAAAAGTGACGTGCTGTAACAAATCAAATTGAATCGAGATTGGAATTGAATCGAATCGCAAGCTTGTAAATCGAAATTTGTCAATACCCAGCCCTGGTCATTATAGCTATTGAGTTTGATATAATAGATGTGAAGTGTTTCTCTCTCATCATGTCTGTAGGAGATTATGGACCGTATCTATAAGAATGTAATGACTAAAGTTGAAGAGATGAGCAGTGTGCAGAAAACTCTCTTTGTTCTGGCGTACAACTACAAGATGGAGCAGATCTCTAAAGGATACAGCACGCCTCTCTGTGACAGGTATGATACAATAATATTAACGTAATGATTTCCTCCAAAACTCAATGGGTTGCTCAGATGCAGTTATGTTTCTCACTGCTATATTTTTAAATGTCCACTTGCATCTTGTTTTTGTGTTCTGCAGGCTTGTGTTCAAGAAGGTTCGCTCGTTGCTTGGCGGTAACACGCGTGTGTTGTTGTCTGGCGGAGCTCCTTTATCCGCAGCTACTCAGCGTTTCATGAACATTTGTTTCTGCTGTCCTGTGGGACAGGGCTATGGCCTCACCGAGACCTGCGGAGCCGGGACCATCAGCGAGTGTAAGCATGGGATTCACTAAGTGAAGATAGGGCTCCGGACAGGAGTATGGGGACTAAACGCAGACCTCACAGAACTCATAATGTGGCAATACAATCAGATTGGTCCTTTAAGGTGCAGTAAAACCAAGAGTGTGAGCTCTAGAATTAAAAGGTGTGTCAGTACTTCAAATCAAGGGTGTGGGTTCTAGTATTAAAATAATTATATAGAATTAAAAGCTTGGGCGGATTCACAAAAGAATCCTGCTGATTTCTTATTTTCTAACTTAAAGTCGAAAATAAGAATAAGTAGCTTAAAGTCAGCAGACTATCGGAAGTTGCGATAGGCCCCGATTGTGACGTATATCTGAGAGAAACGGTTTCTCGAACAAGAAAAATGTAGGGTCGGAACTTGATATTGTCCTTCTGGAATTGATTTGATTGTTGGATTGTTGTGGTTTGCTATTGGTCGATCTCATGTGAGTGACAGGTTGTTCTGTCAACAAACTGCAACAAACACATCAAACATTTAAGAATGTTCTTATCCTAAGATTGTTTCAAAGGAAAAAAAACTCAAAATTCAAATTCCTGCAAAGAATGTTCCTTGAGGGTTAGTTCACCCAGAAATGAAAATTATGGAATTTATTACTCACCCTCGTGTGGTTTGTAGCACCAAAATCACATGATTTCAGTAAACGAGGCTTCGTTACGTCTTAAGTGTTTTGAAACTTCAGTAGTTCATGTGACTTTGGCAGTTTGTACACGCTCCGAACCACTGATTCGAAACAAAAGATTGGTAAAGCTTCGAAGCTTCATGAAGCAATGTTTTGAAATTGCCCATCACTAGATATTGTTGAATAAAGTCGTTATTTTGTTATTTTTGAGGCACAAAATGTATTCTCGTCGCTTTATAATATTAAGCTTGAACCACTGTAGTCACATGAACTTCATATGTCTTTAGTAGCTTTCTGGGCATTGAAAAAGGAAATGATCTTGTTGGTAATCGATTAGTCTTACGATCCCTTTATGACTTTTTTGAAGTTCCAAAGTGGTTGAGAGCTTTTGTAAAATGAATTAAAAAGTGTTGCTAATACAACTCGTCGTGTTTCTCCCAAGACGTTTACATTTTGGATAACATATTGGCATGAGGAATAAAGAAAAAACCCTGTTTTTGTGTCATGTTCAACTCGGAAATATTTAATTGGTTAGATATTATAAATCATGAATTTCTATTACCTTTTTCTTAGTCATTTGTGATTGCTAGATAATAAGTCAAAAAGTATGTGAACCTTGGAATTAATACATTCAAATCAATGCCATGGGGTCTTGAATAAAAACCTGGGTTAATGGAACTATTCATTAGATTACAGGAATATTAATTGGCAGTATTAATAGTAAAGAGAGGGGAAATTATATCTCATATAAAAATATGATAGAAGCAACACCTTCAATCCAGTTTACATTCAATTAATGCTTAGTCAAATTTATGAATAAGTGTGTTAATACTGTGTGTGTTTGTTTTAGTTTCTGATTACAGCACCGGTCGTGTCGGAGCTCCTCTGGTGTGTTCAGAGATCATGCTGAAGGACTGGGAGGAAGGCCAGTTCTGCTTTATTACTGTAAAGATACTGAGATTTGAAATATCATTAAATTTTGCACATTTTAATGTCTTTTTCTTTTTGTCCATAGGTGGTTATTTCAGCACAGATAAACCAAACCCACGAGGAGAGATTCTGATTGGTGGTCCCAATGTCACCATGGGTTACTATAAAAATGAGCAGAAGAATCGAGAAGACTTCTTTGTGGATGCGAACGGCCAGCGTTGGTTCTGTACCGGAGACATTGGAGAGTTTCACCCTGACGGCTGCCTCAAGATTATCGGTGTGGAGAGACGCACTTACACACAAACTTTCTTTCAAGACATAAGCCTGGTTTCACAGACAGGGTTTAGAGTAAGCCAGGATTAGGCCTTAGTTCAGTTGGTACATTTAAGTAGCTTTTATATATGTGCCTTAGAAACAAACCATGTGAAGATCAAACCAGTTGACCAAGTGGATCTCTGAGCTTGTGCGAGTGAGTGGAGGCGGGGCTAATTAGCATATTAATAGATCTGCATGTATGAAATGCGGCAAGGGTGTAGAGTTAAATTCAAGGTATTTGAGGGCATGAAGAATTTTTATAGGCGGACTTCAAGATATGTGTAAGTTGCTTTCAGTTGAAATGGCTAAAACATGCATTTTAGTCTGGGACTAGACTTAAGCATTGTCTGTGAAACCAGGCAATAAAATCTCAGAACTATTTAAGTCTTATCATAGTATTTTCTATATACATTTCTCTAAATGGTTTTGGCCTATGTGTGTAGATCGTAAGAAGGACCTGGTGAAGTTGCAAGCTGGTGAATATGTGTCTTTGGGCAAAGTGGAGGCTGTGCTCAAAAACTGCGCGTTCATCGACAACATCTGTGCTTATGCAAACAGGTGAGTGCAAACATGCACATATATACTGTGACAATTCAGCACTCATACATGCTTCATAAATAAATATTGTGTAGTGTTTTAGATGAGATGTATAAATTTTTCCCTCTCTTTACACAGTGATGAGTCTTATGTGATTGGGTTTGTGGTGCCCAATCAGAAGCAGTTAACCACCCTTGCTGCGCAGAGGGGCATCAGAGGATCATGGGAAGAGATCTGCAACCACCCAGAGATGGAGAAAGAGGTTCTACGTATCATCACCGATGCGGCTATAACAGGTCTGTCAACGACAGGGCAAAATAACAATTGTGTGGATAGGATATAGTGATTTAACTTGAAAGAAATTCATACTTTTATTCAGCATTAAATTGATCTAAAGTGACAGTAAAGGAATTTATAATGCCAAAACACTTATATTTCAAATAAATGCTGTTCATTTGAACTTTCTATTCATCAGAGAATCCTGATAAATAAGCAGATCAGCAGTTTTCAACATTGATAATAAGAAATGTTTCTTGAGCAGCAAATCAGCATATTAGAATGATTTCTGAAGGATCATGTGACACTGAAGACTGGAGTAATTTCACTGTCCCAAATAAAAAACAATTCCCCTAAAATGTCACTCAAAACTTTTGCCAAAAGATTATGCAATAGTAGCATTTTGTCATCTTTTTAAGCTTCTTGCTGTTTATTACTATGTTTGACATTTTTGGTTTGTTATTTTTTCTGATTCACAGGTAAGCTGGAGCGCTTTGAGATCCCAAAGAAAATCCGTCTGAGCGCCGAACCCTGGACGCCCGAGACGGGCCTGGTTACCGACGCCTTCAAACTCAAACGCAAGGAACTAAAAACGCATTATCAGGACGATATCGAGAGGATGTACGGCGGCAAGTGAATAAAACCAGGCGTCAGCCGGCGGTGTGATGTGGGGGGAAGGGGTTTAGGACACACCATGCCACAATGCCTATATACGGAAGAAAAAAAAAAACAACCCACAATCCTCTGCCTTCCTGCTTCCTGTGATGTTCTGCGATCAAAACGGGGACACACTTGAATTTTGGTTATGGTTTGTTGAGAGGGAACGGAGCGAAAGCGAACGCCACCTGCTGAAGCAGGTACTAAATGTACTTTTCTCAGATGATTCACAAGAGTGACTCCTGGAAAAGACACAATACAACCTACAGACTGTGAGACTTTTGGACCCCACCCACTTCTCTTCCTTTTCTCTCATTGGCTCTGTTTGGTAGACCCGCCCCCTTACATTATCCTGTAGGCAGATGCACTTGATGATTCCACCCTACTGCGAAGCGGTCACACTGAATTCTCATCTTGAGTCTATGCAGGGAAACGTTTTACAATTTGGCGGTATTTTTTGTTGCTTATTTCTTTGTTAGCTTTGACCCATTTGTTCAGACTTCATTTTTTTGGGGGATGTTTGAGGACTGATTTGTGAGCCGTGCAAGATTTGGATGTGTGTGGAATGTTTCTCTAAATGTATCTGTTACAATGTTACTTTTTCTCAAAATGGAATCTTGGCATGTGTACTTGACGTTTTGTTACTTTTGAACCTCGGCTTCTGTTGTTTACTTGTATCCAAAGGCTGTTATTGTTGCCCTGTATGAAATTAATGATGCTAGGGCACATTGAGAACTGTGTACCTAGAAAGAGCTGAAGAAAATCCTAACAATCCAGACCAGGAGAGACCTTTATTACACCAGATAGCTGTTCTAATGCGTCAAAAGCCGTTTTAATGCTGCAAAGAGAGCAGTCTTAAGCCAGAGATGTGCTCTAATACCACAGAAAGCTATATGAGTCCAATTTCACTTGCATACATTATCCAAATTTTGTGTCAGTGAGTTGGCGTCCACCCAAGTGTATGCTCCGCATTCAATATCTGGTCTGCATCTGAACAATTCGCTCCTCGTACCGCTCTGCTCACCCACGTTCCTTTACTCCTCTCTACAGGGTTTGCCTAAGGATCACACAAAATGTATGACTCCATACTTGCAGCGTATATTCCTTTGAACTCATTTTTTTTTTCTGAATTTGTAAAGCCTTTAACCTTGTTCCTTTTATACAGTGTGATGTCAGCCATTGTGTTGCATGGATGTTTTGCAAGGGAGCCAAGTGTTGAAGTGGAGTAGTTTGGGTAACATTTGTTTTCTTAAATGGCCATTTTTTTATTATATTGTGATATTGTCATCGTATGAAATGATTAGTGACTTCAGCAAAGAGGAGGCGTATGAATTTGAATGTGCAATAGACTTGTGTATTTGGAGTATACATCACATGATACGCACAGTTCGGGCCCAAGAGCATGAATGTCTCCAGCCTCTTCGATGTAACGGAAGAGACGCGTATATTCTGCTTCAGACTGTAACACGATTCCAGAACTGATGCATTATGATTCGCATTTGACTTTGCATGATTCAGGAGATGTAAACCAAACAAGCTTCGAATAAGAACATATTGTATCTCGGACATTGACAAATGTGGCATTTGCAAATACGGGGCAAATGTTTCTAAATCTGTACATTTTATTCATTATTTATGTGAAAATGTACTATATTTGTTGATTTTCAGCACTAAACATTTGTTTTGTTTTTTTTTCTTTTTTGGTTTTTATACGAGATGTTTTCTGGATTCACTTAATCTTTAGTTGTAGAAACACTCCAGCTTTACCGTCACAACATGATGCTCTTTACTGAAAGTACTTTTGTTTTATTATTGTTATTATTTTTGTTTGTCCTAAAAGGAACTGAAAGCAAATGGTGTTCCTAAACTAGACAAGTCTGCCTTTCCTGAGCTCGATGGAGGATGTTGATTGCCTTTTTTTACACAGTGGAAATTAAAAGTGGTTTATAGGAATTTATACTTTTGATTAATTTATTTTTGTCTTCAAATTCAGGGAGTGACTCATCTCCTCTTAGAGCTGCTGTACTGCTCACCTTGATTGTTCTTCATTTACATCCTGCAATGTCATTGGTTCCAGCCACAAGCAGCTGGCCAATCAGCAGTTAGTCCAGAGAGAGCTCCACCTTATTTCCATAATCTGATTGGTGTATTCATCTGTCAGTCATGACCTTGGCAACAACTAACCCAAATGAATCACAGCCAGTTATAAGCTCATGCCATCAACATTACCCACATCCTAATTGACATTCTTGAAGTCCTTGATTCAGAATGATGATTAATGTCTGCACACAGACTTATTGAGCATTTTAGACACACAAGGAGGATGTTAGGTGGATTCATTCTCTCTCCTTCTGTTGTATGCTCTGTAAATATGACTTTTAAGTCAGAAATTCAATTGCATTTAGCAGATGTACAGATGTAATACCTCCTTTAAATATGTTTAGTCTCTTACTGACCGGGTTTGGGGTCTTTTCTCCTCTGTGTTGGTGGTTAATGTCTTACAACAAGCAGGTCATAGCAAACAACTCCAATATTTATTTGTAATTTGGCCATGAAACTATGTTATACGGAATAAAGTTTCGTGAATTATGAGGGGATCTTTGAGTATTATTCATGTGCCATTATTTTTAGGAAATGATCATCAGAACGGTTCATATTCATGATTTTGTATTATTTTAAATAGATTTGTCTATACATTTATATATATAATTTTATAGAAGAACAAGTAATTTAATTTAGGTGGATCTCTTGTTATTCACCAGTAGATGTCAGTATCAGATAATTTACACCAGAGAGAATCACTCTGAAATCCATATCTACTGTACCTCTTGCCTAATGTCAAATAATAATAATAATAATAATAATGATGATGATAATATGCTTGAATGTTCCTTATTATAGCTCAGAATAGAGACTAGCCCTTGATGACTTGAGTTTTTCAAGCAACAATCGTTCATGTAAACATTTGTATGAAAAAAAATGCATTTTCTAAGCAAGATATGCCTTATTCCAAATTAAAGGGTTAGTTTACCCAAAAATGAAAATTCTGTCATTTATTACTTACCCTCATGCCGTTCCACACCCGTAGACCTTCGTTCATCTTCAGAGCACAAATTAAGATATTTTAGTTGAAATCCGATAGCTCCGTGAGGCCTTCATAGAGAGCAATGACATTTCCTCTATCAAGATCCATAAAGGTACTAAAAACATATTTGAATCGGTTCGTGTGAGTACAGTGGTTCAATATTAATGTTATAAAGCGACGAGAATATTTTTGGAGCGCCAAAAAAAAACGAAATAACGACTTATTTAGTGATTGCCGATTTCAAGACGCTTCAGGAAGCATCGGAGCATCTGATCGGAGCGCCAAAGTCACGTGATTTCAGCCGTTAGCAGTTTGACACGCGATCTGATTCATGATTCGACACCCTGATTCAGTTATGCTCCGATGCTTCATGAAGAAGTGTTTTGAAATCTGCCATAACTAAATAAGTCGTTATTTTGTTTTTGTTTTTTGGCGCTCCAAAAATATTCTCGTCACTTTATAATATATTGAACCACTGTACTCACATGAACCGATTTAAATATGTTTTAGTACCTTTATGGATCTTGAGAGAGGAAGTGTCCATTGCTCCCTATGGAGGCCTGAGGGAGCCATCGGATTTCAACTAAAATATTTTAATTTGTGTTCCGAAGATTAACGTAGTGCATTAGGCTACATCTGGGAATGCACAATGAAAATAGAGCCTATACAAGACTAGAGTCAACTAAACAAGTCAGTCCTTAGAACAAGTATTGGTGTCCATGGAAACCAAGGCCACAAGCCGACAGCGACTGTCTTTTGAGATCATCAGGAGGTGGACATGGAAGGAAACAAAGAAATTCTTAAACTTGGTGACAAGTCAGCAGAGCTTTGTGTAAGAGAAAAGAAAGTCAGTGAATGGCATTATAAAAGATGTGTTGAAAACATCAAATCAAGCATAGTTCTTTTAATTAAACAGAGTGAGTCAAGCGCTGCACACAGCTGTGGATCAGGAACAGATAAATGACCCAGCCGTGCATCAATCATGCTACATTAAACCCAATACAATCTCATGGTAACGGTTTTATGTTTTGGCGAATTGGTGGCTAATTCATATGAATCTGTACGATCTCATTGGTATGTTTTATATGATCTGCCTATGCACCAGTGGCAGGTTTGTTTAAGGGAGGACCTAAATGCATATGAATATATACAAAATCCACACTTCGTAAAATAGATTTGTTCTCCTTGAGATTGGGTTGTCAAAATTCACATACTGCTATCGCCTATAAAGAAAGAAAGAAAGAAAGAAAGAAAGAAAGAAAGAAAGAAAGAAAGAAAGAAAGATAGAAAGAAAGAAAGAAAGAAAGAAAGAAAGAAAGAAAGAAAGAAAGAAAGAAAGAAAGAAAGAAAGAAAGAAAGAAAGAAAGAAAGAAAGAAAGAAAGAAAGAAAGAAAGAAAGAAAGAAAGAAAGAAAGAAAGAAAGAAAGAAAGAAAGAAAGAAAGAAAGAAAGAAAGAAAGAAAGAAAGAAAGAAAGAAAGAAAGAAAGAAAGAAAGAAAGAAAGAAAGAAAGAAAGAAAGAAAGAAAGAAAGAAAGAAAGAAAGAAAGAAAGAAAGAAAGAAAGAAAGAAAGAAAGAAAGAAAGAAAGAAAGAAAGAAAGAAAGAAAGAAAGAAAGATAGAAAGATAGATAGATAGATAGATAGATAGATAGATAGATAGATAGATAGATAGATAGATAGATAGATAGATAGATAGATAGATAGATAGATAGATAGATAGATAGATAGATAGATAGATAGATAGATAGATAGATAGATAGATAGATAGATAGATAGATAGATAGATAGATAGATAGATAGATTAGATTAGATTAGATAGATAGATTAGATAGATAGATAGATAGATATCATATCATACTCTTGCATGGATATATTTAGGCCGACAAGCAAAAGAAGGAATTTCTATCAGAGGATCCGCTGGGAGCTTGTGGTAAACATGGATCACTGCCAAACACATCACGATTCTTCCAATTTCAATTTATTACTAATCCTCAGAATCCTCTCTCCCTCACCCTCTCTAACAGCATGTATGATTTTGTATTTATGACGTGCACTTATTGTTCCAATCAGGCCTTAATGAACATTGCGGTATCCACAAATCCTTTACTGTTCAATAAAACCCCATTATTAAAAAATCATGTGCATAAAACTCAGCAAGTCAATGGTATGGATCACTGTCAGTGTCTTAGTCCTCCTTTACACAAACACACATACTGTATATACAGTCGGGTCCAAAAGTCTGAGGATATGTATGAACATACGTTAAATGTTATTTAATAACTGGTATTTAAAAATTGTGTTTAAGTTGATTTACAGTAGAAGGAATATGAGAGTGTCTTAGTATTTGGTTTGTCCTCTTATTTTAATGACAGAATATTTCATTTTCTATTTCTCATTTTTCTTTGTTTTATTTATTTTTTTAATAAATCTAAAATGTTCTGTTCATTGTGTGTGTGTGTGTGCGTGTGCGTGTGCGAGAGAGAGAGAGAGAGAGAGAGAGAGAGAGAGAGAGAGAGCAGACCGACTGTCAGGATGTGTTTGTTGTTCTCCATCTGTGACACTGGCAGTGAGAGATGAAGAATGACAAATCAGAAAAAAGCAATAAGCAAAATAATCATCAGGGGAAAATGAGGGAAACCTTAGATTGACACCCACACAGACAAACAAATGTATCTATGAAAGATGGACAAAGAAAAATGAGAAATAGAAAATGAAATTATTCATTAAAATAAAAGAGGACAAACCAAATGCTAAGACATTCTCATATTCATATTCTACTGTAAATCAACTTGTCACTCAAATTATGTTGATAATACAAGAATATATATATTTTTAAAGGGGACATTACATCTTGTAAAAGGGGCATTATAAGTCTCTGGTTTCCCCAGAAAGTGTCTGTGAAGTTTCAGCTCAAAATACTCCACAGATCATTTATTATAGCTTGTCAAATTTGCCCCTATTTGGGTGTGAGCAGTTCTTGTGTCACTTAAAATATGCTGTTTTTGTGTGTGTCCCTTTAAATGCAGATTTAACTGCATTGAAATAACAGTTCGTGCTTTGGTTGCTCAACAACAACAAAGCTGGAGAATCTCACGCAGACAAAATGAGGATTGTCAGTAACGGTGTTCAGCCTTACACTGTTCAAACGGGAGTCGGACACTGATGGAGAGACTCATGAAGTTACAACTCTTAGAATGCATCTGGACGTTTCTGAACGGTTAATGGATAAATTTATGTAGTTGTTGTGGAGTTGATTCTTGTTTGTAAAGCAGTCCTACATAACATGACCTTGTGGCAACAAAACTCTACTACAACAACTCTTCCTCTTCTCTAAAGCAGCCCAACATGAGCTCACCCCCTTAGTTGCATGTTCCCAGGGGCGGGGTTTATGTAAATTTCGGAGTTTGTGATTTCACTAACCCAGGAAGAAGCTTGTTGTAGTCCCTACCAGCCGTTTGCTGTAGTCCTTAAAAAGTGATTTCTGTAAAAGAAAATATCTCCCTTTGCATTGAACTTTGAGTATCGTAACTTTGCAGATGTTGTTTATGCTCAAACAGCAACATTTACACACTAACTAAAGTTAAAAAAGTGAAATGCAAGGACCCCTTTAAATACCAGTTATTAAATAACATTTAATAAAAAAAAAAATTATTTTCATACATGTCCTGAGACTTTTGGACCCCACTGTATGTGTGTGTCATATATAAGACATATATATGACAAAGAATATAAATAGTATTTTTAGTATTTCATAACTTTAAACTACAGCAGCAGTTGGTGTAAGACTGTATTCTGGTGGAGTGAATAAGTGTGAGTGTGGTTCACGTAAACCCTACATTATGGGGAAAAAATGTCCCCACAAAGATGGCAATATCCAAAATCCTTGACATTTTTTTGTCCCCATGAGGAAAACAGCTAATATTTCATACTAAATATATTATATTTTTTTGAAAATGAAATGCAGAATGTTTTCTGTGGTGGGTAGGTTTATGGAACATAATATACAGTTTAAAAATCATTATGTCTATGGAAAGTCCCCATAAAACATTGAAACCCAATGTGTGTGTGTGTGTGCGTAGAGGGAGATATTGATATGTCTGGTATATGAGTCATCACTGGGATATATTTATAGCCCCTCCACCAAGATAGATAGAGAAAGAGAGAGAGAGCGGTAGAGAGAGGAAGGGAGGTGTCAGCGGGCAGCTCTATGTACATGTGGGAAGGGAAGATCTAATGAGAAACTCACTGTGTGGTCAAACTCTGGCACTTTTAGCACTGTGACAGGGCTGTCACCTCTTTCCCCTATGTACAGGCCTCCTCTGGCTCTCTCAGATGTAGAGCTGGATGATTTTAATGAACAGAGAGACTCCAACTGCGCTTCGCTATGCAAGCAAAGGTCATTTTCCTGTGTTTTCCCCTCAGTGCTCAGTGTTTTTCTCAGAACGGTGATTCATTAAAGGTGTGAAAACGTTCTGAACTCTTTTTCATGAAACCCCACACATACATAAACACAAAATTATGCAGTTGCTTGGCTCATTTCTTGACTGTTTATAATTATAACCATATCTGCGATGTTCTGTATGAGGAATCTAATTCGCACAATCTGCCACAATAACAACAGTGTGTTCATGCTGGTTACGCGTGGGCTAGAGGGAGTGTCGTAGCCAGAGATTTACAAAAAACTCAATACAACAAATATAAAGTACATCCAATTAATCAGTCTCTAACCTGCTGAAATGACTAGCCAATAGTGAAAATCCATGCTGGTTTAATTTACAAAAAAGTCAACATTGGCTCATTGGAAAAAAAAACATGCTTCTACGTCGATTTTTGCTAAACTCCAAAAACATGCCAGTTCTTACAATTCACTGCAGTTTCCAACTGAAACAAACAGTGATGGCAGTAAAACACCAACAACATTTATTCCTTTTCACACAAATTATGATTATGTGGCAGATTATCGATATATTTTTCCACCTGGTTCCTTGCACAGTACTATGTTGTGACTTCAAAACACTTTTACCATCATGCATGATTTGTAAACTAATACATTTTGATGTTTGCATTATACAACCAGCTCCATGTGGCTCTTATGCAAGATGCAATGTAATATAACGCAGAAATGTTGCTACAGGCACGTTTTTCCAATAATCCTGGGTTATAAAAGTAGTTTGGTACTAGTGTATTTTTTGGACTTGGTTCCACAGTTTTTGGACACAACCAAGATGGTATTATCATAGTATTCCAGCCTTACAGTACCATATAAATGCTATGGTATATGTAACCCCTCAGGTCCTACCCGGGTCTCCGGCATGGGAGGCGGGCACACTAACAGGGAGGCTAAAGACTGTAGCCTCTAACGTCAGTTGCTAGTGCGCCTCTTGGAGTGAGGTTTATCTTCACAGCTCTTACTAGCTGGCCTCCGTGACACTCACCCCCTAAACCTCTCTCCCATCTGGGTCACGGCAGCTGAGCAATATGGCACTGACATCTTGGAAACCAAGTGCACAGTAGTGAGCATTAAGTGGAGCCGCGATATCAAGGCCCCGCCCACACTCCCGCAGAATCAGTTAGTACAGGTTACTGCAGAATAACTCATTATGTTTGTGTGAGATAAACAGAAATGTAGAAATCTCCAATCTCCTCACAAAAATACTGAAAAAAGCCTGTTGGTGCCTCAGTGACTACTTCGTTCAGAGAATCTGTCAATCTCAGCATCACACCCCCGTTTTTATAGCATCAGATAACTAACTAAAACCAAACTTATTTTAACACTTGAACTTACATCAGCATGATAAAATCTACCTAAAATGACAGAAACCATCTTTTGGGGGAAAAAAATTGTATTTGAAGTTTAAAGGTGCCCTAGAATTAAAAATTGAATTTATCTTGGCATAGTTGAATAACAAGAGTTCAGTACATGGAAATGACATACAGTGAATCTCAAACTCCATTTTTTCCTCCTTCTTATATAAATCTCATTTGTTTAAAAGACCTACGACGAACAGGCGAAACTCAACATAACACTGACTGTTACGTAACAGTCGGGGTGTACGCCCCCAATATTTGCATATGCCAGCTCATGTTCAAGGCATTACACAAGGGCAGCCAGTATTAACGTCTGGATCTGTGCACAGCTGAATCATCAGACTAGGTAAGCAAGCAAGGACAACAGCGAAAAATGGCAGATGGAGCGATAATAACTGACATGATCCATGATATCATGATATTTTTAGTTATATTTGTGAATTGTCTTTCTAAATGTTTTGTTAGCATGTTGCTAATGTACTGTTAAATGTGGTTAAAGTTACCATCGTTTCTTACTGTATTCACGGAGACAAGAGCCGTCGCTATTTTCATTATTAAACACTTGCAGTCTGTATAATTCATAAACACAACTTCATTCTTTATAAATCTCTCCAACAGTGTGTAATGTTAGCTTTAGCCACGGAGCACTATCAAACTCATTCAGAATCAAATATAAAGATCCAAATAAATACTATACTTACGCGATTAGACATGTTGCATGACGAACACTTTGTAAAGATCCATTTTGAGGGTTATATTAGCTGTGTGAACTTTGTTTATGCTGTTTAAGGCAAGCGCGAGCTCCGTGGGCGGGGAGAGTGAGCATTTAAAGGGGCCGCAGCCTAAATCGGCTCATATTTAATGATGCCCCAAAATAGGCAGTTAAAATAATCTATGGGGTATTTTGAGCTGAAACTTCACAGACACATTCAGGGTACACCTTAGACTTATATTACATCTTTTAAAAAGACGTTCTACTGCACTTTTAATAATTTGATTGCTTAGTTTGTCTCACGTCCTATTAGATTACATGGAGAGGGCAGGGTTTAGAGTCGGTTATTGTAAGTGCTTGTAAACAGTCAAGAATGAAAACGGAACAGTACAGTATCAGTATATTGGATCCATGCATTATGTCTTAAAGCGACAGCAGCCTAATATTCCTGCTGCTGTCTGTGTTTTTAATGTTAATCAAACAACAAAAGACTCGCTGCAAAAAATCACTCACTGCTCTTGACTAAATAACTTTTGTAACTTTAATAATGATTCATTTATATTGAATTTACACAGTGAAGACGATGCTGCAGTCAACCCTTTAAAGGTACATATGATTACTTATTCAATTTTTGTAATCTACCTAATCTGTATCTAACTACTATTAGATCTACCTGAAAAGGTTTTTACCTGATATGGCAATATATTTTATATATTTATATTTTCATATTTTATTTATATAGAATTGTTTTATTTGCATTGTTCTTGCATTCCATGTAAAAAGTCTGGTGAGTAAAATAAAAAATGTACTAGCCAATGGCGACCCAAGCTTAAGTGTGTCCATAGAGGGTTGACAGGACAGTTTTGAGTGTCATTATTTGTCTGGAGCTGGTGTGCTGCTGGCGACTAACAACCGACTCTTTTTATTTGTTCATCCTTATTGTTAATTCATTATTTTCACTTTATTTTGCCTTCACTTCAGCTATGATAAAGAGACATCCACTCTAGTTGTGTGTTTGTGAATTTTGGGATGGAGCAATGAAGAGAGGAGTGTGTAATTTTGGGTTGATTTCAAATATCAGCAGTGTTTCTCAGAAATTGCTCACTGCACCTTTAAACTTATGGTCTCAAAAGTGAATTAAAATGCTTGGGGGGAACATCAGCTTCTAAAATACAATACTACTTATTCACAATATCAGTGTAGCTGTACCAACTCAAAATATCTTAAATACTGTACCATCTGCTGGAATACTTTCCTTAATGCTTTAATATTTTCCCGAATGCTGCTCAAAAAGGCGACAAACTGTGCCAGGACGAAGCAGATGGTGTTGGGCTTATCACAGCTGGTGAATGTGGCAGCTAACCTAACACATCTGACCACCGAATATGCTGGTAATTCGAAAAAAGCACAAGGTCACCATCACATGTGGTCGTTTGGACATTTCAATGCTCCAAAGAGTTCTGAAAGGCACAGAACAGAATAGAGAACGTAGGAGACTGCAAGAGAGGCGGAAAGACTAGGAGAAACCGGCTGACGTCAATGTCCATTTCTCCTCATTAGGGATACTGATGTATTGTTAAAAGATAGAAAAATGAAAAGAGCCTCCGCTCCACACGTAAGAGGATACGTCATTCAGACCCATGAGTCAGAGAAAGGTGAAGGAGTTTGGAGGGAGGAGAGGGAGAGAGAGACTGACTGAATGAATGAATGAATGAATGAAGGAGAAATGGCTAATAATAAAGAAGACTAAAGTCATAGCAAAATAAACAAGAAAACACAAAGGTGGGTTAGGATCTTCACAGATGTGCATAATAAAACGGTCCATATGAATTGGTGGGTCACAACCCAAAAATGGGAATAGCAGGACAAAAACAGTAAATTATAAAATGAATAAAAAAAATAAAAAAACTGTAAAAAATTAATATGTTTTCATAATTTTGTATAAATGCAAATAATACTTATAAATAAAATAATCTATGGAATTATTATTAATTAAAAAAAACTATTTTGCATAAGTGCACATAATAAAACTATAAATAAAATACAAAATAATAAATTATTATTATTAATGATTTTTAATTTTTTATTTAAATGAAATTATAAAAAACTAAAATAAAATTATTATTGCTTTAAAATTATATTTTTATTTATAATCATAATAAAATTAATAATACAAAAATAATACAATTATATTTTAAAAATAAGTGTAAATAATGCAATTATAAATAAAATAGACAATCAAAGTTTGTTACTTTTTTATATAATTAGAATTTTCATAATTTTATAACTAATATTTTTATTGCACAAATTAATTTATTTAAATTATTTCATATAAAATGTAAAAAAAAATATTATTGCTTTAAAATTATATATTTATTTATAATTATAATAATATAATTAATACAATACAAAAATAATATAATTGTATTTAAAAATTTTCAAATAATGCAATTATAAATAAAATAGACAATCATAAAATGTATCACTTTTTTATATAATTAGAATTTGTATACCAATATTATTGCGCACTTTAATTTATTTAAATCAAATTATAAAAACTAAAAAAAAAATATTATTTCTTTAAAATTCTATTTTTATTTTTAATTATAATAATATACTAGAAATATATTATTATAATATATAATGCAAATATTATAAATTATAAATAAAATAAACAAAAAAATACATATTATATTTTTATAATATTAGATTTTTTTTTTTTTTATTACTAACCAATTATGTTATTGCGCCTTTGAGGTAATTAAAAGCACCTAGTCACTATATTCTGTTGTGGTGTGACAAAAACAACAAAATATAATCAGTGTAAGAAATGGGTTTGGAACATGAGGGTGACTACATTACATCATTTACTTTTTTGGTGAACTATTTCCTATAGTTCAAGCATTTCAAGCATTAACACCAAGGTCATGAATTCGACCCTTCTCGCCCCCTCCTGTTCTCCTCAGGAGCTTGTTTTTAGAACAGAATTGTTATAAACGAACCCGTTTGTTTTATCGCACAAAATATGCCTCATTAGGTGAGTGAGAGAGAACAAGAGACAGATAGAAAGGAAGAGAAACAAATGACGGATAAACGATAGTCTTCCCATCCTGCCACACACGTAGCCTCTCACTTCAACACTCACAGAACAAGTGAACAAGAGAGATGAGTGAAAGACGTAAAGCAGAAGATCACCATGGAGACAAGGAGTCAAGCAAGATGGAAAAAATAGGGAGGGGGAGAGAGATTAAGGGGCAGAACTGGCCTTTAGACAACCATAGAGACATTATAGTGCCTCCCATTGACAAATCACAAATGAGATCTCCTCAAAGAAACAGACCCTATTTACTTCAACAAGTCATCATGTTCATAGCACAAACAATGCAGGTTATTTGTTACTTATCGCTTGTTACCGCTTATCTATACTAAAACCATTCATTCTATTAATGTAGCTGAACTGAAGCAGCCCAGAGCTTTGAGAATACAACAGTTTCGTAAACTGACAGTTTGAGTTGAGATTATATGCTTGGCCTGTTCTGAAGGCTGTTGATTTGATTCGGCTCAATGAAAGCATCAGTTACCCAGAGCTGTGTTCAGTATTCTGGGATGGGCTGACAGCACAGAGGAGGGAGGGAGGGAGGGAGAAGAGGATGAATGTCAATGAGAATAGAAAGGGAGGGCTGCATCGTCTCACTGCTGTCATTCTCATAAATACAAGCAATGAAATCTATCAGTCAATTAATTCTTTTACATTCTGTGTCCCTATGCTGCTCCTCGCTTCCATCTCTCTGTCTCTTTCTGGTTTGCCATTTCTCCTTATCTCTGGTTGCTGGGGAGATTGACAGCGGCGTTGTGTGGTTCCTGGAATCTCAATCAAGGGCTGTAATTCCAGAGTCAACAGAAACCAACAGACACTTCAGTGGCCCTCGATACCCAGCAGTCTGTGTGTCATGGAGTGATTATAACTCCATGATGACTCATAGATCATAGATGTTTGTTTTTGTGCATTAGTATACCACACTTTGCAACAGGATGGCCGTTTTATATCGCTCAATAAGATAAGAGATGTTGGTGGAAATCATTTCAGAGGTAGAGCAATGTATTACACAAGACCTGGAGAATACAGGCTTTTAAAGGGATAGTTCACCCAAAAATGAAAATTTTGCTGTTAATTTACTCACCTTCAGTCCATCCAAGATGAATGTGACTTTTTTCTTCAATAGAAATGAAAAATCGATTATATGAATCACAGTGTCAGCTAAAAATCATCTGCTTTACGTTTGCCAAGGCTATGGATTAGAGGTAAAATGTTGTAACTAATGTTCAGTTTCTTGCATAGACTGATTGTTTCGCTTCTTAAGACCTCAATGTATTGTCAGGAGCTGCTGATATTCATTTTGTTTTGTCTGCGAATGTTTTTTTGAATCTCAAAGTGACGGTATCCATTGACTTCCATTACATGAATCACTGAGGACCACGGATTCAGCTAAAAATCATCTTCTTTACGTTTGCCAAGGCTGTGGATTAAAAGTAAAAATGTTGTAACTAATGTTCAGTTTCTTGTATAGACTGATTGTTTTGCTTCTTAAAGGATTAGTTCACTTTCAAATTAAAATGTCCTGATAATTTACTCACCCCCATGTCATCCAAGATGTTCATGTCTTTCTTTCTTCAGTCGAAAAGAAATTAAAGTTTTTGATGAAAACATTCCAGAATTTTTTTCCATATAGTGGACTTCAATTGAGCCCAAACGGCTGAAGGTGAAAATTAGAGTTAACAGCGATCCAAGACAAGAAATAATAGAGAAACCATCGCTCATTTTCTAAAATATTTTTTAAAAATTATACGTTTTTAACAATAAATGCTCATCTTGAACTAGCTCTCTTCTTCTTCTACTCTATTTGAATTCCAGCAGTATAGACACTGCTAGGTGTATTACTGCCCTCCACAGGTCAAAGTTTGAACTAAATTATCATATACAATATGCTAGTGCAAGTATATAACAATTAGTTCAGACTTTAACCTGTGGAGGGCAGTAATACTCTTAGCAGAGTCTACACTGCCGGAATTCAAATAGAGAAGAAGAAGAGAGATATTTCAAGATGAGCATTTATGGTTAAAAAGTATTATTTATTTTTTTTTAATTAGAAAATGAGAGATGGTTTCTTTAGAAAAGACACGTATTCCTCGTCTGGGATCGTGTAGAACGCTTTGAAGCTGCACTGAAACTGTAATTTTGACCTTCAACTGCCATTGAAGTCCACTATATGGAGAAAAATCCTGGAATGTTTTCATCAAAAACCTTAATTTCTTTTCGACTGAAGAAAGAAAGACAAGAACATCTTGGATGACATGGGGGTTGGTACATTATCAGGAAATTTTAATTTGAAAGTGAACTAATCCTTTAAGACCTCAGTGTATCGTCAGGAGCCGCAGGTATTAATTTTTTGTCATTATATATTTTTTTTAATCTCAAAGTGACAGCACCCATTGACTTCCATTATATGAATCACAGAGGACCACGGTTTCAGCTAAAAATCTTCGATACATTTGCCAAGGCTGTGGATTAGAGGTAAAATGTTGTAACTAATGTTCAGTTTCTTGCATAGACCAATCGTTTCACTTCTAAAGACCTCAATGTATTGTCAGGAGCTGCAGATATTAATTTTGTTTTGTCTGCATATGTTTTTTTGAATCTCAAAGTGACGGCACCCATTGACTTCCATTATATGAATCACAGAGGACCACGGTTTCAGCTAAAAATCTTAGAATCTGTTCCACTGAAGAAAAAGAGTCAACTACATCTTGGATACCCTGAGGGTAATTAAATTAACAGCAAATTTTCATTTTTGGGTGAACTCTGCTTTTAAAGTTAAATAGGGTCCATTTTCATGTTAACTTGAGAAAGATCTAATTTGTGATTTCTCTGTCTCTATTGTTATCTAAAGGTCATTTCTGCCCCCGTTTAACAGGTCTTATTTTAGCCACACAGCTGGTAACAGGTAAAGAACTAAAAAAGCAGTTTCATCTGAAAACATAAAAGCATTCATTCTTGCATCTCATTAGATGCAATTAATGTGCAGAATCCTGCTTATACCAAGAGAATCCCTCGTCATCCCGCCTACACATCTTTCAGCCTATCAGATCATCCGTCACAGTCCACGCACACATGACTGTAACCTCCTGCTCACACCTCCACAACGCCTATTTATAGCCATTTCCAGCGAGACGTGTTTCAGAGTCATCTCTTCAGCATTATTTTCCCAATCCACTCTCTAGGTTCTCTTAGAATGATCATCACTGCAACAGAAAGAATCACTAATATTGTTAAGGGGAGAAAATTGAGCAATTCAATGAGTTGTGGATTGATTTCCTTGTAATCTTATTGAGAAAGCAGGGAGGAGTTTTTAGACAGCTTTTCAGGAGAACAGCTGTGCTGAAACCCAGCACTCCTCCTAATTGCTAATGGAAGTCAGTAGATATGTATTTTTTATGAATCAAGAAGCAAAAATAGAAAGGATTATTTTGTTTTACAGCCATGGAAACATCCCCAAATGCACACACAAGCTTATGACTCATCTGATCATGTGACTCCTCCACTAACGTCAGGAGGGCCTGTCTCAACCCTCTTTCCCCAGAGAGCAGTCAGCTGTCTGTGGGTTGAGTACAGAATCAGTATGCACTAAAAACAAGACGTCAACAAACTGCGGAGCGCTTTTAATGAAGAAATATGTGCACCGATTTGATTATGTGCAATCAGGGACTAATATTACTTTTTGCCATCTATGATTATCTGGAGATTAATAAACTTCTTGATGTTAAATTATAGGTTCTTCAGGTCAGCACACTCTTAAAAATAAAGGTTTCAAAAGGGGGGTTTTGAAGTGACATTGACAAACCTTATTTGGTTCTCCAAAGAACCTTTCAGTGAACAGTTAATCTAAAGAGCCATTTGCCACAAAAAAGAACCTTTTGAGCAATGTAAAGTTTACATTAACGTTACGTTTTCATCAACTTATAAGTTATTAAGTTTACTGTAGCTATGTGGATGCTCAGTTTTTCTGTCATTTGGCCGAAATCTCATGTTATTAAAGATGAAGTGCTTCACACAGGCTGTTGAATACAGAACTGGCTATGACCAAAGTCCCTTTAAGACAAGTCATTTCATTCGGCGGCCATCTTTGAAACGCCTCTCGGTCATCCTGGGCATCATGCAATCTCTTTGAATGGGGAAACAAAACTGTTTCTCCAAAACTGTTCGCCAACCTTACGATTAAATTTCATATTTGAAATCACCAATGAAATCTAACAACAACCGGCTCATAAATTTAGTTTCTAAACGCTCGAATCGTGACAAAAAAACGGTATTTTTCAGGCTGGATCAAGCTAATGCGCATGCGCAGACCTAAATGCGCGTCTCTTCGGAGGCGCGTGTCTGACTGTTTCTATAGAAACCGGTGTCCCCTTAAACCAAAGTCCCTTTAACGTTATTCTATAGTCTTTGGCTGTTTCTCAATATGCGTTCTTCAGCGATCTTGTGTCCTTGTGTTCTTGCTTTACGTCATCATCAACCGTCGAAGTTCATTCCAATACTCAAGAACGCAAGAACGGAGGACGCATGAAAGCACCCGGATGTGTTCTTGATATCGAGGATGCATCGAATGCAAACTTGAGGGAATCGAACCGTTAAAAATACCAGAAGACGCTGCGGCGGTCGACGTACGGAAGCCTGCAAGCTTTGAAGTTCTCGTGAGATTCCAGCTAACGTTACAAGCTCGCAAATACGTGACGGCTTGTGAAAGTAAACCATTTGTTTTGCTTAATTTTAATAAAATGATAACCTGAAGAAAGCCTGCAGTATTTTTATTGACATATAAAAAATAATCTTAACATTGACAAAGCATTAAAGCCAAAGGCTACTCATTTTCATAAATACACACGGTGAAATAAAAGATAATTATATGAAAACAATGTCTATAATTATATGAAATATTTTTTTTGAACAGTTTATGACAATTGTTTGTGATGTTATGTTGTATTTACTGTGCATTAGCCACTTATAATATGCTGGGACGGTCAGTTGGTCAGTTGAGCAACAAGACCGCAGCACATCTCAATTCTCAAATGATGCGTTCTCTGTCCTCGCGTCCTTCCGAGATCGTTCTTTCAAGGTCGCCTGGCAAGACCGGACTCCACGAGAACGCAAGTCCGTTCTCTGCGTTCTTGGAATTGAGAAACAGCCTTTGTTCTAACGGCCGCTGAAGTGACGCGATGACTTTACCAGTCGGCGATTGGCTCTTATTTAGAAGGTGGGACTTATTCCGCCATGTTGCGCGTTACACTTTCTCCCATTCAAAACAATACGAGTGACACATCTTGTGTTATTCTAGTCTTTGCTATGACTCGACGACAAATGCTACAGTAGACACTCTTCTCCGCTCCTCAAACAGATAAAACATTAGCCTTTATATAGAGTGTGTTGTGTAAAGAAAATGCTGTACTCATTCAAACAAACAGTTCTTTCTTTAACTTTGCATTGCAAACAAGCAGAGACGGTCCAAATTGCGTACAGCACTTCATTCACGATAGAGGCGGGTGGAGTCATGAAATTTGACTGACAGTTTGATGATCCAATGGCGTTACGATGTTTAGTCAAACTCTTTTTAAGTATTTTTTCATTGGTTAAATATTTGCAAAACCCACAGACAGACGTAAATGTTGACCAATAGTAATGATTCATGATAAAAAATAGACGAAATAGTGAGAATGAGATACGAGGACATATTTTAAATTGTATTAATTTATAAGGCAATACAAGTTTAGCATTAGAGTGAAATAATAATAATAATAATAATAATAATAAATATATATATATATATATATAAAATGATATACACACACACAATTTAATAAATATCCTCATTGTAATTGGCCCCCTGGACGTGCGAGCATAGTCACGTGCCTAGATTGCCTATGCATAAATCCGGCCTTTCTTCATAGAACAAAATATGCCAATAAAGTACTTTTATATAGGTTTTAGCCTAGGTTCTTTAAAGCACCGCATGGATTAGTTTCAAAATGAATACCAGTTCTTGTGAAACACTTTAAACATTCAGCATTATCATTTTTGGTTCCAAATATAGGTATTTTTTTTTAAGACTACAGGACAATACAAGGCAGTCTGGGTAAGCATGTCAAAAAAATAACTTAAAATCTTTTCTTTCCTTTTTGTACTTGGAAACTGCATCTAAAAATACTTCAAATGATGTGCCTGAAAAAAAAGGGACAAAGCTTTCTCCGCAGAGACTTCTGTCTGTGTTCCAGGAAAAGTGATCAAGTACAGATCCATGTCATCTTGGCACTAATGTCACTAGGGCACCTAATTCAGCTGCTGACAGGCCCCACCGCAGGATCTAATAAATGCTCGGGACTGTAGGTGTCTAGAGACAGTGGGAGAGATCCACAACCGGCAGCTGTATATTTATCAGAGGCCTTCCTCTCCCCAATGAGTCCCACAGTGTGCGTTTGTGCGTGTGTGTGACTCATCGCCTGACGATTTAACTCTGTGATGCCTGTGTGTACAGAAAAACAACGAAGAAACCGCCTATGCCTATTGTCATACTCAAAACTAATATTAATATAATAATATATTAATATTTTAATATTAAGATTAAAATATAAAGATTAAAATAAAAAGTCACTGATGTATACCTGGAACAGAAATGTTTCTTTTTGCAATTTCATAGTAGTTTCACCCAAATAACAGTGTTATTTTCACAATTATTGTAAAAAATAATCATTTTAAGGAATTCCCATATTCATTTAATCTGTTAATGAAGCCATTTTGCTTGATATCTTATTTATATCGGCAGCTGATAGCAGTTTTATTGCATTACAATATTACTTAAATCCTATTTTTTTTTTTTTTCTCAGAAACTATGGTAAAATATGCAGGAAAAAATGCAAACGTTCCTTTCTGTTGTTAAAAAAAAAAAAAAAAAAAGGAAAAAAGGCTCCCTCTTCTTTATGAATAAACACACCTAAAACATAGACTAAGCGGTTAATATAAGAGGTTAGTTCAGTATCGGCAGCTGATAGCAGTTTTATTGCATTACAATATTACTTAAATCCTATTTTTTTTTTTTTTCTCAGAAACTATGGTAAAATATGCAGGAAAAAATGCAAACGTTCCTTTCTGTTGTTAAAAAAAAAAAAAAAAAAAAGGAAAAAAGGCTCCCTCTTCTTTATGAATAAACACACCTAAAACATAGACTAAGCGGTTAATATAAGAGGTTAGTTCAGTTTTCCTCTAGAAATAAGCGGTGTGAATGGTACGGATGCATGCACAGCCTCTGTATTGCGTGAGCATCGGTGACGCATTGGTCAGGTGCCGCCTCATATAGCGCGAGGAGCTGTCCGGTGCTGAAACACAACCGAAGCGCATTGAGACAACACGGAGGACATGCTGTTCACGCTCATTCACATTCTCTGAGCTCTACACAAAAGGTACGGTGGCTCAATTAAATGTTTGTAATTACAAAATGATACTGTGTGAAGACAGTTAACGTATGATTTACTTTGCTTTTCGAGGGTTAAGGAGAAGTAGAGCTTTTTCCCCCCTTTTCTTTATGGCTTTGCTTGATTAGATAGGCTACTATCACTCATCATCAGCATCTCTCATCTCGAGATTATCAGCTCGATTTCGTCGAGAAAAGATCAGTGAAATGTATTCCGTCTAGACTGTTTTTTTTATTCGAGATTTGTTCTTACAAATTGTTCTTGAAAAATATCAATAGATCTGTTCTTAAAGAACCGTAGCCACAAGTGAAAGGTTACCTTGACAACAGGCGGTGACTCATCCGGAGCTGTTGTCGTTTAAAAACATGTTGTGTTCTGACTGAGCTCATTGCTGCTCTGGCGCTCGGAGCGTCTCTTCTGCTCGGTCTCGGAAACAATTTTGGGTCGTAAAACAACTTCAAGTAGTTTACCCACATAGGTAGTTTAAACTTAAACCATTTTTTTTTAATCATTTGCAAGATTTTAGCTACATTTCAGACATTTTTTTAGATTGCAACATACATAAATAATAAGACTGCATGTGTTAACTAGTTTTATGCTTGTTTATCCCTAGGTGGTATGATGTTGTCACTACCGAAACTGTCCGCCAGAGGGGTGGCGGTCCTGCTCGCTACCCTCCTCCAAACACTATCTGTGCAGGGCGCCTCAGTGCGCCACCATCGCCTGCGAGGCGGAGACCAAGCTGGATTCCTTGCTCCCAGCTCTGATATGATCAAAGCCCTGGAGTACATCGAAAGCTTGAAGCAAAGAGCCGATGGACCAGAGAGCCCTACCGGGGACTATGACGAGGTGGACAAATTCCGATTTCTAGTGCAGCTCGCCTCTCTACAGGATGAGAATACACCCACGCGTGGCGATGACACCTCCCATTGGCCTGATAACAAGGTGCCACAGTGGGTTCGATCTTTGCTGCGGATGCTCGAACAGACTGGAGAGAGCCCGGAAAGCCAGCCAGCGCCTGGTAATGAGCGGCGCCTTCACAAGAGCAGACGCCCATTGGCAGACTCGGAGAGCCCTGTCGGAGACTACGGGGGCTTTGTGAAGCCGCACAAGAAGTACCCGTTGATGTTCGAGGATGAGGAGAACCGCAGGGACAACAAGCGGGCTACTGAGGATTTGGATGAGCAGTACACTCCTCAGAGCCTCGCAAACATGCGCTCTATATTCGAAGAGCTTGGTAAACTGTCAGCCGCACAGAACCAGAAGCGAGAGAACCAGGATGACGAAGACGGCGATGACGATGATGACCTCTACAGGGTTAGGAACCTGGCGTACGAGGACGTGACCGGGGGGGAGGAATGGGTGCCATTAGAGGAGCAGCTCGAGACGGAGGAAGTAGTAAAAGGAAGCCATGAAGAATACGAACGAGGGTTAGGAGATAACGGCGAGCAGGGCGAGGCCATTGAAAGACGAGCTATCCCCACAGAAGAGGACGATCAGAACCCAGAGGATGACACAAAACTCGTGGATTACTACCTGTTGAAGGTCTTGGAGATGACAGACCAAGCACAAAAACGGGACCTGATGGAAGGAAGGAGGAGGTTGCTATCCCGACCCTCTCTAATCGACCCTAGGGCAGTTAAACAACTGCTGTCGGCCATTTCAATGAAGCTCCAGGTGCCTCCAGAGGACTTGGTTGGAATGCTCTTCATGGAGGAAACCAGAAAACAACAGCAACGCCTTCCTGAGAACCAGCTGGTTAGGAAGCCCAGCCAACCTCGGTACAAGAGCCGGGTCATCAAGTATTACAACGGTCGACAGCCTGAAGTCACTGTGAGCGATATCCCTCATGATGTCAAAACTGAGGACATCCTGAAAGTGCTTGGGTTAGGGAATCTGGCCAACAAGAATGCTAAGTTTTCTTTGCTGAAGCAAAGGCCCTACAAAACAGCCGTGGCAAAGTACTTCAACCCAAGCGGTAGACGGGGAGGCTTGTTCCTGTCCGAGTTAAACAAAGCTCCAAGCAAAAGAAAAGACGATTACGATGACGACGCAGTGGATGAGGACGAAGAGTCAACCTTCCTCGCAGCCAAACTCCTGACCGAGTACCCCGATACCAGCTCGAGCGATCGCAAGAGAGCTATCGATTCCGCCGCAAATGGACAGTTGCCTTATGAGATGTATGAGGAGGCCATGAAAGATTTTTTTGATCAGGTAGATAATGGGAAAAGCACACTCACCAAAAGAGACACCCAAGGGAAAGAGGAGGCCGAGGTGCCCCAAAAGCCACCCAGTCAAGATTCAGTACAGGAGACCGTAGACCAAACTTCACCCGTGTCTGGGACAGAAGAGGGTAAAGAGTATCATGGGAAAATGGTTGCAGGAATGTGAAGAGCCCGAGCGTGCATTATTTTTTTCCCTGCTCATATTCTGACAAGTCCCGCCCCTTGACCTTTTAACTCTTTGATATGGTTGCTATGGCTACCTGAATGACTTCTGAACTGTCCAAATTGCAAAATGCTCCAACTAGCCAATCCTGCCACTGAAGGGACTTGTACGAGTATGAACCGGGGGGAAAAAAACGCTTACCTGTGGGACATGCCTGTATCTCCTCAAAAGATGTTTAAAAAAAAAAAAAAAAAAAAAAAGGGTAAACAGTTTAAAGTGCTTTAGTTTTCATGGAATTCTATATGATGTAAATATATATATGGTCTATCAGTGTGTGGGAATTCAAGTGTATTTTATCTGTCGTTTATGAATTGGTGGTCCTCGAAATGTTTTCTTGTTCCTTTTGTTGGTATCAAGAGAATGTTCCTGTAGTCGTAGGACTCCGCTTGCTGCAATCTTTACATGCTATTTCATTATCAAACCAATAAAGATGGATGTGATGCTCATTTATAAATCATTTTGTACGTGTTCCAAAGTGTGAGAAGAGAAACATGAATAAAGCATTACCGTATTATTTTTCCTCTCGCTGTATTGTGCTGCCTTATTACAGTGAGTTATGCATGATTCAACACAAATTATGGCTTAAAACAGAAGAATGTTTATGCATGATGCTTATCTATATGAAAAAAGAAAAATTAATATGAATCACATATTAATATTTACTTTTGGTATCATGAAAAAGCCAAGGGTGTCCACTTTAGGATACAGGTCAAGTTCCGTCTCATAATAAGAGACATTAATACTGCAGTGCACAAACATTTCTGGAAGGATTTTAGAAAGCACCTGATGCATTTCATTAGAGATAACTGAAGCAAACACTTGACTGAGACTGAATCATATCAAAAAGACAATTTTAATAATAAGACAATATCAACAAAGTGTGCGTTAATATTCCTTCAAAAGAGTTTTTTTTTTTCTTCTTCAGCTAAATGTCTCCTGAGACACGCAACATGTTCAATAACATGAAAAGGCACTTCAAAAAAACCAAGCTTTAAGGTTATTGCAAATTTATGATTATTATTTAAAATGATTTTGGTATAAAAGTTGAAATTTAGTGTATATGTATGCTGGAGCCAACATTGAAATTCAAGTTGACAAAACATGATTCTATTCAAAACTACCACATGAACCCTGATTCAGTTATCTTAAAATTGAGTGGAATAGATAAGGATGTTTACACCAGCATTGAAAAAAGAAAAAAAAAACAATAAATAAAAAATTCTTATGCAGCCCTCATGAATAAAGTCTGTAACTTGCGATGAAAAATTGTGCCCTGAGTGAAGGACACAACCTACACTGCGGAGGCATTTCTCTTTCCCTTTTGTCACCTTTCATCACGTCTGCTGCTGTCAGAAGGCTGGTTTGCTCATGTATTCTTCCATCGTCTGAAGAGAAGAAAACAGGCACATAACTGAATACCCTTTTGTATAATGTGAAGTGACATTTTCAGCTGGCCATGCCATGCAGAAGTGAACTCTCCTTCAGATGTATGGACCCTGCTTACTGCAATGATACATGAACAACAAGTAATTAGATGCTATATGGGTTTTTTAAAGGAACAGTTCACTCAAAAATAAAAATTCTGACATCATTTATTCACCCTCGTGTCATTTATACCCCTATGCTATATTCCTGTAAGTGCACAATATGACACCTCTGAGGGTTAGTAAATAATGACATCATTTTCATTTTTGGGTGAACTATTCTTTTGATGTGGTCACATTTATTTGAGGCATGCTGGCATTTAGTATCACTGAGAGCTGCTCTGTAAAACACTATCGCACTGGACATCCATTTATTTCTCACTCTCTCTCTCTCTCGTTGTCAAATCAATAATGTTTTATGAAGGTGACGGCTAAAGTAGCACCTTTAAAACAGCTCTAGGTTCTCCAAGCTGGCTCAGAAACATTGACTGAGATTGTATTGCCTTATGTCCTAACTAGCATAAATTAATTATGGCCAGATTTACTAAACAGGGCAAATTAGCGCGAGAGCGCAATTCTGAAAAAGCGCCGATGGGAGTGGAAAGAACAGACACAGCCAGATCATTTCCATTATGACCAAAGCAATCTACCAGTTAGCATCTGGTTTTAGACATGCCGTTTTTGGGTGGTAAATAATGGCGCAAACACCAGTAAATTGACTAGTGCATACCTTAGTAAATAAGCTTGCGTGATTCATTTAAATACTCTCCTCCTATAAATTTTGCGTCTGAAAGGAAAACTCCTACAAATGCATATGCAATAAGGTCAGCAACAAAAATATCCACACCTTTTCAGCACTATTTTTTTTACTGCGTGTCTTTAGTAAATCCTAACTATCCTAGTTTTTTAATGACAAAACAGGGTTTGCGTTGGTAAATCTGGTCCTTAATGTTTTAAAAATGTCAAAACAACAGCCATTTTCAGTGATGGAAAATAATTTTTTTTATCCTATTTCAATACTGTTGAACAAATGAATTTCATTTTCTGTTTGAGTTTTCAAATTCATTAAACTGAATGCAGATTATATTTAGCGTCTCACCTCTTGCAGCATATCTGATGCCTCTACAGACTTCGCAATAGACTGTTTGGATGTCTCCTGGATCTCTCCACCCATCAGAAACTCATCCAGGATGAAATAAGCCTTCTCAAAGTTAAAGATGATGTCCAGCTCACACACCTGCATGACAATATTACACAGACAGAAACATAAAATAAAAATAAAATAAAAATTACTATACTATACACTATATATAAATATATAAAATATATAAGTCTCTTATACCCACCAAGGCTGCATTTTTTTTATTTTATAAAAAATATAGTGAAAGAGTAATTCTGCGAAATATTATTACAAATTAAAAGAACTGTTTTCTATTTGAATATATTTTAAAATGTCATTTATTCCTGTGATGGCAAAACAGAATTTACAGCATTATTACTCCAGTCACATGATCCTTCAGAAATCATTCTAATATACTGATTTGTTGCTCATGTTGAAAACAGTTGTGCTGCTTAACATTTTTTCAGGATTCTTTGATGAAAAGAAAGTTCAATGAACAGCATTTATTATATTTATTTAGTATATTTATTAAAGCATTTATTAAATAGAAATCTTTTGTAACATTATAAATGTGTTCATGTCACTTTTGATCATTTTAATGCATCCTTGATGAATATAAGTATTAATTTCTCTCTTTTTTAAAATCTTACCACAAATGTTTGAATGATATCAGTTTCCGCAAAAATGTTAAGCAGCAAAAACATTTTCAACATTAAAAGGAATAAGAATAAAAGAAGAAGAAGAAGAAGAAATGTTTCTTGTGCAGCAAATCAACATTAGAATGATTTCTGAAGGATCATGTGACACTGAAAACTTGAGTAATGATGCTGATAATTCAGCTTTGTCATCACAGGAATAAATTATATTTTTAAATGTATTAAAATAGAAAACAACCATTTTAAACTGTAATAATATTTCACAATATTACCATTTTTACTGTATTTCTTATAAAAAAAAAAAAAAAAAAAAAATGCAGATTGGTGAGCAGAAGAGACTAATTTAAAAAACATTAAAACATTTTAATGTTTCCAAACTTTTGACATATGAAGATACAATACATCCTATATTGTACAGTGTCTTTTAGCAAATATATCAAATATTTGCTCTAGAGATGAGAAGTAAAAAAAAACAGGATATATTTACATTGCCAAAGTATTTGTCGAGTAGCTCCACATAACGGTGCAGAATCTCTAAAGCCAGAAGTTCATTATCCTGGTTCTCCAAACCACAGCAGAAATACAGACTGGCGTACCTACAAACAAGTGAAAAAACACATAGATGAACATTTTATGTATACAAAGGGTACACCCAACCATGATATGACATAACATGGACAGCAGCAGTTGCTTTTAGAGTTAATTTGATAATAGTACACACTATCCTCAGAGTTGCCATCTACAGTCCCTGTCATGCAAGTGCTGGCATAGCAAATCTCCATATTCGTATCACACTGGGTCAACACTAGGTCAGAATGGGAAAACAACAGGAATGAACAGTGAGACAGGTTAAAAAGGTGTGAAATACAGATCTGAACCAGAAGAGTGTGAGTAACAGGCTCTCAGGAACACAAGTGTGAAGAATCGCTCTCAGAAACAAGACAGTTTCAGTGCCTGACAGAAGGATTTGATGCAGCATAAAAATCTGGGCTGTGACAAAGAATGTAGCCAGGTTCTGAAGCATTCGAGTTTAGAAATACTTCCAAATACACCCTCAAAACAAAATTTCTTCAGGGTTTCTTCGCATCTTATATTCAGCAAATATTGTTTTGGGACATTTTCTACTATATAGTTCTTCATAGGTTAAACATCTTCCATTCAGGAATGTAACAATCACTTTTTTATGATAAACCAATTCCCTGTCCTGGATGAATGGATTGTAATACAGCTAAGTCAAGTCACCTTTCTTTATATAGACCTTTATATAATACAGACTGTTTCAAAGCATGTGATACAGTGTTTACAGTGAGAACAGGAAAATGATTCAATGATGAGTTCATTTCAGATGTGCAGCAGCTCTAAAAGAAAATATTATTATATATAAACAAAATTAAATTAAATATTAAATTAATATTAATATTAAATTAAAGCAAAGAACTAAAATTTCCAAATTTGAGTATATGGGTTCACTTTCAGACACCATTGTGAAGTAATAGGGGCCCATTGTGTAGGAAGCAGACACTAGTTTTCACTGGAAAACAAGGAGGACTTAGATAGTGGCATGTCATCAGCTAATGACATCAGTAATGGCAGGAGAACCGGACTGAACTGGTTTAAAAACTACAACATAGGATGGTGCAACAAACCCTATTCAGACGTAGAAAACACTGCATGTGGTGTTTTAATTAGACCACTCAAGACCTTGACTGCTGACTAGGTGTCCGCTTTGCAAGAATTTAGTTTTCTGCTCGCACCTAGTAATGACTAATGACCAAACATGAGAGCCTAGCAGCTGGGATTTTAATTAATGCTGAATCTAAAGCCACCGTCATTTAGTTTGAAATCAGCATGATCCTTTACAATACATGTGTGAGGAACACATGCGTTTTCTGAAATTTATTCGAACGGGACATTCGCCTGTGGCCTGGGTTGTGTAGGAGTTGAGGGCAAACCAGACAAATGAATCTTCTAGATGATAATTCCATACAAACACTCTAGATCCCAAATCAACACGCAGGGCCCAAAATCAGAGAATCTGTCATTTGCGGCTCCGTTTCGGTCTATAAAAGTGCTTTATTGCCTTGCAAGCTTGTAAAAGTTGAGCCTAGCGGAGGAGGAAGATGTTAACCTTAAGCAGTTTGTAAAAGACAGATTGGTTTGAAGAGAGCACAGCCTGAGCCCCACCAAGATAATGGCAGAAGTTGTTTGATCCCCAAAGCGTAGATACAAAACAGGCCTTCTTCTTCTGATTGACCTCTGAGTGACACAGTTGAAATCCACAGAGAAGACTCTTTTTTATGAATAAACTGCATCAAATCGTTTCAAAAACTATTCTAAACGGACTTGTAATCAAACATTGTTCAACTGCATAAATCTTTATTATGTCTAAAACCTATACTTGTGACTTTTATGCTCAGATACTCACAATTCATGTAATGTTATAACTTTTGAATTGTTGATTGGAATAGTGTTGTTTATTATGTGCATGATTGATTTCTAATAGCTCAAAAGGATGGCATTAAATCAGTGTAAAATGTAACATGTTATTTTTAAAGAAATCGTGTCTAAACTGTGCTCTCTGAAAGTTAAGAGACCACAGATAACATTTAATTTATGATCGGGGAGGAGAAAAGCCACCTCTGAATCAAAGACGATACCTAATTGGTCAGGTATAACTCCTCAAAGAGGTTGGACAAACACCTCAGTTTAAAAATTCAGTACATGAAGACAATTTAGAATCGGACAGACAAAAATGACGATAAGACAGTACAGATGATGAAGACAAGATAAAGGCAGATCAAGATCAGAAGAAAATAAGAACAAGCAGCTTCATTCAAGCCATCCAACTACTCTCGTCTCACTCACTTTCCTTTTTTTCTGTTGAGAGTCTCACGTTCTAAGTTAAGTTTTGCCGCAAAGTTTAATCAATGGCTCAATTACAGTCTTTGCCCGCCTCAAAACTTCAAACGTCAGCCACAAGGGAGACTCCACTCCTCCGCCAGCACACCAGAACGTGATTGGCTTCCCATGACATCAATCCGGACACGAAAAGACCGGCAGCAAATCAAAAGAACCTGGGAAACACCTTTCTCCAAGCCAAGGACGCCGACAAAGGAATCTGCATTTAAAGGCGCAAATGACAAATGCCTCCAGATTCTAGCTGAACTGGTGCAATGATATAAAGTCTAATAACCCACCTAAGAAGCGACAGAAGGGTTAAATTAAAGGTGCCCTAGAATTAAATATTGAATTTACCTTGGCATAGTTGAATAACAAGAGTCAAACTCCATTGTTTCCTCCTTCGTATATAAATCTCATTTGTTTAAACGACCTCCGAAGAACAGTCGTAACAGTCAGGATCATTAATATGTACGCCCCCAATATTTGCATATGCCAGCTCATGTTCAAGCCATTAGACAAGGGCAAAACGTCTGGATGTGCACAGCTGAATCATCAGACTAGGTAAGCAAGCAAGGACAATAGCGAAAAATGGCAGATGGAACAATAATAACTGACATGATCCATGATATCATGATATTTTTAGTGATATTGTAAATTGTCTTTCTAAATGGTTCGTTAGCATGTTGCTAATGTACTGTTAAATGTGGTTAGTTACCATCGTTTCTTACTGTATTTACGGAGACAAGACTGTCGTTATTTTTATTTTTTAAACACTTGCAGTCTGTATAATTCATAAACACAACTTCATTCTGTATAAATCTCTCCAACAGTGTGTAATGTTAGCTTTAGCCACGGAGCACTATCAAACTCATTCAGAATCAAATGTAAACATCCAAATAAATACCATACTTACTCGATTAGACATGCTGCATGACGAACACTTTGTAAAGATCCATTTTGAGGGTTATATTAGCTGTGTAAACTGTGTTTATGCTGTTCAAGGCAAGCGCGAGCTCCGAGGGAGGGGGAGCACAAGAATTAAAGGGGCCGCAGCCTATATATCGGTGCATAGTTAATGATGCCCCAAAATAGGCAGTTAAAAAAATTAATAACAAAAAATCTATGGGGTATTTTGAGCTGAAACTTCACAGACACATTCAGGGGACACCTTAGACTTATATTACATCTTTTAAAAAGACGTTCTAGGGCACCTTTAATGATTGATGTTTCATTCAAATGAGGTCTTATGAAGTGCAATTGTTGTTAGGATTTCATCATTTCACACTCTTAAAACTCGTTTTTTCCTCACTTCCTTTGTTTCTGCAACTTGTGTGACTGTGTGTGCTTGTGTTAAATATTAGTTTATGTGTTAGAATTATCAAAGTCTCATTTATATTTTTAAAAAGAAGTGTCTTGTGTTATGTGCTTACAAATTTAATGTCTTAAACTGCCAATCTATGTTACCTTGCTAATAAATAGTGTTTTCACGATAGTTGGATATTCATATCCGCTACAAAGCTTATAGTTAGCAAATTAACGCTGGATGATTCAGTTGCTTGGGCGTAAAATAAGTGGCTTTCAAAATTCCCTATAAATTTATTAATAATTTCTTTTGAGCCAGTTTACAACAGTTGAATGCTCACCTCTTATAGACAATCTTCAGGTCTCTCCAGTGCAGGAAGTTGCATGTGCGTGGTTTCCGTGCCAACACCATAGTGGTCATGTCCTTCACAATCTTCTTCCTCTCTCTCTCTGGCAGGGGCAGGAACCATTTCTGCAGACGCAACTTCCCCTGACGACTGAACAGCAACAGGAAATGCATCTGTTGGAAAACCATCCAATTAAAATGCATATTCTTTTAATGATGGTTTCATTCTTTCTTCATTTGGAATGGGTTTGGCTTAGTGGTTAATGATCCAGGTTGGTTACCCAAAGGTTGTAGGTTCAAACCCCAAAGGTAATGAGTTACCAACACTGTGCCTTTGAGCAAACCCATGAGAAATGTGCCCGCAGTGAAAATACAAAGTCACTCTGGATGAGTGCCATTGATAAATTAAGCATGAATAATCCTTTACTTTTAATTTTATTGGTCCGTATTAAATATAAAATTACATCATATATGCCTACAAATGTTTAAATGCATTCAAAAGGAGAAAATGTCATAATTTTATTTATGCAGGGGTTTTCTGCAGATGCTGCTGGGAAGCAGATGGTAGACAGAAATTCTGCAAGACTGCAAGTGAATTAAGGGCTTTCACACCAAAGTCAAGGCCAAAAATATTCAAGTGGGTGGACTTCATTCTGTTCCTACTCTGTAAATTCATAGTGAATACTACAAAGTGTACCCGTTTCCTTAGTCTTTGTACATCAGCCACTTTCTCACATGAACACCATAAAATTGTACCAGATCAGCACCAAAACTCTGCTGTCAATCACAATTGAACAGCTGTGCTAGAAATACAGTAGGACATTAAAAGAATCTTTAACAGCAATCTGTCGACTAATTTCATCATCGTCATGGATTGAGAGAAGCTTTTGCATTTCAGCAACTGTCCAATTTGACAATTTCTTTCAACAACATAAATGACTGCCACATCTAAGGATTACAAAAACTGGAGTTATTGGAACACATGAAACGTGGAGTAATTGCACCAGCTTCTTCAGAACTTTGTGGTCGGCTGACAGCAGAGTTCATGCTTCAGAGCTTATTAAACTTTTACATGCTCAATTGGTGAATCAAAACCTTTCTGGCAATGTTACAACTTTGAGTCAAGATTGAAAAAGTTGGGTTGATGAAATTGAAATTCTGTCATGAAACTCTAGATGGCACAGGCTGATAGGTCATTAACTCAATCTGCTTGCAATCACGTCATTGTCTATAGGGCACAGCTGATTGGTTCCTGCTGTATAAGTAGCCAATGAGCTCACTGCTGAACCTTCAAATACTTGGTCAGCATTTGCAGTAGCAGCACACTTTCATAAACCCTCCACATTCCCCAGCTCCACCTGTATAGATCTGCAACAGGTAATTCATGTACGCTATATTGTACAGCAGCAGCAGCATGTCTTACTTGCTCAAAGCAGCGTGTCGTGTATGTATTGGCAGTAGCAAATCCTGTATTTGTTCGGCAACATCGCAGCAAATCGATTTCAACAAGACCATACATATCAACAGTAGCCATTTCAATCCAAACTTATGAATTTAACTTGTGCACAAAATGGGAATATCACATATAAAACATTTGCGTCAGTTGAAGAGAAAAAAACAGTCACTTCCTGAAAAATTAACGCTAAATATCACTAAGAAAAGTAGGAGAAACCACTGACTGTATACAATAAAATTTTCGTAATTCGTATATAATAAATTACTTGCGTCTCTGAGCACGCACACAAAATGCAATAAAAGTATTTCGGAGGAAGATGTCGCTCTTTGGGAACACAGTCATATAAGACAGTTCTGGATGGTGATTATACCAAATCACTTTGACGACAGACTTTGCTCAGGCATTTCAGAACAACCAAAACAGCATTTCAGATGCTGCGAAAAAAGATCAGCAGGTTAGTCCAGTTATGCCGTCCCATCGCGCAAAGCCATATTCGGTAAATGTGTTACCATTGTAGTTTATGCGCATGTTTTTATCCAACTCAAACGAGCGCATAAGATTTTTATGCACATTTTTAGAATTTATGCGCAGCTTGGCGTTTTCATCCAGCAGTTTTTAATGTGATATCCCTAAATGCGCCTAAAAATAGATGGAAACAGCTAAGATCATATCCATTATCATGTCATGACAGAAATGCATTTGTTATTTTTAATTTTTTATTTTTCAAAAGTGCAAAAATATTCTTAAAAATATAATCACTGAGTGCCAAACCTAGTGGTCAGCGCACATGCATGTTGAGCTGTGGTGCTCACACGAGAGACGCAGGTTCAAATCTGGCCTGGATTGTGTTCTGATTCCATTTTCATAATTTCCAGTCTCCTGTTTTACTGTGTCTGTTACAACAGTTGCAAAAAGCCCACAGATAAAATGTTAGCACCCATGAAATACAAAAAAAAAATAAAAGACAAACTGCATTCAGACAGAGAACTATGGCTAACCTTTCCCGTCACACAAACCAAATCGATGTTAGATTCGATATCTGTGAGACAAAGAGCCACTGTCAACCACAGGATTGACTTCTATGTGAATCTTTACCACACAAGAACTAATCAGCTCAATGCAATCATACTGAGATCAAAATCTCGGGGAACGCATCCTAATTTCTCCTCCGCCTCCTCTCATTTTGCACAGAAATCTGGCAACGCTTGAAAAAGCCTTGTCTTCTCACATAAACTAACGTCACGACTGGGCAGAGAATATGAGTCTCTCATTGTGAGTCATACAAACCTGCAATAAGCTGCTTTTTTCACTGACTTATCAGGTCACAGGTCACACTGACAACTATTAACTGAAAATATTACACAGAAACTTGAGTCACACTTCTGAAACAAGATTTAAAAAAAAAAACGAACTATGGTGTTCACTTTTATTGCTGGAAAAGGTTAATTTACAAGAAAAACTCCACAGAAATGAATAATGACGTGTAATAAAGCAGCTTTCAATACAGAGAGCTTCATAACAAATAATGACTATTTCTTTAGATTACAGCTGTGTGACAGCCATTAAATAAATATAAATACAAAGAATATATATAAATATCAATAAAAAAATAAAAAATAAATATAAAGAAAACACTGTTATGAGTACAGTATCCCACAATACAATGAATTTACTGTGATTGAACCTTTGATTTCCAGTGTGACCAAATCAACTAAAAGCACTTTAAAAGTCAAATGAAACTGAAGTATTTTCTATCCTATTGTGAAGTAGATCTCAGTGAAATGACTTTTTAACAAGAAAAAAATGTCTTTGTCCATGATTGAATTATTGTGGTTTGCTAGATGTTGTTGCAAAAGGGAGGCCAATTATTTTGATTAAAAATTACAAGGGCACATGAATTAAAAAAAATAAATAAAAAATACGCACAGATAAATCATTTATAAATAATGCAATATTCCATAAAAAAAATAGGAATTTTCCATTTTGATTTCATGGTGACTTTAATTTGTTTTCATGACTCAATTATACTAACAAAAGTTGCAAAATGTCTACTCAAAATTAGACTAAAAGTGCAAATTATTGTTTTTATTTCCAAGATGCTGATTGGATTCCAATTGCTGAATTAAACATAACATAATGGATGTCATATGACAATATAGCACATTACTGTTCGAAATATTTATTGTTGCATTGCATAACTGCTATATATACAAAAGCAGCAACTACACAGTACAAGTATAGTATATACACAGTATAACTATTCCGTTACACTTGAATTACATGATATATCGGCCTCCATATACGTCTATATATTAAAGCAGATAAATAATGGATTATTTCCTTCAGTTGAGACACTTGAAATGCACACTGTTCGCCACGATGGTTATGAATTGCTTGAAATATGATTGAAATCACTTCACTAAAAGGAAAATACAGTTAAAGGGTTAGTTCAACCAAAAATGAAAATAATGTCATTAATTACTCACCCTCATGTCATTCTACACCTGTAAGACCTTCGTTCATCTTCGGAACACAAATTAAGATATTTTTGATAAAAAGGCCTCTGTTGACAGCAAGACAATTTACACTTTCAAACACCCAGAAAGATACTAAAAACATATTTTGAACAGTTTATGTGACTACAGTGGTTCAACCTTAATGTTATGAAGAGACGAGAATACTTTTTGTGCGCCAAAAAAACGAATTTATTCAACAATATAACACTGCTTCATGAAGCTTCGAAGCTTTACGAATCTTTTGTTTTGAACTAGTGGTTTGGAGCGTGAAAGTCATGTGATTTCAGTAAACGAGGCTTTGTTACATAAGTGTTTCGAAATTTCAATAGTTCCCGTGACTTTGGCAGTTTGATACGCGCTTCGAACCGCTGATTCAAAACAAAAGATTGGTAAAGCTTCGAAGCTTCCTGAAGCAAGTGTTTTGAAATCGCTCATCACTAGATATTGTTGAATAAAGTCATTATTTCCTTTTTTTTGCCGCACAAAAAGTATCCTCATCACTTCATAACATTAAAGTTGAACCACTGTAGTCACATGAACTGTTTTAAATATGTTTTTAGTAGCTTTCTGGGCATTGAAAGTGTAAATTATCTTGCGGTCAATGCAGGCCTCACTGAGCCTACAGATTTTATCAAAAATATCTTAATTTGTGTTCCAAAGATGATCAATGGTCTTATGGGTGTGGAACAACATGAGGGTGAGTAATTAATGACAGAATTTTCATTTTTGGGTGAACTAACCCTTTAAGTGCAACAGGTGCAAGTGTACAGCGCAAATCTGTCTTATAAGCTACATAAAATTAAATAAACATTATAATTGTGTGCTCGGGACATGGCTTTTAATGGTGAAACTTTTGTTTTTGTAAACAGGCTCTCAAAAATGATATATCAATATTTGATTCAGATTATCGGCCAATATATCGGTTATCAGCTTTCAAATCTAAAGAATTATCGGTTATTGTATCGGCAAGAATTTTCATATCGGTGCATCGCTAATTACAGGTACAATGTATATTAATTTATTGATCTGATTGCACAGATACTATTGGATAAGAACAAAACTGTTATTGAACTGAATTGAATCAACACTGAACTGACTCTTATTGTCATCTGCAGAGCTGCTTATAGCTGAATTGAACTCTTTCAAAATTGATGAACTTTACAGTTATTGATCTGAACTGAACCAACACTGAACTGAATAATGACACTGTCTTTTCAAAAGTTGCTTTACAACAGAAATTAATTCTGTTTGCATCACTGAATCATTATTTTCCTGTTTATCCCTGTAAAATCTATATTGTATAAAGCACTATATAAATAAAATAGTGACATGACGCAAGTGTAAAAGCGCAGAGATGGTGACTCATGGCTCACTCCTCGTGGGGCTCGGACCATCAAGAAGTAACCAGTAGCAACCAATTAATGAATCTGATGCTGCAAGCAACTCATTTTGCTCTCAAACACAGATGCAGAAACACCAGGTGGGGAAATGGAACCGTCAGCTGCTTCATTGTTACGACCGAAGCATGCTGGCGAAGTCTATATTTGCTTCCTCAGAAAATCCTGATGAGGGACGAAAGATGAAAACACAAGGAAAAAACAAGGAAACAGAAGTATGCACTGCGTCAGGTCTGCTATTGTGCTCTAGAGGAAAACAATTCTCTGAAGCATTTCTTCAGCATGGCACACCCATAACACGACAACAGGAAAAGAAATGAGAAAGGAAAAGTGTACTATTAAGTTACATTCACATCTTTACTACTACATTCCTCACACACAACTCTCTCTCTCCCACACACATAGTTTCACTGAGGGAAGGTTTACATGAAGCTCTGCGCTTCCTCTTGAGCTCCTGCTTTGATTTCAGTTCTCTGACGTTCTGATTTCATTTTCCTTCTATTGTTGGAGTCAACGCAGCTGCGAGCAGCAACAGCACACAGGAGAACGTGCTTACAGACACACTCGCTCGATTTACTGCTGTGGTTTAAATGAGATTCTGCAGTGTGTTGATGTCTTTGAAATTAAAAGGGCCACTTCTTCATCACTTGTAATTACTCTGATGCATACAGACATTACAAGATGATGCATTGTCAGAGGAGCTGTGTGTATTAATCTGGAGAGCTTCTGTAAACACTTACCAGATTTAAACAAAACTAAACTAAAAGCTAAAACAAGAAGGTTTTTAATCAGCCTTGCAACTTCAAATATATTTTAATACTTTTTTGTTATCATAAATGTATATGAAAGGGAGAGAAAGAGAGAGCAGGGATACTTATTTTAAAATGTATTAACATTAAAATATCGATAAAACGTTAAATACAATTAATATTTTTTTATATTATTAGCTACTCATTTAAAAAAAAAAAAACTTTAATAATAAATCCAACTTTTGCATTTGTAATATAATAATAATGATAATTGGTTTGTAAAGTACTCCACTCAGTCTTCTTCATTCTTGCACACATTAACCAGAAAATTGACTTTAGAGAACAGACAGTTCCTCTGTAAAGTCACTCAGCAGCAGTCAAACGTCAAACACACGGTGGCAGCTCCTATTTGAACAACTGATAAAAACGACGTTATCTGGTCTCCAAATTAAATCACTTAAACCAGGACTTTAGTTACAAGTTGTCCAGACACCAAAGGCTCATAAGTGTGTCAAGGGAAACAAACCAACCGGTTTATCCAGACAGATGAGGTGACATCACGAAAACGACACAATTAAATCCCTCAGTATGTCAATGACATCCGATTCATTTGCTCAGACTCTGAATAAAACAACTTTAGGTGAATTACAGTAGCTTTATATGACACGGTTTTTATTTAGCTGGTTATAAACAAGCCGCTCATGAAGAACGGAAGTTTTAAAGTCCGCAGGTGCACTCGCGTAAACGTCCGGACAGGTGCACGAGCACAACCTGTGGAAGAAATCACCTGTCACCCAACACATATGGGATCTAAACTTGTGCTTTTAGGCGAGTCAAAAGAATGTACTGACTAACTTACCATCTTGAAGTAAGAAATGAGGAAGGAGAGCCGAAATCCACTAAATTCCTATCCACTTCCCTGCTGGTCAAGGCCGGAATCATCGCTGCCCTTCCCAAACTGTAGGGAGAGGAAAGCTGCGCATGCGCAGACGCGTAGCTGAGCTCACGGCTCCGTTTTCGCCTCCTCGATCTGAGCTCTGATTGGTCTAAGAACTGCACCTGCTTGGAAAGGGGCGGGGAAACACTCTACTCATATATTTTCCTAAACGCCTTGGGTAAAATGCAGCCTTGACATTTATGAATAAAGATATGACATGAATTACTATGTTGTTAAAACACTTAAAACAAAAATAAGAATAAATTAAAACTAATAATATGAAAAACTAAATAAATATTATTAAATAATAAAGTATTGTTTGTTATTATCAATAGGCCTACTATTAGGCTATATTACAATCCTCGTGATTGATGATAAATCTTATTTTATTTTATTTTACCATGAAAGTTATTTAAGAAGTTCAGATTTTAAAAAGCACTTAGAAAAAAACGGATTTATTTAGGGTGACAAATGACATTGTTGGGGGAAATAATTATTTTGAAATAACTAAAAATGTTGGGAATGAAAAGCAAACATACAGGTCCAATACTTACATTTGTTCCAAAATTTTTGCAAGATGGGTCTTAGAGGGTTATTTTTCTGGTAATTTTAAATGTAATTTTTGTGCATAAAATGATAAATAATGCAAAACACAATTCATAGGCCTAAGGTTTTGATAGATGAACACTTGATTTGCATGACCCTGTTGGTGTGTAATTGATTATCTATCACCTGACACTAGAGGGAGCCCTCTGGAACTACAGTAGTCACATGAATCTGTCAGCTGTCATATCACTTTAGTCCAGTTGAGAGGAAACAACAGTGCAACAAATGTCTCTCTACAGGAATATAGTGTGGTTTATCAAAGGAATGAGGGAGTATACAAGGTAAAGTTTTTTTTAATTCTTCAGTTTATTGTATTGTTGTGGTCACTGGGTTGCTTTGTTGCTGATAACTTTTGAGTCTCTGAGAGTTTGTTGCACTTTTTTTAATTAGTGCGTTATAATGAGATGGTTTTATTGATATTCACATTTCATTATTTTACACAAATTATTCTGGCCTGAGCTTACATTTAGTTACTGCTACAAAACAGCCTTAAACTGTGTCCTGGCAAGCCAAATGTTTTAGAGTGGTTTCTTTGCACAAATGTTGTTTTTGTAGTGCCCCAAGTCATCTCCTCTGACATGCATTCATCCAAGCCCTCAGTTTAAGGTCAGTCATCATTGCATCACAATGAGCCCTATTGAGACTCCTGCCGTTCTCTCTCAAATGCCCTGTCATCCCACACAGAAGCTCCTTTGGCCCCTGATCTTAGGAGCACTGTCTGAGATGGCCAGAGCTCACGTAACAATTCAAGAATTGTGTTGAAAAAACACTTTTAGAGACAACAGCATAGCTCTTAAGGTTTCATGTTGGTCATGTTTCTGATTTGCTTCATTTGTTTGATGTCGCCGGCAGGTCTGGATTTGAGAATGCGTCTAAGAGCTTTGTAGAAAAGGACCTGGATGTGTCTATGGTGGGGCGTTCCTTCATGATCACTGGAGCCAACAGCGGAATAGGGAAGGCGACGGCCATGGTCATAGCAAAAAAAGGTTCATTTTACAGTTACATAAACACATTTTTTAGGTTACAGTATTATTTTCTCCAACCACTAATCTATTTTGCTGGTACTATAGTACAATGATGGCAGCAGATGGTACCATGATGCTTTGATACTGTATGTATATTATATTGTGCCGAATGATTAGTGTTGTCATATGCCGTGGTACAAACCCGATTCCAAAAAAGTTTGGACACTGTACAAATTGTGAATAAAAAAGGAATGCAATAATTTACAAATCTCATAAACTTATATTTTATTCACAATAGAATATAGATAACATATCAAATGTTGAAAGTGAGACATTTTGAAATGTCATGCCAAATATTGGCTCATTTTGGATTTCATGAGAGCTACACATTCCAAAAAAGTGGGGACAGGTAGCAATAAGAGGCCGGAAAAGTAAATGTACATATAAGGAACAGCTGGAGAACCAATTTGCAACTTATTAGGTCAACTGGCAACATGATTGGGTATAAAAAGAGCCTCTTAGAGTGGCAGAGTCTCTCAGAAGTCAAGATGGAAAGAGGATCACCAATTCCCCCAATGCTGCGGCGAAAAATAGTGGAGCGATATCAGAAAGCAGTTTCTCAGAGAAAAATTGCAAAAAGTTTGAAGTTATCATCATCTACAGTGCATAATATCATCCAAAGATTCAGAGAATCTGGAACAATCTCTGTGCATAAGGGTCAAGGCCGGAAAACCATACTGGATGCCCGTGATCTTCGGGCCCTTAGACGACACTGCATCACATACAGGAATGCTACTGTAATGGAAATCACAACATGGGCTTAGGAAAACAGAACTCAATCCACCGTGCCATTCGCCGTTGCCGGCTAAAACTCTATAGGTCAAAAAAGAAGCCACATCTAAACATGATCCAGAAGCGCAGGCGTTTTCTCTGGGCCAAAGCTCATTTAAAATGGACTGTGGCAAAGTGGAAAACTGTTCTGTGGTCAGACGAATCAAAATTTGAAGTTCTTTTTGGAAAACTGGGACGCCATGTCATCCGGACTAAAGAAGACAAGGACAACCCAAGTTGTTATCAGCGCTCAGTTCAGAAGCCTGCATCTCTGATGGTATGGGGTTGCATGAGTGCGTGTGGCATGGGCAGCTTACACATCTGGAAAGGCACCATCAATGCTGAAAGGTATATCCAAGTTCTAGAACAACATATGCTATATCCAGATGTCGTCTCTTTCAGGGAAGACCTTGCATTTTCCAACATGACAATGCCAGACCACATACTGCATCAATTACAACATCATGGCTGCGTAGAAGAAGGATGCGGGTACTGAAATGGCCAGCCTGCAGTCCAGATCTTTCACCCATTGAAAACTTTTGTCGCATCATAAAAATGAAGATGCGACAAAGAAGACCTAAGACAGTTGAGCAACTAGAAGCCTGTATTAGACAAGAATGGGACAACATTCCTATTCCGAAACTTGAGCAACTTGTCTCCCCAGTCCCCAGACGTTTGCAGACTGTTATATAAAGAAGAGGGGATGCCACACAGTGGCAAACTTTATTGAGATGTGTTGATGCCATGAAATTTAAAATCAACTTATTTTTCCCTTAAAATTATCCATTTTCTCAGTTTAAGCATTTGATATGTCATCTATGTTGTATTCTGAATAAAATATTGAAATTTGAAACGTCCACATCATTGCATTCTGTTTTTATTCACAATTTGTACAATGTCCCAACTTTTTTGGAATCGGGTTTGTACATTAACATGTTACTCTAAGGTACTAAGGTATA